>NC_134572.1:201260847-201902990 GCF_050947875.1 Dermacentor variabilis | reverse complement strand
GCGGTAGAACACTTCTTAGAGGGCACGTAACAACTTTCAGCGTATAACCAAAATTTGTTATGTAGCCTGTGAGGGGCCCTTTAAAACAAACTCGGTAAAAATCGGGTGTACCGTGGGATGTTGTTACAGCTGCGTCGAGCTTCACAGCCCTCTACACAAGTATTGCTGTGAAGCCTGTGGCAGAAATAGAGTTTTATTAAATCAAAGGACTGCATAGAGCGCGCTCTCGTGTTGTGCTACGTGAATTAAATCATTCGTTTCCTGCCTGCACAAACGTTTGCATCTCGAGTGGATTTCGAGCACACCGTATAATAATGTGCAGTTCCGTCGTGCTTCGCAGCACTATACACAAGCACTGCGGTAAAGCTAGTGGCAAAAGTACGATGTCATGAAACCAGATCAATGCATATACCACGCTCTTTTGATGCGCTGCGTGAATGGAAACATTGCTTGCCTGCCTGCACAAACGTTTGCATTTCGAGTTAATATCAAACAAACCATATAATATGTGCAGTTTTGTCGAGTGCTTCACCGCACTGCATGCAAGCATTGCCGTAAAGCCTGTAGTATAAATAGGGTTTCATGAAGTCAAATTAATGCGCAAACCTCGCACTTGTGGTGTACAACGTAAACAAAGAATTCGTTGCCATGTCTCCACAGTAGTTGGTCACGTTGATTTGTGTGAGCATATAGGTTCATGTGCCCCATCTACCTCTGTGATGAGAAAATAAGCAAGAATATCAGCTGCTATGTGTCGATGCATATGCTTTTTATTACAAGGTGTAGGAGCAGTACATCTTACTGCATATGAGTAAACCACTCATGGAAACAGTACGTTCTTACTGCATATGAGTAAACCACTCATGGAAACAGTACGTTCCTTGAACATTGTAGCTATTTAATAGCCTAGGAAGCGCGCTATATTGGAAGTTGCATTTTTTTTCTGTTCGCAAAATTCAATAACTCGATGCTTTTTCTAAAAGCAAAAAATTATAAATTTCGCAATGATACGTATGCTGCGTCAGTAAGTAGGCAGCACATAATTAGGCTAAACCAGAGGAATATCTGCAGGTAGGGATTTATACAAATGTACAAAGTATTTTTAAAAAATGTTTTCTCAAATGTTTTCAGTGTGGAGTATAAGGAGTCGCAAATGCGTCCAGCGCTGATTTCCAGCGCTTAATTTTTGTTGAACCTTGATGTAACAAAGACCTAACACTCAGCACTCTACTTTGTTACATCAAATTTTTTTTTACAATGGAACACTGCATTCTACTATACGTGCCGCTCATACGCCCCAAAATTTTGGCCCCTCTAAGGAAGTCACTGTTTTAAGTCACTGTTCTTTAAGTTTCGTCAGAAACTTAGATAACGCTACTTCCAACACTCGTGAAACCAGCAGCCACGTCGGCTTGCCGCCTTTACACCGGCCGCAAATTACATTAAAAAATGTGGCACGCGCGGGCCGTGTATATGCACTCTGCTGCGCGCGGACAGCCATATGCACGGGCACGGCCGGGCAAGCGACGTCGCGCGCTCTCCTACCCTAGCGCGCGCTTGATCACGGGACGTGGACAGCGCGCATAAAGCTGCCATCCTTCTCGGCTCAACCTCGCACCCTTTCATTCGCAATTAACCCCAGCATGTGGGATGCAACGGGGCACTATAATTTTTGTCACACTTGGACTTTAAACCAAACATCAGGGCGATGGCAAAAATTCGCTTGGGGTGTCCAAAAATTGCTATCGCAATAATAAACTATGGAGAAAGGTATTATGGAAATTATCTGTGGATGGGTCGAAACCCCTTAATTTCCCAAACACGCACCCATCCACTGGCACGCTGCACACATGGATCCCGCGCGGCACGCTGCATCATTAAGGCGTATCGTTCTTCTCTAGCTCTATGATCATTTCTGCAGTAGTCACTTGGCGAGAAGCTTAATTTCCAACCTATGCGCAAGTGTCGTACCTGAATTTCGAAAGTACACGGACCATATATATGTTGGCAAAATAATCGGAACTCCCTATCTAGACTCGCCAAAATTATACTTAGCTGCTCACTTGAACTCATAAGAATATACTACTCAGCCGAGCTCACTCGGGCTCAAACTCGCCAAAATACTGCTCAGCTGGGCTCACTCAGACTCATGGGATGATCTGAGGGAGTTGACTCATCAGTGAGTTTGCCAGCGTATGATGTGTGCTGAACCACAAACCTGGCTTTCTTGAATAAAAACAGTTGGTCGCTGCAGCATATGGGTGCACACAAGTGTAATTCAGAGAGTGCGGCATTGTAAAGGCTGCCACAGTTACCATGCCATGCTGCAGCTCATTTCAATCATGTCAAATGCAATACCCCTGCCAGCTTTTAGTCAGTCGATCAAATGTGATTGCTATTTATCTCATCACAACACCTCATTTTCCTGCCTAAGGCTTTGGGTGAATTTTCCTTGGCATCCATTTTGTTACTCTAACAGGTTACCAGTTATCTGTTGCCTATACGAAATTTGAAGTTGTGCACATGTCATGTGAACTCCATGCCAAACTCGTAGTACTGCATGCATTTTTGCAGTTAGGTCTAGAGTTACAGAATCGCATGTGGGAGTTACTTTAGTTAGCAACTGTAGCTTTGAAACAAACATGTGCATGAGAGGGTGATTAAGTGTTACCTGTCAAGACTGGGAGCACCAAGGCAACTTGTGCAGTAAAGGCATGGGCAGTACGAGCCCACAAATTTTACTAAGTGTGGCTGAGGTGATGCGTCCAGACTTCACTATGAAGAGAGCCAAATAAAAGGTTGCCTATCCATCATACCTATTCTGAAGCCTTTTCTTGAGCTTTTCTAAAACATTAAGGTCAGCGTGTACACTTTATCACAGCATAATTATTACATGTGATATAAAACATTGTATTGTGCAGTTTCTCCAACTCTTCGTGAAGGCATCTATCCATAGATTAAACAGGAATAGGCTCAATGTTGACATATCTCCACAGTAGCATCTCCAGGACCTCGTACTGTCACAATGCATCACAGACATTATTTAAGTGAACTCCAAAAGTGAAGCTCTTTGTTAACATTGGCTAAAATTATATTTTTACATAGCAAAGTGATCATGCATAAATCTGTACGTCATGGCAGAACACTTCGTTTCTCACGGACTTTAGTTTACAATTGTTTTCAAGTTCAGGAAAATTGTGCAGTGGGCTAGTTGGTTCGACATACTTAACACTGTTGTGCGGAGTGACGAAGGGACAGGACTTGAGCGAGAAAACAACACACGACACCTGAGCACAAACTATCAACTGGTGATTATCACAAGACAATGATTCTGCTGAAAAGTAGGAACCAAAGGAAAAGAGAAGTCGTGGAAGCATAAAACCTCAAGGTGGACCCACAGGGCTCATGTGTCAGCCCGCCGTCTATTTCACTCAGCAATAAAGAGATTAGCATAATCGTTGACAATAGAGGGTGTAGGTAGACCGGGAAGAGGACTCCTGTGCATGCGTGTAGGCTTTATGTACGCTTCACTTGCAGAAAAAAAAAACCAGTTCATAGTTTGCGCTCAGGTGTCGTGTGTTGTTTTCTCGCTCAAATCCTGACGCTTCATAGCTCTGCGCAACAGTGTTAAGTTTTCAGGTTGTTCGCTATGTGATGTAGGAAGGGTAAAATTGATGGGAAATCTTAATATTCTCGGGCATATCGCGAAAAATATGGCCCAAGTCAAGTGTCATTTTAGGCTCCACTGTCCCCTTTTATAGGGCAAATAGTAATAGTTTGAATTCTATGGACGCTGGTTGCTTTTTCTGACTTAACCTAGGCGGTGCTCAGCTCTCAGTTGAAAGGAACAGGTAAACAGGAGGACTTGCCACATAAGTAGGAGGTAGCACTCCAGACTTAAGCTTAATGTACTGCGTGCTTCCACAGCCCTAGGGGGCTAGTCTGTAAGTGTTGACTAAGTGGACTGTCCACTCCAGTACACGCTGAATGAATAGACCACAGGAGCCCACGGTGACGATTGCTGCTTGCTCTACCAACTTAGAGCGCTACCTAATCAGTGTGTGCTGAAATAGTCCACTTAGTGGATCCTTACAGAATCCTTCCCTAGACTGATGTTTCTGTTGGTAGATTGCAAGTATTGCACTTTCTTTCCTTTCATGTGGGCAGTTCCCACATATGGATGTAATTTAACATATTGTATTCATATTGCCTTTGGTCTATAAATTTTTAATTCATGCTTATAACCAGGCCTACCAGCTCTTGTCCTGCATATCTATATAGCCTTCTCATTTCTGCATCAACACTGCACATATTTATAGCAAATTGGAGTCATTCTCCATTATACCCTCAAGCACTTGAAGTAGACACTGCCATAACCCCAAGGAAGGGGGGACAGTAACGCAAAAACCTTATTGGGCTTGTAGTGCTGCTGAAGGATGCACACATACCATTTATGCTAAAATTCTCAGCAGACATTCCAAAGTTTGTACGAGTTCGACTTTAGCTGGCTAAACTGAATGATTCATATTGAAGGCAATTCTTGCAACACTTGGTCAAACTGAATGAAACTGGACAGCACAATTAGCTGTGTTCATCTACCATTTATACGACTGCTGCCCCAAGCATTTTTCCTGTTACTTTGCCTTTCGTTTCTGTACTATCAAGTTCAAGTACACATGTACTTTATCACTGTACAATTAAAATGGCTTCAAGGCTTTTCCTGGGCATTCAACAGTCACTATTTATTCCTATAAACCTTCCTGCATGTGAAGGCAAAAGAAACCTATTAATTCATGCTGGAAGTATAAAAAGACAGTTATTTGCACAGAAAATGTTTATTTTGAGCACCGAGGTTCTTGCTGATGTAGATATGGTGCTGGCTCCCTCCTTGCCCGAAGCATGTGCTTGCTGTACACAGCACTAGATGATGGCTTCCTAGGTCAAAAGATCAAATTGAAATAAGAGGCATTTTGTTTAGCTCCGGAAAGAGAAAGCAGGATTGAGACATTAAGATGTATAAAAAATACTTGCCTAAAGAAAAATTAATACACAAGCATTTCACTAAAGAGGTTCACTTTCAAGAGCAAAAGTATGGTTACGATGAAAATTACAAGGAAGCTTCACTGCTCATTGAGGTTTCGGTTCAGTAGTTGTTGAGCCACGAGGGTTAGCATGCTACATCTTGCATATTATGTTTTGTAGAACAATATTGCACTTTGAACAATGTAGTGCCTATTGAAATGAACTGACAAGGAACGCTGAAGCTCCAGGCTAGTTTGGTCTGCGTAAGATATGATACAGACACTGTACTGCATTCACTTAGTGTTCTTGTAACTGATCTCATGCACCAAGGTCCTTCAATCCTATCCTACATGAAACGCAGTTACTTCTTTGAAGCTTCATCTAGTCCTTGAATTTGCTGTATGCTTATGTCTAAGGGAGTTTGTTTGGTTCCTGTTAATGTGGTACATCTAAGCAACTGCTATCAAATGCCTATAGTGTTCCCTTGCATGTACAAAACATCCTTGGCCCTTTCAATGCACAATACTCATTACATTTGACCACATGCGAGACCACATGCGTTGCCAGTGATCTCGCAATCTCCTTCGCAAGAAAGGTCTCAGATCTGTGACAGGCACCGCAGCGGTAGGGTTAACAGCTTGCGATGCGATCTCGTCCGCCAGAACGTTACCCTCGATGCTCCTATGGCCTGGCAACCAACATATAATGATATGCTGGTTAGATCTGTACGCTTTACAGAAGACGGAATATAGTTCATTAAGTACTGGATTTTTGTGTGTATAGAGTGACACCAGGGCCTTCACGACACTTAGGGAGTCTGTATATATGGCTGACTTTTGAAGTTTTGATTTTTTTATATGCTTCATAGCAGATAGTAATGCGTAGGCCTCGGCCGTAAATATACTTGTTTCCGGATGCAGTACATCGGATTCTGAGAAGGATGGGCCGACGGCAGCATACGACACCCCGGCATTAGACTTCGAAGCGTATGTGTAGAACTCTGCGCAGGAGTGCTTGTGCTGGAGTTCTAGGAAATGAGTTCGTATTTCGATCTTTGGTACGTGTTTTGTTACTTCTAAAAAGGATATGTCACATTCTATGACCTGCCACTCCCAAGGCGGTAACACCTTGGTTGGATGCGTTAGGCGAAGCTCAAGGAGTGGGACATGTATCTCATCACTAAGCTCCCTCACTCGATGCAAGAAAGGCTTTTTTACAGAGGGACGATTATGGAAAAGTGTAGTGCAGGTCATATCGTTAACAGTGCAGGGTGTCTACCAAGTTGACATTTCCAAATTTCCTGTGTTTTCCAGGTTTTCCCTGAGCACCTTTGCAAAATTCCCTGAATGAGCCAGAACTTTGTTTCATGTCAAGACAGGCTGACACCCCGTTGCCTGATGCTGTCACTCTCTAGTAAGCATGCTGAAACAAAACAAAAATAACTTAATCCAGTTTGAATAGCAAGGATTAATATCTATTTTATTTAAAAAGAAAACAGAAGGAAGGTGTTAGTAAAATGCACAGCGAAAGAAATGGTAAAGCCCATTCCAAATTGAGTCGAACATTTTCAAATACGAATGAAAAGGAGATGCATACATAAGTAAATATTTTTTTAATATGAGCTATTTCTATCAACTGATAGCAAGCTCATCTATATGAGGCCCTGAACTTTGTCACAACTAAGGTTCTCTCTCAGCAGCTGGGAAGTCAACCTCAACTGTCCTGACATACTCTCAGCCCGTACACAATATCTCAGTGTTGGGTTTCACTGCTTAAAACAGTTTATTTTTGTTTGGATGAGGGACACCTGTATCTCAGCATCAGCCAACACTTAGCTTTTTCAGCTCAAGCTCCTTCAAAAAGGCGGCGGCACCCTTCCTTTCCCGTTAATTCCTCAGTGCGTCAGTCCTTCCTGTTCTCATCCTCCTTCTACCACGCTTTCACCACATGGATCATCTGAAGCATCCTCTTGGTGAGTTGTACAGTCAACGTCCAATTTTTCGGATTCCCTAGGGGCCGCAAAAACATCCGAAAATCGGGCAGTCGAAAAATAATGAATGCCTGTCTTTAACTGCCCTTAAAGGCTAAAATTGCCACAGGCACGCCCGAAAAGAGAGAGAGATAGAGAGAAAATGATAAATGAAAGGTAGGGAGGTTAACCAGGACCACGGTGCAAGAATACTCAGGTGTTGACACTGCGCCCGCTGGAGCGTCCCGATTATGCTCGTCCGCGGAGGAGCGCGCCTTGCAGTTCGGCTGCGAGCCGACAGACGGCGCCTCTGTCAGCGGGCCCAGTTGAGCGGTACTGGCGCCTTGAGATTCCGCTGCCAAAGCTCGATTTTTGCTTTCGTGGCTTGAATTAAATTGAAAATGCTAAGGAAATTCGTAGCTTGGAATTAAAATCAGTAGTGTGCCAGTCTTAAAATTTTGTTTGCATGAAATTATCTTGTGTAAAGCAGTTAATGATATGAACTCAGTCGAGCAGCACTCGAAGCTCATTCACGTTTCGCTTCCTCGTTCAATTCGTCTCATTCAATCTAATCATAGATCTAACCACAATAAATATAGGTGGAGGTCATCGTTCCCTTTTCCGTTCACAAGGGCAGAAAATTGTGGCACCGGAATGTTTCCGCTCCACGCATATCGTTGCTTCTTCACTCTATATAAAGATCGTTCAAACATTGTTTCGCTGAGTGCGCTAATTTTCAAGATGCAGCGCACTAATGCAGCGCGGCTGTTTACAACTAAAGTTGTGAAGAGGCTGCGTATTAGGTAAAAACTTTCTCACGCCAGAAATGTGTCAGACGGGATGAAAGGGTGCGTCGGATCATGGAACATAACCCAACGAGAAAGCTTGAGAAAACCGTATTTTTATTCCGATGCATATTATCATAGAACGGGCATAATTTGCAATAAGCTCCTTTCCACTGGACGCTAAATGGCTCTTGAACGACTGAATATGCAGGGGTCAGCATTCACCCAAGTACGCTTTCGAAACTCGAAATGAGGTGAAAAAAATATAAGACAATCACCATCTCACAAGTTTACACTGTCATGTACTCCCATAATTAAAAAAAACGAAATGAAGAATTTCAGAACTTTATTGCACACCATATGCCCAGTGCAAACAAAAAATGCGGTAACTGGGTGAAATATTCAAGATATACACAGTGTAACTGCGCGGTAACAGCAGCTTTCCATCTAACCTAAACAGCAAAAGTCGCGAAAACTGTGGCATATAGGAATATATTGATGAAAATTGCGACTATGAGGAGCAAAGCTTAGCCAGTTTCTTTTTTTCTTGTCTCTCCTTTTTCATGCTCATATTAACATGCCTGCAGTGCTGCCTCATCCGCATGCTAACGTAGCAGTGAAGCAACTGAGCCACTGTTTCTTCCTTGTGCTCATCACACGGAAAAGTAATGGTGTAGGTGTCAAGAACACCATCAATTGTATCCCAGTAGGCAGTCTGGGTGTCTGCATATGCTGCAAACAAATGTTCAGTTTGTTTCAGTAGGTGATAAAGATGCATATTTGGATGCATAAGTCCTCCTCTGTCCTTTGCATTTGTCAGTGCTGCCTCAGCGGTACTGCTCTTTTCTGAACTGAACGCTGATTTGCATGTAGGACAGTTCGTGAATTTTTTCATTTTTCTGCTCATGAATCCTGCTAAATAAAAGACAATGCAGTCTTCAACTCCAGTTTCTGCTCCTCCTTTCGTTTGGCTGATGATGTCATCACATTCCCAGTCGTCTACGCAGATAACGCTCTCTAGTTTCTGCTTCACGTCATCTACAAAGTCAGCTGATGACGCTTTGACATTGTTTGGGCTTATCAGTGCCCTAAAATCTGATACATCTAGGAGTGGCTTTTCTCCTTCAACTACTCTGCAGTTGCCAAATTTAGGAGGCTTTAGAAGGGTTAAATAGACAATGTATGATACAGCTGTAAAAATGTAGGCATTGAGGGGTGATCGTTTTGCCTTCCAGCCAGTCTTATCTTTCCAAAGAAGCGTTCAATCGGATCTTGGTTCATCTTGCTTGTTAAAACATACTTGAAATTCAAATCCTGCAAGAGAACATTACAGAGGTCTCTTGTTGATTTTAGTGTGACCCGAAGGCCCTCAGAGGTACTCTTAGTGAGAAACATGTCTTTCGTTATCGAGCCGCGCTCAAGTTCCTTCTCCCAGCTGTCAAGCCATTGAATGCCACGGCTAATAATCCCAAGGTCTGAATTCTGCATGGTAATGCCTTCTGCCGGAAAACGTCGGTTTAGTGCATCGAAAAGGTCATTCAGAAATAAAGTGAATTCCTCAGTTGCTTCACTGTCGCTAAGACGGCGCACACCTTGCTCTCTATAGAATTTTATGCCCGATGCCATAGAGCGGCTGAACAATTGCGTTGCCAATTTCACACGCATTTTTTCACAATTAGTTGGATATATGTGACTGTGTGTTATCTTTGGACACACGCGTAGGCCTCCAGCTTTGTCCTGGTCCTCCTTATAAACTCCACTATAATCTTCCCATCTAATCCATTTGCCCTCCCTCTTCAGGTACCTCTGCTGCTTGAGGCGATTCCTAATACATTTAAATAAGTGTGGCACATCCGAAAAGGCGAACACCTTTCTTGTAGGGTCACTTGGGTGGGTGAAAGAGTTGCAACAGTCTCGAAGGCTCCCGCTTATACCCAGTGTGCTCCACATACTTCTATTCGTCGATGCCCCATCACAAACAAAGCCATGAATTTTGGCACCAGCTTCTTCCATGAGCGCAAGTGCTTGAAGGAGCAACTGCGCAAGAACAGTGCCTTTTGTTGCACCTTTGGCAGCGAAGATTCCAATTGGTTGGGCATAGCTGTCACCAAAAGGGCAAAACATAAAAACCAGAGCATGGTCAGCAAGCTCGCCTGAGTCTGCTGTCTCTGAAGTCAATCCTACATATGTCATTGTACTTGAATTGACACGTTTACTTTTGCGGACTTGCATTTCGTCAAACATTATCATACCGTGTTGTTGAAAACAGTCCTTCTTCGCCAACTTCTTCTTTAGAGCAGCAAAAAACTTGCTGTCAAAGCCAGACTTGAAGCCGACCGTCGCCATGTAACGACGTATTGTTCTAATTGATGGCAATGCTACAATTTCATTTTCCATTACAAATTTGTATCCTGCAGGTGACCGAATATGTAGGAGCAGACAGAGCAGTACCCAGCTGTCCGAATACCTTCGGCCCTTCTTTGAATCAACCTTTCCGGCTGCCACACACTCTTTAAAAACGAGCTGCTGAGCCTCGGGGAGGTTTGCCTCCTTAAGGAGACGTTCAATAGTTTCCTCATTTAGATGTTCTAGCTTTTCTTGGCACTTAGCAAGTGCTGCTTCAACTTTTTTTTCCCGCTTAGAAGTCGTACCTTAGATTTATAACAGGCATTTCTCGCTTTGCGTATCGTCTCAACTCTGGCCTTTTTTGATGGACTTGCTATGAGCCGAACACGCCTCACTTTGCCTTTCTTCTTTTGCCTGGCATGGTGGATACGGAGCACATCTTTCAATCGTTCACAAGCCTTGCAGATTGTTCCACCAGTAAGCAAAGTGCATTTGTTGTGTCGCCACATTCCACAGATATCAACATATGCACACTCTGGATGGATGTTATTAAACTTTTCTTTTGAGGGGCCACCGGTGCACACATGCATGTCATGGAAACATCGAAGAGCACTTTCCACTGTACTTACAGAATTCATACTTCTATCACTGCTCACATTCTCGACATTTATAGAGCGGCCATGAACAAATTCCTCACCGAAAGAGAGCCGTCAGGGGAAGGTGTTACCTGTACTGCTTTGCGGAGATAAGCTGGGTGGTTACAGTCTAGAGTGTTTGGCAAAGCTGCTTCAAAAAAATCACAGCATGCAGTCCAAAGTTCTCGACTACTTGCGCTGCCCATGCTTTGCTGGGGAGTTGAATACTTGATGCATGTTCGCAAAGCAGTGAAAATGACACCGGCTCTTCTCTGCCCAAGGTGTACGAAGGTGTGGCGTTGTGCTGTGTCTTGTCTTTGCTTTGTTCCGAGTTTCCTTTGGGTTCAACAGGAATCCTGTCCATGCTGCTGCGTTGAGAGGAACTGGCTGCTATGCCGTCGCCTTCTGGGCTGCCAATCTAGACGACAAAAGTGTGAAGCAAGGTTGAAGGTAATGATGATATAACAAGCAAAGCTAGAATATCGAGATAAGCAAGCAACTTGCAGCAACAATCTGCGCTAAATAGCCCTGACATCTGTACTGGAAAAAAATTTCAGTTGCAACACTAATAATGCAGGTCGCTGGAAGAGCTCATTTCACAATGATGCAGGTGATGCATAAATTGGCATATGACAGGATGGCAAGAAAAATAGAGCTGAGTACAGTTTTCTGTCGGCCGAATAAGCACGAAGTCATCGCAGTAGCCAAATCTAGTTTACCTGGTATTCTTCTCTTTCCTGAGCGAAGCAAACTGTAATGTGATGCAGTTCAATCGGGTTCCCTTCTTTCAGGTATTCTTCTGGGTTCATAGAACTGTATGAGTGAGACGAACTAGTAGCGACGGTGCCGTCTGCAGCGCAGTCCTGAATCGTGCTGTCAATCTGCATGAAACATAATTGTGTGTAGAATGTTTGAAGCTATTTAAACAAAGTAACCGAGCACACATAAAGCGAGTAGCTTACCTGCAATTCACTTGGTTGAGCATCACGAGGCGGTGTATTTGTTGCACCATCAAGTGCCAGACATGGCATCAGAGTGGCAGAGTCCGAGTCAAGATGTTGTCGCTTAACCTCTGGCTCCAGAGGTTAAGAGGGGGCGCGACACCGCCGGACGCACTATGTGCTCACCCCTTCTTGTAACACAGGTTGCTCTCGCTGTCTGGCTCGGCCCGCTTGGAATGCTCGTCAAAGGTGCTCCGGGAACAAGCGCAACGGATGAAGAAGCGTCGACACACGGGCTTTCCATCCAGCCGGATGTTCTACAAGCCGGAATCGTCTCTCCGCCAAAACTGGAGCCCCTCGGATTCGTCGTCTGGCAACCCGGAACTACAGCAACAGTATTTAACCGCCCACCTACGTGGCATTCACCGGGGCGCGACACCGCCGGACGCACTATGTGCTCACCCCTTCTTGTAACACAGGTTGGTTACATGAACCATTGCGCATGCATGCGAACTTCAAACCCATTTTTGTTTGAGGTGTCGTGCCCCAGTGACACCAAGGACTGGCTATTTTGGTTTGTTAACTGTTGTACGTCCGCGGTGTGCCATGTTGCGTTGTCACAATTGCTGTTAGCTTTGTCAGGCGACGTGGAGTCGAACCCAGGCCCTGATAGCGTTCAGGAATCCAGTACGCAGACCGACGCAGGGGATATCTCTGCTGTCTTGCAGATGCTTACCAAGCTTCAGTCAGGTCAAGAAAAAATTTTGTCGGATTTAGCGGACATACGGACTAAACAATATGCCACTGACGAAAAAGTGAAGAACTTGACGGAACGTGTCGACATTCTAGAGCAAGGATGCTCGCACTCCAGTAACTTTACGGCCGCTTCGAAGGCCGCGTCTGCAGAAATCGCTGCTTTGAAAGCTTCCACGGATGATTCCGAAAATAGGCTACGTAGGAACAACCTTCTCTTTTTTGGTTTTGAGGATAACCCGTTGGAAACCTGGAAGCAAGCCGAAGAAACTGTTGTTGCGTTCTGCTCTACTAAGTTAGGTGTATCGCTTGACCCACTAAACATTGATCGAGCGCATAGACTGGGCACTTACAGTGAAGATAAAAACCGCCCCATAATTGTTCGCTTTGTTAGATTCAAAGATAAAGATGCGGTATTGGGGGCGGGTCCGAAGTTGAAGACAAGTGACATTTCCATCAGGGAAGACTTCTCTCGTTCAGTACGCTTAGCCCGCAGGAAACTTTCCGAATTTGCAAAGGCTCGGTCCTCCTCGTACAAAATAAGGCACGATAAGCTTCGTATGGACGGACGAAACTTCATTTACGACGCTGATAATGATAATATCGTGCTGCAAAAAAAGTGAACTTGAAACGGCGTCGAGCGATCCCTGTTACTGAAGTTAACGGTTCCGTCAGCGTTCCACGATGCCGCTCCGTTGAGCATGTACCGTGCCGTCCTTCATTGGTAAACGTTATGCTTATCAATTGCCGAAGCGTCAAGAACAAAACCGACGAGTTAACAGGGCTCGTATCATCTTTTGGCCCTGACATTGTTATCGGGTCTGAATCTTGGTTGGATGAATCAATTTCCAGCTCTGAAGTATTTCCTGCGGAATACGTGGCTTATTGCAAAGACCGCAATACGCACGGTGGGGGCGTTTTTGTTCTGGTCAGGCACAGCTTGCCAAGTTTCATAGTTGACTTGGGGGATAACAGCTGTGAATCTGTTTGGTGCAAAGTTGTTCTAGAACATAGCAAACAGCTTGCAGTTGGAGCCTTTTATCGTCCGCCTAATGACAACAGCAGTCGTACCTTTAATACCCTTTCCCATTTATTACTTACGGTCTCAACTGATTACCTTCTCGTCGGTGGTGACTTTAATATGCCAGATGCGCAGTGGATTAATAAGCTGCCAGTACTTCCTTCGTGCTCATCCTTGTCGTCGCCTTTTTACGATCTTTTCGCAACGCATGGTCTTTATCAATTCGTGGAGGGACCAAGACGTCGCCATGGCAATGCCGCTTCCATCTTAGATCTTCTGATTTCAAACTCTCCTTCGTTGCTGCAATCTGTTTCCATAGTTCCCGGAATAAGCGACCATGATGCAGTGGTTGCCCGTCTCGTTGCTCCCAAGCCGTACATACCGCGACCGAAACCCAGAAAAGTTTATTTCTTTGATAGCGGAAATTACTCTCGTATTTCTGAAACGCTTGAGTCAAACTTCGAAACTTTCTCAGAACAAAGCAGCACTGTATCTGTCTCCGAGTTATGGCTGCTGTTCAAGGAACAACTTTTACAGCTCATTGACTTGCACATTCCATCTAAGCTTCTTTCTGTGAAACACCGAAAAAATAAACCTTGGTTTGATAAACCCATAAAGGTGCTACTTAATAAGAGGAATCGTATGTTGAAACGGTATAGAGAAAAGCCCGATTCACTGCAATTTTCTAAGCTTCGACAACTTGGTTCTGAAATCCAGATGAAAATCGCAGAAGGAAAAAAGAGGTATTTCGACTCTCTTGGTTCTAGAATAAAAGAAAATCCAAAGGAACTTTGGAAACTAGTGAAATCAAACAGTAAAGACGATGTTGGTATCCCTCCCTTAATCCACAATAGTGCAGCTGTTACTAATGATAGAGATAAATCAAGCTGTTTTAATGATTACTTTGTTTCTGTGTATTCAACGCTAGTACCTCAACACGTTCCAGTCTTCTTGGGCAACGCGCTTGATGATATGCCGGATATTGATATTCACTACTTCGGAATAGTCAGCCTTCTCCAAAAATTAAAACCACACTCTGCACCAGGTCCAGATAGGATACCGAATTTTGTTTTGAAATCCTGCGCATATATCATATCAAGGTATCTAGAAGTACTGTATCGCAAATCTCTTGAAACCTCAGAATTACCTGAAGACTGGAAGATGGGCGACATTGTTCCGATTCATAAAAGCGGGCCCCGTGACAGTTTCATGAATTATAGACCTATATCCTTAACTTCTGTGTGTTGCAAAACCCTGGAGCACATAATTTACACTAACATCTTTTCCCACCTTCAAAACAACAGTTTCTTTGTTCCTTACCAACACGGGTTTAGAGCTGGTCACTCATGCGTAACTCAGTTAGTGGAATATACCCATGACATATTCACATCATTTGACAAAGGTTTACAAACAGACGGCATACTATTAGATTTCCAGAAAGCGTTTGACAAAGTGTCCCATGTTCTCTTACTTCATAAGCTTTCACTTCTTGGTTTACCAGAAAAAATACTTTATTGGCTCAGAAACTACTTGACCGGTCGTTTACAAAGAGTGGTAATTAATGGCACAGAATCAGAATATGCATGCGTATCTTCTGGCGTTCCCCAGGGTTCCGTCTTAGGTCCTCTTTTATTTCTTATATATATAAATGACATTGGCACAGGAATCACTTCGAAAATCCGGCTGTACGCAGACGATTGCGTCCTTTACAGAGAAATTAATGATTCCGACCGAGTAGCATTACAGACAGACCTAAATAAAATTTCTTCATGGTGTGACAGGTGGCTTATGTCCCTCAACGCCTCAAAATGTAAGCATATTTGTTTCACCCGCAAGCGGCAACCAATCCGTACACAGTATTACTTGAACGGCTCCCCTTTATCAGAAACACGCGAAGCTAAATACTTAGGTGTCACATTTTCCGCCGATCTGACATGGAATCGTCACATTCGAAGCATCACTTTAAAAGCAGGGCGAGTACTTAATTTTATCAAACGGAACTTTAGGCACGCGCCACTAGATGTCAAGAGAACACTTTACCTAAGCAACGTTCGCCCGATTCTTGAATACGCGTCTGTTGTGTGGGACCCGCATACACAAATTCTTGTGAATCGCTTAGAAGCAATACAGAAACGTGCCGCCCGTCTCATAACCGGCATTTACTCATTTCCAAGCAGCATCACAGAAATAAAACGGCACATATGTTTAGAAGATCTTTCGCTACGCCGTGTTGTTTCCCGCCTCTCTCTCCTTCAAGATATCGTCTTCAATCACACACCACTAAACAAAGAGACTTATCTACAACCACCAACATGCATATCCGGGCGCCGCGACCACTTACTTAAGATAAAAGAAATATGCGCGCGCACAACAACATACCAAAACTCCTTTTTTCCCCGTACAATCCACGAATGGAACCTGCTGCCTCCTGAACTAATTGAAGTTGCTTCTGATGTCGCATTCCCCACTGCTCCCCAAGCATATGTTTGCAGATAAAAATGTACTCGCCATTTGAAATCTTCTTTGATGTTTGTTTTGCAATGTTAGCCAACGTGCTGTGAAAATAAGTGTATCTTGTTACCTGGGCGAAACTTGTTCTCATGCGCTCCCTTAAAATGTAACGCATGTATGATTAGTATTGTACCCATGGTCTGAAGTGTTTAACCTTTTAAGAATGTGCAATCTTGTATTTTATATTGGTTATCTGTCCTCCCTACTGTAATGCCCAATGGGCGAAGTAGGTATGTAAATAAATAAATAAAAAGGCTGTTTCCGGATCTACAGGCATCATCACAGCAGGCAAGGAAGCTTGGAGAGGCTGCATCGCACCGCTGTCGTCGACTTTAGGCCGACATCGCTTAGATGCTTGCACAGGAGGTTTCCTTTTCCGAGGTGGCTTTCTATGCCTCTCTGGCCACGTTAGATACTTGGGACAGTTCGGAAATAATGTAGGGACTGCCTCTCTGGAAAGCACGGGCCTCTTTTCCGCGTCAAGCAGCACTCTTCCATCGAGCTCCGCGTAATAAGCCCGGGATATCGCCTCCTCTGCAAAATGCTTGGCGCAGACATGGTCAGTGGGCATTAACGTCCGGTCTGCCGTAGGAATCGCGCGGCGCCACTTCTCCAAACGAACATTGTCGGACGGAGCTTTAAACAATGTCACACGCTCCGCACAAGTCCGGTAGCCCGAATTGCAGTTCGGCGCGAAGCACTTTCGTCCCATTGCGCAGCACTCAGCGCAGCACTCACCAGTTGCGGGCTACTCTGCGGACGATTGCGAAACACAAGGTCTTGGTCTAAAATAAAGGAACCTGTTTAAAACAGCACAGCAAGCAGCCGCGTACTCCAAAACGTGGCAAAAACACGTGCGCAGTGCCGCGCCACGCCGGAACGAGCGGCCTAGCGTGGGCCCGCCTTTCGCAGCGCTAAGTTAGCGACCGGTCGGACCAGTTTCCAAGGCCCCCCCCACCCGAACATATTGTGGCCGCGAGCGGGCGGCGTTCTCGCGCGCGGCGGGGGGAGAGTGTCAACACCTCAGTATGGTATATTCTTACACCGTGACCAGGACTGAGCCCGGTTGGCTACCCCACACTGGGGAAAGGGAAAGGGGGACGGAAAGATTAAAAGAGAAAGTCCACTGGGGATATCAGTCGGTCACTCAGTCCGGATCACAGACACTGACTCAATCCGGTATCTCTCAAATATCGCAGCAGCGCTTCTGTGGCCTTTTGTAGCTGCGATATTCGAGGCCATGGTCCCAAGATCTTGTTCAAGGTGAACGGCTTTCCATCTAGCTGATTGAGAGCTGTGCAGAGGTCTTGCCTTTCATCTTCAAAAGACGGGCAGTAGCACAGTAGGTGTTCTCTATGGTTTCCTCGACACCGCAGGCATTGCACTCGGCGCTATCAGCCATTCCAATCAAAAATGCATATGCATTGGTGAATGCGACGCCCAAACGTAAGCGGCACAGCACTGTTTCCTCATTTCGCGGAAGACCTGGTGACAGCCGCAGTTGCATAAAGGGATCGAGGGAATGCAATCGATGTTGAGTGAATTCAGGTGTGTGTCATTTCTCCAATTTCAAAGAGTGCGCTAGCTTGCCTAAGTGTTGGGCTGCATCGGTCCGCGATAAAGGTATAGAAACAAGGGTTGCTCCTTCGTGTGCTTTCCCAGCAGCTTCGTCAGCAAGGTCGTTGCCGGAGATACCGCAATGACCAGGCAGCCACTGAAACACGACGTCGTGTCCTTTCGTGATCATGTGATGGTGCATTTCTCGTATCTCCGACACGAGTTGTTCACATGACCCGCGACGAAGAGATGACAGAAGACATTGTAAGGCCGCCTTTGAATCGCCCGAAAAAGCTCTTAAGGCCTGCCACTACACTTACTAGGCATATCGGTGCTCGTACTGCGACAGGAGATGGGGGTGCACGTGTGTATAATTAAGGAATACATACTGCGTCCCGTGACAATTGCCCCTTCCCACGCGACAAAGAGATGACAGAAGGCATTGTAAGGCCGCCTTTGAGTCGCCCAAAAAAGCTCTTAAGGCCGGCCAGTACACTTACTAGGCATATCGGTGCTCGTACTGTGACAGGAGAGGGGGGTGCACGTGTGTATAATTAAGGAATACATACTGTGTCCCGTGACAATTGCCCCTTCCCACGCTTGTTATGTTTCACCGCCTAACATTAATGTACTGAGGCGAAGCTAACTTTCGGAGACTGACATTACACAAAGCGCTGTGCTCTGCGAGCTTCAAAGCCAGTCGCGAGGATTACAAAGGCGGAGTCGGTGCCATTGGTGATAGCGGCGAATTCTTTCAATGAAAAACACGGCACCGCACGGCAAGAAGCTTAATAGCGAACATAGAAGCAGCTACCCACGAAACACGCAAGCAGCTATTTGATGTCTAAAAGATGTCTTAAACGGCTAATTCGAAAGCCTAGTAGCTGTCTTGATCAAGACATTTTGTAGCCATGGACGTCGAGAAGTACTTCAGTAAGCCCTGCTAACGTTACGCTAAAAGTTGTCTAATGGACAGCTTGACAAGAACAACTGAAGACTTTTATTAGACATTCCCTCAAATTTTTGCGGCAGCTGTTACAGTAACACGACGTTTGCCCATAGTTACAATTTATTTTAAATGAGGCATGGACATCAGAAAAAAAAGTTTATATTGTCGGATAGAGTGATGCAGAGGTAGTTTTTCCGGGTGTCAACCATTGGTTCAAGCCTCATTGGTCAATTTGTGCTTTTTAATTAGACCAGTCAATTGAATGCCACCTGTCAGAATTATTTTGCAAATAAAACAAGATCTGTATTGTATGCTGATATAATTCCAATGTTCACTCATTGACCTAAACAAGAACATCTCTGCGTGAAACACGTCATTATTGACAAAACTTCGCCCTGCTGGGTCTCCATCAAATTGAAATAGTTTCTAGCAAAGAAAAATTTTGTCAGTGATGCTGCAGTTCAGGCAAAAATTACATCCTGGTTTCAGCTACAGGGGGCACAATAGCCACTGTGCTGCAATGAGTTAAGAAATAAAGGATAGTACACATCTGGAAAAACACTCTGCGAACCACTCTAACTAGCAATATAAATATAGTTTTTCTGATGTCCATGCTTCATTTAAAAGTAAATTGTAACTTACTTTCTGGGTGCCTCTTGTAAGGTAGCGCCACATGCTTGCACAGCATCACGCAGAAATAATGGCGAGTTCTTCAGCATACCATACATTAGTGAATTCCTTGTATGTTACATGTTACAAGAACTGAAAGATAAATCATAATATGCTGTTATTTTTTTGCATAAACTGTATGATGAGCTTTTCATGCATAAAAGGTGATTACAAGCGAAAATGCAGCAAGGCATCAACTTCACACCATGTCACATACTCATACTTTATTACCTAATAAATTAGAAAAGATGCAGAAAGTGTAATTAACAAGAGTGACAAATAGCAGCAAAGGTGATCATGGATAAATCTTGAAGATGATTGCCGCCGCTGCCAGAGTAAGCCAGCCTTCGTAGGAGAGGAACTGGCTGCCCACAAAAGCTTGCTGTCACAGGCCACGCGTGATGGTTCTTGTAGACATAGGAAAGCAATACCTGCACAGAACAGGAAAAAAAGGGCAAGGGAAGAAATGGGACTATTGAAATTGGAACTTCAATTAGCAATCTGTGCTAAGTAAGAAGTTTGGCTCACAATAAAAATAAATTTAAGCACTCCTTTCTCTTAAACTACGGGTATTTTAAGGTATGAATGCGATGATGTTTAAAATGACTAGTATATTTCCTATCATAAGAAGCCAACAAACACCGACACCAAGGACAACACAGGGGAAATTACTTGTGCTTAATAAATTAAATAAAGAAACGATAAATTAATGGAAATTAAAGTGGATGAAAAAACACCTTGCCGCAGGTGAGAACTGAACCCACAACCTTCGCATTTCGCGTGCTATGCTCTACCAATTGAGTTACAGCGGCGTCGTTTTCCCATCCACTTTCTTGGGTATTTGTGTGTCCTAGTAGAACGCTGGGAGTGTTAGCCAGCGCCACAACTCAGAGACCTTGTTCCTGGCATATAGTCATTAAGTTGCATAGCAGAGTCAAAGTCAGCCTTTAATTTATTGTATGGTGTTTTGGTGGCTAAAAAGCCACTTATCAACCTGTCAAACAAGTCTGAGAAGCTTCCTGCAAAATATAATCAGTTTAAAACAGTAATTCACTCTGCAGGTAAATGATGTACTAACTTAATTAAAAAGTTAAATAGCGTTTTATATTGTTGAACTAAAAGCAAGTTTGGCATTTTGCGCTGCCTAGCTGTTGCCCTTCTTTCAAACTTAAACATGACACAGTACAGAGTAAGCAGGTAGCATGCAAAGGAGGACTGGTGATAAAGTAGTGTTCCAGAGCAACACCCCTAGCTGGATCAATCACTTTTGTTGATATATTTTCATGTGACCCTAATTGGCTTCGGGCAATACCTCACACAAATGACGCAACACCTTGGATGATGCATCATACAAAGTTGAAAGTATCTCATGATGTGATCAAACGATAACATTGCCCACTGACTTGGAAGTGTTAACATGCTGTTTGCGTGAGAAAGTGCAAAGTGATTCGTATAGGTGGCAAGTTCATCAGTGTATATATAGCCTCAGGTAATTCTGAGCATCTATGCTGACTTGCAACTGAGAAGCCACTGCACACAAAAAGGTGTATTCAAGTAATGGTCCATGCAGAATAATTGCCCACCTAGTGAAAAGGCAAATGTGGCAGGCTAATGGGCCAGAGAAAATAGATTGATAAATTCTGATAACACCTCCAATGATATTATTGAAATAGGTGATAAAAAACAGCACAGGTAAAATTGCAGTTATGACAAAATTTTAAAAGCACCTCTGCAAACTGCTGGAACCCTCAGTATCATGCATGTTCTACACGCACATATGTTGCAGCACAATCTATATCTCAGACGCAGGCGCCTCCACAGGTCACTTTGTGATCTCCTCACAATAAGGTTAAAAAACAGTCTGGCACATCTACTTGATGCGATTCATTTTGCAAGCGCCAGCCAAGTGCTGATGGTGACAGAGCGAAATTGAAGTTTGTCCTTGTATGGAAGCCTTGGCTCATGTTTTATCAATTCTAGCGGCAAAGCACACCTTTTACAGCACACGTAAATCTTATATTAGACTGCTTGCTGATGCTGTACAGTAAGTTCCTGTAAAGAAACTAAATCACACAGAAAACATTTAGAATACCAAACTAATCAAATACTGGCTTGAATACATTTGTGCATTAGGGAAGCAAGGTGTAATGTACACTGTTGTAGAAAATTTTTACTCATGTACGGAATACTTCTATGACACAGCAGAGTTAATTTGTGAGTTCTTACATAGCAATGACTACCTACAGGTAAATTTTGTAAGGCTTAGGGAAACTAATTATTAGTAGAACTGTGTATGTACACTAGCACTGAGAAATTGGTTATAATAGTGGCAGCTTATAATGGACCAGTGCAAAAAAATGGCCGTTTGTGAGACACCAACTAGGCATTTTACCACGAAGCGCTCCCTGGCCTTAACCCATATAAAAAGCACTGGGAGGACCAGAGAGGGTACAGTACATTGGCTTACACTGATCATGATGAGGTCCCGTCATCCAGCTAGCGCCAAGGTACAAGAAGGATGTCCAGCCGTCTATAGAGTGAAAGGGACAAAATAAGACAGCATCAAGTCAGTTGAAAGGCAGATTTGCAATTACAAATAAGGTGACCCCCAGCCGCAGTCATTCATTAATAAATGCCAAGCTGTCGTGCTTTCACTCCCAGATGAAGCACCTACTAGGTTAAAGGTTTTGCACAAGTGAAATTTGTACATCAGCAGACGATTTAATTTGGAATTGTATAGATGAAGTAAACACTGCAGTTATATTTTTTTTTGTTTTGCTATAAAGTGGGAACGCTACAAACTGCATAGTTACTGACACACACGCGCGCACACGTAAGAACAAAAGGACACAAAATAGGGCGAGTTCAGTCTGGTTCAGCATTACAGCCAGCGCGTCGTCTTCGAATGTACTCCTTTCGGTTGGCTCGTGCTACGTTAACCAGAAAGACCAACAAGCAGGGCAAAGTTCTGACTGTTGTTGCGGAAGTCGTGGAGCGCGGTAGTGCTGAACGGCTGAACACAAGCAGAACCCTCGTATAAAAGTAATGACGAAAACTCGCAGGGCAGAAGAGCCCATATATCAAGAATTGTCGCGGGCAACACCTAAATATGTTCACATTGTTGACGAAAAACGAAGCGCAATGTATTTCACTTACCGGAAAAAGTGTTATCCGAACGTGCGACGTACAAAGACGCACCGAGACACGAAGGCGGCGAACGCAGATCCCGCCATTGTGGTAGTAAGCCGTCGGCGAAAACACGCAATACAGCCGATGTCACGAAGCACTGATGCAAAACACACGACACACAGCATCAGCACAGCTAAATGACTCCAGTTAATATCCAGTATAAATGTACAGAACGGCTTAGAATGACGCACAACAGGATAACGAACCCACGACCGAGACATAGCGGTCGGCAGTGGCCGTTTTTTCAAACTTCCTGCCTCCCAGTGTTTCCAGTACGCGTATTCCAGTACAGAATGAGATGTCCGACAAATTTGGATTGTGCCGCCGAAGTGATCGCAGCGCGGTGGCTCTGTGACAACGCTGTGCAACACCGGCGTTTCACTCCTGCTGCTGTAAATACCTGCTGCGCGAGCATAGAATGGTTTCCAGGCGTCGTGTGCGCGCCCTGTATGGAAAACAATAACACGCCTTTGATTGTTGAAGTTCTGGTGTGAAATTATTTAATATTGAAGCCAATTAACTTATGTTGCTTCCAACCAGTTCGATTTGTCGGTGGCGTCTTTTATTCGCTAACGCCGACGGCCGACAGTAACCGCACATTTAACACGTCGTTTGGCATTTTATGCACTTTTAGACAAAAAGATCTAGAAAAGTTCTTGAGTTAGACAATCTGAATGCGTTTACCAAAACAGACTCTAGTGACACCAGTAGTTGGTTTTACCGCAGATAGAATATATACTAGCATATTCCAAGTGCTGAGGTTATGAAGAAATTCTATTTTCAGTCTTATCATAGACCAAGACGTCTATAGCCGTTTGTAGCCGTTTCAAGAAGTTTTTAAGAGGTTCTGTGTTTCGTGGGTAGGCCGAACGTTGCCGCGGTGGTGGTTACGGCTGCCAGTGGATCTGCGTGAGAGAGTGCCGGTTCGAGGCGGCAAGATAATCAAAATAGCGGCGGTGGCGGCTTTGATTAATGCCATTTCAGACCTGCAGTCAGGGCAGTATACGTTGACTATATGGAGTACGTGGTGGTGCCGCAAAGCCGTGCAAATTATCGGGCATGTCCGAAAAATCGGGCGTCTAGAAAATTGGTCGTTAACTACTCTGACAATACATCGTGCCGATGACACGGCGTCAATGACGATTCGTTGCGATTTCTGTGTTACTGGAGCCGGCATTAACACGACTTTCGTTCCCTTTCAATAAAGTTACAGCTAATTTTCCCTGATAGAAGCCCAAATTCCCCGAGTTTTTCCAGACTGTTCAAATTCCCTGATAATTCCAGGTTTTCCCGGTCGGTAGACACCCTGCAGTGTTAAAACATGGATGTTGATGATTGGAGTGTATTTTTAGCAAATATGTAAGGCTGATGTAAGTTCTCTGTAGATGGAGGGACCATTCATTTGATTCCACGTATAAGCTTTCAATCGGGCTTGTTCTGAAAGCGCCAGTGGCTAAACGGATACCTAGATGGCGCACAGGATCTAGGATCTTTAGTGCGCTCGGAGCGGCAGAATTATATACGACGGCACCATAGTCCAATCATGATCGAATTAGGCTCTTATAAACATTCATCAGACACTTCCTGTCGCTACCCCGTGACTGGGGTAGAATTTTCAGCAAGTTCATTGTCCTTAGACATTTTTCTTTAAGATATTTAATGTGCTGTATAAGAGTAAGCTTGGAGTCCAGTATAATACCTAAAAATTTGTGTTCTTTGTTGATAGGCATTTGATGTCCACACAGTTGAACAGAAGGATCTGGAACCAGGCCTCTCTTTCTAGTAAAAAGAACACAAGAACTTTTGTGGGGGTTAATTTTAAACCCGTTTTCGTCTGCCCACTAGATATCTCGTTCAATCCCTGCTGTACTTGTCTTTCGCACACTGCAAGGTTACAGGATTTAAAACCTATTTGTATGTCATCTACGTAGACGGAATAAAAAATAGCTGGTGGTAATGAAGCGCGCAGTGTGTTCATCTTAACTATAAAGAGGGTGCAGCTGAGCACACCTCCTTGGGGTACACCAGTTTCCTGTATAAATGGACGCAAAAGTACACTCCCGACTTTCACGCGGAATGTACGGTTGGACAAATAGCTTTCTATTAGGGCGAGCATATTGCCACGGATGCCCATTCCAGACAAGTCTCTCAAGATTCCGTAGCGCCACGTGTCGTACGCCTTCTCCATATCGAGGAATACGGATAGGAAATATTGTTTATGTAGAAAGGTGTCGCGAATGTTTCCCTCAATGCGCACAAGGTGATCGATTGTGGACCGCCCTTCTCTGAAGCCACACTGAAAGGGATCAAGCATTTGGTTTAATTCCAGGAAATGTATGAGTTGCCGATTAATCATTTTCTCAAACAGCTTACAAATGCAACTTGTGAGGGCTATCGGGCGGTAACTTGACGCCAACGAAGGATCTTTACTTTGCTTCAGAATGGGAATCACAATCGCTTCTCTCCATGCAAGTGGAAGATATCCAGCAGCCCAAATAGTGTTGAAAAGTGCAAGTAAAGTCAGTTGTATATCAGTGTGTACGTTCTTAATTATGTCGTACATAATTCTATCAGGTCATGGTGCAGAGCTCTTGCATGTGATCAAGGCAGCTCTCAGCTCGGCAATACTAAAGGGACGGTTGTAAGGCTCATTCTCTCGACTTTTTCTTGTTAATGGCTTACGTTCTTCTATTTGTTTGTATTTGAGAAAGGATTGTGAATAATTTGTTGGACTTGACACGCTCTCAAAATATTCCCCAAGTGAGTCTGCCTGATCTTGTAGGGTATCGCCTTCTGTGTTTACCAAAGGGAGTGCATGTGCTTGTCGCCCTCTTATCCTATTGACCCTGTTCCAGGCTTTCGCCTCATCTCTAAACGAGTTAATACTCGATAAAAACTTGTGCCAACTTTCTCTTCTGGCCTGTCGGCGGGTTAGCCTGCCTTGGGACTTTATTTTTTTTAAATTGACAAGATTCTCCGCAGTGGGAGAAGCGCGTAGCAACCCCCACGCCCTGTTGTTTTTTACGAGTACGTGATCCTACAATCGTCGTTCCACCACGGGACACGCCGTTTGCACGCGAAGCCATTTACTTCTGATATGCATTTAGATGCGACATCTATTATGAAGGCTGTAAAGAACTTCACTGCAGCATCAATTCCTAACGAAGACATGTCAGCCCATGAGATACTAGTAAGAGATCGAAATTTCTCCCAATCAGCTGTCTCAATCTTCCACCTAGGAGCGTTTGGTGGATATTCGTTTTCTTTAGGTGATCTTAGCAGTATAGGGAAGTGGTCACTGCCGTAAGGGTTGTCGGTAACTTCCCATTCAAGTTCAGGCAGTACAGACGGGGAGACTATGCTAAGATCTATTGAAGAATAGGTTCTGTTTGCAAGAGAGTAATTTGTGTGTTCTTTCTTATTCAACAGGCACGCACCAGAGGAATAAAGGAACTGTTCAACAAGACGTCCTCGCGCATCTATACGAGGGTCGCCCCACAGGTAGTTATGTGCATTGAAATCGCCAAGAACAACATAGGGTTCTGGCAATTCATCTATAAAGGACTGAAAGTCATGTTTGCTTAGTTTGTAATGTGGGGGTATATAAAGCGAGCAAATAGTGATAAGTTTGTTTAGCAGAACAACTCGAACCGCCACTGCCTCAAGGGCTGTTCGTAGCTGTAAACGTTGACAGGCTATGCTTTTTTGAATTACAATTGCAACATCGCCCGATGATGCGACAGCATCATCGCGATCTTTGCGAAAAATAACATACTGTCGAAGAAAGTTTGTGTATTTTGATTTTAAGTGTGTTTCCTGTAAACACAGCACTTTTGGATTGTGTTTATGGATGAGTTCTTGCACATCATCAAGATTCCTAAGACCTCTGACATTCCATTGAATGATTTGTGTATCCGTATTTAAAGAAAATTGGTGCTGTGTTTATGGAAACGGAAGGGATGCCTTAGATTACAGAGCCCTTTCGAGGCCCTGTAATAGGGTTTTTGCCCTTTCTGAAGCGTTCGAGCGAATCTCGGGGCTCCTTAGGCGTTTGGTGCACCTTGAGGACAGGTGTAGTGTCCATTGCCTCCTGTGAGACGCCGGACAAGCGCTCTTGCGAGCGAGAGGTTTTCCGAGAGAGTCCCGCCCTGGAAGGCAAGACCCCTGCGCCCACCAGCCCGGAGGTCGATGGGGCTCCCTGAGGGATTTGGCTGTGCTGGCCGTTGCCAGCGCTGGAAGGGGCCTCGGTGGTTGGGGCAGCCTCGGCTGCGCCCACCTTCGAGGTTGATGGCCCCGTCTGCTGGGTTGGCGGAGCAGCGCTATCTGCAACCGCCGCGGGGGCAGATGGCGTAGCAGCCGACTCACTGCTTGTGGGTCGGACAGCTGCCAGAGGCCGTTCTGACGCTGCCCCCTGACGCGCCACATCGGCAAAGGTTTTCTTGGGCAGGTACAATACCCGCCTGCGTGCCTCCTTGAAACTTATATTTTCCTTTACTTTAACTGTTACAATTTCCTTTTCTTTTTTCCAGGTAGGGCACGACCGCGAGTACGCGGCATGCTCCCCATCACATTTTACACAGTGGAGAGAATTCTCACAAGCTTCTAAAGTGTGTTCATGCGCGCTGCATTTCGCACAAGTTTGGCGGCCTCGGCAGCTCTGCGAACTGTGGCCAAAACGCTGACACTTAAAACATCGGAGGGGATTTGGCACGTACGGCCTAACACGGAGCTTGATGTACCCGGCCTCGATTGACTCGGGCAGGACACTCGAACCGAAGGTGATTATCAAGTGTTTCATTTGGATTTCTTTTCCATCTCGCCTCATCTTAATTCTTTTGACATTTATAACATTCTGTTCACTGAAGCCCTCCAAGAGCTCAGCCTCAGTGAGCTCCAGCAAATCATCGTCCGAGACAACGCCGCGGGAGGTATTCATCGTGCGGTGTGGGGTTACTACTACTTGGGTCGCCCCAAATGATACTAGCTGAGGCAGTTTCTCAAATTGCTTCTGATCGCGGAGCTCCAAGAGGAGGTCACCGCTAGCCATCCTCGACACCTTATATCCTGGACCAAAAACTTCGGTAAGAGACTTCGATACAACGAACGGTGAAATGTTCGCACTTGTTTAGCTGGTTTTTCTGCGTGGATCACGTGAAAACGAGGAAAATTGTGGACTTGGTGTCCGAAAAACTGAAAGACCTCTTCGGTGCGCCCTCGTTTCTGAGGGCGATCAGGGAGTTTAGGAAAAGCGTTTTCCATAAGTACAGTTGGGTCTTCGGCCGTGATGCCGACCACCCACCATGGAGCCCAACAGGGGAACGTGACAGAAGTTCCTGCTAGAGAAACCCTGCCAACGCCAGCCATACATCGCTGCTATAACCAAATACAGCATAACCAAGGCTGGCTAGCTACACAAGGTTAACCCTTGCCGCCGGGAAACTAGGAAGTGAGGAGAAGTGATGAGAAAACAGGAAAGATGAAAAAGGCGAGAGAGAAAGACGAAGATTGGAGAGGAGGACAGGAAAAGGCGACTGCCGATTTCCCCCGGGTGGGTCAGTCCGGAGGTGCCGTCTACTTGAAGCAGAGACCAAAGAGGTGTGTTGCCTCCGCCGGGGGGCCTTAAAGGTCTGAAAACCCGGCATCGGCTCAACCCCCAGGATCCCCCTTTCCCCGGACACGGCTAAGCCGCGCACGGCTACACGCGGGAGGGTCCAACACTCGTGTGCTCGGGTACGTGGTGTCGCAACACACCAAACGCCTGCTGACGCAGACGCCCCTGCGGGACACAGCGAGAGAGAATTAGTGTGGGTGCAACACATGCCTGACTTTCAACTTCACCATTTGCACATCTTTTCCATCTGCATATATCATCACCAGCAGCACAGTTTAATCCTCGAGGTAGTAGTCCGAGCTTGGCTGGAATAAAGCGGTTCCTTACAATATATATATATATATATATATATATATATATATATATATATATATATATATATATATATATATATATATATATATATATATATATATATATATCTTGCACTTCAAGAAACTTCGTGTGACCTTGAATGAAGACGACTTGAGCACTGAAGCGACGGTGCTAAGTATATAGTGCAAGACCTCATAGTAGGAGACAGTCTAATTTCCCAGCCTTAGTCCCCTTGGTGGTGTAATCTTCCTTCGTGTAATTGTCGCATACTTGGCTATCACTAACACTGCTTCGCCTTTCTGCAAAACTGCAGCCTCTCTCTTTTTTTTTTCTGCAAGTCCGAGCATAAGCGCTACCGCACATGACTGCTGTTGATTCTGATTTCGAGTGAATCCGGCTTGGCCTCATTTCGGCTACTGAGTGAATTATACAGAGAGAGAGGAAAGGCAGAGAGGTTGCCCAGACGCATGTCCGATTTGCTACCCTGCACTGGGGAAAGGGGTATGGGGATGAAGAGAGAGAGTGTTCCACAGCTCTCATGCACTAAGATTTAAAAAAAGAACAGTTCCGTTACTCGAAGAAAACCTAGTGCATATTGTTCCCAGTAAAGTGAAGTAGCCGCCAGAAATTCTTTCGTTACTGAGATTTAATTTAGTAATTGCGATTATCTAACTGAAGAAGTACTGTCCTAATTTTCAAAGTGTCAATGATGCATTTGTTGGTATCCCAAAATGACATCTAACTGCAGTGTTTTCAGCGACATACTAATTGCGTGCAATTTATTTTGCTGGCAAAAAAACCTCACGAACTATAAAAAATACCATGTGAGTGAACTCTCACCTGCATCATAAAGCAGTGCCCTCAAATAAGCTGATTGAAAGCAACTGCATTGCCTATCGCAAACCCGAAGAGACAGCGCACCACCTTGATAATGGTACGGAAGGAGCCCCAACAGCAGGTTTCGCAGCTTCGCAGCTACTCCTTTCTCTCTACGTCACCCTTATTATTCCTCTCTCAAGGCCGACTGATCAATGATAATAAAAGCCCCTTGATAACGCAGCCAATGTGCAGCTCTGACCACACACGAAAAGTGAAGAGAAATGTAATAGGGTCAGAATGTTTCAAAATTCAGCCTTTGCTCACACAGCAGCGAAAGAGTGCGGGCGAAGTTATATTTCGCACCAGAAACTTGCTTCGGACCAAAGCCATTATAAAGTGAGCGTTTTATTTTTCATGAAAGTGTATATGTGCTGCAAAAACAGGTTCGTGTCAACAAATAAAAGCGAAATAAACACACTGGAAAGCGACCAACTTGTAGAGAAGACAGAACGAATGCGTTCACGAAATTAAATATACCACTTCTATGAGCCGAACTGGCAATCAGAATGTCGGCACACACACACAGACAAAAAAAACTGTGTGCTCTTATTATTTATGAATTCGTAAGCTCTGTTGAACATCAGCCTAAAGGACGTGTTCAAATAGGTCACCTTTGCAGCTGCGCAGTACTGTCTATTTTATCACACCTTTAGTGGCTTTCTTGATGACCGATGCCGGAATTCTACGGCAGACATCCGTTATCCTTACCTTTAACTAATCTGACGTCCGTCTCGATCATGTAAGCACAATCTTTCACATAACCCCAAAGAAAGAAATTGAACAGAGAGAGGTCAGGTGACCTAGCCGGCCAATTTACAGGCTCGTGCCTTCCAATCTATTGCGCGTGAAAAGTAGCACCCAACCAGTTTCGTGCTCGGCTGCTGATGCATGCAGGTGGCCCGTCTTGCTGATACCGCAGAAGTGGAAGACGTGACAGCGGAACTTTGCTGAGAAACTCATCCACCACTCCTTCAAGGATTTCGTTCACGTAACGCTGTCCAGTCAGTGCGTGATCAAAGAAAATGGTACTGATTATTGCACTGGGGGTAATTCCAAACCACACGTTGAGCGACCACTGGTACTGGGGCTCATTGCGCTTTACTTAATGTAGATTGGAGTCCCTCCAATAGTGTGCATTATGCAAATTTACCTAGGTGCTTCTGCGAAAACTTGCTTCATCTGTGCACATGATCTTGCTCCAAAAGTCCGGAGACTCATAGGCTTTTGTGAGGACCCAATTCGAGAAATCTAAACGATTCTACAGGTCCCTATCTTCTAAGCATTGGTGCTGGTTCAGGTGGTACGGGCGAAAGGCCGTCATTTACAATCCTCCAAACTGATGACTTGGAAATTGGTACCTCGATGGCCCCGTCTTGCACGCTAGCACGAGGGTTTGAGACCATAAATGCTAGAACACCCGTGCGTAGGTTAGGACTCAAAGATGGAGTCCTCCGCTGCTGTTTCTTGAAGCTGCCGGTTTGGCTCAGGTATTCATAATTTCTGATGATAGTCGATGCATTTGGTCTACCACCACCCTTCCATGACTGATATATATATTTGCGGCCTTCCTCTTTTTGTCACTTGCAGATCTTAAGGCAAGAATCATGTTTACTTTCTGCTCAATAGAGAAAGACATGGAAACAAAACGCACAGTTAAACCTTTGCACCGACGCTGCCATTTCGCTTTTGTAGGAAAAGAAAAACGAAAAATGAGACATCCGTGCACTTTATTGATGCTAAGACAACAGCTATCACAACTGTTTTCCAACTAACATCAAACACGACATGTTACTTCAGCCGGGACATGGCAGATAAGAAACTTGCTCGATCACAATGTTTTTCTTTATTTCGTTCCGGCTAACTCGGAAGGAGCCTGTCCGAGGGCACTGCTTTATGATCTGGGTGGGAGTGCAGTTACTTGGTATTCTCCATATTTCGCGGGGTTTATTTATCAGTCGGAAAAAAATTAGTATGTGTCAGGAGTGACAAGCGTTAACGAAGAAAGAGGACGAGGAAGAAGGAGTGGAGCGAGCGCGTGGAGCCGCCATCTTGGAGAAGGGGCGCGCGCAGGAAAGGACGTGGTGGCCAGGGCGCAGCGTTCCAGGAGAAGACGGCCGGAGATCGCCTCTCTGGGTCCTGCCCCAGTTCCTAGGCGACACATCGACGCCCCGCCCGAGTACCAGGCTCGGCGAGCAGATGTCCGACGTCGGAACTACCGCTGGCCCGGACCTACCCGCCAGGACACGTCAGCGTTTGTGCCGCTGACCGTGGACGCGCGGAGGCTGGCTACAGCCAGTCACTGTCCCGTCCGGAGAACTACGCTGGGCCGGCGAGCACCGGGAGCGCCAGCCGGCACGAGCCGCGCTCTGCCGGAGCGCGACAGACCCGCAGCGACCGTGCCTTCGTCACGTCGGCCGGGGCATCGGGGACGCCGGACACTAACAACGACTGACGACGACCAGATCGCATCGACGGACCACAGACCGGGGGGACGCCGATACTCGCGTCGAACCAAACCGGTACTGTAAGCGCCACTACTACAGCGAATAGACGATCGCCGCACAGACGTTTGTAAACGCGGTAGTGTGAGCGGAAAGCTGAGCAAGGGTGGACGCATTCCGTGTGTGATAAGTGTTGAATCTGACCGTCTGTTCCTGTTACTAAAATAGTCGATTGAATGAATGTTACGTGTGTATTGCATCTTGCGTTCGTGTGTTCCTTCCGCTCGCTCAAGCAAGCGTACCAGGCGTTAACATACGCGTGACAACATTGGCGAGCCTGCCAGGATCCCTTTAACTTCGTCACGTGCCTCGGGTTGTCTTGAGCAGCGGAATGGACCTTGAACGTTTGATGACGGCTGGGAGTGCCGCGGGCATGTCGGCTGAGGCCATAATAGCACTGTATCACGAGGAACAGAAGCGATTAAGAGAAGAACGCGCAGAGGCGCGAGAGGCTGCGAAGGAAGATGAGGAGAGAGCGAAGGCAGCTGAGGAGAGAGCAAAGGCCGCTGAGGAGAGAGCGAAGGATGCGGACGAGCGTGCGTATAGGAATTTGATTTTGGAAAAAGAGCTTACAGAAAAGAAATTGCAGCTGCGCATGAGTAATAGTGGAGAAGAGGTAGGAAATAGCTCATACGTGCTACCTCAGAGAATAGCGACAGTGTGTCCCCAAAAGCTTATCGCCCCCTTTGACGAAAGGCGAGATGATCTAGATGCCTATATACAACGTTTCGAGCGAATAGCAACTGGACAAGGCTGGCAGAGGAGTGACTGGGCGACGGGGTTGAGTATGTGTCTCGTGGGGGAAGCGTTGGCCGTGTACAGTCGGATGACAGCGACTGACGCACTAGATTATGACAAGGTGAAGAAGGCTCTCCTACAACGCTTCAGACTAACGGCCGAAGGTTTCAGGGATAAATTCCGAAACTCCAAGCCACAAGAAAATGAAACGGGTCAGCAATTCGCCGCACGAATCTCCAACTACTTTGATCGTTGGTTGGAGATGGCTAACATAGAGAAGACGTTTGAAGACTTGAGGGACAAGATGATTGCAGAACAGTTCCTAGGATCATGTCATCAGGGCGTGGCAATATTCCTGAAAGAACGCAACTTGAGGACGGTGGCGGAACTATCTGAACACGCCGACCGCTATTTAGAAGCCCAAGGCCAAAAGAATTTGGGAAAGGGGAAGGAAGATAAAAAGACGCCAGATGAGAGAGAACAGACTCGAAGTACAATCAAATGTTTTATGTGTGACAGGATAGGGCATCGGGCTGTGAATTGTCCCTTGGGTCGGACTCGCAGTTCGACGTTGAAGTGCGAGGGACGCGGACGGCATGGACATACAATACAAACCTGCCGAGGTAATTCAGAAAATAAGACTGCCTGTGTTGTTGCGACCAAAAGTCACATCGAAGGTGACAGGACACAAATGGAGCCGGAGTACAGCGACAAGGCAGGCGCTGTCATGACAGTTCCGAGGTCAGAAGACCCGGAAACCTCGATGCCAGTAGTAGTGGGAGTCCTGCAAGGACGAAAAGTGTCAGTACTCAGAGACACCGGGTCCAACATTGTTATGGTAAGGCGATCCATGGTGTCGGACAGAGATATCACCGGTACAGAAGCACCAGTTAGATTGGCGGATGGTACAGTAAGGCGAATGCCTATGGCTCGTGTGTTGCTTTTGACGCCTTATTATTGCGGTTGGATAGAAGCCCGGTGCGTCAAAGAACCGCTTTACGACGTCATTCTTGGGAATGTGCCAGGAGTTAGAAGAGTGGATGATCCAGATCCCCTCTGGAGTTTTCCCAGTATCCAGATTACAAGTAGGACGGAGCATGAATCCACCAAAGCCGGGGGCAGAGATAACGAAAGAAGCTCGGATCCATATACCGGAGAAGCTAGCATTTTGTCAGTAGAGAAAAGCACAAGGAACCAGGATAGGAAAGATGTCGGTATAAAGAAGACTTCAGGCACCGGCATCGATATAACCGCGACAGAAATGAAGAAAAGGCAAGAAGCGGATAGTACGTTGCGACATTATTTTGAAATGTTAGGGAAATGGATTCAGAATAAGAAGAGCCGGGTCGTACATAAGTTTGAGAAGGTTGGAGAATTACTGTTCCGGATAGCCAGAACCCACGATGGAAGAGAAACACGACAGCTAGTAGTGCCAGCGAGTTTACGACGAGCAGTTCTCGAGTTGGCGCACGACACTATAATGGCGGGCCATCAAGGTGTAAGAAAGACGACCAGGCGAGTATCAGAAGAATTCTTTTGGCCGTGCATGCAAAGTGACATTAAACGGTTTGTGCGATCTTGCGACATATGCCAGAGAACCACATCAAAAGGATTGGTATCACAGGTACCTCTAGGGACTACGCCTATTATTGAGCAACCATTTCAAAAGGACTCCGGAATGGTCATCACAGATTTGGTTGCTGGAAGCACCTACCAAGCAGACATCCCAGGAACAGAAATTACGCCTCAGAAAGCGAAGATAACAAGCATGATGTCTAAACAGAGCGTATTTGAGAAAAGACGGACTCAAGAATTGAAGAGCAATGGACGCATCATCGCTGTGTCCGACCACTTTGACAAGCCCCGGGCATGCAGGGCTGGGTCCCGCCCCAACTCCTGGTTTCATCTAAATCATTCTACTCGAGGCAATGTCGCGATGAGACGCCAGCGTCGAGAGTCAGGACTAGTGCACAGCTTCCTGTCTGGCTGTATCGATGTCAGACAACAACCGGTAGGCAGGAGTACGCGGATTTAGTGAGTAAACGTGACACGAAGGACATCACTGACTTTTCGGAATATGTTCGTTTACGTGTTTACTGTGTGAATATGTTCGTATACTCGGGAACACCTTGCGGCGCATGCATATAGTGTTTAGAGCTTCTGAGGAGTCTTACTAAAAACACTCGTGGAAGAGAATGCATTGTGAATGGTGCTGTCGTTGACACTGACGTATCGTTAAGATTTGACAGAAATGTACGTGATGTGCGCGTGGGTGTAGTGGAGTGCGGTGAAGTGTAGTGATGTGTGAATGAAGAAACGACGAAGTGAAGTTACATGTGGTGTAGTACAGTGAAGCGCGGTGAAATGCAGTGATGGGTGAAGAAGTGGCGCAGTGAAGTTATATGTGGTGTGGTGAAGTGGAAGTGCAGTGTCTTAAACCTAAGTGGTGACGAGCAGTGAAGGAAGTTTTCGCGGAGCGAAAACTCGGAAAACAAGGGGGCCATTGTCAGGAGTGACAAGCGTTAACGAAGAAAGAGGACGAGGAAGAAGGAGTGGAGCGAGCGCGTGGAGCCGCCATCTTGGAGAAGGGGCGCGCGCAGGAAAGGACGTGGTGGCCAGGGCGCAGCGTTCCAGGAGAAGACGGCCGGAGATCGCCTCTCTGGGTCCTGCCCCAGTTCCTAGGCGACACATCGACGCCCCGCCCGAGTACCAGGCTCGGTGAGCAGATGTCCGACGTCGGAACTACCGCTGGCCCGGACCTACCCGCCAGGACACGTCAGCGTTTGTGCCGCTGACCGTGGACGCGCGGAGGCTGGCTACAGCCAGTCACTGTCCCGTCCGGAGAACTACGCTGGGCCGGCGAGCACCGGGAGCGCCAGCCGGCACGAGCCGCGCTCTGCCGGAGCGCGACAGACCCGCAGCGACCGTGCCTTCGTCACGTCGGCCGGGGCATCGGGGACGCCGGACACTAACAACGACTGACGACGACCAGATCGCATCGACGGACCACAGACCGGGGGGACGCCGATACTCGCGTCGAACCAAACCGGTACTGTAAGCGCCACTACTACAGCGAATAGACGATCGCCGCACAGACGTTTGTAAACGCGGTAGTGTGAGCGGAAAGCTGAGCAAGGGTGGACGCATTCCGTGTGTGATAAGTGTTGAATCTGACCGTCTGTTCCTGTTACTAAAATAGTCGATTGAATGAATGTTACGTGTGTATTGCATCTTGCGTTCGTGTGTTCCTTCCGCTCGCTCAAGCAAGCGTACCAGGCGTTAACATACGCGTGACAACATTGTTAACGTTAACGTTAACGTTAACGTTAACGTTAACGTGACAACATCTTCGTTAACGCTTGTCACTCCTGACAGTATGCAATTACTTTGTTGCTGAAAATACCGTAGTTAGATGCCCCTTGGCTGTGCCTTCCAATGCCTCACTGATACTTTGATAATTAGGATAGCATGTCTCAAGTTAGGTAATTATTTAGAATTAAAAACAAAAAAATTACTGGCAGCTACTCCACTGTACTTTAAACACTAGGTTTCTTTTAGTAACGCATTGCCCTTTTTTAAAATATTGGTGCATGATAGTTAATTGGGACACCATGCATATATTTATGACGTTTGCGTGCAACTGATGATGTTTCCTTCCCTAATATATGTTGTAAATTATTAGAAATGTTTTTTTCATGAGTTGTTAGCATTGCTTAGACAAGAGAAGAGAAGAGAAGGAATACTGAGACACGCAACATTCACATGCATTTCACACGCCACTGATTAAAGACTCTGCTGAAGGGGTCATTGAAGTCTACAGGTTATTTCATGGTCAAAAAAGCCTGCAAAGCAATTTGAAGCATGGTGAACATACAGCAACATATTCATTCTCTAGGCATAGGCTATCTATACCTTTAGAAGTAATGTTTAATTGGCTACCTCCTTTTCTTTTAAAAATATAATAAACTCTGTCCTGTGTGTATATTTAAATATATGGTGAATATGCATGGTGTTTAACGTGGAAATTTAAAACAAGGTTGAAGTGAGAAAATATGTATGAGGCAGCCGCCGCTAGTGCTTCTAATATGCGTGTCCTCCTATTGTCAGGACTTGCAGAAATAAAGCGAAAGTATGAATTAAAAGCCGTGCATGTCCACACCAACAATGATGCAGTAAGCTCTATAAAATTTCAAGTGAAAAGGTTGAGGAAAGTCAAAAGAAACCTCAAACGATGTGGGTTACAAAGCTCTGGTAATGGCACTTTAGGGGTGTGTGTGTGTGTATGGGGTGGTATTTGGCATCACCCGGGGCTGAGCACCCCCCGAAAACTCCGGAGGGAGCTCGGGCCCCTCGGGCCCCAGAGCTTCCCCGTAATCGGCACCTATGCCTGCTCGTTTTGAAACGAATGATGGGGTTGCTGCACCACTAAAATTAATGGAAGAGTGAAGCACCTCATAAACTGTTTCAGATGGTGCAGGTGAGACAAACATTTAGCTCGAGTTCGTCTGCATAAGCTTAAGAGGCAGAGTACAGTGCAATGACTGGTCCTGAACTCCAGATACAAGCCAATGTCTTGAGCTCATTGGTCATAAAAATAGTGGAAAGCAATGTACCATTTGTACTGGAAGCAAAAAATAATGTAGAGAAATGAGTAAATGTTTGGAACGGTACGGTTAGTTCTGCCGATGAGAGACGTAGTTTAAATGCATCCTATATGTTAATAAATATCAATTTTTTTTTCGCTACAGACGATCAGACAGTATTTTCTAAAAGCAAAGTGCACCGTGGAAGTGAACGTCAGTATCTTGGAATGAACTGGTCATGCCTTTGTTAACAAGGATGCAGACAATTGTTTTTCTGTATTAAATTTTACAAGGCAATAAGAGCACAAGAAAACTACCAATGCAGATGTATTGACAGAGGCATATTTAATCAAGTAGCATTGAGTTGATCAATACAATAATAATAATATTTGGGGTTTTACGTGCCAAAACCACTTTCTGATTATGAGGCACGCCGTAGTGGAGGACTTCGGAAATTTTGGAGTTCTTTAACGTGCACCTAAATCTAAGCACACGGGTGTTTTCGCATTTCGCCCCCATCAAAATGCGGCCGCCGTGGCCGGGATTCGATCCCGCGACCTCGTGCTCAGCAGCCCAACACAGTTGATCAATACAGACAGTTGATTCGCAGCCTAACGGCAAATACAGAACATGCTAGTGTACATGCATGCAAAGCATGTACACTAGCATGCTGTAGATGCAGAAGATGTAAGTGGGGTTTCGATGGTGTCTTGTCTGCTGCATCGCTGATTAGCACCTGTACTTCTGCACCAAGGTAGCAATGCATGAAACATGCCGCACCGAAGGATGGTGCTGAAAAATTGTTAACCAACCAAGCCCCTTTTGAAATGAATAGCAAGGTTTAGAAGGCACTATCAATGAAGCACTGAAATGAATGGTAGGGTTCAGCACCATGTGAACTGTTTGAAATGGTGCTGGTGAATCAAACAGCCATAAAATGACACACACACAAAAACAGACAGGGCAAATATGGTCAATGAAGAACAACCAAGCTCCAAGTGAAATACTGTTTCGAATCACTTTTGACAACGTAGAAAGATTCAACAAAGCACTCTTAGAAGCAATGGCACCCTGTGCTGATGCTGAGAGGTGATTGAGAAAGCTGTCAATGTACACATAGCTATTGATGCGATAGACACTCGTGCGGTACACAGAACAGGTGCTTAAAAGGGGCAGCGGTGCCGGTGCAGCAGATAAACAGTGCCATGGGTGCTGATGCAGCACACTACTCACACTTTTCTATCAAGCGATGAGGTGTAGGCCGTGTTATTTGCTTGATTGGATCACTTCATGGTCTCGTGCTTATGGCTGCTTTTTTGAATCAGTGCGAGCTTTTTATGCTTCCACAAAGTTGTGCCATAAACAACATTGCCTGCTCGTCCTGGAGCATAGTCAAGCAAATCTGCCAGGAACTTTAAAAATAAATAAATAATAATAATAAATATTACCATTGTACAGTAAAACCTTGTTATAGAATTGATATAGACCATTAGGGGTGACGAATGCGGTCTTCACTTGGTCCTTTTCATCCACAGATATTTGCCAATAACCAAGACCGAAGGTCTATTGATGAAAAGTATTTGGCACCGTGGAGACAATTGAGGGCATCATCAATGCGAGGCAAGGGGTAGACATCTTTCTTGGTAATGCGGTTTAGACGATGATAATCTACGCAGAAACACCATGTTCCATCTTTCCTTTTAACAAGTACCATGGGCAACGCCCAAAGGCTCGACAAAGGTTCAACAATACCTTTTGCAAGCATCTTGTTCGCTTCATCTTGAATAATCTTATGCTCTAAAGCAGAAACTTGATATGGCCAGCGAAGAATAGGACTGGCATCACCAGTATTTATGTGATGCTTAACAATTGAAGTCTGGCCCAATTGGAGATTGTTGAGGTCGAAGATGTCGTGGTAGGAAACTAAAAGGCGACACAGACTTGCTGCTTGTTCAGGCAATAGGTCCGCAGCAATCATGGGACAAAATGTTGCGTCAGGGCAAATAGCATCCTGTAGACATGGTGAAGAATCTGAGCAGACGTCTACTGAGAACGTTGTGACGTGGTCATCTCCTATAGCATGCAGTGTTGCAGCCGATATGCCTTAGGGTAGAACTTCCTTTGTCAGGCCAAAATTGACAACGGGGAGGCATGTCCGGTTATCGGCGAGGGTTATGATGGAGTGGGGCACAGCGATATTGCGCATCAAAAGGACATCAGGAGCAGGTGTGGCGACATAATCACCATCTGGCACAGGAAAAGATGATAGCAAATCGACGAAAGTCAAGTCTTTAGGCGACAGGCGGACAAAGGTGGCCGTACTAAAATTGTTCGGCAGTTCGACACGAATATGCACGAGTAGAGGAAGTTCGAGGCATAGGGTACCGGCAGAACAGTCGATCAAAGCTGAATGCGCCGTAAGAAAGTCGAGTCCAAGGATTAGGTCATGGGGACAATTGATCTGCACTGTAAAAAGAACAGGAACGTGGCGGTCGGCGATACTGATAGGGGTAGTACACATTCCTGCAACGTCAACAGTGCTACCATCGGCCACGCGTACGGCTCGAGTAGTAGGAGGCATGAGAACCTTCCTCAGTCAACTATGGAGCTTACAACTCATTGTGGACACCTGGGCGCCAGTATTTATTAACGCCGTCAAAGGGACACGGTCGACGTGAACATCAAGTAAGTTCTGGTTCGCTGGGAGCGTCAATGGAAGATTTTGACACAACGAAGATAATGCAGCACTACTCCCAGGAGCTGCATGGTCTAGTTTTCTGTCCGGGACTGGGTCCATAATTGGTTGGCGATGAATAGCAGTGTGGCTGGTTCGACGGGGACCGACGGCGCTGAGGTGATGCCTGAGGTAGGAGGCATACGGTGAGGCGAGTAACGGCATGGGTCGGCATATGGGCAAGGAGACGGGGGAAAAGAGCTCGAATATGGCGTCCAGGAGGTGCAGCAGTGGAAGCGACGTGGCCAATGCGGAGGCAATGGAAGCAAAAGGGTTTGTTGTCTGGAGTTCTCCACTGGGTAGGGTTGCGGTACCTGGGAGGGGAATACAGATCGCTGTGACGCAAAGCTGTCGGCACCAGTCGGGCGTCAGGTTAGGAGACGGAGCAGGCAGCAGGAAAACCGAGGTTGGCAAATTCTTGCCGCACAACTGCCTGAATGAGAGATCGCTAGGGCTGGTTGGTCAATGGTGGGGTCAAGTGGGTGTGGATGGAACGGCACAGGACTTGTAACCTCTATTTCACGGCGAACAATAGTGTGACGTGCTCACTTAAGGGTGGTGAAGCGGTAAGGTCGACGCAAGACGACCTCGCAGCCATGTTAGGGAGCTGGGAGAACTGTGGAAAGACGCGGCGGCATACCTTGACAATGACGTCGATGGTGGACACATTGTTGAAGACCAAGTTGAACGCGTCATCCGCGATCCCTTTGAGTATGTGGCCGACTTTCTCAACCTGAAACATTTTGTCATTGACTTTCCGGCAAAGAGCGAGCACTTTTGTATGTATGAGACATACGATTCAGAAGAAGACTGAACTCGGGTAGCAAGCTCATTTCTAGCAGCCAGCTGCCGAACGGTGGGGTTTGCAAAGAGGTCGCTGAGCTTCTCCTTGAAGCATCCCAGCTAGAGATCTTGCCCTCGTGTGTCTGGAACCAGACACGAGGAGTTCCACCCAAGTAGAATAGGACATTTGCTAGCATAATGGTAGGGTCCCAGCGGTTGTTTTGGCTAACACGCTCATACAGGTTGAGCCAGTCCTCAACGTCGTCATTATCTTGGCCGGAGTATATGCCAGGATTGCAGGGGTTAGTAACCGTAATGCAAGTTTTTGGCGGGGTCGCAGCAGAAGAAGCAGATGAGGTGTCGTCACCGGGAGCCATGGCGGAAAGCAGGATGGTGCGGCCGCTGCGGAGCTCCGTGGCGAGGACGGGGAACGGCACCCTCCACCAAAATGTTGCGCAAACGAAAGATTAAGAACTGGAGATTATTTACAAAGGATAATGCGGTGCTGGCCATTTCAGCCTAAAGCCCCTCCATACACGTTTCCGCCGAAGCGGCGGTGGCGCGTAGATGCAGGGGCTTTAGTTCAGCCGACAGCTCGAGAGCCAGAGAGCATTCGTCGTCTTCGTCGGGGCGCCTGCGTGCATCGTCCACAAGAAACACGCAATATGCATGTACCTACTTAATAAGCAACTCCAATTTAAATGTAGCCATAATGAATCCCCTGCCCTGTCGCCACCCAACCTGATGCATTGGCTGAGCACTTAGCCATAGTTGCTTAATGCATGCCAAACGGTTAATGTGTAGTATTTACTTCATTTTTCAGAGGGTACAAGCATGACTGACGAATGACTGCTTAAACCATATCATGAGAAGCCAACAAACACTGACACCAAGGACAACATAGGGGAAATTAGTTGTGCTTAATAAATGGAATGAAGAAACGATAAATTAATGGAAAACAAAGTGTTGTGGCTTCAGTTCACACCTGCGGCAAGTTGTTTTTTCATCCACTTTAATTTCCATTAGTGTGTGGCTAGTGTGTTGACTATCATCAGGGCATTGGCAGAGAAGTGGGGACTGATGGAGAAACTGGCTGAAACTGGCAAACTGGTTGCCGTGTTTTAGGATGCCGTCACCACTGCAAGGTCGCTACTGCGGCAAGTGAAAGTAACAAGTTTTTTGCTGCCTGCCCGCAAATAAAGCTTGTCTGCGTGTGTTTGAGTGAGAATTAACATGTTTTTTTAGCCGGTAAGCCTATAGCCACTCATCTGCGATTGTTGGCTAATTAGTACATCGATTAGTGCATACTTGATCCACGTTACCCGCCAACTACATATAACTAGGTTTTAAAGTAACAGTGCCCCCAACAAATATCAATGTGCTGGACACTTTTCTGGCTGCATGTTGAAACTTTGTCAAAGAAGTTACGGAGTGTATGCACACCCACTGGAAGTGCCCACTGGGTCTGCAAACATCATCCCTGTGAGCATCGTTTGCGTGGTGCTGCGAACCTCAGCAGCACCAGCTAACGAGCAGGTGCAGTGGTTCCCTGCAACGCAGTGGCACATTGCCTACACCATGCCACAAATGAGAACTGTTATGCAGCGGCATGCTTTCGCACCAAAGAATTGAGGGCTATGGGACAGCACACCATGACTGGTGCACATCGTGCAGTAAACTGTGCATAAATCAGACACACCTTATTTAGTACATCTACCACTATGTCTGCAGCATGCCAAAGTGCCACAGTCATTTCAGCCACAGCTGTGCGCATCACTGAGTGACACTCCACGATAAGGCTATCAAAGCAGTCTGCGCAGTGGGCTTCAAGGAAGATTCTTAAACAGATATTGAGTGCGCATCCAATGGCAAACAAGCCAAATTAAAGTTTGTTTTTGTTCAGGAACCTTGACCCCTGTTTCTCACTGATGGTAGCACAAAGGCATATGTACTACAATGTTTAGACATCAATTACCATAGACGTTTAACGTTTTGATGAGATGGAAAAGATCTGACAGTGATGTTCAGGACTCAAAGCACAACAAGGTAAGGACAATGAACGTATATATGATGGCACGTGCACTAGTTCTTTTGGGTAAACTCATCATGCCACAGGTTCTTAGTGTCAAGATGTAAAACTTACCAGACCAAGCTTCTCTTGTCAGTCAACAATACACACCATAGAATTAACGTCTAAAGTTATCACTAAAATGAGTGCTAAAACCCCTTAATGCTTACATTAGGACCAGAATTCACAAGTGGCTGTAGTATCAACGTGTAAGCGCTCAGAGGGTTCCTGAAGCACTGTTGAGCACATGAACATAACTTCCAGCCGGCATATTACACGTGCGATGGGAGACAATGTGGCACTCTTAAAGTCGCTCGTTACAAAGCAATACACAACACCATTTCTCACAAAACCTTATAACACTAGCAAAATTGGTTGGCCAAGTTTCGGTTTATCCTACTTTGAAGCAAGCACATAAAGAGAACATCCCAGTCTTTCATCCATGATTAAACCACCAGTATTAAATGCACCCACCTTAAGGTTTATTTGGAAACAGCATGTGTATGTCCATGCTTGTATCGTTTATTGATTGTCCCGCTCTAGTAGAACGGACGACCACGCAGCCTGATTATGCACTTTGTAATTAAGCCTCTTTCTAGAAAATCACAAATATCGACCGCACACACAACCTCCGTCACATCTGCACAGAGCACTCGAGCGTTACGCTGCGGAGAAAGGTTACCAGAGAATGGCTGTTGACAGCGCAGCGATATTACTATGGCTATCTCGCGCGTGCAATGACGCCGCAAAGCACTCATTTAGCGACTTCATTCACTACCGCCCTTAGTCGGCGGACGGCAGACCTGAACCATGCGTCAGGAATGTTCGTTTACATTGCGAAATAAATGATGAATACTGATGATAATGATGAATACTGATGATAATTTTCTTTAAAAAAGTCCGCGCACATGCCGCATTTGGGTCATCTGCCATTTACACATTCTGCCGTGTAGCAGCACCGTAACCAAGTAATGCTTCAGAAGAACTTCACTTTGGCCTATTTGGTATTTACTGCATATCATATTGACCGCAAATAAGACGGGGACAGAGGGAGAGAACACATAAACCGCCCGTGCTGTTTATGTGTTCTCTCCCTCTGTCCCCGTCTTATTTTATATGATATGCAATAACCAGGTAATGTTACATTTAAGTGATTGTGAAAAAGGCTCTTACGAAGTCTGAAGGAATCTAAGATAAACAATGTCGTCTAATATGCATTCTCGGCGCTAGTACGCTGTAGCACTCGCTGATCGGCGCGGTGGTCCGTGGGATGCGTCACAAGGAAAATAAGCTGGTAAGGAACCTGGAAATGAAGTATCAGGCAGCCGAAAGTGTAGGTTTGCATAGTAGATGCACATCGAATGGAAAAGTTAAGTACTTCCGATAGCTTACGCTAGCACAAGCCCCAAAAAATAAACGATCCACATCTTTGTGCAGTTGATTGAGCGAAGCTCCTCTAGCTTGCCATTCTGCCGCCAAAACCAAAGGCGGATGTGACATCACGGACGCGAAAAACAAAGAACGAATGTCACACATCCCGGACGTGACGTTTGGGTGAACCTAACGCCTGCGTTCCGTCGACCGGGTGAACGCAGACACATTCATTTATCCGGTAGTCGGACGCGCCGTCGAATAGGTTTTGTCATAGAGTTTCTCACTACATTACCTAGAGGGAAAACTGGCGCTGCTGCACTGTGGTATGCATAGGTATGCCACCTGAACATCGCCCCCGAGGGCTCTGTGGTCGCTGTGCATGCGTTAGCTGAGAGAAGGTGAGAAAGGAGGACAAGTTGCCTTTACCGGATGTGACATCACATTGTTGTTTGTTTTTGCTTTTATGAAATAACTACTCTCGAACTCAGACGGCATGGCTTGCGTCTCGTTCGCGTGCGTACGTATGGATGTGGTCCGCTTTTAGTTTTTGGCGAATGCTTAGAAGCTTCAAGTTGCAGACACTGCGGTGGGCCAGGGCTTGATGACATTTGTTGCCCAGCTGCTGGTCCTACCGCGACGTACTTAGAGCAATGGTAAGTGTTGTGCGATTACCCGTTCTCTTGCTGACACGTAAAAAACCGGTTGCGCATTCGAGCTGTGGTCGATGTGATCTCGAAATTCGAAGTGAACACGAAGCGGTTGTCGCAGGTCCCGCAGTGATCGCAGTATAATTTATTCGTTCGTGCCTTCAACACTGCAGTTCCTACGCGTTGCACCGATGTAAAAAAAAATGAACAAAAAAACAGCGACATCTTCCACGCGCCAGAAATGCATGCACTCAACTAGCGTGGATGTCGTCCTATGATGTTTATCGCGTTCTTAAGTCTATTTTTCTCCATATCTATAGGATGACTACGCTATGCCCTTCTTATTTACCCATGCAGCGCATTGCTGCATTTAATTACCTTTCTAACTGCTGATCGCGGTATGGGCGTCAGAGGCTTTCATTCGTTGCAGTGAGATAACGAAAGCGTATTTCCTTCACTTAAAGCTTCTTAGTAGCTCCTTTGCGAGCCGTGGAGTTAAATCATACAATACGTACGTTGTGAGCGAGCTGGTAAACGAAACCACTTTACTGCTGCTGCTACTATCACTTTTACGGGAATTTTCAAAATTAAACATATATATATATATATATTAGTATGAATCGGCTCACGGAGCTTTATATGCACGTATGCTTTCGTTCATAGATCATGTGCGTAGCTTTGCAACTGTGACCGATATTGTAAAAACAGCAAGAAGAGAGATGACACAAGTAATGTGTCTGCTTTAATTGTTGTATGTGCTGTTTTTAGAATATCAACCAACTCCGCGCAGTCGTGCTGTTTACAGCTAAAACGTGTTTTTTCTTGTTCCATGAGGAGCATTTGCTTCTAATTGTGGCAGTAACGTTGTGCATTGTCCTCGGCCCAGATCGCTGACTGTGTGCAAACTTGGTCTAATTTGTTTCACTTTGCTGCTGTCTTTACAGCTTCTGCTTATTTCCTCTGCCTGCACCTTATATTTGTTGTGTTTATCGAGACCTGGCCTGTCTCTGCCTCGTTGAAGACAAATTGACTCAAGTACTGGTTGCTGTTGGTTTGTTTGGTTTGCTCAGTCTGAGCGTGGTATGTATATCTATTTGCTAAAAGAGTATGCAGCTGCGTCTAATGCAGGTACTGCTCATCTAAAGGTAGATTTAATAAGTAGTGGTTTGAGTGAGAATTAGTTGGTTTGAGTGATGTATGACACCAGAGAGTTATTGTTCTAGAAAGGTAACAAAGCTGATCCACAAATTTAAGGTATGGAGATGCTTAACCATTTAAGTGTTCTAAGTTGCCATGAAGTATTACACACTTAAAATTTCAGTTGCAAAAGATATAGTAGAAGAAGAATCCAGAGGATTTGCTGCCAGATGTCCTGACACAATAAATTGTAGAGAAAGCATTATAGTGTGAGCTGCCAATGATTGTCGTCAGCTCTAGCCCATTTTTCTATGTAGTCACTGTTGCTCCATTGTCTGTTGCCATCACATGCTTGTTATAAACAAAAAATTGAGCTGCATGATTCCCCTGATTTTTCTCGCTCATAAGATACAAATGTTTTGATTTCGGCTGCCATGGGGCCTCATGGTAGAAAACAAGTGTTTATTAGCCAGTTGTCAGCTTCTAAGATCATGTGCTTTGTAATGTGGGTGTTTTTAAAGGATACTACACGTCTGCCATCATAACTGTGAATGCTGCTGCCTAGCACTCCCACGGCTATGCTTGGTACATATGCGCAGCTATCCAAGAAAATTGACATTGGGACAATTGCCGTTGAAGCTCACTTGGTAGAGCATTGCAAGCACAAGGCAGAAAACGTGGGTTCAGCTTCGTTGTCTCTTATGCAAAGCATTATCATGAGCTGTCTCCTGGCTTCTTGGTACATCTAGTCAGATAGGCTCAATAATAGTTAGTAATGTGCCTGATGGTGGGTCGTTAATCTGGGTCCTTAGTGCAGCAGCCCAATTCTTTACCCATTAGGCTAAAGATGCATGCATAGCGCGCCAGATTAATCTCATTGGTTCTCTCGTAGCAGCTAATTTTTTCAGATGTTATGTGACACTACGTTTGGGATTCACCCGTTTCAGCTCAGATGCAACAAAGCAGGTGTTGTGTCTATTTCGGTGAGAAGTGTGTGCAGTTGTTTTGGTTTCTCTGTGTTGACGTAGTGTGCTATGTATTTCATGTGGTGTCAGGCATTACCTCAATTGCAGCTTCAATGCTGTGCCCATAAAAGCAGTTGTAGGTAGGTGCTCAGGAGTAACGGGAAGCTCATTCTTCCTCATTCTCTCTTGCATACAGCAGGTAGTGCGTCCTGTTTAGTGCCATGCACCTGTGGGGGGCATTTCCTTGTTCTTATTCTGCTGATGTGTTGTACATAGGGGGAAAGTCAATCCTCTACATCATGGTTGTCAGTGCCGCTGAATACAGTGCAGTCTCAGTCTCGCTGCCTTGAAATGTCATAAGAGGTGACATCTGGGGGTAAAGTAGCATCTTGCTGTACCTTGTCATCGGGCATAGCCAAGGTTGTGGTTGCGCAACCCAAGGATCCTGGAACTTTCTGTGGGACCAATGGCACCGATGTTGAAAAGTGGGCGGCTATGTACGAACGTGTGAGTGGAATCAACAGATGGGACCCCACGCGTGTGCTAGTTAACCTGTTGTTCTACCTAAGAGGCACGGCAAATGTGGGGTATGAAAACCACGAAGAGGAGCTAACCAGCTGGGACCAATGCAAAGAGAAGTTGACAGAGTTGTTTGGCAAACCATCCGGCCGTAAAATTGACGCAAAACAGGAACAGGCCTCCTGTGCCCAATCCCCAACGGAGTCCTATCTCTTGTACATCCAAGACATGCTGGCACTTTGTCGTAAAGCAAGCCCGATCACGACATGACAGAAGCTGAGAAGGTCGGGCATGTGCTTAAGGGTTGCTGACGACGCCTTTAATCTGCTCATGTGCAAAAGCTGCTCTACAGTTGATGTTATCTTTAGAGAGTGCCGACAATTCCAGCACGCCAAAAGCCGATGCGTCTTGCAACCATTCGCCAGACTTCCCACTACTGCTGCAACGCCAACGTGTGAAGATCAACCCACACAGCAGCATGCGTCGCCATCGGAGGATGTGGTGCGAATCGTTGACGTGAACTGGATGTGATGGCGCCTGCATTTCTGTTCGCCTATCCCTGATGCTACAACATTTTCATCCCCTTCTTACAAGCCATCATTCACCAGGAACTGGAAAACATTGGCTTACGTTCTGTCTGTGCTGTTGCCAATCCCAGAGCTAACAAACGCCCTTCTACTATTTTTGCTCCACCCCGATGCTTCTCTCCACGTTATCGCAACCCGACTGAGTAGAGAACTGCGGATGACCAGCCGATATGTTTCACCTGCTGCCGCATTGGTCATGTCGCCTGATACTGTCACAACTCGTGGCCCTTAACACTTCGCATGCCAACCAACCTGAGACGTTTTGATGAAAATGCCCGCAATGTTTCGCCCACCGACGAATCTAACAGCGCCAACTCTGCTAGGAACATGTGGTACAGTCGCTCACCATCGCCGCACGGACACCAGTCTCGTTCACCGCAAACACGTCGCCCATCTTCGCGTTCGGCACAGCCACGTCGCCTTTCGTCCCCTGCGGCGTTTGGCCGCACCCGTTCGTAAAACTAAGAAATGCAGCCCTCAGAGGTGGTGCTGCATTGCCTAATGCTGCAGCAAATCCCCTGTCTATGCACACAAGGCGAAGTGTAATTGGCATTAAAATAGACAGCATAGCTGTCCAAGCACTCATCGACAGTGGAGCCCACATAACTGTGATGAGTGCTAGCCTGCCTAGTCGTTTAAAGAAGGTCCTCACCCCAGCAGCTGCCCGAGTGCTTCATATGGCTGACGGTGGAACGCTGGTTCTTGGAATGTGTACTGCAAGTATAGCTGGCCGCCCTACTTCTGTTCTCTTTACTGTGAGCAACATCTTCCCTCACAACGTTATTCTAGGATTTGACTTTTTATCCACTCATTCTGCTCTCCTCAACTGCACGGCCGGCGTTCTTCAGTTAGAACTGCCTCAACTCGCCGATGCTCCGAGCACCGCCCCACCACACTTGTGCTCGCTTTGTGATAAGCGTCTGTCACCCGAAGCAGTTACTTACGTCACTTTGACCACCCAGCCACAGGTTCCTGATGGTGAATATGTGCTTCGCCCCATCATCGATGTGCTTTGAACCGGTCACGGTTACTAATAATGACATTGTTTTACCTCTTCTGAATTTCAGCCTGTGCCCTCAAGTGATTCCGGCCAGCATGTTCTTCGACAGCGTTTCTAGTGGTTCTGAATTTGATATTGAGAGTCTGAATTCTGAGAGTGGTTTATTAGTGCCAATCGCAACGCCCATCTCTGGTTCCTTAACGGACGACTTTGCGAAAATGACTGCACTTAACCTCACCTCTGCACAGGCCAGGGACATACGTCTTCTGCTTGAATCGTACAGTGGAATCTTTGATTTGGGCAACAGGCCTTTAGGCTGAACATCTGTTGTTCACTATCATATAAACACTGGAGACACAAATCCTATTTGTCAGCGTCCCTATCGTGCATCGCATGCTGAATGTCGAGCCATCCAATCAGAGGCGGGCAAAACGCTCCGCAAAGGGGTCATCGAGCCATCAGCCAGCCCTACGCCTGTCGTCCGTGTGAAAAAAGAAAGATGGTGCCTGGCATATTTTCGTCGATTATTGCCACTTAAATGAGATCACGCGAAAAGGCGTCTACCCACTACCATGCATCGATGACGCCTTGGACCGCTTGCACAGAGCTAAATACTTATCGTCCATCGATCTTCGATCCAGCTACTGGCAGATTTCGGTTGATGAAATGGTTGGAGAAGACAGCCTTCATCACACCGGATGGCTTATATCAATTCAAAGTCATGCCGTTTTGCGTATCCAATGCTCCTGCGACATTTGAACTTGTGATGGACTCTCTTCTGCGATGCTACAAATGGACCACCTGTCTTTGTTACCTTGACGAAGCTCTTTTTTCTCCCATGTTGGGCAGCTGCCTTACCCGTCTCACTGCCATTATTGCGGTCTTCTGAAAAGCTGGCCTCCAACTCCACGAAGTGTCAATTTGGGCGCCGTCAGATTACCGTGTTAGGGCACCTCATTGACGCATCCGGTGTCCAACCAGATTCGGAAAAAGTTCGTGCCATACGCAGTTTCCCTGTGCCACATTCTGCTTCTGACGGGCGCTGCTTCTTCGGCCTGTGTTCTTACTTTTATCGTTTCATCAAAAACCTTGCCAACATTGCTCGGCCTTTGACAGATCAAAAAGAAGAACACGCCATTCTCATGGGGCCCGGAGCAGGCTCATGCGTTTGCCGCTCTCATCAGGTTTCTGACCACCCTTCCCATACTTGCCCACTTTGATCCATCTGCACCGACCGAAGTCCACACTGGCGCAAGCGGCCATGGCATCGGTGCTGTTCTCGATCAACAACAGAATGGTACGGAGTGCGTGATAGCTTACGCCAGCCGCCTGCTGTCACCTGCCGAGAGAAATTACCCCATCACCGAGTGGGAGTGCTTCGCTTTAGTTTGGGCTGTCGTCAAGTTCCGGCCATATTTGTACGGCCGTACATTTTCGGTCGTTACAGACCACCACGCACTCTGCCGGCTGTCTTCCCTCCGGCACCCGACAGGACGGCTTGGTGGCTGGGCTTTGTGGCTCAAGGAATTTTCATTTATTGTCAATTACAAGACTGGATGCCTCCACAAGGACACTAACTGCCTCTCGTCACCCCGTGGATCCACTTGATCCTTCTGTGCATGATCCGGTGACCTGCGTGATGGCTTTCACTGACATGACTGACATGCGCACCGAACAACGCGACGAGTCCTTACAGTCCATCATTGCCGGAGTGCAATCACTCCGACAGCACTGACGGCACATGCCGCATGTTCTTGCCGCGCAACGGCATCCTCTACCACCGCAACATGAATGCTGATGGCCCTGAGTTGCTCCTTGGCCGTCCTCATCATCTGCAATCTGTTGCTCTTGAATAACTTCACGATGCACCGATGGTGGGACACCTTGAAGTTCTGCATACATACAATCATGTACAACGCCGGTTCTTCTGGCCAGGTCTCTACTGCTTTGTGCACTGTTATGTCGCAACTTGCGAATTGTGTCAGTGCCGGAAGAAACCTCCCCTACCACCTGTCGGATGACTCCATCCAGTTGAAGTTCCCTGTGAACCATTCTCTCGCTGAGGCCTTGACTTACCTGGCACTTTTCCGACGACGACTAGAGCTAACAAGTCGATTGCCATCGCTACTGATTACATGACACGCTATGCGATACCAAAGGCGTTGCCGACTAGTTGTGCAACAGACGTCGTCGATATTCTCCTCCACGACGTCATTGTCCACCATGGTGCACCTCGACAGTTATTACAGACCGCAGCTGCTCATTCTTGTCTCTAGCTGTCGACGACCTCGTCCGCTCTTGTGCCACTGAGCATAAGCTGTCCACCGCCTACCACCCACAAACAAACGGTCTTATGGAATTTCTCAACCGAACAATCACAGAGATGCTGTCGATGTAGGTCTCCAACGATCACCGTGACTGGGACACCACGCTGGCCTACGTGCCGTTTGCGTATAACTTGTCCCGACGTGACACTGCAGGATATTCACCCTTTTATCTTTTGTATGGTTGCAACTCCACTTTGCCATTTGACATCATAATCCCTTCTGGGCCACGTGTTGCAACTGACCATGCTCATGAAGTCATCGATCGCACTCACAGGGCATGTCAAGTCGCCCGATCTCGTTTATTAGCCCCGCAGCATATACCAAAAGAGTTATGACTAATGCCATCATGATTTTAAGTTCGCACCAGGTGCTTGGATGCTCCTTTGGTCACCATGTCATCGGGTTGACCTCTCCCAGAAGCTTCTGTCTCACTACACAGGGCCTTATGAAGTCCTAAGTCAAGTTAACGACATAAATTACAATATTTCGCCACTTCAGTTTGATGCATCTTCAAGTCTGACGCCTGTTGACGTCGTGCATGTTTCGCGGCTGAAGCCACATTTCGCTCGCGATTCTTTGCCTACCATGAGCCGAGACGGCGCTTCACCACCCGGGGGTCCTGTTACGGAAGGATGAAAAAAGAGAGGAAGAAGAACGCAGCACGCGGGCTGCTGCGTGCTGTTGGTGGTCAGCCATCTTAACTACTCTGCCTCATCTTGTATATTGACACGTGTACTTCTTTATCTTTATTGGGCGACCACTTCTCGCCGCCTAACAAATGTTATCGCACAGCACAGGACGCGCCTGCATGTAAAAGAAGTTTCTGGAATGTTACCGATGGTTCCATCCACTGTCTTTCACCGCAACTTGTGTTATCTGATTGCATGTGTGCGCGACGCGAATAATGTGGAACATTGTGGAAGGCACGCAGGTCCCAGTGACTGCTCTGGAACATTCGACGACAGATGTATAAAAGCCGACGCGCTTGATCCGCTCATCAGATTTTCGACGACCGCCGATCGTGTTCGCCGCTACCATCCTTCTTTGAGTGTAGCCTCTTTTGAGGGCACAAGTTCGCCCAACAAAATGCTCATTTCGTTAATCATAGTTTTGCTGCCTTCTCAACCATCACTACCACGTGACAGTATATATTGTAAATACAGTCTTTCTATACTCCCAACATCCCCGTAACAGTATGCTTTGCCTCTGGCATGTTCATGATCTCCGACGGTATATAAAACTGTGATGCAGACTAAGCTTCACAAAGAATTATGTTCCGTCTCTTCCTTACAGGCTGCTGTGTTTCAGCTAAATCTGCTTTTCCTGTGTCCAGTGGTCTTGTCGCTCAATTAGTGCTTCCCTATTTCTGTTACACTGCAACCTCTCTTCTCCTCTCTCCTCTTGTCCTCCTGTCCTTTTACACTGCTGCAAACTTAGATTTCAATACTCGAATGATTAATACAAAGATTGATGCTACCATATTATATGTAACGGCTGTCATGACGGCAATAATTTAGGTGGACCTGAAACTAAATGAAAAAAAAACAGGCATGTGTGAGTAGGAATAACTTCCTTGTGACAAAACTGGCTCCATGCTAAACTTTGCCTCAAGGAAATTGGTCTTAAAAGTCTCAAAACCCATTTGCACATACTGCATAAGCCAAGTTTTCCACTCGTCAAAACAGCAGCCGCCACAAAGTGTTAGGAAAGAGGCAAAGAAACCATGCCTTTGCATTCGTACTCTCTTCACAAAGCTTGTGTCATATATGCAATCACTCACCATACACAAACACATTGGTCAACACTGCAATGTTTGGAAGAACCCGAACCAACAATATGTAGCCATTTACCTGCAGTATGCCTCCTGTAACATGAATCCCTACTGTGCTTGGAATCTACATAATTTTTTTTAATTTCTCAGGCATTTGGTGGTAGAGGCCAATGCATTAGACAGAAATCCTGCTACACTGCAGCAATGTTCAGGATGTAGTATGAGGTACTCTGTCTGGCTGGAAGTTGAAGATTGAAATTATATTAGTCGTTAAAATATAGTAGCCAGTATTGAAACTACACATGCACTCAAGGCTGAGCCACATTATGAGAACACGGAAGAGCAGACACACACTTGAGCTGCATTGTGTAGCTTTACCAAGAAGCCCAGCTGTACACTGAAGTAAGGCATGTTTCGGGCTAGTCAGCTCGTAGCTTCAGCAAAATTTTAAACTCTGCGAGGAAGACAGTACATGAACAAAAACATAGATGCATGCACAAAGTGTAGACTTCCGACTGGCTTTGTTTGGTGACGGCAGAGAGTTTATAAGGTTCTTCAAAATGGCAAAACAAAGAACATTCGCAAAGAAATTGTGCACGAGGCAGTGACAAAAAATAGCAAGGCCACCTGTGCATTAAGAGCGCAGTAGAGTCCCAATGTGCACATCTAAGAATTCTATTTCTTTCCTTGATAGGGATCAAGAGGGTGAGCTAACTTAGTTGTCACACCTTTTAGCGATGTGGAATGCCTTGATGACTTCTCTTTCTGTTCTTCAGTTTGCCTTCGAAAGGAATTTATTCTGTTCCTCATAAGGCAGGCAGCTTTTGCCGTCGCAGCTCCTGCACTGCAAGAGGAGATTCTCAAGGAAAGAATTAAAGTCTTAGATGGGCACATTAAGACTCTCCTGCACTCTTAAGGCATACATGGCCTTGATATTTTTCATCAATACCTTGTGCACAAATTATTTGCAATTGCTCCTTGTTTTGCTATATTGATGTACGTTATATATTCTTTGCTTTCACAAAATAAAACCAGTTGGAAGCCTGTGCTTTGTGTGCGTCTATGTTTCAGTTCACGTCCTGTCTTCCTCGCGCAGTTTAAAATTTTCCCTAAACAGTTGTATAGCTTGTGTATACGATGAGTAATTAATATTAGGGAGTTTTAGAATAGGGGCCCCAATAGTTTGGGGCCCCAAAGAGCTTTGTGGGTGTTAGCGTTGGGGCACGTAGGAGTGAAGAGTTTTAGAATAGGGTTTGACGTTTGTGGATAGCGTTTTGCGCTGACAGCGCCACTACGGCGTCAAAGAAAAACTATTAGAAATAATTAGATAAAATATACCATTTTATAATAGGAATAATAATTTTTACTTGCGTGTATTCGCGTTTAAGTACAATTTAGAGGTTATTCTCTGTAAGCAGCAAACAATTAGTTGCGCTTAGTTTTGAGCAAACCAACTTTACTAGCCTTCACCAGCCAAGCTTAGCCGTGTTAGGCCTACGAGCGATAAAATCCACAATCGAATTCAAAATCAGCGGCGTCTAATGAGTCAATCTTCATAACACAGGCTAGTTGAGAAAAAGCGATAACCACACTCACTTCTCCTAGCATGCGAACTTCACGCGTAACCGCGAATCGAACCCAGTTTTGTGCTAGGTTAGAGCCGTCGCTTCGATGGGTGCCGCCATGTTTGCCGACGCAAAGCTTTTGGGGCCGCTATTTGGGCTCTCGCTAAATCGGTGAAATAGCGTTCCCAACGCAAAACCCAAACGGAGTTTGCGTCTTGCGCATGCGCAGTTGCTTCGACGCTATTTCTTTGGGGCCCCAAAACGTTTGGGGCCCCTATTCTAAAACTCTCTATTATGATGACTGCAGCACAGCAATGGTCTAGCGGCATAGTGTAGACATAGTATAAAGATGGTGCTAAGTTAAAAATTTGGAAATGCCATAAATTGTGCAACCAACTCTTATCCCTCGGTTTCCTACAGCTGCAGAGCACTTGACCACTGCAGCAGTCAGGCATGCTGTATATTGGGCAGTGCCAGGAATTGCGAGATCGAGACAGGCTGCTACTAGAAGTTCCTTGGGCCAGGTGATAACCCAAATACATCCAAATATTTCTATATTTCACTATATAAACCTTTGTAGAATGAGGAACTTTTCAAGGGTGAAGTTGTTCCACACAAAGGAAAACTATTACTAAATAGTGACCGGTTCCTTTTGTTTTGTATGCCAGATTGCATGTACTATTTGACATTGCTTACTGACTCTTAATTATTCTCGTTGTCCAATACAAGCATATGCACTCACATATGTTTTCAAACAAAACTATTGTGTGGAGCCATGTTTGTGTTGGAATAAAATTGGTCCCAATACAGAGCTTTGTGGCAGACCAGATCTTACTAGCGATCGCGGAGAAGAAAGTTAATTAGTAGTTACAAATTGGTACCGGTTAGTTAAGAATTCACTAATCCAATTCGTAGTCCTGTCAATTCGAAGTTTACTGTCGTTCGTGTATCGGACCAAGCCGATGTCCCCAGGCCTGGGTGGTCCCTGGCGCTTCACCTAGTCGTGGCCTTTGAAAATAGCAGCGTGGCACTGCAGTGGTTGCATCAGGATCTAGGCTCATGAAGATAGACAGCAACGTGCACAGGGCAAGGAGTTCGGCGGCCTGGTACTCGTCACATTTGTGGAGAACACTATAGTTTTCGCGAGTCCTAGCCCCTACGTAGGGTACCAGTCTGTGCACTGCGTGTGTGTGTGTGTGTGCGTGTGTGTGTGTTGTGCAGGATTGCTCTTTGGCAGCACGTGCTCACGCAGCAGCTGACGGGCCTTCGATGTGTTTCGCCCTGGTAGTGCAGTCGTCTTTGTGGTTCTAGAGCTGCGCTGTCATTGCCCAAGAACAGGATGTATCGGCATGGTGCAGAATTGCAGACTGGGGGCGCTCCATTCTAGTTCCACTCCATTCCTTCAGAGTTGTGGTTTATGTGATTCCAGTCCTTTTGTCGGAGTTCTGACAGTTGAACCATTCCCACTCCTTGAGTGGTCAAACTAATCTACTCCAATCCTCCAATTACGGTAAATAAAACGCTTTCTGTATAATTACTTACTACTTGCGCCCTGATGCGATAGCGTAGAGGTAGAGCATCTGCCTCACGTGCAAAAGGACTGTGGTTCAAATCCCGGAGCCACGCAATTTTCCACTGGGTAAAAAGAAATCCACATGTTGATACAGCTGTATAAACAGGCCTGGTGGCCTGACCCCGGTGACCAGAACCGGTAATGCACTCCCTCACCAGAGCAGGATTGGCCACCTTGGTGCAGTACGTGGCCACAACCTTCTATATGAATAGAACAATAGTCCCCAGCAGCTACAAAGCAACTGACCATTGCGGCGGTCAGATCTGTGATGCAGCAGAGCGTGCTAAGAATCTCTGGATCTGGACAGGCCGCCATTGGAATCTGAACCTGGTAATGTTTAACGCTAGAACGTTTTCTAGTGAGGAGAGTCTAACAGTGCTATTGGAGGAATTAGCGGGCATTAAATGGGATATAATAGAGCTCAGTGAGGTTGGGAGGACAAATGAAGCATATGCAGTGCTAAAAAGCGGAATCCGACTCCTAGTCCTCGTCTCTCCGCTGTGCCACCTTCATCTGCTGCAAGGTGACGTAGCTGGTTGACAAAACCAGGTAATTGATTATGTCCACCTGCGTTGTAGCTGGCAGCAGCTCCACATCTGCAGTCGCATCCGCGCCGACTCTCAGTGTGTAAGGGTCCACGCCGTCGCAGAGTTTGGTCTTCGTCTCGTATCGTGCCCGCGTAGCTCCGACAAGACCTTCGTAGTACGCAGGGCAAAACTCCGAACACTTTCCTCTTAGCACCGCCACGCTTCAACCGTGGTACACGCCTGTCTGCAGCTCCACATCTGCAGTCGCATCCGCGCCGACTCTCAGTGTGTAAGGGTCCACGCCGTCGCAGAATTTGGTCTTCGTCTCGTATCGTGCCCGCGTAGCGCCGACAAGACCTTCGTAGTACGCAGGGCAAAACTCCGAACACTTTCCTCTTAGCACCGCCACGCTTCAACCGTGGTACACGCCTGTCACAGACGCGTTTTACTTCACAGGCAAAGAGCAAGCGATCCAAACGTGGTACCGAGCAATGGCGGGCGGTCGGTGCAGACGACGGAGGTGACGTCACGTGAAAGTTATGTATATCCTTATTAAAGAGACGAGGACTAGAAGTCGGATTCCTGTTTAATAAGGATATACATAACTTTCACGTGACGTCACCTCCGTCGTCTGCACCGACCGCCCGCCATTGCTCGGTACCACGTTTGGATCGCTTGCTCTTTGCCTGTGAAGTACAACGCGTCTGTGACAGGCGTGTACCACGGTTGAAGCGTGGCGGTGCTAAGAGGAAAGTGTTCGGAGTTTTGCCCTGCGTACTACGAAGGTCTTGTCGGCGCTACGCGGGCACGATACGAGACGAAGACCAAACTCTGCGACGGCGTGGACCCTTACACACTGAGAGTCGGCGCGGATGCGACTGCAGATGTGGAGCTGCTGCCAGCTACAACGCAGGTGGACATAATCAATTACCTGGTTTTGTCAACCAGCTACGTCACCTTGCAGCAGATGAAGGTGTATAAATCGCTGGATGCGCACAACTACTTCACCAGCGGCTGGGTGCGGAACATTGCAGCAATGCGGCTCCAGTCGGAGCGCGTCATCGTACTCGGCGAGGTAAGGCAACAGCGAATGAAAACACATTTTTGTGCACGAGGAAGCGTAGACGACAGCGAAATATCTCGTTTTTATTCTACGATTCCATTCAGATGCAGCCGATTTGCCGCACTAGCTATTTCTGTTCAGTCTTTGTGCACAGAGCAGTTAAATGTAAACGTGGTGCAGCTTTTCTTAGGTGCCCAAGAGTAAAGTTCTGGTTGCACGTTTAGATGCCGCAACCGTTGTACGCGCCAATATAAAGCTTCGCGATAGGGTCATTAACCAAACAAAACTTTCGAAAACTAATTCTAAGCAACATTTTTTTTCAGGTCAGCCATTCTCAGCGGCTTCGGGAGCCAGACCTGAAAGTGTGGTGCTTAGCAAACACAGATGGCAGCATCATAACAGCGCACTGCACCTGCATGGCAGGTGCAGGGGAAGCATGCTCGCACATTGGTGCTGTGCTATTTGCTGTAGAGACATCAGTGCGCTTAAGAGAAACGAGAACATGCACAGGAAGAAAAAATGCCTGGCTCCCAGCCAATTGCTCTGGCACACAGCCCAAGCGCCTAAGAGACATAGATTTCTCGTCATCCAAGATGAGGAAGAGAAAAATGGACTCGATTCACCTGCAGCAAGGTGTTGAAATCACATCAACGTGCCTCCCACAAGCCCTGCCACTAGCTCCTACTGAAGAGTCAATACAACTGTTCCATTCACGTCTTGCTGATGCTGGAGCTACACCAGCTGTCTTCATGGTCCACCCAAGGTACAGCGCTATGTTTGGGAAACCAAGAATGCTAGAAACATATGTTCTGCGTGATCTCTCATTTGCAGAAGCTCGGTCTGAGGACTTGGAAACACTGATTAAACGGGGTGAGGACTTCCTTAGTGAGCCAAGAAGTGAGCCATCAGTCAAGAAATGATGGACCACGTCGAAAGTGCCACAAGAGGACAGTCAAGTTGTCCAAAGTGGTTTGTGTACTGTGCTGGCAGAATCACTGCTTCTGTGACAAAAAGTGTATGCTCGACGAGCTTGAAAAAGCCTTCTATAAGTCTCTTGAAAAAAATATGTTATCCTGAGCAGCAGAAGTTCACCTGTACATCAACAACATGGGGATTGGAGCACGAGTGTGACGCAATCACGAGCTACATGTCTGAAATGAAGCGGCATCATAGTAACTTTGAACTCTTAAAGCCGGGAGTTTACTTGAGCACACAGCACCCATACCTTGCAGCGACACCAGATGCTTCTATCAGTTGCACATGCTGAGGCAAAGGCGTCGTTGAGGTCAAATGCCCATACACACTGGCCAGGAGAGGAATACAAGAGGCGAGCAATGACCCAAATTTTTGTCTAGAGAATGTGAATGGAAAGCTGACATTGAAACGAACGCACCCATACTACTTTCAAGTGCGAACACAAATGGCGGTATGCGAGACAACATATTGCGATTTTGTTGTTTGGACCCCATTGTCAGTGTACGTAGAAAGGGTGGCCAAGGACAATACCTTTTTGAGCTCCATGCTGTCCTCTACAAAGAAATTTTTTACACAAGTGATCATGCCAGAACTGCTTGCACAGTATTTCACCAGGAGAAGTACAGAAAGCAGCCAAAATAGCAAAAAGGAAGCCTCGTACTGTTTCTGCGGAGGGCCTGAATCTGGCAAAATGCTGGCATGCGAAGGCCAAAATTGCAAGTATGGCTGGTTTCACTATGTTTGTCTTGGTAATAAGAGGGCTCCAAAACAGAAACAGTGGTTTTGTGAGGACTGTGCCACTGGAAATAGCCAACAGAAAGCTACAAACCCCAACAGAGCTGCAGCACCATTCAGCTGCTTGTCAAACGTTGTCAAGACTACACCTGAAGCGGCCAGTACAGCGACAAGTGTAAACACAGGATAGCTAAGTGATGTGAAGCCTTGTCGCCCGTTATGTATACAGCAACAACCATCAAGACTACACACTGTGAATTTTGCATGTACAGCTAGATCCACGTAAACAACTATTGCTAAATGAAGAATAGCTTTAAGTGTGTAAATGCACCAATATGAACTGGTATGCCATATTTATGTCCAATACCCATAATTTTAGCTTTCTTTTGCTGAAATTGAAAAAGTTTCAGAATAAGAAGTTATTTATAAACTTAGTTATTATTTACACAATACTGCAAGCTACCATTTTGCAGTCAGGACAGGAGTGGTTAATACTAAAACAATCAATATGGTATTGCAGAGAGTAAAAAGACCAATTGTACTCAAGAACGCAGTCAAAACTTATTTGGGGTGCAAAGGCACTTGCAACTAAGTGGACGAACAAGTACACACACATAAAGATCATTCAAACGACAAAATGTTCCTTGATAAGCAAGCAGCAAAAGTGCAGACTTTATTGTCAACGTACAGGAATCAGAAAATGGACTATGAAAAGAGAAGCTGTGTCACAAGTAAACTACAGGGAGAATATGCACATGTTGCGACCACGCACTGCAGATCAGATTCAGCACATATCTACACGCACATGTTTGTTCGAAGATGCATGTGTGTAGGCACACACCAAGTGCTTGAGTGAATACTTGTGCGAATGTAAAAGCACTTGTGAAAAGTTCATACTTGTAAAAGAATGCCTTGAGTAAAACTTTGCAAACTGTCTACTGTGCAACATGCAGTTATTTACAATGCAATGGGAGAACAATGGAAGCAATTACTCAGTGAAATCACAAATGAAAATGCGCCATCAGCAAAGAATGGCAATGGGGGTCAGGAGACACGGATGGGAGCGAGACAACAAGGATGAGCAGTAACTTTCAACTGGGTATTTATTCCCAGAAAAACATGTATTTGTAGGTCCGCACACCGATACGGCCCAATCACCACACATGAAAACCAGCCGCTTCCAGGAACGCAAATTTGCTTGTCGTCAGAGCAACCGAAGGGGAACTAATGCAGGTATCAGCGGCCCTCGCTATCAATGCAGCTTCAACACATCTCATATAACTTCATCTACATTCCTATACAAAACAGAGCACTCTTAAACAACGGTTTACACCCACAATCACCGCAATGCACAGACACATGACCATCCCTACATCGGTTCAATTTTTGGTTATGTTATTTTAACTTATCATTCAGGCATCTCTCCGACTGCCCAATGTAAACCTTCCCACACGATATGGCAAGGCGATGCACCACATTCTTTGTGCTATGACCCCCATTGCTGTACGTAACCAACTAGCCCAAGCCCATACAACCATACTTGTAAACAGCAAGAATGTCCGCAAGGCTGTTCACGAGGGCAGTTTTGGATTTGCAGGAACTACCGATGGACAAAGGTTGATGAGGGCACAGCAAACTGTTACAATCTTATCAAGTGGTGTGAATGCGTGTCCTGCCTTGCTAGCCACGTAGTGAATTGGCTGGACTGCTTTCATTATCAAATATTTGTTCCGCACAAGCCCTATCACCCGTTCTACATGAATGCGAACATTGGCCAGTTTTCTCGTGTTTTCTACATCCAGCGCAGTAAGTTGTTTCTGGCCTCTAGTGAAAGCAGGGATATGGAGTTTAGCACAGTACAACCTTAAAGTGTCTGCAATGTCAAAACCTCTGTCAGCTAAAACATCCCCTTGTGACAAATATTCCAAAATGCCACAATGTTCGGTTATGTGCTTATCACTAGCTCTGCCTCCCCAACCTTCAGAAATGTATGTAATTACACCTTGTGGACAGATGCCAATTAAAAACTTGGCAGTGTTGCTGTTCTTATAGTTTGACCAAGTCTCGCTTCTTGGCTGCAAGGATGATGGTCTTTCAATTCTGATCTCAAAGCAGTCAATTATGACTGCCACTTTTGAGCCAAATGATTCAAAAAACGCTTGTGGCATTGTCCTTTGTATATCATTTCGTGACGGCCACACAATTTGTAACCTCAGCCTTGAAAAGGCAGCATCCAGCCACTTCTAAAAAATTCTGCTAACGGTAGCACATGAAATGTGAAACCTGTAGGCAAGATCCTGGTGCGGAAAGTTGAACTTAAGTTTCATTAAGAAAATAATGAACTCTTGAAACTTTGGCAACCCATTTTGCGGCGTATGTTTTACAGCCGACTCGACCAGTTGGAATATAGCATGCAAGACTGAATAGTTTATCATTCCCGAGTAAAAGGCAACTTTGGCGTCATCTTGACGCAGAGATTCTTCCGTAACTTCAAGCAATTCTTTTTGCTTTTTTAAGGTGCACAATTCACAAGTAAGTCTCTTGTTGTCTGCCTTAAGTGCTTGGAGGTTGTGCCCCGTTAAATCTGTCTGCACACCAATATCACCTGTAAAAGAAGAAAAAAATGTAAATCAAATTTCAAGTGATTCACAGTAGGCAGTATCACAAAATTTTGTTGCAAACTTACGTCTGCGTGGTTCTGAGTCCACAGTAGAAACTGGAAGCTCCATTCGACATTCTGCCTCATTTTCCGAGCTTGCACCGCTTTCGGGAAACTCGATACCCGCGGGAGACTGTTGCGCTGCTACGCTGGCTTCGACAGCATCCTTTTCTTTCTTTTTTTGGCTGCGCTTCTTCGATCGCTGGAACCTCGCTTCGTTGGTCAAAGGTCTTTCACTTCCGTAACCCAGATGCTGCATTGGTGCCCAGTCAGGGTTTGCCTCATCCATCAACTTGGAAGGCTTGCCTGCAAATATTTAGAGCCATCGCGAAGCCTCCCAATGTAATGATCACATAGGGTGGCGAGACTTCGAGCTGCCGACACGAAAGCACCCATGTTTTTACACGGCACATCACGATGTTGCACAGGCAGCGTTTTAAGAATGAGCAGAAAAAGTGAGCAGCGTACGTAAACGACAGTCAAGAACTGCTGGCGTGCAGCGAAAAAAGCGAAATTCGTACGTAAACAGCAATCAGGAATTCCTGGCGTGCAGCGTGCAGTAACAGAAGCGAGCGAAAGATCCGCGTACGTAAACAGTGGACGAGATCTACTGCGTGCGTGCATCGCAATCAGCGGCATGGCTTACCTATACCGGTGTGTAAATGCATGCGGGTGTGCCTTTTCCTTACCTGTGATGAAGTGGCGACCGCAGACGCGGACGTTTTCAAGGTTCTTCAAGTCGCTCCTATTAATACGAGCAAGCCAGAGGCTCCTGCGCTTTTCGGAGAGAATCCTCGTTCTCTCACACTGCCGAGTTATTATTTTAGGCAAACTGTGTAATCCTACGCTCGAGCCAGTGCAGCTGGGCCTCTTAGCACTCTTGCTTCTTGTTCGGCAACCATATATTGCGCATATAGGCATTATTTCGAATAAAGCAAGGACTACGGAAAGACGCAAACACAGTCGTCCGTACGGCTGCCGGTTCGGTTGGTACTCGGCAATGGCGGACGCGGTCACGGAAGCTGCCGTAAGTGACGTACGTGCAAGTTATGTATAGCTGGTAACATACAGGAATTGTATAGCATTAACGAGAGGGTGGCAGGTCTTGCTGTGAAACTTAATAAGAGGTACAAATTGAAGGTCATACAGGTCTACGCCCCTACATCTAGTCATGATAACCAGGAAGTCGAAAGCTTCTATGAAGACGTGGAATTGGCGATAGGTAGGTAAAGTCAAAACAAAAGACACTATACTGATGGGCGACTTCACTGCCAGGGTAGGCAAGAAGCAGGCTGGAGAAAAGTCAGTGGGGGAATATGGCAAAGGTTCTAGGAATAGTAGGGGAGAGTTATTAGTAGAGTTTGCAGAATGGAATAATTTGCGGACAATGAATACCTTCTTCCGCAAGCGGGATAACCGAAAGTGGACGTGGAGGAGCCCTAATGGCGAGACTAAAAATTAAATAGACCTCATACCCTGTGCTAACCCTGGCATCATACAAGATGTATACATGCTCGGCAAGGTGCGCTGCAGTGACCATAGAATAGTAAGATCTCGAATTAGCCTAGACTTGAGGAGGGAATAAAAAAAACTGGTGCATAAGAAGCCGATCAATGAGTTAGCGGTAAGAGGGAAAATAGAGGAATTTCGGATCAAGCTACAGAATAGGTATAGGGCTTTAACTCGGGAGGAGAACCTTAGTGTTGAAGCAATGAACGAAAATCTTATGGGCATCATTAAGGAGTGTGCAGTAGAAGTCGGTTGTAACTTCGTTAGACAGGATACCAGTAAGCTATCGCAGGAGACGAAAGATCTAATTTTAATGCCACCCCTTATACATAGCTTTCATTGATTACAAGAAAGTGTTTGATTCAGTCAAAACCTCAGCAGTCACAGGCATTATGGAATTGGGGTGTAGACGAGCCATATGTAAAAATCCTAAAAGATATCTACAGTGGCTCCACAGCCACCGTAGTCCTTCATAAAGAAAGCAACAAAATCCCAATAAAGAAGGGTGTCAGGCAGGAAGATACGAACTCTCCAATGCTATTCACAGCATGTTTACAGGAGGTATTTAGAGACCTGGATTGGGAAGAATTGGGGATAAGAGTTAATGGAGAATACCTTAGTTACTTGCGATTCGCTGATGATATTGCCTTGCTTAGTAACTCAGGGGACCAATTTCAATGCATGCTCACTCACCCGGAGAGGCAAAGCAGAATGGTAGGTCTGAAAATTAATCTGCAGAAAACTAAAGTAATTTTTAACAGTCTCGGAAGAGAAAAGCAGTTTACGATAGGTAGCGAGGCACTGGAAGTTTTTATTTTTTTTATTTTTTTATTTATTTGTTTCCACAAGCAAGGAGGTACATGGTTGTGGCGGAAAAACAAGGGGAAAAAGCTGCGGAGAAGCAGCTTGACTGGCCCCAGGTTCCGTTTACAATGGCAGCAGCAGGGCAGGTGGGAAACGGTAAGGGGAAAAAAAAGAGAAGAAAAGAAGGAAAGAAAAGAGAGAAGAGCAAAAGCACTAAGGGCAAAAGATCACTAAGTACAACGGTACACAGTCAAGATTGGAGGAACATATCACGCAGATTTTTCGCGGAACAAGTCAACACATCGATATTGCATCTGGTAAGATCATTGAGTAGACTGGGCAGCCAGTAGCATAACATTTGCTGGCCATAATTAGTCCGAAGTTGAGGAACACACCAAGTCTCAGGAGCTCGAGTTGTGTAGGGGGTTTCTCGTTTTGTGAGATTAGCGAGAGAGCTGAGGGCACCAATATTTTTCTCATATCTTCTGTAGGTTGTCAACAAGCGCAGGTTTAGTAGGGCAGGCAATTTAAGGGTTTTAAGCGCGCTGAAAAGAGGAGCGGAATGAAAATCACGAGGCTTATTACAAATGACACGAAGAAATTTCTTCTGGATAACAAACAGCTTTTGAATATTTGTGGCTGAAGTTGTCCCCCATACGAGGCAGCCGTAATTTAGATGACTGAGTGGTAAGGGAATTTAGTGGTAATTTAGTGACTTAGTGGTAAGGGAATACATCTACTTAGGGCAGGCAGTGACCGCGAGTCCAGATCATGAGACCGAAATAATCAGAAGGATAAGAATGGGCTAGGGTGCGTTTGGCAGGCATTCTCAGATCATGAACAGCAGGTTGCCATCATCCCTGAAGAGAAAAGTGTATAACTTGTGTGTCTTACTAGTACTCACCTACGGGGCAGAAACCTGGAGGCTTACAAAAAGGGTTCTACTTAAACTGAGGACGACACATCGAGCTATGGAAAGAAGAATGATGGGTGTAACGTTAAGGGGATAAGATGAGAGCAGATTGGGTGAGGGAACAAACGCGAGTTAATGATATCTTACTTGAAATCAAGAAAAATGGGCATGGGCAGGGCATGTAATGAGGGAAGATAACGGATGGTCGTTGTTATGGACTGGATTCCAAGAGAGGGGAAGCGTAGCAGGGGGCGGCAGAAAGTTAGGTAGGCGGATGAGATTAAGAAGTTTGCAGGGACCGCATGGCCACAATTAGCGCATGACCGAGGTAGTTGCTGTTTATTCAAGCATTTTGCAAATGTGGCTCGCTTTTAAGCACCCTTTCTTATGTCTAAAAAAAAACAGAAATAAACATCCAGTATTCTCTTTTAACTTTCACTAAGCTTATCGTATAGCTCAGTGTTAACATACAGGTTAACATACAGTATTTACAGGTGAGGTTACAGAAAGCAGTAATAATTGGCAGTAAACACTGCTTGGATGGTGAAAAACATGGGAATCAGGTCATTTTATTTTCGACAATATTTTTCGGCATAGGAGGCTAAGCAAATGGTGATGTAGCAACACTGTAAAGACTGAATAAGATGGACGTGGAATGCCTTGATGACTTCTCTTTCTGTTTTTTATTTTGCCTTCGAAAGGAATTTATTCTGTTCCAGATAAGAGAGGCAGCTTTTGCATCTGCAACAGAACATCGGTGGATGTTGTGTGAAGCACTTTTTCCATGCTTTTTCACTACCTGAGCAAGGTAACTTTCTTGGTGCTTCATCACGCAATTTATACAATCAACTTCCATTAATTCTACCCTCACGAGACTGACGGGTCGAATTAAGATGCAAAAACCTGCTGAAGCACCGTTGATTCATTTGGCAATATGTGCTTGAGTAACGCGCCTCTGAAACGAATGTGCATCAAATTTCTATTTGTCCACAGTATAAAACTAAAGCAGAAATGACTTAACTCCGAACCAAAGTAGAAACCTATGCGTACCTCATTTTTTAGAATGGCAGCCAATTTTCTAAAGCCAGCTTCGCCGTATTACAGCCATGATATGTGGTAAAGCATATGAATGCTACAACCACGGTTTTAGTTTCGCAATCGATTGCACAGCTAGGCAATTTTCGTCTCAATGTCCTTCGAAAACAAGGAGTGTTCGTTAGAATCAGATAAGTACCACAACCGGACATTGTCAGCTACCGTTACTGCTTGAAAATCTTTCTCGGGTGGGTCAAAAATAGGCATTTCAGAGAGCAGATGGCATTTGTTTAACGCTTTCACTGTCCCCTAAGCTCTACTGAGACATGCGCTGCCACAAAAAAGGGGTCATTATTGGGGTCTGGTCAAGTTCGCATTATCCGGCAAATGCCAGTTTTAGGATCGAAATGATGAATGTTTAATCCCATAGAAATGCATGGGCGTCGGCCAGGTTCGAATTAACTGAAAAAATTAAATTAACCGGAGTCAGATTATTGGATGTTTACTATACACGCTTTTCTGTTCTCCAAGAAGTTGCCATTTTAATATGCAGTTTTCTTCTATCAGTGTGGCAATGGTGTTAAATTTAGCATTTGTTTGAATCATCCATTGTTCCAAGGACAAGCTACAAAGTAGGGGCACACTTTGAGACTTGAAGCATTTCCACATATAAAGGCAGGGCATGTTAACATATGTACAATTAACATAAGTTGGCTGTATTGTCTGCATAGCATGTGGTTGCTTTTTTGGAATGTGGTCTTTCTGTAAAACAAAGTTGCATTTGTTTCAAATAAATTGCTGAACCATTGCTTGTGTGTTTTCCTGTGCTCTCTGTGCTGATTGTGCTTTTGAAAGTGCAGTGAGCAACTGCAGACTGAAATGCACAAGGCTTCACTTTATCATGCCAGGAAGCATTTTGGCTTGACAAAGGAGCCTTAACCCCTTCCATGCCGACACTTTTTCTGTATAAACACATCAAATGAAAGACAGTGACCTCTTTTCATGTATTTTAAAGTCTGGCAGTGTTAAAGACAGAGTGAAGTTGTACAATTACAATTTACTGTTAAGTATTGCTGCTAAAACCTCGTGCTTGTGTATAGTATATGCATGCAGTGCTGGCTATGCCGTGGTAGAGCCCTGAAACAGCTTTCACCACACTGCTTGCTATAGCATTGCTGTGTTCTGCAACCTGAGGTCAAAACTATAAATCTCTAGAAGTTCAGCAGCACAATTGACAGCTATTTCCGTATGTTCGATGCACTCCTGGCCAGGGACTTTTCGTCCTGTAGGCAAAATAAATGGCCGCCTCGGACGCTGTTTTGGAAAGAGCGCAGCATACCTCAAAAGCTTGCTCACAATGCTTCACCAGCAGGTTTTGCCAGTGAGAGTGAAGGGGGGCCACAATAATTTGACTTTACATGGTGTGGCACAATACCTTAAAATGCTGCTGCTTCTGGCTTCTATTTACTATGACATGCTGGTGCACCTCAACATGGAGCAACCCCATTTTACTAAAATGCTGAATTCTTCTACCAACATGGTGTGGTGTGGCTATCTATGATCACTGTATAAAACCGGGGCAAACAGCATGTCTAAAAAGTACAAAAGCTGGTATAACTGTATAATGAATGACCCGCAGTCATCCGAAATGTGCAAAATCGCAAGAATTGGTCAAACTCAAACACTGCAGAGTTTAAGTAGTCCTGGCACAATTTTTTTCTTATGCATGTGTAGCTGTCACTCAGTTAACTACACTACAAAACTTCAAATTCCTTCTATGTGCAACAAATATATCCTTAACGCCAACATTTAAACATGTGCCAAAGGCAGTGTGGCCCCATAATCTGGTGACAACATTGCATGGTAGGTCACAAACAAATGATGCATGCTGCAGTTGTTCATGAGTAAGCCATGCCATTATTTATTTATTTATTTATTTGTACATACTGCAGTCTATACAGACCAAGCAGGTGGGCGTATTTCCGCAAACAATCATGTAGGACAAGAATAATATATGCTCTTGTGTTAGACATATCGAACAGGAAAAGGAAGAGAGCGAAGAAAAAAAGTAACAAGTTGGCATTTTTGTATTGCAAAGGACGATATTCACACTATCATAAAAATGCACTGGGATAGTCAATATCACATCAAAATAACAAGTTCTTGTCAGAACAAAATGCACTTGCATAGGTGATAACATGAATAAAAGAGGGGAAAAATAACATTCCATATCATTGTGCAAAATACATGAGTAGTGCCTGCTCAAAATTATCAGCAGAGAAAATTTCTGAGGGTAGATCATTCCACTGAACAACTGTACGAGGAAAGAATGAATTTTTAAAGAGGTTAGTGCGTGCACGGAAAGGGAGCAAGTTGTGAGCGTGACGGTGTCGAGACGCGCGTGACAGGTAAGGTTGAATGTATGTTCGTCCATTAAATTCAAGCGACTTGTCGTACATCGTGAAAAGAAATTTTAGTCGTGCCACAGTTCTTCGTGCTTCTAAGGTAGGGATATCGTTTTCGGTCATTAGTTTTGACGGCGAATCAGTAGACCTAAACTTGTTGAAAATGAACCGTACTGCTCGCCTCTGAACCATTTCAAGCTTGTGCTTATCCTTCATGTAATACGGGTCCCATACTATTGAGGCGTATTCTAGTTTTGGCAATATATAAGTTCTGTATGCTAGAAGTTTTAAATTTGAAGGTGCTCTTTTCAGTTTATGACGCAGAAAGCCAAGCTTTCGAGAGGCAGATGCACAAACGTTCGCAATGTGTTTCGCCCACGATAGAGTGTTGGTAATCGTTACGCCTAGATATTTATATTCAGAGACTTCCTTTATTAGTGTACTATTGATGTAGTATGGAAATGCGATAGGTTGCTTTTTGTTCGTGACACGAAGTAAGACAGTTTTGTCAGCATTTAGGGTCATAGACCAGGTGGTGCACCATTCATTAAGTCTGGCTAAGCTAGTGCTTAAGTGAACTTGATCATCACGGCAAGTGATCTCTTTGAAGACAAGACAATCATCTGCGAACAATCTGATGTTAACGTGTGGATGAATTGTGCTAGTTATATCATTAACATAGATTAGGAATAGGATCGGGCCGAGTACGCTTCCTTGAGGTACTCCGGACGGAACTGGTAATACAGTAGAAGCATGGCCGTTAACGTCTACGAACTGGCTACGGTTTGAAAGGTAGGCTCTTATCCAATTGATGATAAACGCAGGAAGTCCGAGCTTAGTAAGTTTTTCAAGAAGTTTACCATGAGGGACGCGATCAAACGCTTTACTGAAATCAAGGAAGATAAGATCAACTTGTCCGGAAGAATCAAGCGTTAGAGTGATTTCGTGAATAGTTGTTAAAAGTTGCGTAGATGTCGACAGTTTCTTTCGAAAACCATGCTGAAATGGGGAGAGCAAGTTGTTACTTTCAAGAAAATTAGTTATATAATGAGCGATGATGTGTTCTAGTGTTTTACAGGACGTGGATGTCAACGAAATGGGACGATAGTTTTCAATGCTTAGGCGATCACCCTTCTTGTGAACTGCAATGACACGAGCCACACGCCAGTCATCAGGTAAAATCGCTGTGGTCATAGATAAAGCAAAGACAGCTGTTAAGATGTGTGCAACAGGCTCGGCGTAACGGCGAAGAAAAGAATTTGGTATGCCATCCGGTCCCCCAGAAGATTTTTCTTTAACATTAAGCAATAAGGAAAACACGCCTTCAAAAGATATGAAGTCTGACACTTGGCACAGAGAAGAAGGAGCCTCCATGGCTTTATCAGCGCGGGTGAACACAGAATGGAAATATTCATTCATTATGTTAGATATTTCCTGAGGATCGGTAATCACAATGTCGCGTTGCCTTATTTCTTGCAAATGTGTGTTAGCGCTGCTAAGATATCGCCAAAATTTATCGGGACTGGTTTTTATGTAATTAGGCAAAGTAGTGGAAAAATATTGTTGACGGGCAAAAGACAATGCGTCTGAAAGCTGGACTTGCAGGTGGCTAATAACTTCAGGATTTTTGTTCCGGCGTTTTTTGGCGCGTTTCAACCTGCGTTTTGTATGCATAATTTTTCTGTCAATCCATGGGTTTCTTCGTTGTGGTTTAATAAGTTTTGTCGGCACGAAGGCATCAATACAGTAGTTAACGCAGGTCACAAACGCACGCCATAGTGAAGTAACATCAGTTTTTGGTAAGTTATCCACCAGCTTCCAAAGTTCATCAAGGATAGATTGATCATTGGCATTAATAAAGTCTTTAACAGTTTTGCAGGGCTTAACGTGCTTCCTTTCACAACTATCAAGCCTACTACTGACCAGCACAAGCTTGTGGTCCGATATGCCCTCCTCCACTCGGACATCGAGCTGTGTCATATTTTTGCTAAGAAATACAAGATCCAAAATTGAACCAGTATCAGCATTGTCACGCGTGTTTTCAAGCACAACTTGTTTCATGTCACATGCAAACATTATGTCAAGAAGAGGGCTATCGGCCAGCTGCATCCAATGCCAGCCTGTGCAGCCAATTAACTGCTGGTAGGTTGAAATCGCCCGCCATTATAATTTTCCGGGGTTTCAGCACAGTCATATAGTCACGCAACGATAATAATAATAATATTTGGGGTTTTACGTGCCAAAACCACTTTCTGATTATGAGGCACGCCGAAGTGGAGGACTCCGGAAATTTTGACCACCTGGGGTTCTTTAACGTGCACCTAAATCTAAGCACACGGGTGTTTTCGCATTTCGCCCCCATCGAAATGCGGCCGCCGTGGCCGGGATTCGATCCCGCGACCTCGTGCTCAGCAGCCCAACACCATAGCCACTGAGCAACCACGGCGGGTGGTCAGTCACGCAACGAGGACAAGAACTCGGGAGGGGATGATGGTGACCTATAAACCGCGCATACCAGAACTACATGTCCCCAACAATTAACTTTCAAAAACAGACTCTCATGGTTTTCGATCTGAGGAAGTATTTCTGCGGAAAACGTGCTTTTTAGAATAATCGCAACACCTCCTCCCCTCGATCCACGGTCCCGACGGAAAATCTTATGTGATGGTGATACCAGTATTTCGTTGCTAACACCATCATGCAGCCAGGTTTCTGTGACAATTGCAATATGAGGGTCGTATCTGAAAAGAAGGCATTCAAGTTGTTCTACCTTATTTATTATACTTCTGGCATTGAAATTTAGCACTCGCAAGATTTTAGAAATGGCGCACGTGTTCTGTCACGCATTACTAAAAAAAAAAAAAAGTTTTGTTTTCACGGCTCACGACAACTCGTTTAGATGTGCTGTCATCCCAAGCATAAACGCAGCCATCAAATTTCAGTTTGTCATTGATAAGAAAAGCACGTTTTCCATTGTCGACATCCCGTTTGACAGTTTCCCAAAGAAGTTTTCGTTTTCTCAGAGTTTCCTTGCTGTAATCATTCTGGATAGATATACCACTACCCTTAAGCTTACGCACGTTTCGAAAAACGGCCTCTTTTTCTAAGAAGTCTTGGAAATATACGATAACTGGTCTCTTTCCTGGCTGTCTTCCAAGACGATGAATACGCGCGATAGATTTGCATGATTGCTGCAGTTTTTTTGAAAAGATATCATCAATGACCGATTTTCGTAACGTTTTATCATCTTCATCGTCTTGCTCTTTGACGCCAAAAACAACTAAGTTTGATCGGCGACTGCGGTCTTCAAGGTCAGCTATTTTTTCGTTCTGTTTCATAACAACTTGATCTAAAGACCGAATTTTGTCTTCTAGTGTTTGAATTTGGGAGGTTTTTTTGCTAATTTCTAGCAGAAGCTTATCGATTGCATTCAATCGTGTATTAAGAGTGGCGATGGCTTGTTCATTCGATGTAAGACGCTCCCGAATACCAGTTAGCTCAGTTAATATGCTTGCTTGCCCTGACTGAAGGCTTTCAAACATTTGTTCAACTGTGGGTCCTGGGTTTTCTTCAATGTCTCCACAGACAAGCAATTTACACACACAGAAACAGTCGTAAGCAATTGACAAGCATGTCCGTGGGCACGGCAAGACCACCAATGTAATATCGCTACTGCGGAATGTAGAAACAGACAAACTAACCTGGGGAAGGAACATAAATCGTTTGGTGAGCGGCATGATCCCTTCGGTTTCGCCGTGCCCACTGACGAAGAAAAGGTGCGGACTGTCTTTTATATCCCAATCCGATGTGGTCACAGGCGGTGATTTGGAGTGCGCAGTATGGAACATGCGCAGATGTAGGTCGGCAGTTAGGAAGTGAGGAAAAGAGGAGCGGCTGTCGTCCACGTCACACACTGGGAGCACTGTCGACGAATTTGCTGTAGTCGATGAAACGGCGCTGACAAACAGCAAAACCTGGGGAAGGAACATAAATCGTTTGGTGAGCGGCATGATCCCTTCGGTTTCGCCGTGCCAACTGACGAAGAAAAGGTGCGGACTGTCTTTTATATCCCAATCCGATGTGGTCACAGGCGGTGATTTGGAGTGCGCAGTATGGAACATGCGCAGATGTAGGTCGGCAGTTAGGAAGTGAGGAAAAGAGGAGCGGCTGTCGTCCACGTCACACACTGGGAGCACTGTCGACAAATTTGCTGTAGTCGATGAAACGGCGCTGACAAACAGCAAAACCTGGGGAAGGAACATAAATCGTTTGGTGAGCAGCATGATCCCTTCGGTTTCGCCGTGCCCACTAGGTCATTAGGTCATTGAAAACTGAGCATGTTAGGTGCACAATATTGGTCTTTCCTTTCTGTCTTGGTGCACACTGGGGAGTGGGTGTATGTTAAACACCTCAGGCGATTAAAGTTAAGCCGGAGTCCGCAACTATGGCATGCCTCGTAATCGTATCGTGGTTGTGACTTATAGAACACTAGAATTAAATTAATTTTAATTTAGATGTTTGAGAAGGGTCATAAGAAAATTTATTTAGTGAAGCAAGTCTTAGCACACATTAAGAATCGCTCAAAGCACATGCAGCTTTCAGTGGCATGGTGTGGTCATAAAAGCTGCCATTTGGAACCAGATTAATATAAAAAAATTCAGTCCAAAAGTTTAATGTCAGTGCTCCTTTACATGTAAGCATGAGGGACACATCTTTAAAGGCATCATCTAAATCCTGTGTAAGCATTTATTGGTGAATATCAAATGGCCCTACATCTAAGGAAGATATAAGGTGTTATGATAACAGGAAGCCACAAGATTTTTGTTTTGCACTCTTCCTATAGAGACAATATAGGGCAGCAACAAAATAGTTGGGCTTAGTGAAGAATTCATTCAAGATCCTTGCCAATTTGGCAGGTTCACTATGATTAGAGATAATGAAGGCCAAGCACCTTGAAATGCATGCCCAAACCTCATCAGCATTGCATCACTTATTTCAAATAACTTTCATTTTGTCATTTTGCCAGATTAGAAGTTCTCAAAAACCTGCTTGACTGGTTTCAAGAACTTTTCGAGAACAGTTTGGTTCCATTCGAATGCAGCATTGTCAGTCTTTAGTGAACTAGACCCATCTTTACTGATATGCAATTAGGTAGATCAAAGCAGATGCTGTCAAAGTACATGTGCGAGAGTGTTTGGAGTGGGCATTCCTGGGTTATGTTGCCAAGAAGGGAGTTTTGAGCTTAATGCACACAGCAGCTATAGCATATGAAAACCAGTACTTTACTCATTTTTTAGATACCGCAGGGCTTGCGCTAATGCTGGTCATAGTCTACTATAATTTCTACCATATATTGCCCTTGTCATGACAAGTTATTTTTATTGTCCTACAATATATTCCCTCTGTGTACAATCAACATCTCTGCCAAGGACAACAGAAACAGTATTATTGGAAACTGCAGAATTCTCCATCTGCGTAGGTGGCTGGCTGATTGCCGTATTAGATGCTTTGTGAGGTGGCATTGATGTGTAAATCTCAACTCATCTGCAAGCATACAAAATAGGCTTTGGGATACTTTTACCACAAGAAGAGAGACTAGAATGACTGTTGCCTGTGACATATGGCACATACCCATGACGAGGGATCGGCTAGGATTCCCCATGAATACAACATAAAATAGCTTTATATTCCCACTAACTTGATAGTACATATTACTGATATGTAACAAAAATAAACAACAATGTAACTGAAAAACGAACAGGTCTACTACGATTGAGCCACAAGGGGTAGGATGGAAACATTTGTGTTAATTGTATGAAAAAAATGTGCCTAAGATGTCATCTTCCCAGCAGCAACATTATGATCATGCACAAACTAGCATTGCTCTTTAGGCACACCCCAGGCTGCTCACACCATTTTCTACAAGATTTGAAGGCCAACAGGCAAAAGGGGTGAATACCTTCAGCATAAAAGAAGAAAGTTATTCTATTCCATATCCTCACATGAAACGCAGCAATATTGTTACAAGCCATTTTCACACATTGAAGGCATCAGCAATGTGATGAAGACAATTGAAGCACTCATGTTCTTATTTCCATTGCAATACAAACCTACACTTGGTTATATGAAGGTGCATGTGCCAAATTCAACCGTGTACTGTTATGAGGCACATGGAACAGACATTCCAAGGAAGTGAAATATTTGTAATGCAGTTACTTAATTTGTCCAGTCAGAAGGGCAATGCGCTAAATACAAAAAAAACCCTACAGGCCCACTATGCAATGCTTTTGCCAAACTATCCAAAACTTCAATGTGTGCAAGTCCACAATGACTGCAGGAAAAGAAGTAAACAAATTTCGTGAACATGGAATGAAAAAGAAATGTTGCGACAACTGAGAAATGAGTTCTTTGCTTTCTTATAGTGGCACACGGATAGCCAGTCGGTGGGCACAATTTGAACTTGAACTCATGGCAGTGTTGCAGGGGCAAATACCACTCATACTTCCGAGAAGCGTCGGTTACAATACTGAGTTGGAAGGGAAACTTTACAAATACTTCTTCGGAAGTTCAAGCGTCTGACCAGTAAGTAGTTGAGCATGACTAGGGGAAATATGATCAATTTCACAAATAGCACCATTCCAAAAGAACTGGCACACTGCATTGATTTCTCAGGTGACAACTATTTTTCGAAAAGCCTCTGCGCGTGTTAATACAACCTGAGGCAGCTTAAATCTAGGTCACATGGAATCGAAAAATACAGCAGCGGGTGTAACACTTAAATTTGCTATCTCGCGAACATGAGCGAAAGCTTCAATTTGAAAATGTTTGCTCGAAAGGAAAACTCACGGCCGTAACCCTGCTGCCCATCGCTAGTTGTGTGAATAAAAAATAATAATAAATAACATCTGCACGATGAATAGACACTTCGTCGATATTTGAAGCAGATCGTTAGTGGATATGTGCACTGGAAAAGAGCGAAACATGTAACCGACTGACTGACAGAAGTAAGGCTCATAGGATAAGTTTTCTCCATCTACACCGATAATGCAGCACGTATTGTGCAATTAAATCGCCCGTAATGCGCAGCAATTACCGCACTCGATTGAAGTCACCATCGCAGCGACGCGCTATTTATTTCAGGACCACGAAAAACATGGTATTCACCTAAGTGCAGCGGCGGTTTACCTGTCGGCGAGCCCCTAACTCGCATATGACGAAAGCAAATGTTACGGAGTCCAAGCCCACGATTGCTCAAGTCGAACTGCGCTCGCACTAATATCGCGCACGTTATACGCTTTCGACACGCACAAAAGCACGCCAAGCGCGCGCAGAACGTCTTGCAGCCGACACGACGGCAATGGCTAATCTACGTTCGAGAGTAGCTCTTTCAAAAAAGTAAAAGGAAGGAAGGAAGGAAATCAACTTTATTCAGGTCCTGCAGGCCACGAGAGCTACAAGCAACAATGCGACGTCACATTCTGCGAAAAAGAGTTGTTCTCCTTTCTCACCTTCTCTCAGCTCACGCATGCGCAGTGATCACGGAGCACTCGGGGGCGATGTTCAGGTCACGACGACGACCTACGGTCAGTGTTGCCACGACACATTAAAAAATAGTAGTAGAATTTTTCGCGAAAAATCAGTAGAAATCAGTAGATTTTTTAATTTCAATTTTTGCACTCAGTTTATGAGCCCACGAATTCAGCGCTTATACTAGTACTCTGTTGAAGTATTGTAGCTTCCAGGAAATAGTACAAAAATTGACCCCGAGATTCTTAGCGATACTTTTGAAAAACTCGGGGATCCTGAGAGCCATTGTCAAGCACGAATTTAAAAACAGTGAAGCCCTCCGATGGCCTATTCAAAGGCGTCAGATGGTAGTTAGTACCTGAAAGCTTTAGAGTATAGTATCTTCCAGACAGGGGTAATTGGAGATCGCTGGGAGAGGCCTCCGTGCTGCAGTGCACATAAAAATAGGTTGGTAATGATGATGATGATGATGATGATAATGGTGGTTTCACAGTTGTGGGGTTCGGTATGCACCCACTTTCACAAATTCACCGCCTCACCTTTTCCCATAGAGCATAGAAACTCTTTGCCTTTTCTCCACTTTGCTCAAAGACAGAGTTAGCGCCACGTTTGAGAGTTTGGAAACGCAAGAATATATGTTAACCTCGGAGCCAACCACGTTTTTCGCTCGCTAGGTAGCATCACATTAATATAACCTCTATAACCATAGAGTTACTATACTATTCTACTATAACTCTATGGAGTTTCTCACTATAACACCTAGAGGGTAATCTGGCGCCACCGTCTATGGGAGTTTCTTAAAGGGACACTAAAGGTTACCAGAAACTCAAGTTAAAGTGGTAGAGCAATGTTCTAGAACGTCTAAGGCGTCAATGTAATCGCGAACAGAGCTTTAGTAACCGAGAAATTGAGGTAAATGCATGACACGATTTGAGACCCCCCAGCGACATTCCGGTACTAGCCCGATGACGAAAGGACTCCTCATAATTTGTGTTACTAATACTCAACTACTAGTATTAAAGATATCATTTCATTCGATTATAAGACGGAAAAAAATGCTACTTGTCTACGTCTATTCGATTCTAAGAAAAAATAACATATTGACATTAATATGACAGTAATATGGGTGTTCGAAAGGTTTCGTTTTCGCTCGACTCTGCGCGCTCGACTCTGCGCCGCGCACGCTTTGGAGTTTCAGTAGTTTCGTTATCGCGTCGTGCTGTGAGGATTCTGCTAGCTCGCAAAACTTTCATTTGGAACAAGCAGCGAGAATGCCACGTCCATGTGATGTCATGGGAAGCCCTCGTTGCTTTCCCGCTCCGGAGAGCCGGTGTCGAGGCCGCCGTCGTAGTACACAACGACGCCGGCAGTGCGAGCCCTCAGCAGCAGGTCGCGCTCGTCGGTGCTCAAACTGCTGAAGTTGAGCCCACCATCGCGAGCCAATCTGTCGGTGTCAGGGTCCATTGTGACAAGCGTCGAAGTTTGCGTCATAGAATGAAGTACCAGCTTATGGGCGCCTTGCGCTGGAGGATAGATGGATGGAAGGTAGGAGCGTCCCCTTTGAAACGGGGCGATGGCAGTTGCCACCATGCTCAGATTTTTATTTTGCCTTTTATTTTTATCTGTGTTGTGTGTTATTGAATTTCTCGATTTTCTTTAAATACGTCTTCCTACCCTTTTAACCTTATGTCACCTCTCTGCTTTTGAGCCACCAATCCTCCAATCGCCTTTTGCTAATTTCCACCGCATATTTATTTACATGACTATCATCTCTGAACCCTAGGGCCTCAGGAAGGGTGACTGTGGCCGCATCGACATCGGGATTGATACCATCACATTCTAGTATGAGGTGTTCCATCGTTTCTACATATTTACCACACACAGTACATGTGTCTTCTTCCTTAAATTTCTTTTTATGGTTCCGCGTTCTAAGACATCCTGATCTAGCTTCAAAGAGTAGGGCACTGCCTCTTGAGTTATCATAAAACGCTTCCTTCCTGATCTGCTGTTTCCAGTATCGATATAGTTCCACACTATGCTTCTTTTCCATTGAATTTATCCAATTTTTACCTTCCGCATTTTTAACCTGTCGTTTAATGCTATGTCCTTTTTCGTCCTCGTGTCTGGCATACTTACTGGTTAGCTTCCTAGTTCTTTCCCGCCATTGTGAGTCAACGCTCTTTCTGTATAGGTATTTAAACACCTTAGCTGCCCACCTGTTATCATCCAATTTCCTCAGACGCTTTTCGTATAGGATTTTACTCTGAGCTTCCCGTGCTTCGAATGATGCCCAGCCCATATCTCCCTGTACTGCTTCGTTTGTGGTTTGCCCGTGGGCACCTAGTGCTAACCTTCCCACAGCTCTCTGATTTACTTCTAGTCTCGACTGAACCTCGGCCCTTAAACACAGGACCGCATTCCCGAAAGTAAGCCCCGGCACCATTACTCCCTTCCAAATGCCTCTCAGTACCTCATACCTGTTGTAACCCCACAATGCCTTATGTTTCATTATCCCGGCATCTCTTCGCCCTTTTGCTATTAGAGACTGTTCGTGCTTTTCCGTGTACATCTGCCCTTTGTTTATCCATACCCCGAGATACTTGTATTCGGCCACTCGGGGTATTTCGTGGCCTTGTATTGTAAGCTCCTGATCAGTTGTATCGTTGAAAAACATCCCACCGGACTTAGCTGCACTAAAACTGAAACCTAAACTGTCTCCTTCGTCCCCACAGTAATTAACCAGAGTTTGCAAATCTTCCTGGCTATCTGCTAACAGTACAATATCGTCCGCATACATTAAACCCGGTAGTCGTTGCTCAACAACCTTTTCGCCTAATCTGTACGACAGATTATACCCTAGATTGCTTCGTTGTAACCTTCTTTCTATGCTTATCATATAAAGCATGAACAGCAGCGGTGATAGAGGACAACCTTGCCTTAATCCTTTGTGAACCTCGACAGTTGTCGTACTCTTGATTCCTTCCCATGTTATTTCAACATTATTTTCTCGATATAGTTCCTGTAGAAAATCAATTACCTCATTACCGATACCTTCAGCTTTTAATATGTTCCACAGGAGTTCCCTGTTCACATTGTCGTATGCACCACTTATGTACAGGAAGGCTAGACACAGAGGTCTATTTTCCGCCTTAGCTATTTCTATGCACTGGGTAAGCACGAACAGGCTATCATCTAAGCGCCTACCACTTCTGAACCCGTTCTGAAGTTCTCCAAGTATTCTATTACTTTCTACCCATGACTGCATTTTTAATTTCACCGCCTGCATCGCCAGCCTATATATAACTGATGTTATCGTAATTGGTCGGAAAGATTTTATGTTCTTCTTATCACCTTTCCCTTTATAAACCAAATTCATTTTACTCTGTTTCCAGCTGTGCGGAATTTGCTTATTTGTTATGACTGCCTCCAATGCTTTTATCAGCGTTTCCTTGCTTCTTGGGTCAAGTTAATTAATTAACTTGATTGGAATTTCGTCTATCCCCGCGGACGTGCATTTTGGAACATTTGCTTCCGCCTTTTTCCAGTTAAGATTGGTCAATTCTAAGCTGTTTTCTATTATGCTATTCTGTGTTGCTCCCTCACTTGGGGCGATTACCCTATCGTCTTTCCTAAATGACTCTGCTATAACTGAACCGATGTAGTTCACAGCGTCATCTCCCTCTAAACAATTTCCTTCGGCATCGTGAATCTGTTCCTCTTTTCTGTGATTAGCTTTACCCAGCCAGCTTATATGGTTCCAGAATTTTCTTGACCCCCCTTTAATTGCGTCGCGATCTTCAGCCAGCCAGCGATCAGAGGACTGCTTTATTTTAACCTGCACGAGGACCTGCACTTGTTGTTTCTTTTGTCGGTAATATTCCCATTTTTGGCCTATTTCCTCTTCAGATAACTGCGCCCTCTTTGCTTCTCTGTGTTCCCGAGATGCCCACCGTCGTTGTTCGATGGCCTCTCTAATTTCCTTATTCCACCAACTTCGTGGCTTCCCCTTTCCTCTCCAGCAGTTTACTCCTTTTACCTCTTTTATTCTTGTACTAATGAGTAGTGCTAACTGATTATAATCCCACCTTTCCATGGGATGTTTCTTTATTGCTTCCTCTATGCCAGCCGCTATTTGCGCTATTTGCGCGTCATTTAATTTTGCGTACTCTTTTTTGCTTCCCTGCATTTCTCTTTTGAGTAGGGCTCCCAACTGTTCACTTCCGAGGCTATACTTCCCCTCTTCGTCTATTTACATTATTGCTAGCTTGCTACACAATCCCTGCGACATTAAGCAGTAGTCAATGGTCGTTTGTCTGTTACGGGACTCCCACGTGATTTGTCCCTCACACTTAGTTTCTCTATTTACTATAACTAGGTTGTGTCGTTCACAGAAGTCTAGCATCAACTTCCCATTACAATCTGTGTATCCATCCAGATCCTCGATGTGGCCATTCATGTCACCCAGCAGACAAATATCGGCACCTTCTCCAAACTGCTTTATATCGTCATCGAGACACTTCACTAGATCTTTGTTCTCTTGCCTGCATTTGTCCCCTGTCCCTAAATAAACTACTCCTAGCCATGTCTTTTTACCGGCAATTGTACCTGATACCCAGACACGTTCTTTGCAAGTTAACTTTATTCTTTGCCAATTTGTTCCTTGGTGTATGAGCATACCTACTCCTCCTCCCTTCCTCTCCGTTGTTCTATTGCTCCCTTCCCAGACGTAGCCTTCAATAAACGGTGGGTCTTCTAGATCCCTGAGGTGTGTTTCGCATAGCGCGTATACACCTACTTCTTCGTCCTTTAACTGCTGTTCTATTTCTAACCACCTCGCTCTCTTTCTACCGCCTTGCATGTTTATGTACCTGATCCTGCATGGTGTTAAATTTATTTGTAGTTTTCTTCCTGGACCTCCTAGTGGCCATTTTATTGGCGTCAGCCTCTCTTGTTGCACTTTCTACACTGTTTCTACCTACCCCTACGCCCTGAGGCGCAGTGGACCCCCTAAAAAAGCTACTGCCCGACCTGCCAGGCGCCAGCCGATCTCGCCTCCTAGCCTTCCATTAAAGTGGATGCCATCTCGTGTAAGGCCTCCGCCAAAGCCTGCTCTATGCACTTATCTGTTTATGTCTGCCACTTCAAATCCTTTCTCCTGGCTTAGCTTTCTTATTTCACAATTAACAGCCACAACGTCCTTGGCAATTTCTCCGTTCCTTCCTTGCACCTCCGGCACTGTGCATACCACGATCTGGACTTGCTGTGCTATCGCCCTTAAATCGTCAACTCCCGCCGCTAATCTTTCCACTACTTTTGCAGCTTCACCATTGAACACATCATTTAGCCCCGCTGCTACCACTACCAAATTGAGCTCTGCAACATTCTCAGAAAGCTCGATTTTTGTTTCTCTCAGTACTGCGTCCATTGTCCTGCCTGGGAACGTCTCGACTGCTACCCGCTTATCACCCTTTGCACGCTCCATTATAGCTCTTTTGCACCTCCTCATATTTGAATCACCACCGATAAGTACTAGGGCATTCTTTCCCTCCCTCCTAGCTTCTAGGTTGTGCTTATTATTGGCTACGAGCTCATTCCTTGGGGTCAGCCTGTTCCCCTCCTCTCCTCGCGCTCGCTGGCGCCCCTGTGGCTGCAGCGTCGCCTCCCGCGGGGCGTGTTGCGCTGCTTCGCTATAACTACGCCGATTCACCGGCGGCGAGCCGACTACCGCTTGCTCTGCCACCCTGCCCCCCACTTCGCATGTAGGGTCTACCCTACTTTCTGTGCTTTGGCCACCGGCTTGGTGTCCCGACCCATCATTTTCCGCTGCGCGCGTCTCAAGCGCATCGGGCCGCCTATGCTGTTCTGCTATCCTTTCCCTCTCTTCTCCAAGCTCGGCCACGGTTCTTACTAATTGCGCGGCCTGCACCGCTTCCACCTTGACCAACTCGGCGACTTTCGCCTGCAACGCTACCCGCTTCTCCCGCTCCTCCCTCAGGTCTGCTTTCAGCTCTTCGAACTTGGCTGTCCAATTTCCTTCCAGTTTTTGGACTGCTTCCCTGACCCCTTCGCACAGCCTGCACGTAAAGCTAGACTCCTCCGCGTCTGCTAAGCTCTGGAAACTGGTCTCGTCGAGGGAGCACCAGCGCAGGCACTCGTCGCACTGCACTTGCTCCGCGTCCCCCGCTGCTTTCCCTTTCTTTGGTTTCATCGCTAGGCCTACGTCCTTAGGCTCAACGAGCACGTCCGCCAAATCACTTCGAAGAGCTAGCTGAGATAGTTAAATAGGCCTATCAAATAGGTCCCGCCTAGCATCTAGGCCTAACGAGGGAAACCGCCAGACCTAGACAAAGCCGGTACGTTTACCACGCTTACCACGATTTAAAAATTTGCGCTCCTGCTCCATGCAAAATAAAACACTTCGAAAACATCAGCTAATAAGAAGAAAAAAGAGTACTTAGCTACGAACGAAGTCGCTGAAGCCTCGACACAGGAGCGTCCGCACGCCCAATTACTATTTAAATGCAAAAAACCAGCAAATAAAAACAGAAGCAAGCTCAAAGCATGCACAAAAACTTATGATTTCGTCGTCGCCACGGAGCCCCGAAAAGCACGAGCATACCACAGCGCAGCAGCGCCAGATTTCCCTCTAGGTAATGTAGTGAGAAACTCTATGCTTTGAACCGTTGGTTTGTCGACCTCGTAAGCCAGTTAATGTTTACACGGCCATTTTTTTCTGAACTGTTGATTTCTTCCATAATAGCTACGTAATTTCGTAGTTTCCTGTTCAACTGCTTTGGTCATATGCGAGTCAAGGTGTTCTCTTTAGCCGAGTGCAGTTTTCGAAAGCGAAACGACGCTTTTGCATCAGTAGCACATAGTGCCGTCGCCCATTTACAACACAGTCAATCAATGTCATTTTGTATGTCACTGGGAAACCGCCGAACGCAGGAAACTCACTCGCATGCGTGGCACTAGCCACTGGATTAGCGTGCCTCTTGGGAAGCTGCTTTGCATCAAAGGCCAGGTAACCTTGCTATAATTCACCGCAAAACATGTGTCTAACTGCTTAAAGGAGCACCGACACAAAAATTTGAAGTCGAGATAACTTGTGAGATCGATTTAGTTGGTCACACACACATCGTCTATAAAATATCAGCGGCGAATATCGCTTAGAACATATTTAAAATCAATTTTAAAGTACGTGCGCCCAGCCAACCGCAAAACAGAGCACCTCGCGACATTGACATCAACCGGGATTGTAAAGGGATAGATAATACCATAAATTGGGGAGATAATGTTTCCTCTACTGTTTCAGATAGTTATTTTGGGGGGAGGAAGGGAGTGAAAACTAGGTTAAGGAAAAGAGGATATAAAGAAAAAAATAATAATAAAATAGGAAGGGTAGCAAAAGGCTAGGTGGCGCCAGCCGCCGCCCGTTACAAAGGGTATGGCCTCCATCCATCCATCCATCCATCCATCCATCCAAAAATAGCCAAGAAAGCGCTACGTCATGTGGCTACGTCACGAATTTTCGTTGGCTGAACCTGAACATCGCCCCCGAGTGCTCCGTGATCGCTGCGCATGCGTGAGCTGAGAGAAGGTGAGAAAGGAGAACAACTCATTTTCGCAGGATGTGACGTCACATTGTTGCATGTTTTTACTTTTTTGAAAGAGCTACTCTCGAACGTAGATTAGCCATTGCCGTCGTGTCGGCTGCAAGACGCTCTGCGCGCGCTTGGCGCGCTTTTGTGCGTGTCGAAAGCGTATAACGTGCGCGATATTAGTGCGAGCGCAGTTCGACTTGAGCAATCGTGGGCTTGGACTCCGTAACATTTGCTTTCGTCATATGCGAGTTAGGGGCTCGCCGACAGGTAAACCGCCGCTGCACTTAGGTGAATACCATGTTTTTCGTGGTCCTGAAATAAATAGCGCGTCGCTGCGATGGTGACTTCAATCGAGTGCGGCAATTGCTGCACATTACGGGCGATTTAATTGCACAATACGTGCTGCATTATCGGTGCAGATAGAGAAAACTTATCCTGTGAACCTTACTTCCGTCAGACAGTCGGTTAGATGTTTCGCTCTTATCCAGTGCACATTTCTTGATATCCACTAGCGAACTGCTTCAAATACGAAGTGTCTATTGACCGTGCAGGTGTTTTTTTTTTATTCACACAACTGGCGATGGGCAGCAACACATAGCATTCTGAAACCTAGGTTAAATTGAAGAAGGGTGACTCGACAAAAGGCAAAAGCCCGGTACAGGAGACGCACTGTATTCACGCCTTGTTGGAAAGCGAAAACCAGAAAGCCAGACGTCATGCGATAAACTAAGCCATTTCAGCGCCTTCTAAGCTATCAGTGATAGGACCTTTGTAAGTCCGCGACCAAAAAGAATGCATGACACGATGCATCTTACAAAGTTCAAAGAAATTTTCGCGCTGAGAAAGGAGCTACCGGTGGCTGCTGGCTTCTATTGATGTATTCGTGCATTTTACCTTTGAAAATCAGATGTCGCTATTAAAACTACGAGCGCGAATAAAACAGAGACAAGGAGGTGAAGACCACAGCGTTCTGAACTCAAGAGCGCCGTAATGGCCATCCCTATCTCTGTGCTGTGTTGCAGGCAGGAATGCACTACCAGCAAGCCAAGGAATCATCTCATGATACGTCATAGTGTTCTATATAGGACCCTTGATTAATAAATGCAGTGTGCGAGAACGGCAACGGGCCTGAGCGCAATGAACTCACGAACTGTTGACTCAATATTTTTCCAGCGTTAAACCTTTATTACGTTCATCAAAACAACATTTCGTCAATAGACTTCTTTGTTTCGTCGCCTGATTTCGGCGCGTTTTCCGTCTGGTGCACTGCAATAAATATTCAAACAGCATTAACGACGCTCCCTTTCCATAATTTCGTCGGATTGCACGTTGTTATTCATTCATTTCAATTTTGATTTCGGCCAGTTTACAAGAAAATGGAGGGGGCCAATGTAAAAGCTGCTTTTTGGCAGCTAGAGTGGTCCCTGGCCAGCTTTACATATTGGCGGACCGGTGGCAAAGAACACATTCCGAAATGAAAAACAAGCAACAATAAGTCACACCTTTAAAGGGAGTCAATACACATTAATTACGTTTTAATTTTACCTGGTTTCAATGTACCACGGTGATTTAAATGATATCTTTCACCAGACAGATGAGCTCCCATGCTGTCAAGGTATGGATGTCAATGCTGGCTTCTGGGTAAGAATTTAGTAGCCATGGCAAGGCGTTCGCGTTGGCGGTAGTTTGTTCTCGAAACAGGAAAACACAATTTTTCATGGCTATGCATGTCACATATGAGTGTATTGTATTTTAAGTTTGGTATATTTGTTATTAGGATGCTTGAATCTTTAGATGGAAGTAATAGGTGCCTAAGATAGTTCCATTATAGAGATGATGACTTGTCGGCACGCTGTTTTGATGAACAGACTTTCGCTGGGCCAGTTTTACCCCATGTTTCAAAATCACGTATTTTTTGCATAAGTAATACTTTGGAGATACTAGAAGCTGATGTTGCGCCGCATACAAGATCACAATACTTTACATGTGAGGCAAACAGTGCATTATAAATGACCAATGTACAATGTAGCTGACGTTGGTAAGAGGTACCAATTTCGATACAATACACCTATTATGCAGTTGACCCTCTGGAATGTAAAATCCACACGAGTGCCCCATTTTAATGTGCTGGTATAGAATATGCCAAGTACTTTTAACAGGTAAACAACCTCTATATTCTCTGATTTGTAAAATTTATTATGGGTCAATGGGATGCACGTACCTGTGTTAACTATAGCTAGTTGGCATTGCCAGGGATTGACGTAAAATATTTTCCCAGCTGTAAAAATAAATGGAAAAACACACATGAGAAATGCAGTTTTCTTTCTTTGCCCACATGGCGGTCGGTGCCCACCTTTCAACTGCGCCTCAACATACACCGTCAAGTGCACATAATCGTGTTGGTGACCTGCAGGGTTGCCGTGTTGACACTGCATCTCAATAAGTGTTTGACACTTGAGCCCGCCATTCTGCTTTCCACGCGCAAAGGAATGGAGCCTGGGCAAACGCCGTCACCATGCACTATAGAGACCCTAAGTGCAGCCGCCTTCCTGAGACTCTCCGCCCCAGCCGGTTTCTCCCAAGAGTCGGTTTCGCCTCTATGCGAGAATATTGACGGGCTGAGTGGGACCGCCTGAGTGTGTGCACAGTCGAGGACGTGCAGCCCTACGATGTAGTTTACGTGTACAAGAGCGAACCTGTTCCAACTTCGGCGCATCCAGTCGAGCAACAGCCGAGGGAAGCACGCCTGGCGACTTACGGATCAGTGGTTTCTCACTTGTCCCCGAATAACTGTGAATTCACCAGGTGAGCTTGTTGACACCACACCACGGAGCAATTTGCTGTTGAAAACCCACGGACAAGGAGACCACACAGGATTTCTAATTCACGCAGAGGATAATAAATATCTGCGGCATTAGGTATTGCAATTATCAAACGCGAGTGATAACTACCTGTCCATTTATTTTTACTTATAGCAAGTTCCCTTCTTAATGTATCCCCCTTATTTTGTCAACAAGGGGAGCAAGGGAAACAGAATTGCTTGATATTCTACTAATGATAACAGCTAGGTCCACAAGCACTCGTAGACTTCATTTATCAGCCTTACTTGTGGTTGTGACTGCTTTCATTGAACTGTAGTACTACTACTACTACTACCACTACTAATAAATGTTTTATCAGTCGTAAAAGCACCAGATACAAAACGGGTCAGCCCAAGCCAATGAGGCTTCTCGGGCTGTACCCAGCAGTCAGTTTCAGGAACGCAATAAACTACAGGAGTGAGAAAAAAAAAGAAAAACAAAGAAGAAAGAATGAACAAAACAACAAAAGAAAAGTGAAGGCACTAAACGGAGGTCCAATGCTGCATGAAGATATACTGAAAGCAAACAGACATCAAACAGTGCCACACCGGTTTTCCCTTAAATACAGTTTGAGAGCACGTTCCGATGAAATGGAAAAAAAATTTCGTGGGCATGGAATTAAATGTATCGGGGATATAATAATTTAGCACGAAACGTCCAAATCGCGTATAACACCGGGTTTATAGAACATGGGGTGACGCCTAAGTGGCCTTATGGACACAAAAGGAACCAGAAAACCAGTGTTTCAGATATGACGGCAATAAAGAGTCTGAAAAAATAATGCATCAAAGGAAGGAAATTGTAAAGCGGAAAACAAGCTAGTACCACCGGGAATGTTAACATTATAGGCCACATTTCGAAGCAATAATTTTAACATACAGTTCATTTGGTAATCACATGTGAAAGAACAATGATAAAATGCTGTTATACCGTATCTCGGGATACGGTAACCAATGTGATGAATGATTTTCTTGCGCACGGGAAGGCGGAGGATGAAGCGGCTATTGTAAATAGTACACGATAACGTCCGGAGCTATTACAAAGGAGAGATAGGTGACTATTCCATGTCATATCGAAGTCGAAGATAATTCCCATGTACTTTACATTCGGTGATGGTAGGAGAGAAGAGCATTGACAATTGGCACATCGTGCACCATGAAGGAAGATTCGGAGAGTGGGATCAATTCGTCTAATCAGATTTTGGAAACAAACTAGATTTCTTTTTTGTTTATGAATAGTGATAGAGTTTCTGGAAAACCAGTCCATGACTGACACAATATCATTTTGTAGCATTGCAACTGATGAAGTGAAAACAGAGCGTGTGGCAAGAAGGACAGTGTGATCGGCTTATTGAAACATATGACATTAGGATGTACATTTAGACAGATCATTTACACAAACGTTAAATAATGGTGGAGGTAACACGGATCCCTTTGGGACACCAGATTTTAAGAAAATCTTCGAACTTGATCCCCTATCTTGACTACCTTTGAACGATAAAAAATAGTTAATGATTTGTTAAGAGACCCAGAAATCCCAAGAGATGTAGTTTGCGCAAAAGTAGTGTGTGCGCTACGAAGTCAAAAGCTTTGCTTGCATCCAGGAAAAGAGCCGTTACTACCTCACTGTTATCGAAAGCAGAGAAAACTAAATCAGCTAATTGTTCCAAGAGTACTACAGTCCCCTTCCCAGGAACGAAGCCAAATTGAGAGGTTGAGAATAAATAGTTTTTTTTTTCAGAAAGCCAGTCATCGCTCTGGATAAGTGTTTTTCCATAATTTTACGAATTGCTGGTCAAATTGAAATCGGCCTGTAGTTGTCAACCTGTTTAAAAGAGCCGTTTTTGTGTAATGGTTTGACAACTGCAATTTTTAGCTCATCTGGATGAAAACCGAGTTCAATATAACCGTTCAGCGTAAAGAAAAGTAATATAATGCCGACGGCGCTTTACCGGGAGAGAGTGATGTTGGCAGCGATACAATGCGTCTGCGTCATGATGACTTTTTCCAGACTTGTACGTTATAGTAAAGCCACAGAACTGCTTGTTGGCCTAGTTGGTGCTTGCTAAAAGACATGTTTTTGCCGCAATTGAACACTCACAAAAGGAAGACACATAAAGACAACACAGGCAATTGAACACTCACAAAAGGAAGACACACAAAGACAACACAGGCGGCCGCCTGTGTTGTCTTTATGTGTCTTCCTTTTGTGAGTGTTCAATTGCGGCAAAAACATGTCATATAGTAAAGTGATATTCCTGCAAGCAGAGTATCCAGCGTCCTCAGCGTCCTGACATGTATTTCAGTGATGAAAGCCAACGCAGATCATGATAGTCGGTGATGATGGTGATGTGGCGGCCGTAAAGTTATGGGCGAAATTTATGAATCAAGCAAACGATAGCCAGGCATTCTTGCTCTGTAATGCTGTAGTTCCGCTCAGCTGGACAAAGTGTTCGGCTGGTATATGCTATGATTTGCTCTTTAGAGGCTACATTACGTTGCACAAGTACTGCGCCAATACCTTGTGCGCTTGCGCCAGTGTGGAGTATGGTGGGGGCTAGATTATCGAAGTAGCGAAGCACTGGTCCAGAAGTAAGATGTCGCTTAAGAGCTTGAAAAGCCGACTCGCAGTCGCTAGTTCATGTGAAAGAGGCACCGGTAACCAGTAGCTTGTGTAGAGGAGCTGCTATTGCACCGAAGTTGCGTATAAATCGACGAAAATATGACGCCAAGCCGAGGTAACTAGGTAGATCTTTCTGTTGCTGGGGCCAAGGAAACTGGAGAATAGCACTAATCTTTTCGGGGTCTGGCTGGATGCCATCTTTTGAGATGACGTGACCCAATACTTTTATAGTCTTGATTGCGAATTTGCATTTTTTGTATTGATCTGGAGACCAGCATTTTTATGGCACTTGAGAACTTCGTCTAATCGATGAAGATTTCGGCTGAAATCAGACGAAAAGATGACAATGTCGTCGAGATAACAGAGGCAGGTCTTCCATTTTAGACCATGAAGTACGTTGTCTATCATGCGCTCAAAAGTGGCAGGAGCGTTACAACGGGCAAAAGGCATCACGTTAAATTCATAAAGTCCGTCTGGTGTAGCGGATGCGGGCTTTTCTTTGTCAGTCTTGTTATAGTGCCTAGAATATACTAGTATATTCTAGGCACTATACTCTCGTTCATCGGAATTCGCCAACATCCTGGTCGAAGATCAAAGCTGGAGAAATACTCCGCCCCCGGTAGTGTGTCTAAAGCGTCGTCAATTCGAGGTATTGGATCTACGTCCTTGCGTGTGATCTTATTGAGCGCTCGATAATCGACGCAAAAGCGAACGGAGCCATCTTTTTTCTTTACCAGGACCACGGGAGAAGCTCATGGGCTAGATGAAGGTCGTATTATCTTCCGCGCAAGCACGTCAGAAGCCTGTTGTTCAATGACCTTTCGTTCGGACGGCGATAAACGATAGGGGCGTCATCGTACTATAGCGGAGCCATCGGTTTCGATGCGGTGGCATCGTTTGGCTCAACACAGGGAAACGGTTATCTAAACAGGCTTCGTGCTTTGTCAAGACCACTATTAAGGCTTCGGACTGCGCGGCTGTTAGGTCAGAAACAAGAACGGCTGGAGGAGGGAAAGAATCATCCAAATCTGAGGTTGGTGCTGGCGATGAAGAAGGGCAAAGTGTGACTATAGAGATAGGTTGAGTGTCGGCGAGGGTTGCCATAGTCATCCCTTTGGGCAGCATCACAGGATCTGGGGTCGTGTTGTAAGCAGACAGAAGGGCGCGGCCACGTGAAAACCGGACGAGACAGGTGGCCATGAGAATTCCGCGAGAAGTACAGCGGGAAGAAGGGGTGACTAGGGCGTCTCCGTCGGCGATCTGACTGGATGTTACGGCTAAAACGGCTTCATGACCAGGACGCAGGACGTAGTCTGCAGCGATGGCCAAGTTCACGCATGAAAGTGAAGAGTTCGTGACAGGTGCAAGCGCTGTATGCGTGATATGGACAACTTCCTCTCTACATGAAATGACGGCTAAAGCAGAATGTAGGAAGTCCCAACCCAGTTCATGGATACACGTTGGGAGGATGATAAACTCAATGTGGCGGCGTATTCCGTCGATGAGAATACGAGCAGTACACTGTCCGTCGGGGTGAATGAATGCATTATTAGCACCAAGCAAAACAGGTCCAAGATAAGGCGTTTTTACTTTCCGGAGCCGATATCAAAGATCACTACGAAGAACAGAAACGGCGGCACCGGTATCAATGAGAGCTGACGCGGGAAGACCTTCGATAGTTACAGAAAGCATGTTGGCCGGGTGAACAGGAGGAATGTTTGAAGACCGATAAGAAGCAGTTTCCCCTCCAAAAACTGCAACAGTTAGTTTTCCGAGAGCTGGTCGACAAGATGGGAAGTGGGGCGAAGCGGTGATGTAGAGCGCCGGTATGGCGATGGAGAACGATGTCTGGCCGAACGCGAACTATGAGGCAGATTGGGAGCAGCTGGAGGAGACGGAGAACGCTGTTGCGAGGACAAGTACGATCCGGGAGAGTAGGCGTGTGGTCGGCGAGTGCGGTCTCTCTCGTGCTCAGCATAGCTTCGTCTTTAATCCTGCTGACAACGGCAGCAGAAGCGAGATATATGGCCGCGTATACCACAGTAAAAACAAACCGGACGAGGTGGACGCCACTGAGGGTAGGATGGCGCCGCCAGTGCTCTGGTTCCATCGAAGCCAAACTGTGATAGGAAACGTCAGTAGGCACGGAGGTCACGGTAGGTGTGGGTAGCGAAGCAACATCCGTGCAGGTAGGTGTGAGGTGCGCTACCGGAGCAAGATGCGTCGTGGGTGTAGTCATCGCTGTCAACTCTTGCTTTCCGACCTCGCGCAAGTCAAAGGTGGGGGTTGGGGTGCAGGCCGCAGGTGGTCGCCTTAGGTCTTGTAGTTGAAGCTCTTCGCGGATGATAGTGCGGATAAGAGCACGTAAATCTGGAGAATGGGGAACCTGAGGATCACTGGTGTCATGTGAAAGACGAATGGACTGCAGCTCGCCTAGGCGTGGACACATGGAAGTGATGTCTTGGACAGAAGCCGGATTTTGCACGACAAGGCGTTGAACGGGACAGACCCAATGCCTTTTAAGATGGGGCGAACGCGTTCGGCTTCCGTCATGCTAGCATTCGCACGGTGGCATAAAGCCAAGACATCCGCTATGTATGAGGTGTAAGACTCTTGTGGAAGTTGGAGGCGCGTTCCCAGCTTCTGTTTGGCGACTTCTGCACGGCCAGACGAAGAAGCGAAGATTTGCCGCAGCTTGGAGGTAAACATGGTCCAATCCGCGATGTCGGGTTTCTGGTTGAAATACCAGGTCTTTGCAACACCGGCCAAGTAGAATGCGACGTGCCTCAATTTCTGGGTGTCGTTCCATTTATTGCAAGAAGTCACGCGATCGTAGTGGTCGATCCAATCATCGACGTCATCACCGCGGAGTCCCGCAAAGACAGGGGGATGTGCTGAGGGCTCGTCACAGTCCAAGAGGGTGCCGCAGGCGAGGTCGTTTGTGTGGTACGGTTAGAGGCACCGGAAGGGCTGGGGTTGGAAGGGTCCATTGTTGTAGGGGTAGCTGTGCGCAGGCGGTGACCGGAACGGAGCTCCAGGGAGGACGGTAGCGCGAGAGGACGTAGGGGTCTTGACGTATCTCCACCACTCTATAATACCGAGACCGATCAAGTTGTCCAGCGCTGTTTATTCCAAAAAAAGGCAACACCCCCAGCTCATGCGCGAAGAAGTAGAAGAACAGGGAAGATGATGATAGCTATGTACAAATGAAAACGACAAAGTGCGTTAATAGTGCTTACAGTATATTTTCTAGAACTGGAATGTGACGTTGCAGCTTGTGCACAGATATGTCATCTAACCCAGGTGTCTCGTTTTGTTTAAAACAGAATAATATGCTGCGCAAATGGCAAGCAGTGATGAAAGGAAGGAATGCAGACAGCTCTGAACTGATAATATATCAGAACCATGAGCATGAGCTGGCTGAGTAATCGACGATGCCTTAGCGAAGTGGACATTGAAATCAGTAACAGCAGGTTCCAAATTATCGAAATGTTTGCCAAAAACGTCGGCTGGTTGGCCTGGGTGGCGGCCGAATATTTGATTAATGGTCGACCACATTTTTCGAGAGTTCTGCCTATTTTCGTAAAATAATTTAACTTAATATGAGCGCTTTTCAGACCGAAGTAACGCAGCTACCCTATTTCTATGAACTTTGTATATATTCCTCAGAGCGTTGTTGTTAGCCGAGTTCTTACATTTTCCCCCAAGTTTATCATTCTTATTTATCGCCTTAAGAAGACCCTTTGTAAGCCAAGGCAAGTTACTATTGCGTTTTTTTTTATTTTTCTGGTTTTCCGTGCCCTGTGTTTGAATGAGTCAGGAACGTTAACAAATTTAGTGTAAAAATTTTGTAATGTTGCTCCTTCCATAAGTGTATTCCAATCAAAGGCATTAACCAAACTATCGAATTTGGCTGTGTCGAGAATTGATACCTGGAAGTGTTCGGATGATACCTTTTTAAGCATGGGCAAGTAAATATGACAGCCCACAATATAGTGGTTAGCCACTTTGTGTTTGATTACAGCCGAATCAACATCATAAAGTGGAGCTCTAACGTTGATATGATTGATGCATGATGTCACTCGCTAGGTTTTAAGGTACTCTTCTCTTGTTCAAGAACAGATAGTCGGAAGAACCCCCGATTTAGCTGATACATTTAGGTAATCGCAAACAACCGGGCGTTACAGAGATAAAGTGTTTATGTTAACATCGCCTGCCACACAAAAAGTGAGGTTGAAGACAAAGACAGTAAAAACGCACCCAGTTAATTTACAAAAACATTTGAATTTTCGGAGGGTGGTCTATAAATTCCAATTAGGGTTATATCTGCACCTCTCAAGGAAATATGCAATGCCAGGCATTCAGCTGTGGTTAACCTAGATAGCACAGATGAAGTGCAATATCGTTCATGTACAAAAGCCATAACACCACCACCCCTACTGGGCGGACGCGTTAGCACAAAACTAGAATACCTGGGTAGTCTGAAAGAAGAAATGAGCTCCTTATGAACGTTAATTTGGGTTAGTAAAACCGCATCAACAATAGCATCAGTATTTTGCGTGATGCCAAGGAATTCGTTCCAGTGCTTACGGATACTTCAAGGGGAGTACGGTAGCGGGATTCAAAGACGGGACAAAAGAAGACACAAAGGGACACACACAGCGCTAACTTCCAACACTGTTTATTATCGAAAACCAGGTCGTACCTAAACACTCAGACACCATGAGTCACAGCCACGTGAACAGATTGACAATAAGAGCGATACATTTTGTGACATGGTAAGCCATGCGCAAAAATTTCACTTCTTTTTCGGAGAGTCAATGATGGTTTGCTGATACATGACACCCCTAGTTTAGAGAATGTAAGGCTTCAATTCTATATCGTATACCCTTATCGAGTGGGAAGTATTACGTCGGACAGTCGGGCAGATGCAATGATGATAAACTGCGCGAACACAAAAATAAAGTCGACAAACCTGTATCAGATGGGTTTCTCTTCCTTCATTGTAAGCAACATAAGTGCTCCCCTCTCTTCGAATCAACAATCATTACCGGTGGAAATAAGTGCGAACTCACTAGACTATTATAGGAGCCGAGCAGATTGATGCCCTAGGGGAATCACGTATCAGCAAACCATCATTGACTCTCCGAAAAAGAAGTGAAATTTTTGCGCATGGCTTACCATGTCACAAAATGTATCGCTCTTATTGTCAATCTGTTCACGTGGCTGTGACTCATGGTGTCTGAGTGTTTAGGTACGACCTGGTTTTCAATAATAAACAGTGTTGGAAGTTAGCGCTGTGTGTGTCCCTTTGTGTCTTCTTTTGTCCCGTCTTTGAATCGCGCTACCGTACTCCCCTTGAAGATGCATTACCAACAAGCCCACATTGCAACCCTCGTGAACTTACGGATACTGCGGATATTAACGTGTATAACCGTGAAGGACCGTCCCGCTTGACCTGATAAACTGATGAAGTCGTTCAGGTTCTCACTATTATAAAATTAATTGTTCATTTTCTATAATTATTCAAGGTCAACGGAATTGTTCTCTTTTAAACAGGTTTATCAAGGTCAGAATGCTCTGATATGCGGACAAGAGATAATCCCTAAGATTTCTTGGCGAAAATCTTGCCGTGCGTAGCCCAAACGAACTCGTACAGTTTTTCTTTTTCTGTTTGGCGAGCTGCCGAGAACATGTTTCTGTTATGTGAGGTCAAGTTGTCTGCAAAATAAATTTGAGGGACCACGTCCTTTTCCGCAATGCACTCAAATTGCCTCTACAGCTCCACCAAGTTTCTCTCCGCGCACCAGAAGTGAATCTAACGACCACAACTGGCGGACGATCTCCGTTGGGAGGAAGGCGATAGATAGTCTCGATGTCAGATTCCGTGTATTTTACCTTCAACTTTTGTGCCAAATGAGAGATGATAGGCAGAAGCTTTCTTTTGCGGCAGACCACGAATTTCTTATTTCTTAGTTGGGCTTTCTGCTGTATTCTTCGACGTCATTTAATTCTTTGAGAAGGCTCGCCAGTTCTTCTCACTGATCTGATGAAGTGGATTTTAAGGCATGAATTTCTTTTTGCAATTGTACCATTGCAGTCTGTCGCGCAGCAACATTAGCGACGACCTGACCATACTTTTTGAAAGTTAAACGATTCTTGAACGTAATCAGCCGATTGTTGAATATCTACTACAGTCGATTTGAGTTGCAAGAGCTCATCAAACTTGAGAACAAGGGAGCTGATGGCAACCTTTAATGGCAGAAGAATTTCAATTTTAGCGGCTAGCTCTGAGAGTGAATGGCAATTTTGCGCTGCATCACCCTCGGCTGGCGTGTGATTGTGGGAGTGGCAGTCCCGGCAAAGCCATGTTTGACGCATGGCAGCTGCCTTGCCTGACATAGCATGTTCAGCTACACCAGCACAGTTTTCGCCAAAATTAAATCTAACATCACATTCTGTGCATATTAGAAATTTCCATTGAGCAGACCACATTTGGATTCGGACGTCATGACTCATGCACAGGACATACGCAATGCAGCAAAAGTACAGTCGGTGGCAAACAAAAAGAAAGGTTGACAATGTAAAGTGCAATTTGGCGCCTCACCTGCAGCAAAAGTGACGGTTAAATCGTGCCAAATGTTCGCTGCCGACAGCGAAGGGGCGTCGATTCCTTGGTGGTTATGTACCCAGGCTGCCCGGGGTGCGGTCGATGCAGCGCCTCCTGGATGCTGCTGAAGGGCTCATGTGATGGAGCTCCGTCCTGCGCAGCTACTGAAGCGTCAGGAACTTGGGCAATGATGAGGTTGTGGCAGGCAGCCCCTGCTGTGGGCGGCGATGCTACGTGCTCACGTACAAGAGTACACTTGCACTGAAGAAGGGTTCCTGCATAAAAGTGATGATTAAATTGTGCCAAAGTCCAGCCACCGACTACCATTAAGATAGTGAAACCAGAGCGCAAGAAAAACACAACTGGACGCTTCTGGGAGCCATTATCACAATCTGCGCCTGATGCGACTGATACAGCGGCAGTGGTTTTTCAGGCCTACTTGGGGACAGCTCTGCAATCGTGGCAGGCCAGGCACAGGCAACAACCTTGCCTGCCGCGACCAAGCAGACGAACCTTCCAGAACACTTTCACGCTATAGTACCACTCGAACACTTTTCATATGCACCGCAGGAGAGAGCTCGGACATACCAGGTCCACATCGTATCACGGCCCGCATGGCTTTCCGAGGACCCAATTATCCAACTGGGAACAGTCAGGCAAGTTGATCAAGGTGGCTAAGTCTGATTTACAGTTCTCAACAGGGTCCTTATTTCTACACAATAACATTTATTTCCAGAAAACGCTCATCCTCCTTCCCGACTGTCATAATTGCGATGCATTAGTGGAGCAGAAAGGCTGCTCCTTAGCCTCATCCTCAAAATATCAAAAAAAAACATAGGACAGAATTCTCTAAGCTTGTTTGTTAGTAACAGCGGTTAGCCATTGGTCAGCCGCCGTCGCTAATGATAGTTCCAACATACTATTTCGCTGGCATGTGCTCATATGAGCGCCTGTTCCCTATGAATATTTTTGTGAATACTGGTCGTGGCCTCTACGTCCGTTCAAGTAAAAAAGATGCAGTTTCACCCGAAAGGCGACGCATCCATTGCGATAGCAAATTACTAGAAAGCTACATGAAGGAAGGATATTAGTTTTATCGGATGGATAAACTTGTAAGGATTCGCTTATTAACTCAATAAACAAGCATGGTGTCACGCCCGCACAGGCAAATATAAACACATCTCACTCGGTGATTGCGGGAACTCGCTGTCAAAACGCTGGAGTTAAGAAGCGCGGCAGCAGCAGCGAGCGAACTGACATTCATGCCGCACCTCGCTTACACGCGATCTAAAGCCTGTTTCACATGCAAGCGATTTTGGGTCAGAAACGGCGCGGCGCCCACCGCGTGAGCAAGTCTCCTTTGCCAATACCAGTTTTACCCAATACCCAGTGCCGGCGCCCACCGCGGCGATCACGATCGCAACATTTGGAAAAATTCGCGAGCGGCGAGAGCGGCAACCAGTGGTGAAGCACCGTGATCGGTAACGTGAGCTTCATGTGACCAGGGCATGGCCGAAGCGCTGGCGACGCCGGGAACTCGCCCGCTAGAGCAGTTCGTTCTAGCAGACGACATCCGCTGCCAGCTTGCTATGTCTCGCGCTGTCTTTAACGAGCACCTCATCAATGAAGTTGCCCAACATTCACTTATTCGAGATCCAAAAATGAGGGAATTCCGCAACAAACATAGAAGGAGGATCCTTTGGAAAGAAATTACAGACGCCCTGAAGAGAGCCGACGTGTCCGGTAAGTGCACTATCCTTGTTGCTGTACGAATAAGAACACTTACATCTGCGAATAAGACAAACAAGTTAGAGGAAGGAATGTAGTTGCCGGTGAGATTTCTTTTTGTTTAACTGCAAAATATGGTCCAGTTGTAGAAAGCGCCAACGGCAAGTTCCGAATGTCGACTGCGCTCCATCCTATCTTACATTAACCGTTTTATACACCGAAGCATGCAAGTATTTCTTTTTGCAAAAGTTTGCTTAACCTACGCATAAATGTTAGCCAAGAGAACATGCCTTAAGGAACAGCACAAATCACCGTAAATCTTTATCTTTGTATTTAACAACCCTGACCATTCTTTCTGTGACGTTCTTCTGTCATGTATGCATATGTTATGTTCAAATGAAGATTTGATTTGACTATACGTTATACGCATAATTGATTCTAAATGACTCTTCGTTCAAAGATGTGCTCGTTTTCCTATCCAGTGACACTAGATGAAGTGCAGGCTCGGTGGAAAAATCTGAAGGATACCTACAGGAAGAAAGTGAAAGAAGTTAAAAATTTCAAAAAAGTGGAGCGGGAGCGCTATTTAAGGCATCGAATTCGCCGTACTTATAACAAATGAATTTCCTGAGGGACACGATGGAAATGTGGCGGTAGGTGGCGGTGACAGTGATTGTTCTGCGTGAGATTCAAATACAACCTATAACGCAGTAACCGTGCATTTACTGAATCGTACGTTGCTCTCAGGAGTATCAGCAACATGTACGGCGGAACAACCGCGGAGCTCACTTTTCCTGAAACTCAGCCATTGGAAACCTTCAGTAAAGCTTGCCGAGACGCTCCAGAAGAGCGGGACACTCCCAGCAGAAATGCACAAGTCGAGGCCTTGGAGCCCTCCTATTCATCCCGAAGTTACAGCGCAAGAGAAAGCACTAATGCTTCATCGACACCACAATCGAGGTCAAAGCGGTAGAAAAAGTAAAGATGTAGAAGCGGCAGATACAGAGCTAAACGCAGTGCGCAGTGTCATAGCCACGCACAAGCCAATGTATTCAAATAGTTTATTCCTAATGTCCTTAAAGTAATACCTAGAAAACACACCGCAGGAAGTGTGCACAGATATAAAGGCGGAGCTGCGTCACCTTTAGTCTACGTATAGTGAGGTGCGTCGTCCTTATTCACTGCACATGAACGATTATTACCTACATAATGAAAATAAAGAAAGATAAAGAAAGACTTTTGCGACCATATTTTATTTTATTGAGTGGCTAATACACCTCATCATCATCATCATCATCAGCCTGGTTAAGCCCATTGCAGGACAAAGGCCTCTCCCATACTTCCCCAACTACCCCGGTCATGTACTAATTGTGGCCATGTTGTCCCTGCAAATTTCTTAATCTTATACGCCCACCTAACTTTCTGCCGCACCCTGCTACGCTTCCCTTCCTTTGCAATCAAGTACTTAACTCTCAATAATCATCGGCATCTTCCCTCCTCACTACATGTCCTGCCCATGCCCATTTATTTCCCTTGATTTCAACTAAGATGCCATTACCTCGCGTTTGTTCCCTCACCCAATCTCCTCTTTTCTTATCCCTTAACGTTACACCCATCATTCTTCTTGCCATAGCTCCTTCCGTCTTCCTCAATTGAAGTAGAACCCTTTTAGGAAGCCTTCAGGTTTCTGCCCCGTGCGTGAGTACTAGTAAGACACAGGAGTTATACACTTTTCCCTTGAGCGAAAATGGCAACCTTCTGTTCAAGATCTGAGAATGCCTGCCAAACGTACCGTTCTTATTCTTCTCAATATTTCAGTCTCATGATCCAGATCCGCGGTCACTACCTGCCCTAAGGGGATGTATTCCCTTACCACTTCCAGGGCCTGGCTACTTATCATAACTGCTGTTTTCTTCCGAGACGGTTAAACATTAGTTTTCTGCAGATTAATTTTTAGACCCACCCTTCTGCTTTGCCTCTCCAGGTCAGTGATCATGCATTGAAATTGGTCCCCTCAGTTACTAAGCAAGGCAATATCATCAGCTAATCGCAACTTACTCAGGTATTCTCCATTAACTTTTATCCCCAATCCTTCCCATTCCAGGTCTCTGGATACCTCCTGTAAACACGCTTTGAATAGCATGGGAGAGATCGCATCTCCTTGCCTGACGCCTTTCTTTGTTGTCATTTTGTTGCTTTCTTCATGGAGCACTACAGTGGTTGTGGAGCGGCTATAAATATCTTTCAGTACTTCTACATGCGGATATTCGACACCCTGATTCCGCAACGCATCCATGACCGCTGAGGTTTCGACAGAATCAAGCGCTTTCTCGTAAATAATGATAAGGGTTGGTTATATCACGCACATTTCTCTATCACCTGATTGATAGTGTGAATATGGTTTATTGTTGACTAGCCATTACGGAATCCTGCCTGGTTCTTTGGTTAACAGAAGTCTAAGGCGTTCCTAATTCTATTTGCGATTACCTTAGTAAATACTTTGAAGGCAACGGACAGTAAGCTAATCGGTCTACGATTTTTCAAGCCCCGTTTCTTATTGATTAGGATTATGTTAGCGTTCTTCCAAGATTACGGTACGCTCGAAGTCATGAGGCATTGGGTATACAGGGTGGTCAGTTTTTCTAGAACAATCTGCCCACCATCTTTCAACAAATCTGCTGTTACCTGATCCTCCCCAGCGGCCTTCCCCATTTGCATAGCTTCCAAGGCTTTCTTTACTTCTTGCGGCGTTACTTGGGGGATTTCAAATTCTGCTAGACTATTCTTTCTTCCACTATCGTCGTGGGTGCCACTGGTACTGTATAAATCTCTATCCAACTTCTCAGCCACTTGATCTATCTCATCCCTATTAGTAATGATATTGTCGGATTTGTCTATTAGTGCATACATGTGATCCTTATCTATTCGTAGTTTCTTCCTCAACGCTTTTAGGCTTCCTCCAATCCTGAGAGCATGTTCAATTTTCTGCATATTATAATTCCTTATGTCAGCTGGCTTACGCTTGTTGATTAACTTGTAAAATTCTGCCGGTTATATTCTAGCTGTAGGGTTAAAGGCTTTCATACATTGGCGTTCTTGATCAGGTCCTTCGTCTCCTGCGATAGCTTACTGGTATCATGTCTAACACCGACTTCTACTGCACACTCCTTAAACATGCCCATAAGATTGTCGTTCAGTGCTTGAACACTAAAGTCCTCTCCCAGAGTTAAATCCGAATACCTGTTCTCTAGCTTGATCCGGAATTCCTCGATGTTCCCTTTTACTGCTAACTCATTGATCGGCTTCTTATGTACCAATTTCTGCCTTTCCCTCCTCAAGTCTAGGCTAATGCGAGTTCTTACCATCCTGTGGTCACTGCAAAGCACCTTGCCGAGCACGTCCAAATCTTGTATAATGCCAGGGTTAGCGCAAAGTATAAGGTCTATTTCATTTCTAGTCTCGCCATTCAGGCTCCTCCACGTCCACTTTCGGCCATCTTGCTTGCGGAAGAAGGTGTTCATTATCTGCATATTATTCTGTTCTGCAAACTCTACTGACAACGATTCCATGCTATTCCTAGAGCCTATGCCATATTCCCCCACTGACTTGTCTCCAGCCTGCTTCTTGGCTGCCCTGGCATTGAAGTCGCCCATCAGTATAGTGTATTTTGTTTTGACTTTACCCATCGCTGATTCCACGTCTTCATAGAAGACTGGATGTAGGGGCATAGACCAGTACGACCTTAAATTTGTAGCTCTTATTAAGTTTCACAAGACGTGCCACCCTCTTGTTAATGCTATAGAATTCCAGTATGTTACCAGCTATATCCAGGACCAGGACCAGGACGAGGTCCTGTTACCAGGACCTAAACGCAATAAACGTATGGTGTTCAACTTGGCTAATGCCTCTAAATCTTACTAAAACTAAATTCATGTCTTTTACTAATCAGGCGCCCCGAACATCAACATCTCACATCTTAAACAACAGCCTTGTTGAACAAGTTTCCAGCTACAAATATCTTGGCGTACACTTAACCCCTAACTTGACGTGGAATAATCACATTAACCATATCCTTGCTTCTGCAAACCGTTCGCTTGGTTTCCTTAAACATAACCTCAAACAAGCTCCCGTACACTTACGCAAATTGGCATACACAACACTAATACGCCCTAAAATAGAGTACGCGTCAGCCATATGGGATCCCCATCAAGCATACCTAATAGCTGACTTAGAAGCCCTGCAGAACCGTGCTGTACGCTTCATCTTTTCAGATTATTCACGAGAAACAAGTATAACAGCATTAAAAAATCGCGCCGAACTTGAAGCCTTGTCACTTCGCCATAATATATCTCGTTTAACACTATTCCATAAGCTCTACTATCACGTATCCCTTCATAACGAGTTCATGCGTAAACCCTCAGCCATTTTTCCGCGTCGGGATCATTCTTGCAAAGCTCAATGCATAATGTGTCATTCCCTCGCATTTGGTCAGTCATTCATACCTCGCACCTCGAAAGAATGGAATAATCTGCCATCGCACATTGTCACCGAAACAAATGCCTTAAAATTTACAGACGCTCTACGCAGTACCATGAATACCTAATATATCACGTCTGACTCTCTGATTTGTAAACATATTTATTTTTTCTTTTTTTGTTTGTTAATGCGCCGTTAACCAAGCTTCCACGACAGTGTCACATTTTGTACAAACCATTTAGAGTTCCTGTACTGATAACTATCATTATTTTTTGTGTTTGTACGTTGATGCACTGTAATTAATCTTTTCCCAGTTTTGTTTTTCCATTGTATTTACATTACGCACTGTTCACCTCTCCTATGTAACATTTACCCTATGTAATACCCTCCCTAGAGGGCCATTAGGGTTATTGTGAAATAAATAAAAAAAATAAATATCCTTATTGATCGGGAATCCAACTCCTACTTCTCGGCTCTCCGCTAAGCCACAGTAGCACAGGTCGTGCCCGCTTTTTCGCACTGTATATGCTTCGTTTTTCCTCCTAACTTCACTGAGCCCTATTATATCCCATTTACTGCCCTCTAATTCCTCCAATAGCACTGCCGGACTCGCCCGACTTGATAACGTTCGAGCGTTGAACGTTGCCAGGTTCCGATTCCAATGGAGGCCTTTCCAGACCCAGGTATTCTTAGCACCCTCTGCTGCATCACAGGTCTGACCGCCACCGTGGTCAGTTGCTTCGCAGCTGCTGAGGACTGAGGGGCCGGGGTCTGATTGTTGTATTCATATATGAGGTTGTGGTCAAGTACTGCACCAGGGTGGCCAATGCTGCTGTGGTGAGGGAGTGCGTTACCAGTTATGGTTACCGGGATCAGGCCGCACTCCAGGCCTGTTTATGCAATTTCATCAACACACGGATTTTCTTTTGTTTTATTCCGGTGTAGAATTGCGTGTTACTGGGATTCGAACCAGGGTCCTCCTGCATGCGAGGCGAATGCTCTACCTCTACGTCACCTCTGCACTGCGTTCACATTGAACTGCCTTCAATTCACATACATTGTAGGTAATAATGTAGTAAAAGCACTTGTCATGCCCTAGGGACGCAGTCCGCCGGCCGCACGCTGCCAGGACACGGATCCTTGAGGGCTTACCAAATACGAGCGAAAAGCACATATCGTCTCAGCTGCTGAGTTGCTGTAATAATGGCCCACGGGAGGCTGTAGTTCGAGCATGGTGCTGCCTTCTGTTTCGACGGCTAAGCGCCACAGGCCGCACGTTACGTTTCCGTGTACATCTTCTTTGTCTGCATAATTGGAAGGCATTTAGAACAAGTCTTCACATAAAAAGTTGTGGAGGAGGCACGAGGCCACCACAACATAGTCTACTTATTTCCGGCAACAAGTTAATGGCTCTCCTAAATATTCTAAACCTCGAAGCAATAACACCGAAAGCGTTCTCCACGCACCTCCTGCGCAGAACAAGATTACAAAGGAACGATTGGTGAGTAAAGCACGTAACGAGTGTTGCTTGAACTGTGGATTTTTTTATCCAGTGGAAAATTGCGTGGCACCGGGATTTGAACCACAGTCCTTTTGCACATGAGGCAGATGCTCTACCTCTACGCTATCGCATCGGGGCACAAGTAGTAAGTAATTATACAGAAAGCGTTTCATTTACTGTAATTGGAGGATTGGAGTAGATTAGTTCGACCACTCAAGGAGTGGGAATGGTTCAACTGTCAGAACTCCGACAAAAGGACTGGAATCACATAAACCACAACTCTGAAGGAATAAAGTGGGAATAGAATGGAGCGCCCCCACTCTGCAATTCTGCACCATGCCGATACATCCTGTTCTTGGGCAATGCCAGCGCAGCTCTAGAACCACAAGGACGACTGCACTACCAGGGCGAAACACATCGAAGGCCCGTCAGCTGCTGCATGAGCACGTGCTGCCAACGAGCAATCCTGCACAACATATTACATATATATATATATATATATATATATATATATATATATATATATATATATATATATATATACACACGCAGTGCACAGACTGGTACCCTAGGTAGGGGCTAGGACTCGCACAAACTATAGTGTTCTCCACAAATGTGACGAGTACCAGGCCACCGAACTCCTTGCCCTGTGCACGTTGCTGTCTATTTTCATGAGCCTAGATCCTGATGCAACCACTGGTGCCACGCTGCTATTTTTAAAGGCCACCACTAGGTGAAGCGCCAGGGACCGCCCAGGCCAGGGGACATCGGCTTGGTCCGATACACAAACGACAGTAAACTTCGAATTGACAGGACTACGAATTGTATTAGTAAATTCTTAACTAACCCGTACCAATTTGTAACTACTAATTAACTTTCTTCTCCGCGTTCGCTAGTAAGATCTGGTGTGCCACAAAGCTCTGTATTGGGACCAATTTTATTCCACCACAAACATGGCTCCACACAATAGTTTTGTTTGAAAACATATGTGAGTGCATATGCTTGTATTGGACAGCGAGAATAATTAAGAGTCAGTAAGCAATGTCAAATAGTACATGCAATCTGGCATACAAAACAAAAGGAACCGGTCACTATTTAGTAATAGTTTTCCTTTGTGTGGAACAACTTCACCCTTGAAAAGTTCCTCATTCTACAAAGGTTTATATAGTGAAATATAGAAATATTTGGATGTATTTGAGTTATCACCTGGCCCAAGGAACTTCTAGTGGCAGCCTCTCTCGATCTCGCAATTCCTGGCACTGCCCAATATACAGCATGCCTGACTGCTGCAGTGGTCAAGTGCTCTGCAGCTGTAGGAAACCGAGGGATAAGGGTTGATTGCACAATTTATGGCATTTCCACATTTTTAACTTAGTACCATCTCTATACTATGTCGACACTATATGCCACTAGACCATTACTGTGCTCCAGTCATCATAATATTAATTCGTATACACAAGCTATACAACTGTTTAGGCAAAATTTTAAACTGCGCGAGGAAGACAGGACGTGAACTGAAACATAGACGCAGACAAAGCACAGGCTTCCAAATGGTTTTATTTTGTGAAAGCAAAGAATATATAAGGTACTTCAATATAGCAAAACAAGGAGCAATTGCAAATAATTTGTGCACGAGGTATTGATGAAAAATATCAAGGCCATGTATGTCTTAAGAGTGCAGGAGAGTCTTAATGTGCCCATCTAAGACTTTAATTCTTTCCTTGAGAATCTCCTCTTGCAGTGCAGGAGCTGCGACAGCAAAAGCTGCCTGCCTTATGAGGAACAGAATAAATTCCTTTCGAAGGCAAACTGAAGAACAGAAAGAGAAGTCATCAAGGCATTCGACATCGCTAAAAGGTGTGACAACTAAGTTAGCTCACCTTCTTGATCCCTATCAAGGAAAAAAATAGAATTCTTAGAGGGGCATATTTGGACTCTACTGCGCTCTTAATGCACAGGTGGCCTTGCTATTTTTTGTCACTGCCTCGTGCACAATTTCTTTGCGAATGTTCTTTGTTTTGCCATTTTGAAGAACCTTATAAACTCTTTGCCATCACCAAACAAAGCCAGTCGGAAGTCTACACTTTGTGCATGCATCTATGTTTTTGTTCATATCCTGTCTTCCTCGGAGAGTTTAAAATTTTTCTGAAGCTACGAGCTGACTAGCCCGAAACATGCCTTACTTCAGTATACAGCTGGGCTTGTTGGTAAAGCTACACAATGCAGCTCAAGTGTGTGTCTGCTCTTCTGTGTTCTCATGATGTGGCTCAGCCTTGAGTGCATGTGTAGTTTCAATACTGGCTACTATATTTTAACGACTAATATAATTTCTATCTTCAACTTCCAGCCAGACAGAGTACCTCATACTACATTCTGAACATTGCTGCAGTGTAGCAGAATTTCTGTCTAATGCATTGGCCTTTACCACCAAATGCCTGAGAAATTAAAAAAAGTTATCTAGATTACAAGCACAGTGGGGATTCATCTTACAGGACGCATACTGCAGGTAAATGGCTACATAGTGTTAGTTCAGGTTCTTCCAAACATTGCAGTGTTGACCAATGTGTTTGTGTATGGTGAGTGATTGCATATATGACACAAGCTTTGTGAGGAGAGTACGAATGCAAAGGCATGGTTTCTTTGCCTCTTTCCTAACACTTTGTGGCGGCTGCTGTTTTGACGAGTGGAAAACTTGGCTTATGCAGTATGCGCAAATTGGTTTGAGACTTTTAAGACCAATTTCCTTGAGGCAAAGTTTAGCATGGAGCCAGTTTTGTCACAAGGAAGTTATTCCAACTTACACATGCCTGTTTTTTTTTCATTTAGTTTCAGGTCCACCTAAATTATTGCCATCATGACAGCCGTCACATATAATATGGTAGCATCAATCTTTGTATTAATCATTCGAGTATCGAAATCTAAAAGTTTGCAGCAGTGTAAAAGGACAGGAGGACAAGAGGAGAGAGGAGAAGAGAGGTTGCAGTGTAACAGAAATAGGCAAGCACTAATTGAGAGACAAGACCACTGAACACAAGAAAAGCAGATTTAGCTGAAACACAGCAGCCTGTAAGGAAGAGACGGAACATAATTCTTTGTGAAGCTTAGTCTCCATCACAGTTTTATATACCATCGGAGATCACGAACATGCCAGAGGCAAAGCATACTGTTACGGGGATGTTGGGAGTATAGAAAGACTGTATTTACAATATATATTGTCACGTGGTAGTGACGGTTGAGAAGGCAGCAAAACTATGATTAACGAAACGAGCGTTTTATTGGGCGAACTTGTGCCCTCAAAAGAGGCTACACTCAAAGAAGGATGGTAGCGGCGAACATGATCGGCGGTCATCGAAAATCTAATGAGCGGGTCAAGCGCGTCGGCTTTTATACATCTGTCGTCGAATGTTCCAAAGCAATCGCTGGAACCCGCGTGCCTTCCACAATGTTCCACATTATCCGCGTCGCGCACACATGCAATCAGATAACACAAGTTGTGGTGAAAGTCAGTGGACGGAACCATCGATAACATTCCAGAAACTTCTTTTACATGCAGGCGCATCCTATGCGATAACATTTGTTAGGCGGCGAGAAGTGGTCGCCCGATAAAGATGAAGTACACGTGTCAATATACAAGATGAGGCAGAGTAGTTAAGATGGCTGACCACCAACAGCACGCAGCAGCCAGCGTGCTGCGGTCTTCTTCCTCTCTTTTTTCATCCTTCCATAACAGGACCCCCGGATGGCGAAGCGGCGTCTCGGCTCATGGTAGGCAAAGAATCGCGAGCGAAGTATGGCCTCAGCTGCGAAACATGCAAGACGTAAACAGGCGTCAGACTTGAGGATGCATCAAACTGAAGTGGCGAAATCTCGTAATTTACATCGTTAACTTGACTCAGGACTTCATAAGGCCCTGTGTAGTGAGAGAGCTGGGGTGAGGACCTTCTTTAAACAACTAAGCAGGCTAGCACTCAACACAGGTATGCGGGCTCCACTGTCGATGAGTGCTTGGACAGCTATGCTGTCTATTTGAACGCCAATTACACTTCTCCTTGTGTGCATAGACAGAGGATTTGCTGCAGCATTAGGCAATGCACCTCCTCCGAGGGCTGCATTTCTTAGTTTTACGAACGGGTGCGGCGAAACACCACAGGGGACGAAAGGCGACGTGGCTGTGGCGAACGCGAAGATGGGCGACGTGTTTGCGGTGAACGAGACTGGTGACCGTGCGGCGATGGTGAGCGACTGTACCACATGTTCCTAGCAGAGTTGGCTCTGTTAGATTCGGCGGTGGGCGAAACATTGCGGGCATTTTCATCAAAACGGCTTAGGTTGGTTGGCATGAGAAGTGTTAAGGGCCATGAGTTGTGACAGTATCAGGCGACATGACCAATGTGGCAGCAGGTGAAACATATCGGCTTGTCATCCGCAGTTCTATACTCAGTCGGGTTGCGATAACGCGGAGAGAAGCATCGGGGTGGGGCAAAAATAGCAGAAGGGCGTTTGTTAGCTCTGGGATTGGCAACAGCACAGGCAGAACGTAAGCCAATGTTTTCAAGTTCCTGGTGAATGATGGCTTGTAAGAAGGGGACTGAAAATGTTGTAGCATCAGGGATAGGCAAACAGAAATGCAGGCGCCATCGCATCCAATTCACGTCAACGATTCGCACCACATCTTCCGATGGCGACGCGTGCTGCTGTGTGGGTTGATCTTCACATGTTGGCATTGCAGCAGTAGTGGGAAGTGTGGCGAATGGTTGCAAGACGCATCGGCTTTTGGCGTGCTGGAATTGTCGGCACTCTTTAAAGATAGCATTAACTGTAGAGTAGCTTTTGCACATGAGCAGATTAAAGGCGTCGTCAGCAACCCTTAAGCACATGCCCGACCTTCTCAGCTTCTGTCATGTCGTGATCGGGTTTGCTTTACGACAAAGTGCCAGCATGTCTTGGATGTACAAGAGATAGGACTCCGTGGGGGATTGGGCACAGGAGGCCTGTTCCTGTTTTGCGTCAATTTTACGGCCAGCTGGTTTGCCAAACAACTCTGTCAACTTCTCTTTGCATTGGTCCCAGCTGGTTAGCTCCTCTTCGTGGTTTTCATACCACACCTTTGCCGTGCCTCTTAGGTAGAACAACAGGTTAACTAGCACACGCGTGGGGTCCCATCTGTTGATTCCACTCCCACGTTCGTACATAGCCACCCACTTTTCAACATCGGTGCCATTGGTCCCATAGAAAAAAAGTTCCAGGATCCTTGGGTTGCGCAACCACAACCTTGGCTATGCCCGATTACAAGGTACAGCAAGATGCTACTTTACCCCCAGATGTCACCTCTTATGACATTTCAAGGCAGCGAGACTGAGACTGCACTGTATTCAGCGGCACTGACAACCATGATGTAGAGGATTGACTTTCCCCCTATGTACAACACATCAGCAGAATAAGAACAAGGAAATGCCCCACACAGGTGCATGGCACTAAACTGGACGCACTACCTGCTGTATGCAAGAGAGAATGAGGAAGAATGAGCTTCCCGTTACTCCTGAGCACCTACCTACAACTGCTTTTATGGGCACAGCATTGAAGCTGCAATTGAGGTAATGCCTGACACCACATGAAATACAAAGCACAATACGTCAACACAGAGAAACCAAAACACAGAAACCAAAAAGATCGTATAAAAGCCTAGTGCAATAACCAGACGCACACCAATCTGCGCTCGGAAAAGTGATGGTGTAAATACCTAGTGCAGAAACCAGGCGCGCATCAATCTGCGCTCGGAAAAGCGCGCGCAAGCACGTAGCGAGCCGCACCAATCCAATCCAGAAGCCAAAAAAGAGGGGGGAAGTAATGCGTGACACTAAGTTCAGTGTTACCTAGCGTAGTCATCCTATAGAGATGGAGAAAAATAGACTTAAGAACGCGATAAACATCATAGGACGACATCCACGCTAGTTGAGTGCATGCATTTCTGGCGCGTGGAAGATGTCCCTGTTTTTTTTTTTTTCATTTTTTTACATCAGTGCAACGCGTAGGAACTGCAGTGTTGAAGGCACGAACGAATAAATTATACTGCGATCACTGCGGGACCTGCGACAACCGTTTCGTGTTCCTTCGAATTTCGAGATCACATCGACCACAGCTCGAATGCGCAACCGGTTTTTTTACGTGTCAGCAAGAGAACGGGTAATCGCACAACACTTACCGTAGCTCCAAGTACGTCGCGGTAGCACCAGCAGCTGGGCAACAAATGTCATCAAGACCTGGCCCACCGCAGTGTCCGCAACTTGAAGCTTCTAAGTATTCGCCAAAAACTAAAAGCGGACCACATCCATACGTACGCGCGCGAACGAGACGCGAGCCATGCCGTCTGAGTTCGAGAGTAGTTATTTCATAAAAGCAAAAACAAACAACAATGTGACGTCACATCCGGTAAAGCCAACTTGTTCTCCTTTCTCACCTTTTCTCAGCTAACGCATGCGCAGCGACCACGGAGCCCTCGGGGGCGATGTTCAGGTGCTGCCATGCGGCTTACATGTGCTCTTCTCCTCTGTTGTTGCTTGTTCTAGCTGTTGTACTCGTAGTGGGACGCGCTCCTTGTCGCTGCAACTGCAGTTTTTGTCGTGTCCATCGGGATATTTCCCACACTATCAGCTTGACTGCGCTGCCACAACGTTCAACGCCGATTTGTTGTGTCTTACCATCGATTGTGGCCGATGCGAGGGTTTTGTTGAGGTTCGTCCTCGCCATCGCCGGCCGCAATATCTGAGTCGCTAAGTGATTGGCCACGTCTAAAGCGCGAGACACATGGCGCGAATTTCCGTGCGATCTGTAGTACGGCGCGTCGTGTGCGACTTGCCGCATGCGGCGATTCGGGACACATGGTACAATTGAGCGAGCGGCGGCCCAGAACCGGCGCCCCTGCGTGGATGTTCGGAATCCTGCGTAACTTCGAACAGAAAGTGAAAGCAACCGTATTTGCCCAGCTATCTTGTTTGAAACAAACGATTACAATATAAAGACGTCTATGCGAGCACTGTAGACGTGTTTCCGTTAGCAATATCGGATCCGTTGATAGCCGCTGATGGCCAAGAGCCGGCAGGCATAGCTCACTGGGCCATCGATCCGACACCGGTTGCGCTTGTGACACGATCGCTTGCAGCTCGTATAACGAAGCGCCTATGTTAGTCGGCACAACGTGTACACAGTTATGTCGCGCTTAAATTGCAGCACATTTGATTTCTTTGGCGCCAGCAGAAGCGAACGAGCATGCCAAGCGAGCTCTCGATCGCTGGGAGACGATGTAGGCCTAGTTCGCCGGCCGTCTATCCGGGGCCGAGGGTACTTGCGATGCGTCCGCAGCTCGTAATAAAATGCGATGAAAACTAAACGCATATGAAAACTGCCAAGGAAAGCAGTTGCCCTGCTGAAGGCACGCTCCCCTGTCGAAACATTTGCACCAGCCTGTTCGACCACCGTTATCACCGCAACATATTTGTGTGTTGCGGTGAAGCATGCCGATATTGGGAAATATTTACGTGAATCTGGAATGTATGGTTTCTGTCAGCGACGAACCTAATGTTCTACTCTCAACAAAGCAGATTTTCGCGGCAGGATGCATGATGTTTTGAGAACTTTTGTTGGCTAAAGCCATACATGCCAGGTTAGCTCTTGTCACAATAATACGCTTTACCGCAATACACAAGAGGCCTCGCTGCAGGACACGCCTGCCGTATTTAGCCAAAACCTAGTACGTGACCGTTCACTGCAAAACACCTCCTGTATTGTGGTGAATCGTAATAAAGCACATTTGTCAGTTTAGAATGTAAAGACCCTTGCCCTTCGCTTTTGTAATATTATGACTCAGTTTAATGAGAACATGTATTCACTGCTAAAAACATCCACATTGAAATAGAGATATGAACACTGATGGCAGCCTGTGTGATGTTTTATCCCTTTACTTTTTTGTGTACCTGTCACGCTGCCATTATTAAATTTTCCTGTACTTTGTAAGGTGCTGACGTACATAACATTACATCACAAGGAGCCACTGTGTAATTAGAGTTCAAGGACCAGTGTGATGGCTTAAATTTTTCTCAAGAAAGGTTTGGGTTATGTTGTTGTGAAGGCTTTTTTTTTTAGAGAGGTAGCTTTCTGAGAAGAAATCAGATGTCAGGAAATAGACCTCAATGTCACAGTAATTATCTTGGCTGCCTTTTGCTCAAACGTGCCCTAGACATAATTGAGTGATTTGCACTTGCAACTGGACAGCAGCCTTAGCTTGGGAAACCATTGATATGGCATATTTTATCAAACTAGGTGACACATAGCATTACCAGTCCGAATAGAGACCTGTTAAAATGTTTATCACCTTTAACACCTAGATTTTCGACCATGAATTCAGAAAAGTCTGTAGCACATATAGAACCTAGATTTTAAATGCTGTATAAGTTGGCTTCTTGTTCACTGCAGCTGTGCTCGGCTTCTGTCCAAACGGGAGAGCACTTCTGCACAGCTTATTAGGGAACATTCTTATTTACATACCTTCTTTTTTTTTATCTCGCCTACAATCACAATCAAATGTTTATAGCACATTAATGTGCTGTGCATGAATCTTAACTTACAATGCCATGTTCAACAGCACAGTGCATGTAGCTTGTGTTGGTTCATTCAAGCTAAGCATTGTTACAGCCTTTAACTGTTGGTATCATGGTATGAGAGCAGAGAAATGGATATGCAAAGACAGTTGGGCACATTGAGACAACATCTTTGTTGTGTGTGAAAAGGTGACAGATACACAATATGGGGAGAACACATGCACTTTCATATTTTCTCGTGCACAAAAAAAGCCGGAGGAATAAGGTTTCTTCACTGTGCCATAGAAACTATATGTTTGCTCTCAAAGGTAATTCTGATTCATTGAATATGTTCCTGTGCTGTGTTTATTTTCTTGAGTGTGCTTTAGTTTTTGCTCGTTAATGTTTCAAACTCGTTTTTATTTTCACAGACTCAACATCTCACGCCTTGGTTTGACTTCCTGGTACAGGATACTTGCACTTAGCATGGAGTGATGAAGCAGAGCAGTGTACTTTTATTAAATGTGCAGCCGTTCATTAAAAAAAACATGTGTGCTGAAAATAAAGTGTTCTTACCCACATTCCTCGTTGTCTATATATTTATTTATTTATTTATTTATTTATTTATTTATTTATTTATTTATTTATTTATTTATTTATTTATACTGTCAACCCTCATAGAGGGTCATAACAGAGAGGACAATACAATTACATAAATCAAATATGGACAATGTCAATGTACGTAAAGTTGCTTAACACTTGTCAATTCACAGTGAATCATTGAATGCTGTTCAGCACACTTCTGCCATTTATCAAAATACGTACAATGAATATCAAGTCGCACATATCACTTGGCACTTCAAAACTAAATGGAAAACTCCCATAAATATGCCTCAGCAGCATTTTCAAAGTCGGTGACATCTTTTGGGCTAACAATAGCATTTGGCAATTGGTTCCACATTTCTATCGCATCCAGTAAAAATGAGTATCGATATGTATCGCTGTTGGTACGGTCCAGCTTTATGACGTAGTCGTGGTTAGTTTGCGGATATCTTTTGCCTGGAGCATGTAGATATTTGAGCTTATCAATCTAAAGTTGACCCTGGATTATTTGATAAAGCACCTTCAGCCTATATTTTTTCCTACGTACCTCAAGAAGATAGAAGTTGCAACGCTGTAACATAAGCGTGACCGATTCCTTCCTTCGGTATGTCGAACAAATAAAACGTGCCGCCAGACTCTGTATCCTTTCCAACTTCCTCTTCAGTGTCACTTGATGGGGACTCCAAACAACGGCTGAATATTCTAGTATCATCCTAATGAAGGCGGTGTATGCAATAAGTTTTACATTACGCAATGCATGTTCCAGTTTTTTTTCTCAGAAAATATAACTTTTGATAGGCAGTCATGCAGACGTTATCTATATGTTGCTTCCATGTCAATTTTGCTCGTATTCCTGTATTCTCATCAGCAAAACCACTTATATGGGGAACTGATCATGATAAGTGCTCATGAGCATTTTAAAGAACAGCCTTGAACCATACTCATGCACTGGTAAAATGTATAGATGCAGTGAAATTGAAACAGAAGGCAAAACAGCAAACATGATGCAGTATTTGTCAGACAATTATGTCAGCAATTTTTGCATAAAACAATTTACTTAGAGCATACTAGCACTACAAAGTACCCATCTTTCTTGTTAGGCATGCATTACCACAAGCTCTTTAAATGTGGTCACAAGAGAGATGCTGGCTTTAATGAGCAACTATAGAGGTTAAAGGCAGCCGTGAAAATGTATTAAGAAATAATGCAATGCATAGCATTTACTCAGTCAAGAAAGCTTCCAAAGTTGCCATAAGGGCTTGATAGCTGTGGATGAGGGAACAGTTGTAGTCCAATTGGAGTATGAGAAATGAACATTAAGATCGAAACACATAACAACTCGTAATGCAGTTAAAAAATCTTGCTATACCTTTAAAAAGACAGTGAAATGAAATTAGTGTGACAATTTCCTTTTCCTTTTACTTCATTTAGGTTCAACATACTTATTTTAGGAACACAAAAAAGCAGAGGCATGAAGCACATAAGAAAGATGCTAGTCTGTTTTTATATTCTGCCTTCTCTAAATTCAAAGTTCAGTAAAGTTAACTTAGAAAGCTACAGTGAAGCCATTGCCTCTGCCTGTATGGTGCATAACAGCAGCAATCGCCAGCCTAACTGCTTGGGTTTACAGTGCCTTATTTGTATTGTATACCTTTTAAGTGCTGAGCTATTGGAAGGTTGATTAAGGTGGCCGACATGCTGAACCAGTAGTTTGCTGAGTAAGATACATGGAGAAGGGTGGAAAGATAGGACAGAGCACAGGGGATGTATTCGTGTCCAGCTAGTGGAAATGTCCATTTCATCCACTGCTGAAGTTCTGATTGGCTGGGCTAGGGTATGCATGAGAAGGAGACATGCTCCCCCAGCTAATTCAGCAGAAGAGGATATGTAAATGTCCACGAGATGAATACTTACAAAGCTATTTAATAAAGTACTTCTGTAACCAACATGCCTGCTATGCCATCCTTGCTTTCAATGTCTGTCTTAGTAAAAGTGTGAAAGAACAAGGCTCGTGCATAAAAAGTCTTCCTGAGGGTGTGTGCCTTGAAGCCCGTAGTGGTAATCACAGGAAACGGGGTGGATCCATTGTAGCACCAAAGGGCAAGCCTTCATCGAAACAAATATGGAAAGAAGTGACTGCATGCTCAAACTTGTCAGCTCACAAGTTTGCCAAGACCAAGTGATGTCAGAAGTTGATGAAGCCTACATGGTTAATGTATAACCGCTTAGGCCAAAATTATTTAGATACTTTTTATGAGGACTAAGTATTTACTGGAAATCTCAAAATAATTATGTTAGTGCAGAATACCTTCCACTAGTTGTGACGTCCTTGAAAGAATGAAAATGTTTGAGTTGTACTTGTGTGGTGCATGAAGTTACTTTAAAAAAAAAACTCAGCAATGGAAACAAAATGCAAAGAGTAGTATTCGAAATAAATTGCCACCTCTTTAGGGCTAGATGAATTCAAATAATAATAATAATAAGCAAATGAAGATCGGGCATACAAAATAGATGCTTCGGCTCCCACTTGAAAGCCTTGTTCGCAAAGATTGTGAACAAAGCTCAAGTTGAATCAGTTCTTATTTTTCATTTTCATGGTTAGCATCTAATTTTAAACTACTTACCGTGCCTCTTTTGACCAAACCAGACAGGCTGCAGTCAAACTCTTCACTACTTCAATGCGAATAATTGGAGGTTGGCAAATACATTTTTCTAATAGGAATAGTAGGTAACGAATATTCAAACACTGATACATACAGTTACAGCAGGCATATTTATCTTGGAATTAAGCACCATGCTTTTATTGTCTAGTAAAAGAAAGACAGCTATCAAGGAAGATTAGGATTATTTTTAAACAAGTGTAATTATACCTCATATGCTTGTAGCAGATGTAGTGCTTCTCAAGAGTCACACTGCACACACTAAAACATTAAGCTGGAATATTCAAAAAGACAAGTACATGTTTTGCTCGCCAAGTGACTTTTAATGTGCTCAATTATGTAAAGTGTTCTATTATATGATTAAGGTAATTTGCTAATGTAAAGAAAGAACAAGCCAAGATCTCTTGCTATATATATGTGCGCTGAATCAAGAAAGTAATTAAGGAAGAAGAGCACCAGAAATAAACACAAATATTTGTGTGCTTTCTGGCATAAAATAATTCTCATGTAAGCCACATAACATGCTTTCCAAAGCATCCCCTACCTTAACTTACAGCTGCATCTAAGGCACTTTCTAAGAACACACATGCTACATGATCATTCACTGTGTGAGTGACTCCCACTGAAGTAGACTGAGAACATATCTGGGCATTACATTCAATAGCTGATGTAAAGTGAAAAGACTGCTGCTTGTAGGTATGAATGAACCAAGTGAATAAGAAATATAAGTTCTCAAACTTCTAGTAGTAAGTGTGGCAGCACTTAAGAAGAACATATTGCCACTAAAATTTGCAACTCATGATGAAATAACTGAAATAGCTAGGGAGAGTTTAATAGACCAATAAACAGGAAACTGCCAATTCCCAACATTTCTGAATACTTTTCTTCACATGTACTCACCTCATAAGTATGACTTCCCTTAATGCTCGAACCTCTGCCTTAATTTCATAATTCCCCATTCTCGCTGCTTCGCTCATGCTGATTGACATCTAGGACAAAGGTTGGCAAAAGTAGCTGAGCATGTGCATGTGTTGTGAGGCAAGCTGCCCACATCTGGTAGACGCATGCCAATTTCTCAGAGTAGATGAAAGGGAAGCCTTGAGGGTAAACCATAGAGAAGACGGATACCTTGGTTCAATGATAACTGAAAACACCAACATGGAAAATTTGTACAGCCCACAGAATCAGCAGAATTGACATAGTTTGGAAAAACTGAAAAGATGCATTATGATATTTATGTTACACAGGTTCCAGTCATGTTGAAGATTTTCACTGTCTAATAAACCTATAAGACAATACATGACCAGCAATACTGTATGGAACCTAAACAATTTTAATAAAGTCACCTAGAAGTCAGGATGGAGAAGTGACTGACTTGAGGATGCTAAAATGGATGAGGTGGAGGCAGATTGTGAAGACAGGTCTTAAAAAATTAACATTCAACACACACTTAAGTTGGCAAAGATTGGACTCAATGTTCAAGAAGAAATTGACTAAGATAATTGATTGGTATGCATACATGAGAGAGCAGCAATAATACAGCAGAGATAACTGTCATGCAAGAGGAAAGGACGTCAGTCTAAAAATTAACATTTGATCAGAAGAATGGTTATGCATGGGCTCAGGCTCATGTACAATTCTGTATGGTACGCATGATGTCAGAGCTGCATCGCATAAGGAACTACGGCCTTACATGCCTCGATTATGAAATGATGTGGGCCAAGAGTGGAACAAGGATAGCATCAAGAGGGTGCCTCCTCCAATAGGAGAACGGGAGGGAAACGGGGCGAGAGAGATTTTCTACGCAACAGATACAGAGTCGTATGAGTCATAGTCATAGAAACCATGACCCAAGGAGCTGCACAACAAGGTATATAAATTCAAATCTCTATACAGTTAAGCCTAAGTGTAACGAAATTCTCGATATAACGAAGTTCTTAACTTTTCGTAACCTCCTCTCCATACCCACGAAACACGCAAGCAGCTATTTGATGTCTAAAAGATGTCTTGAACGGCTAATTCAAAAGCCTAGTAGCTGTCTTGATCAAGACATTTTGTAGCCATGGACGTCTAGAAGTACTTCAGTAAGCCCTGCTAACGTTACGCTAAAAGTTGGCTAATGGACAGCTTGACAAGAACAACTGAAGACTTTTATTAGACATTCCCTCAAATTTTTGCGGCAGCTGTTACAGTAACACGACGTTTGCCCACAGTTACAATTTATTTTAAACGAGGCATGGACATCAGAAAAAAAAAGTTTATATTGTCGGATAGAGTGATGCAGAGGTAGTTTTTCCAGATGTGAACCATGGGAATAGTGTAGTACAGCCTCATTGGTCAACTTGTGCTTTTTAATTAGACCAATCAATTGAATGCCACCTGTCAGAATTATTTTGCAAATAAAACAAAATCTGTATTGTATGCTGATATAATTCCAATGTTCACTCATTGACCTAAACAAGAACATCTCTGCGTGAAACACGTCATTATTGACAAAACTTCGCCCTGCTGGGTCTCCACCAAATTGAAATAGTTTCTAGCAAAGAAAAATTTTGTCAGTGATGCTGCAGTTCAGGCAAAAATTACATCCTTGTTTCAGCTACAGGGGGCACAATAGCCTTACACCAGTGTACGAAACAGAACACTGTGCTGCAATGAGTTAAGAAATAAAGGATAGTACACATCTGGAAAAACACTCTGCGAACCACTCTAACTAGCAATATAAATATAGTTTTTCTGATGTCCATGCTTCATTTAAAAGTAAATTGTAACTTACTTTCTGGGTGCCTCTTGTAAGGTAGCGCCACATGCTTGCACAGCATCACGCAGAAATAATGGCGAGTTCTTCAGCATACCATACATTAGTGAATTCCTTGTATGTTGCATGTTACAAGAACTGAAAGATAAATCATAATATGCTGTTATTTTTTTGCATAAACTGTATGATGAGCTTTTCATGCATAAAAGGTGATTACAAGCGAAAATGCAGCAAGGCATCAACTTCACACCATGTCACATACTCATACTTTATTACCTAATAAATTAGAAAAGATGCAGAAAGTGTAATTAACAAGAGTGACAAATAGCAGCAAAGGTGATCATGGATAAATCTTGAAGATGATTGCCGCCGCTGCCAGAGTAAGCCAGCCTTCGTAGGAGAGGAACTGGCTGCCCACAAAAGCTTGCTGTCACAGGCCACGCGTGATGGTTCTTGTAGACATAGGAAAGCAATACCTGCACAGAACAGGAAAAAAAGGGCAAGGGAAGAAATGGGAATGTTGAAATTGGAACTTCAATTAGCAATATATATTGTGCTAAGTAAGAAGTTTGGCTCACATTAAAAATAAATTTAAGCACTCATTTCTCTTAAATTACGGGTATCTTAAGGTATGTATGCGATGATGTTTAATATGACTAGTATATTTCCTATCATAAGAAGCCAACAAACACTGACACCAAGGACAACATAGGGGAAATTACTTGTGCTTAATAAATTAAATAAAGAAACGACAAATTAATGGAAATTAAAGTGGATGAAAAAACACCTTGCCGCAGGTGGGAACTGAACCCACAACCTTCGCATTTCGCGTGCTATGCTCTACCAATTGAGCTACAGCGGCGTCGTTTTCCCATCAACTTTCTTGGATATTTATGTGTCCTAGTCGAATGCTGGGAGTGTTAGCCAGCGCCACAACTCAGAGACCTTGTTCCTGGCATATAGTCATTAAGTTGCATAGCAGAGTCAAAGTCAGCCTTTAATTTATTGTATGGTGTTTTGTGGCTAAAAAGCCACTTAACCTGTCAAACAAGTCTGAGAAGCTTCCTGCAAAATATAATCAGTTTCAAACAGTAATTCACTCTGCAGGTAAATGATGTACTAACTTAATTAAAAAGTTAGATAGCGTTTTATATTGTTGAACTAAAAGCAAGTTTGGCATTTTGCACTGCCTAGCTGTTGCCTTTCTTTCAAACTTAAACATGACACAGTATAGAGTAAGCAGGTAGCATGCAAAGGAGGACTGGTGATAAAGTAGTGTTTCAAAGCAACACTCCTAGCTGGATCAATCACTTTGTTGATATATTTTCATGTGACCCTAATTGGCTTCGGGCAATACCTCACACAAATGACGCAACACCTTGGATGATGCGTCATACAAAGTTGAAAGTATCTCATGATGTGATCAAACAATAACATTGCCCACTGACTTGGAAGTGTTAGCATGCTGTTTGCGTGAGAAAGTGCAAAGTGATTCGTATAGGTGGCAAATTCATCAGTGTATCTATAGCCTCAGGTAATTCTGAGCATCTATGCTGACTTGCAACTGAGAAGCCACTGCACACAAAAAGGTGTATTCAAGTAATGGTCCATGCGGAATAATTGCCCACCTAGTGAAAAGGCAAATGTAGCAGGCTAATGGGCCAGGGCAAATAGATTGATAAATTCTGATAACACCTCCAATGATATTATTGAAATAGGTGATAAAAAACAGCACAGGTAAAATTGCAGTTATGACAAAATTTTAAAAGCACCTCTGCAAACTGCTGGAACCCTCAGCATCATGCCTGTTCTACACGCACATATGTTGCAGCGCAATCTATATCTCAGACGCAGGCACCTCCACAGATCACTTTGTGATCTCCTCACAATAAGGTTAAAAAACAGTCTGGCACAAGCTACTTGATGTGTTTCATTTTGCAAGCGCCAGCCAAGTGCTGACGGTGGTAGAGCGAAATTGAAGTTTGTCCTTGTATGGAAGCCTTGGCCCATGTTTTATCAATTCTAGCGGCAAAGCACACCTTTTACAGCCCACATAAATCTTAAATTAGACAGCTTGCTGATGCTGTACAGTAAGTTCCTGTAAAGAAACTAAATCACACAGAAAGCATTTAGAATACCAAACTAATCAAATACTGGCTTGAATACATTTGTGCATTAGGGAAGTAAGGTGTAACGTACACTGTTGTAGAACATTTTTACTCATGTATGGAATACTTCTATGACACATCAGAGTTAATTTGTGAGTTCTTACATAGCAATGACTACCTACAGGTAAATTTTGTAAGGCTTAGGGAAACTAATTATTAGTAGAACTGTGTATGTACACTGGCACTGAGAAATTGGTTATAATAGTGGCAGCTTATAATGGACCAGTGCAAAAAAATGGCCATTTGTGAGACACCAACTAGCTATTTTACCACGAAGCGCTCCCTTGCCTTAACCCATATAAAAAGCACTGGGAGGACCAGAGAGGGTACAGTACATTGGCTTACACTGATCATGATGAGGTCCCGTCATCCAGCTAGTGCCAAGGTACAAGAAGGATGTCCAGCCGCCTATAGAGTGAAAGGGACAAAATAAGATAGCATCAAGTCAGTTGAAAGGCAAATTTGCAATTACAAATAAGGTGACCCGGTCACAGTCATTCATTAATAAATGCCAAGCTGTCGTGACTTCACTCCCAGATGAAGCACCTACTAGGTTAAAGGTTTTGCTGCTTATTTAGAACAAAACACAAGTGAAATTTGTACATCAGCAGACGATTTAATTTGGAATTGTATAGATGAAGTAAACACTGCAGTTATATTTTTTGTTTTGCTATAAAGTGGGAACGCTACAAACTGCATAGTCACTGACACACACGCGCGCACACGTAAGAACAAAAGGACACAAAATAGGGGAAGTTCAGTCTGGTTCAGCATTACAGCCAGCACGTCGTCTTCGAATGCACTCATTTCGGTTGGCTTGTGCTACGTTAACCACAGGCTAACAAGCAGGGCAAAGTTCTGACTTGTTGCGGAAGTCGTGGAGCGCGGTAGTGCTGAACGGCTGAACACAAGCAGAACCCTTGCATAGAAGTAATGACGAAAACTCGTAGGGCAGAAGAGCCCATATATCAAGAATTGTCGCGGGTAACACCTAAACATATTCACATTGTTGACGAAAAACGAAGCGCAATGTATTTAACTTACCGGAAAAAGTGTTATCCGAACGTGCGACGTACACGGTCGTCCACTAGTCAGAATGCCGCTCCGTGCTGCCGGCGCTCCGCGGGGCGCCTCTGTCGGGCGCCGGAGAAACTATTGCGCAGGTGCAGTGAGAGCCGTAGGCGGCATCAGCACAGCTAAAAGACTCCAGTTAATATCCAGTATAAATGTACAGAACGGCTTAGAATGACGCACAACTGGATAACGAACCCACGACCGAGACACAGCGGGCGGCAATGGGCGTTTTTTCAAATTTCCTGCCTCCTGCAGTGTTTCCAGCACAGAATGAGATGTCCCACAAATTTGAACTGTGCCGCCGAAGTGATCGCAGCGCGGTGGCTCTGTGACACCGCTGTGCAACACCGGCGTTTCGCTCCAGCTGCTGTAAATACCTGCTGCGCGAGCATAGAATGGTTTCCAGGCGTCGTGTGCACGCCCCGTATGGAAAACAATAACACGCCCTTGATTGTTGAAGTTCTGGTGTGAAATTATTTAATATTAAAGCCAATTAACTTATGTTGCTTCCAACGAGTTCGATTTGTCTGTGGCGTCTTTTATTCGCTAACGCCGACGGTAACCGCACATTTAACACGTCGTTTGGCATTTTATGCACCTTTAGACAAAAAGATCTAGAAAAGTTATTGAGTTTGACATTCTGAATGCGTTTACCAAAACAGACTCTAGTGACACGAGTAGTGCGTTTTGCCGCAGATAGAATATATACTAGCATATTCCAAGTGCTGAGGTTATGTTTAGAAGAAATTCTATTTTCAGTCTTATCATAGACCAAGACGTCTATAGCCGTTTGTAGCCGTTTCAAGAAGTTTTTAAGAGGTTCTGTGTTTCGTGGGTAGAACACCATGCATTTAGAGCCTCAATATAAAGAAGTGTGTTTGTGCAATTTCAATATAACGAAATTTCGCTTCTGCCGCAGAGGAGTGCCAAGACAATGAATGGTAACTTCCGCGGACGCAGATAGTCAAATGATTGAATTACAAGCGGCCGCTTGCAAACGCACCTCTCAAACTGCGTGCAGCGCGACAAGAACAACAGCTTGGAGCCGCATCATGTTCCGTATAAATTAAGTCCAAGTGCGATCAGATCCTATCGCGCCCCGCGCACTTGTGCTTTAGCTGCGAGTGAAAGTGTGCGAGGGTGAGACAAGAAAGATGGTGGCTTCGTAAGTGCGGCCTTTCCACGCGAGCAATGGCATAGTGGGGGAGGAAAGCGAGCTCGCGGTAACGCGATCAAGCTCGCGCGAGGGGGCGGAGTAAGTTGGCGCGCCTCTCGGCCATGGCTGCGCGTGGCTGTAAGCGCGGCTGAGCGCATATGCAGCCGCGCACCCTGCTCTAGAGGCAATCTGCTGCACGTGGAAAGAGCGGGCATGACAAGACGGCGTGGCATCATGTAAGCTGTTTTCCCGCACGTTTAGTATTGAAGGTTGCGCAATCTCGAGTTTTGATGACCCGTTGGAACGAGAAGCAGACGAAGCATTCGCTCCCAGCTGCCGGCGCTTTTCATGATAGCGTCGTCGCAGTGCGAGTCCGGGCGACGCTTTGGGGGCGGAGGGCACGCGAAAGCATATGGCGTCACTTAATTCGTACGTACCGCTGATGTGAAGATATCAACGTGGCATGAAACCGTATCATTCATCGCTGACTCCTATATTCGTCAAAATGAAATGTTTTCTCATTCAAACTTGCTTTTCTTTTATTGCCCAATAATTCGGAAAATTGCATGGCCCCTTTCCGTGCAACAAAAATCGATCGGCGACTGTACTCATTTGCATAACAGATCGAATTTCAATACAAGGAAATTTCTATGTAACGAAGCGAATTGCCGATTTTACCTACTCTGTTATATCAAAGTTTAAGTGTATAACGAAATTTCCTGTTCTCTACACGGGGGCGGCAATGTGGGCTTGTTCGTTGATCACCATGGAACAGCATGTAGTGTAGCGCAGCAAAAACAAGAACACAAGAAGAAATGAAACACAGACACAAGCGCCTAATTATGTCTGTGTTTTGCTTTTTCTTGTGTAATTGTTTTCGTTGCATTACACTACATGACATTCAATACTTTCACTGTCACATTCATGAGCACTGAAAACCTAGAATCAACTAATATCTTGCCTGATTTGCCATAATTAAAAAGGAAATGTGGGTATAGTAGGTCTAATTGAGTTCTGGTGATTTTAGTATCACTGACATATATATATATATATATATATATATATATATATATATATATATATATATATATATATATATATATATAGCTTTTAAGAATGTTTAATCGTTTCTTCTGTTAAGGCAGAGTACATGCTCAACTGCTACAATAAGTGTGAATGTAGGCAAAAACGACATTTTTGGCTCTTGCATCAATTTTATGGCATGTTGCGTGATCTAATCAAGTGGTTTCAATTTGACGAAGTTCTCGATTTAGCAAAATAAAACCTCACATCCCAATAAAATTTATTAACTAGACTTACTGTACTTTATAACCAAAGTACTGTATAACTATAAGCAGCTACAGCCGCCATGAGTGGCGAGCAGAATTGAAATGAAATTGCTTTAGTCGAAACACGCCGAGCGCTGCTGCTAATGTACGCGCCACATGCATTGGGCAACTGCGGGAACCGCGGTGCCACACACAGTTATTCAAAGCAGCACATAAAAGTACAGCGGACTCAAATTGGTTAGTAAATGCATTCGGAACCTGTCTTTCGATTACTCATCAGCCATATATATATATATATAGCCCGATATATCAGCCACACACTCGCATAGCACGGCCACGTGGCAAACGCGGCCATGCGGACGCTTCACTATGCACGGATCGGCTGGTTGCAATATTGGGGCACTCTATGGGTGCATGTTTAAAGCACAGCGTTTTTAGCCTATCGCGTGATCGTTGCGGGTGCTCCATGGCTGAGTGTATTGCATGGTACAGAATTGGCCCCAATACCAAAAGTACACAGGTAGGGTGGTCCGTGTAGAAGAAGCGTGAACGCGAGCTCAACATAAGCACGTCATCATTATTCTGTAGCGATTATATATGCGAAAGCGTCAAATGGCCCATTGAGCAAAAAAGCCGGCGTCTGTCGTCTCAGCGAAACAGCACCTCAAATCCCATTGACTGCGACCACGTCACGAGCGCACCTCAACGAAACAGAGCGGGTGAAAGGGTACACCTGCTGTCGCTATAGTGCACCAGGTGTTGCGTGAGGGGAGAGGGCGTCGCCGCGACGCCACGTCATCCTTGCTCTCGCAAGCCGCCGCCCGGTCTGTATCTCCCCCCTCCACTGGGCTTAACTTCTGCGCGTGCCTGCTGGCCTTGGTGGCCACTGCTGTTTCCTGGTCTCTGGTCATGCAGCACGTCGGTGGCATGCGGTGTTGGCACCGCAGGCTGCTGCTGCTTGCTAGCTCGGGCCCAATGTAGCTCTAGGGTGCATCACTTGCAGCGTTAAACTCGAAGGACTGCTTAGCGGCGTTCAATTGGGCATTAATGCTTTCGCAATCACAACTCAGATAAGACATGCTTAGCTGTCCTCATATGTTTTTCTTTAGTTGCCAAGTGGACGCATCATTGTTCACCATTCACAGTCTTCAATCTGTCGTCATCATTGCATTGTCATTTCAAATTAGTTGTAATATCACGCCGTCGGATGCTGCCGCCTTCACGCTGTGTAGTAAATACGCAGTCATTGCCATGCATGCACAAAGTCGTTATGCCTCAATCGTGATGGCTCTAGAATTGTCATCCCATCGTCGATCATGCCATCGTTGTCACCGCATCAGCATCATACTGTTGTCGGCATTCGACAGATGCATTACACAGATTAGCATTACCTTTTCAGCTTCTAAAACAGAATGCACCTGGCGATCTATCGCAGTAATATTATGAGAGACACTTGGGCGGAACAATTGCTGGCCTCATTTGCCAAGCCTCCCTGTAACATCATTTATTTCAATCTTCATAATAATCCTAAATTGTGTCGCAAAACTTCTACAACAAATGTCAACATGGTTTCCATAAGACCTTGTCTCTCATGAAAAACACAACTATATTGTCATGTTCACTAACTTGATCTCCTCCATTGAACTTAGTTCTTGCGTTGAATGGATGCTTTTAGCGTCTTAAATTCTGCTACTTTGTGCCACTGCCTCCTTCTCCTGAATAAGCTAACTTAATATTGATCCACATGCAATTACTAAAATTCACTGAATGCTTTCTTCATGACTAAACACAATTTGTATGTTAACAACTCCAATTGACAAATCTGTCTTTTGTCACTTCTGGCGTGCCACAATGCTGAGTGTTTAGGCCCTTGATTTTTCTCATTTTAGATCTCGCAATGAACTTAACGTAGAAAACTAAACTTTCTGTTGATGCCTGTGTGTTTTGTCGTGAAACAACCAAGGTCCGTTTCTGTTCAAACAGACTAAACAAATGGCCCACTGAGTAAAAAAGGCAGCGTCTGTCGTCTCAGCGAAATGGAACCTCAAATCCCATTGGTTGTGACCACATTGCGAGCGTGCCTCTACGGAGCAGAGCGGGTGAAAGGGTACATCTGCCGTCGCTCTAGCGCGCCAGGTGTTGCGTGAGGGGAGAGGGCGCCGCCGCAACGCCACGTCATCCTTGCTCTCGCAAGCCAGCGCCCAGTCCATATCTCTCCCCCCCTCCCCACTGGGCTTAGCTGCTGCACGTGCCCAGTGGGGCAATGTCTCCACTAATGTCTCTTCGGAGTGCCATCACTATTTAAAAACCTAACATCAGTACCCTAGCAAAAAAAACTGATAGAAATTTCTACAAGTCTCTTAGGAATATGTATAGGTTGTACGGGTCCTTCTAAGAGTGATATATATTCCTACCTGACCCATAGAACTCTTTACCATACTGGCAGGCAGCAGATAGATCTCACTGTGCTGCCTACAAGACCAAATAGCATGATGTACGTATCAGTCTTTTAAACCCAGATAGAGATCATCATATGACATACAGAAATCTGATTGAGGCACTGATAAAACATGTTAGAAATAGCACACATGCCGGTGCCCACATGCCTGAAGAGACGTTTTTAAAATGAACTGAATATACAACCCTGAATGCATTGCCTGCCACGTGAACAGATTAACAAACGCAGTTGGGATATTAGAGTATCAAATAAAAATGAAGTGTCTAAACTGTGCAATTATCAAAACCTTTTACAGCTTGTATGCAGATATATTATCCTAAACATGTTTCAACATAAATTAAAGCACACATTTTCAAAGCACAGCAGCGTTACTTAGCCTGTGAAACTACATTTGGGAAGTTGCATAAGAAAAGCATCAGTCCATCTTTGTAGCAGGTGTGCTCCAGTTCTTTTAATACAAAATTACATTTACAAATTTTGCAAGACGGATGTGCAACATTTATTGCATATCCAAAACAGGATTACTGTCATCATCATCATCATCATTATATTTATGTCCACTGCAGGACGAAAGCCTCTCCCTGCAATCTCTAATTACCCCTGTCCTGCGCCAACCGATTCCAACTAGCACCCGCAAATTTGCTAATTTTGGCGCACCACCTAGTCTTCTGCCATCCTCTACTGCACTTCCCTTCTCTTGGTACCCATTCTGTCACCCTAATGGTCCAACGGCCGTTATCTAATCTGCGCATTACATGTCCTGCCCAGCGCCATTTTTTTCTCGTAATGTCTATTAGAATATCATCTATACCCGTTTTCTCTCTTGTCCAAAATGCTCTTTTTCTGTCTCTTAAAGTTATACTTAGCACTCTTCGTTCCATCCCTCTTTGCACGGCCCTTAACTTGTTCTCAAGCTTCTTTGTCAGTCTCCAAGTCTCTGCGCCATATGTCAGCACCCATAAAATGCACTGATTGTATACTTTCCTTTTCAATGATAATGGTAAGCTCCAAGTCAGGAGCTCACATATACGATCCAGCCTATTTTTATTCTTCTGTGAATTTCCTTCTTATGGTCAGGGTTTCCTGTGATTAGTTGACCTGGGTAGATGTACACCTTCACAGACTCTAGAGGCTGACTATAAAGATCTTGAACTCTTGTTCCTTTGCCCGGTTATTTATCATTATCTTTGTCTTCTGCATATTAATCTTCAGTGCCACTCTCCCTGTTAAGGTCCTCAATCATTTGTTGTAACTCATCCGCAGTGTTCCTGAATAGAACAATGTCATCGGCAAACCGAATGTTGCTGAGGTGTTCGCCATCGATCCCAACTCCTAAACCTTCCCAGTTTAATAGCTTGAATATTTCTTCCAAGCACGCAGTGAATAGCACTGCAGAGATTGTGTCTATTTCTCTGACTCCTTTCTTCATAGGTATCTTCCTACTGTTGTAATAAAGTTTATTTACAAAAGCAAAACAAAGCACTTTCAAGACTGTGGATACTAACTGTAGCTCTAACATGTCCGGCTGAGTTTGTGATTGCCATAAATTAGACACTACCAATGTGATTTCATTAAAGCTACTTTCTGGGCTAGTTTGTGCATACTTGTTTTGAAAATTATAACAACGCTAATGCATCCATCCACAAAGGAACAAGGACAAGACACAAGCAACATGACTACAAACATGACTAGGGTTTATTTTACACTCCACTATCTAAATAATAAGCAAGCAACTTTAGCCACATTTAAACAAACACATAAGAGGAAGAACACAGACTGACGTACCAACTTCACCAAGCCCATTTGTGCTCACAGATGCTGTATAGAACACCAGGTCTATTTGGCATATGCTTTTATAATAATACAACTTCATATGAAGCTATTTTCTCTAGACTGTTCATTTTTGCATTCACCCCAAAAGTGTTGTGATATATATGTGACAGAACACAAGTGAGCTTATGCAAAAAGAACAAACTGGCATGGCACACTGACAGGAAGCAAGGAAACAGGGCAAGCATCACTATTGGTACAAGATCTACAGCAATATATCAGAACATGACCACACAGCAATATTTTTAAGCAAAAGTGAGTACAGATCTGAGAACTAATTCAAGTAAGAACATGGATTTACAATTTTAAAACCACTTATTCATGAACAAAAACAGCTAAACTTCAGTGCACATATTGCAAAATCAGAAGACACAATTCTTCGCTCGGTGCTAGTTCAACCACCCCACGTCGAAATGTGTAAAAGCAGTTTAACCCGTGTAGCCTTCAGCACGCGACAGCAAAGAAGACTATGAGCAACAGGCTTCGTATATAGTGTTCGAAGTCTTTGATTCAAACTTTAATACACTGGTAAAATAAAATTTCAGAGCTTGCTTGTTTCATTCAGAAAAAAGACAGTGTCTTAGTCATGCCGCCACAGTTAATGGATAAACTTGCACCAGCTACACTGAGTCAAAGGAGAAAATAAAGTGAGGAAGACAGATGCATGGTGTGAAAATGATGCTGTTGTATCAAGTAGCATAACTGCTCACTTAACATTCAGCTGCTTTCCATGCCTCTGCATACAGACTGAGAAGCTTTACCTCTTCACCATCTGCTAGTGAAGCATTGTTTGTTCACTGTGATCACCCACTCAAGGCAGTCACTTGGTTAAGTAGGGCCCTTCGCTACATGTAAGGACACCGACCCGAAACTGTGCATAAGTCCTGTAAAATATTGTCATTTTTTGGCTACTGCAGCTGTTCATCAGCAGCTGCATCACTACTGCCAACATGCAGACCATGCAATTCCCCAAGCACTTAATCAACAAGGGTACAATAATGAAGAGTGGCAAATTGGGCTAGCTGGTTCATTAGGAAAACAAGAAGCTAATTCAAGAAAAAATAAACACTCTAGAATTTTGATGGCTCTGGCTTGGTTAATATATTCAAACATCTAAAAGCTGATTATTACAGAACGCCATAAAGTGTGGTGCACTGTTACCAACTGTTTTTTTTAAAGCTATAACCTGTTATTACCAGACATTCATGTACCATGGCTCAAGACATACTGTTCATCGTTGCCATGTCTCGAGCATGGGAATTAGTCTCTTTCATGAAGGTTTGGTATTGTCGCTACAAAAATATTGTGGTATATTTCCATAAACACACAAAGGTGCATAACTTCACTGGGTATTACATAAACTAGCGGCTCCTCTCTTCTGACGCAGACTGAAAGGTGCTTTGCATGGAGAATTTCAACAGGAAATAGTTTCTTGCATTTCAGAATTAAAGAATTCGCTGCAGTAAGAATTCTACAAATGAGAGAAAACGCACCTGAGAAGCTGAAAAATGCACTATTTTTAGTCTTTATAGTTCAAGTGTACTGGAGAGAGTGGAATGTTTGTTGGTTGATGACCATTCGCTAATATTCAGTGACACTTGTTGAGTCACAGCCACGATTGTGGACTACAGCCTGTTTTTCACTTTCATCCAAGTTCAGGCACAGCTTTCCAGTGCCTAACAAAACTGTCTGCTGACCAGCTCTCCTCTCCTGTACACCAAAAAAACTCACTGCTTCTGGTGAAAGATTTAAACTAGCTTTAGCTGCCTGTAACTTTCGAGCAGGTACATAACATTCCAATATTTGTAAAGGAACATCATTAGCTCCGCTGACCAATTTCACAAGAACTGCATTTCCACCTTCAAATACAAATGAAGAATGCGACCAATGAGGTCCTAGTTTAGCTGCACATTTAGGAAGATGCAGGATTTGGTGTACATTGTATGTCATTGCACCCAATCCAAACAAAGACTGTGCTCTCACAACAAACTCCGAGAGAAGATCAGATGATCTCATTATGGTCATCTGAAGTGACGGTGTCTAGTAGAAGTATATAGACACCCTCCACAAGCAAACTGGAACGTCTGACATACTTATCTGGCAAAAATCCATGAAGGCATGGTAATGAATAATGAAGAACCCACCACTTCCATTCACTAGCTTTCAAGATTGTGAAGTCTAATAATCTGTGTGGTGTACGTGTGAACCAATTCGGTGGCTTGATTGCCAATAACCTCCTGTTTAAAGAGGCAAACTTTGTTGTGAACCAATCTAAACATCTTTTCTCTTTTAAATGTGATCACATTTTTATTCTTTTTAAGCTGTTGTATGGTGTATATTTGTTCCAACAATCTTTCCTTTCTGAATCCTGGGCTTCATATTTGATTTATATGTATTGTCTTTTCTGATAATATAAATGCATTATTTCTTACTCATTTTTTGGGCAAATGAGGAAGCTTGCTTCTCCTTGAAGCACATTACACCTATACAACACACATAAATACTGATAGACTACAGATCTGGCAAACTAATATGAATACACTATTACACTAATAAAAACAATACACTAGTAGACTTGTACAAGCAGAATAGCACAGATACGTCCGGAATAGAAATAAAAGTAATTTTATCAGTGTATCAGTTGTATCGTTTCATAATGCAATAGAAAAAACTGATATAATTTTTATTAGGTTGCCCTATCAGATTTTTTGTTAGTGATCATTCACTGTAAATGCATATCAACTTTTTGACTAATGCTAATAACTGAACACATGGCTTTTTTTGCTGCAAGTTTTCTTGGACTCCTGCTTCCCTTAAACTTATACCGTATAATATGCTTGCAAGATCAAAACTGGAGTATGCTTCATCGATCCGGGATACACCTACAAAAAACACAACTCTCATATTTAGTTGAAGCCATACAAAACCAACCTGTACATTTTATTGTAGCTGCTTATTCCCATACCGCAAGCATATCAACAATTAAAACTTGCCTTGATTGGCCAGGCTTGTCAACAAAAAAACTTACCCATTTATTTCACAAATTCTCAATTGAGACATATGTTATTACCTCCTTGTATCTCATTGAGAATGAAGTACAACCTCAAGGTACAGGTGCCAACTTGCCAAACCAATCTTTACTATTCCTGTAAAAGGCAGCCTCAGAACATACACACGCACACACACGCACACACATATATATCAAGGAGCTACAAGGAGGTAATAAAAACATGTTTCAATTGAGAATTTGTGAAATAAACAGGTAAGTTTTCTTGTTGCCTAGCCAATCAAGGCAACTTTTAATTCTTGATATGCTTGTGGTGTGGGAATAAGCAGCTACAATAAAATGTACAGGTTGGTTTTGTATGGCTTCAACTAAATATGAGAGTTGTGTTTTTTGAAGGTATATCGTGGATTGATGAAGCATACTCCAGTTTTGATCTTACAAGCATATTATACAGTATAAGTTTAAGGGAAGCAGGAGTCCCAAGAAAACTTGCAGCACAAAAATCCATGTGTTCAGTTATTAGCATTACTCAAAAAGTTTATATGCATTTGCATTGAAAGATTATTAGTAATATGAATACCTATGTACAAGGTGCTTAATTAGAACAGAGTGTTTAATTTTGTAGGTAAATGTGTTAAAAGGACTAGTCATGATGTGAAAATCTCTTCATTTTACTTTTACCACCCCACCTTACCACCATTTTACCTTTACACACACACACACACACACACACACACACACACACACACACACACACACACACATATATATATATATATATATATATATATATATATATATATATATATATATATATATATATATATATATATATATATATATATACCATGGCACCCATTCCGTAACTCTAATGCTCCATACGATAGAAAATACGATAGAAAATTGGGCAAGTTGTTGAAGCTTCACGGCAGCTACTGCATGACAGATGCCGACAAAAGTAATAGAATGGGACAGGATACAACACTATCAAATGAAGTTTATTGAAAGAAAACAACCAATATATAACACACATCATGTGACCAACACCTGGCCCCCTAGCATATGCAGATACATACCAAAACAACCTTCACATCACCGAATGCACATGTATGACGGCAACACACGTCACGGCTGATTAATCAATGTAAAAAAACAATTGCTAAGGCACAATGCAACTCAGTGGCTTTACTTAACATCTAACACGGCAACCTCGCTATCTTGCAGCGAGATGGATGGCTGGCTAACACATAGTGAGCCTTTGTTTCTAATGCGATAAGCCTCCATTAATTCATGTGAGAGCTTTTCACAGTGTGTGAACAGCAGAATAGTACTTTCAAAAACTGGATGACGCCCAATGCTGCAACAATGCACAGAAAGGTGTGGATGCGCAAAAACCCTTAAAAAACTATGGTACTTCCTCAGTCGAATGTTTAAGCACCTTCCAATCTGACTGATATATATATGTTGTAGGCTTCAAGAAAAAGGAATCGAATAAACAACATTTCGTGTGCAAGAGACAAACTGTATGCTATATTTCACTCTGCAGTCCTCCCTGCTCAGACACCCGTTGTGAAGAATGTGCTTGTTTATTGCTTCACATATTCCCTTAAGTTTATCTTTAAATGAAAACCCAATCCTCTCCTGGAACTTAGAAGCCACCTTTTTCTGCCTGTGCGACAATTAATAGAGGGGATAATGGCAACTTTGTTCCGCTCTTGCTCCTTAAGCTTCTTCCACCCTGGTCGCACCTTAAGTTCCTTAATTAACGTGCTTCAAGATAAAAAAAACCACTGAAACTGAATAACCTGCCTCATTAAGCCTTGTCACCAGATTCCTTACACTTTCAAGGATAAGGTGAGGATAGCTCTTGGTTGGGGCATCTCTAATTGCGTGAGTGGCAATACTGTACTTAATAAGTTTTGAATGGCTAGACCTATAATCAAGAAGGAGCTTAGAAGTTCTCAACTGATATCCCCAGCATACGTGATCCCACATAAAAGTAAGCCTGACATAAGAAGCTGCAGCACATTTTTTTTTCTGGAACTTCTAAAGTGAAGTTGAAACCTTGCTATTGTTCTCTAAATGGCTTCAGTACTTCGATGACAGCTCTGCGAAAGTTATCATTTGCTCATGAAAAACAAATAATCATCCACGTATCTGAAAATTTTAAGAGCAAGCCCACTCAGGTTTTGATTATTTTCTGGTCAACATAACTTAAAACATTACTGAGCACTGGTGCAACACCGGAACCAATGCAGATGCCAGCATTCTGGACACATATTTTACTTTCCCACCAGACAAAAATTGACCTTAAATAGAAATCAAGAAGCTCCAGAAAGTTTGCAACAAGAATTTTACACCTTTCAGCAAATTCCAGCTAACCTGTTTGCTTGTGTATGCAGTCCTTAACAAACTGCAAGAGACGCACCTGCGGCAAAGAATTGTATAAATCTTCTGCATCTATACTCAAGCCTGCCCATTTTCCCAGATTATGCTCCTGCAGGAAGTGTACAACAGTCTGAAAGCTGGCAGCAAGGAATTGGTCGTTGATTCCCAGCCTGTCAAGGTGTGTCTGCAGAAATTCTGAAACATGAAGCCATGATTTATATTCCGACACAATGGTTCTGAAATGGATTCCCTAAGCTTGTGTGTTTTGCACTGAAGAAGGCGCATAAAAGAAGACCTTTTTCCACCTTAACATCATTTGAGACTGTTGTCAAACCAAACTGATTCTACTTCGTGACAGCTCAACATTTTATGTCAGCTATATTGGTATGAATTTCATTAAAATTTATGGCAGTAGCTGACACACCCTCCTCCGGAAAAGTGTTTTCCAAAATGACAACACAATGCCCCTTTTTGTCTCCAAGAAACCTCCAACTTTCTGCCCAATACGTTAGCTTCGGTACAAGGCAATGATTCTATGCTTGATTGTACAAAATTATATATATATATATATATATATATATATATATATATATATATATATATATATATATATATATATATATATATATATATATATATATATATATATATAACTTTGTATTCACCATCCAGGGCCAGGGAACAAGAGAAGCCAGACACCACTGACCAATTTCTGACTAAAAGAATTAATTTTTGACCCTATACATCTTGTTCTTACTGTACATGTCCCTCACCTCCATCCAGGTTCCCAACATTTATATCTAAAAAGCTTGTATATCACCACATACAGGGTCTGTCCTGAAAGTAATGTCAGTAAATTTATTGTGATGTGACTGTATGTCAGAGCGGTCTAACTGGTTGAAACTAGTAGTGACGGTATCCAGCTAAGCAACACTCAGTCACTCAGTGTGCTCCGAACATTGGAGAGTGTCGGATGGGCTCGTCCGTGAGAGCTGTTTTTTATTCTTGTGCAAGTGAACATGCAGCTCTAATTAGAACAAAGATTTGCGATCAAGTTTTGTGTGAAACTTGGCAATACCGCTGCGGAAACTGTTAGTATGCTGAAGACTGCTTATAAAGAACATGCCTGGTCAGATCGGCAAGTGTTTCGGTGGCGCAAGGCCTTTTGGAAGGCCGGGAAGAGGGCGACGACAAGGACTGCGCTGGATGGCCATCCACGACCACCACGACTGGCAATGTGACACGAGCGAGGGAACTGTTGAACTCAGACCAACGATTAAGTGTTCGTTTAATGGCCGACATGTTAAACGTTTCGAAAACTCAAGTTCATGAAATTGTTACAAACGATATCGGCATGCGGAAGGCGTGCACAAAAATGGTTCCAAAGTGCTCACTGACAACGAAAAGTCACGCCGCGTTGAAACGTGCCAAGAAAATCTCAACATGTGCAAACGTGAGCGAAAATTTTTGGACAACGTCATTACGGAAGACGAGACTTGGGTATTTGAATATGACCTGGAGACCAAAAGGCAATCATCTGAGTGGCACACACACTCGTTCCCTCCCCAGAAGAAAGCCAGGATGAGCAAATCAAACATCAAGATCATGCTCATTGTTTTTTTTTTGCATCCACGGACTGGTTCATCATGAGTTTGAAGAACCTGGAACCACTGTGAACTCCAAATTTTATGTGGATGTCCGCGAAAGACGGAAATGCAGGGTTCAACATATCCGGCCGGACATTGCACACAACTGGAAGTTGCACCACGATAATGTGCTGGCCCACAGTGCCTTCATCGTCACCGACTACCTGGTTAATGCAGTGGGGCCAACGATCCGCCAGCCCCCGTACAGCCCGGGCTTGGCTCCCCCGACTTTTTTCTGTTTCCACGCCTCAAAACACCCCTGAAAGGCAATCATTTTGGGACAGTGGACGTGATCAAAGCAACTAGCACCACAGGATTAAAGGCCATTCTGGAGGAGGGCTACCGCAACGCATTTGAGAGCTGCAAGTCTCGCCGGAGCTGATGTATTGACACAAAAGGAGAGTATTGTGAAGATTTTTAAACTTTTTCCAACAACAAATTCCATAAATTATTTTTAATCGCCTTACTGACATTACTTTCAGGACAGACCCTGTACATGTACCTTGAAGGTATGTATGTGGAAAGCATTTCAACCTCTGCTTGCTTTTCTGGCATGGAATAAAACGGCCTTTTGTCTCTAAACCACTTACTTTTAAACTATTCCGTTTGGTTCTTCTTGCTTCCTAAAATATGCCCTCCTGTCATGCATAAATTGGAAGGCCTTCTGTTAGCAATGGGTATTGTATTTCAAGACTATCAGTGCAATGTTCCACGAAGGAAACTATTGTTGGAGTAAATTATTGTTCAGCTTGGTATCATGATACTGCTGCATGGTTGTTATTTAGCTCTGCAAGAGAATGATCCTGCCATCCTATAAAGAGTGCATTTCATGGGTATTATTCTCTATCTTTTGACATTAGTTTATGAGGCTCACAGATATGTATCTGTGTCAACAATAACACCTGACATGTAATTTTGTGCAACATACACTACATTTAATCAGATAAAAGTTGCATGTTTGGTCTCTTGGGCCAGTCTGCTCAGTGGTAGGAGGTCGAGATCGCAAATGAGAATGGCTGGCCAAGATCTGTGGTGTATGTCCCGTGTTATGCATCTGACAAGATTTCATGGTGGCAAGAAGACATGTCAGACATGATGTGATCTTTCTAATTATTGTGCACAGAGTTATCAGCATGATAATATCCTTAATGCTATAAAGAGTACCTCCAGCAAGCAGTCTATATGCTTATGCCTTTTTGTTGCTTATGGCAACAAAATCCAACATCCTTTAAAACATGCTCACTTGCTGTCTGATGCACAAAATGAAGAACGCTGCCTTCTCTAAATTTATTAGCAACAGGAAAGCCACTCTGGAAGAAATTATATACATACACAGCAACACACACTAAAACCTACAAATGGGAGAAAAAACACAAACTAATTAGCTAACAATAAAAGAAACCAGACACCCAACAAGTGTTACATGTTACTCATGTAGGCACATTCAACCTGAGTTAGAGAGATAGATGGTCGACTCCCGCACTCCTGTGCATGCATCTGGATATATTAAGCCTCAGCTACTCTTTCTGTATCATAACTATCCCCATGTTTGTGAAATCTGGTGTACAACAGCAAGAACAATGATGGCTTGACAGGTGGTTCACCTTTCAATGAGTTCTATAAGGAGGATGCATCAACTCTTCCAGCCAATGTACACGTTACCACACGAAAGCAGCAGCTTATAAACAACACAACACCACACAGCACAAATTATATATTTGCCACGTGTTATTAAACTTCCATCATTAAAGTACATTAGAATTGGTGCTAGGGCTGGTGCACAATATATGAATACACTTTAAACAATCATAAATAATGCAGGAGCTTGGAATATGATTGACTATTCTCGGAACTGCTTTCATAATACAAAAGTCAAGCCTTTGTTTTTGGCATCACCCACTCCAATTCGTTTTCTTTCTTTTTCCAATTGAAGCATTGGCAAGGTTTGTACCATGCGCTTCGACCGTGATTTTTCCTTGTTCGCGCACGGCCATGACCATAATACAAGAAAATTGCCCAGTAACGCAGTGGTCCCTGCCTACTTTTTCATATACTTTACCGCGATACATTATGTATGCTTCACCGCATAACATAACTATATTGCGGCAAAGCTGATTTTATGGAACTGACATTATGTAACGGACCTTTTGTCCTTCTGCTGCTCGCATGAGCATAAGCTCGAAAAACCACAAAATGAAGACTTGGCTTGCTGCTGGTTGATTTCTAGCTAACATTTCGAGACGTCCACGTTGTTTACAAAAAATCGGTGAAGTTTCTCGCGCTCGGACGCGCTTCAAAAGGCAGCGTGACCACCTATAATTAAGGCAGTCATAAGCGGCAACGAAATCCACACAAGGTACATCAACTTCCACAAAGCTACTGGGCAACGCCATAAATAACTGGCACACGGGCCACCCAGGAGCTGGCAAACGCTGCGATGACATCCACACAAACCACGTCGCTTTCCACAAAGCTATTGGGCAACACGATCAGTCACAGGTGAAGTCCGCAAAACACTACATGGGCAGAACTACTACGGCCATACTCAATCACTTCGCCACAAGCTCTCACATTTAACGACATCAAACAGCGGACACAGGCGAAGACCGCACGGGCAGAACGCAAGCACCGATTCAGGGCTCGATCGTCACGTTCATCGCTTTAGCGCCACCCATTTAAAAATAATATACGGAGCCAAGCCAAACCATTATTCAGCGTCTATTTGGGTGAACCTAACGCTTTCGGGCCCTAAAAAGCGTTCGAACGACCAGGGGCCGAATCTTATAACGGTTCGGTTGGGGAACCGTTCTTTTGGCCTCACCTGATTGGCTAAAATTTTGATTACGTCACAGGTCGTCAGAGGCAGCGGGGCGGTATCGCAATTTTCGAATACGTCACGCATCTGTCAATCATCTTCAAAGCGAACCGGTCATAGGAACCGGAGAAGGGGTAGTCCGCTTTGGGTTCCGTTCCTGTGGCTTGGCTGTTGGCTTGTGACCCTGGCCGCGCGCGGCGGTCGCGCACCCCCGGAGACGCGCGGGCGTCGCGCGCGCGTGCGTTGGTTGCTTCGGAGGCTATTACTTGCCTTCGTCGTCTGCTTGGCGTTGCTCTTTCGGTGTCGACCACGGCTGGAAATGCGATACGCTTCCGAAGAAGTGACGGATAATGAGTTGCGCCGCCCTGCGGCATTGTCCACAAAGTTGCTCTCGCAATTACTGTGTTGGCCTGAAGGGCTGGGTCAGCTTTGCCGTGACTTCAGCTTCAAAGTCAATGCCAAGGAGATATTTGCATAGTGAGATCGAATTCCCAGTGCTATCGCCAGTGTGAATAGCTCGCAGATCGCCGTTCAGCAGTCAGAAGGGTTCAACCTAGGCTGGTTCAGCGCTTCCTTCGTTCGGCTGATAAAACTATACAGTCAGGACGGGAAGGTATTGTGGAGCTCTCTTATTTGGCTGCCCTTTTTTCTCTAGTTCGGGAGTGCTGTTTCTCAATTTCACGGCACAGCGCGCACCGTCAGCACCACACTCTTCGATTTGACTTCGCGCAGGCAATGCAGGGCCCGTATACCGTAATGTTCGATTTAAGTTCCACTGCTTCTATCACGCGACGCGCCGTGGGGCAGATCGCAGGGATAGCGGCAGCGCGACGGCGAGCGAGTCATGTCCGAGCCGATGACGGAGGGCGAAAAAAGAAGGAAAATTGATATAGCCGGCTAGTAATTAAAGGTGTCCCTAAGAACCAGTTCACGGTTTTGTCGTGCTAGCTACTTGAGAAGTGCTGGTAGTGCGTTCCTATTGCAGGCATCGTGCGAGCTCCTAGCTGGTAGTAGGGCCTACTGGTAGCAGACGACATCGCCCTGCGCTCTGCCAACTCCGTGGCCAACTCATTTACGCTTACGATACCGCCTGTGGGCTGAGAATGAAAAAGAATGACATTAATAAATTACTTCTGCATTGCGTAAACGTCCGACACCACAAGTTTATGCTTCAAAACTTGGCGTATAATATTTAATTTTTATTTTACATTCATTTAGCAAGCAGAAACATTCTGCAATTCCTCGATTAGCTCGTCATATAATGAGAGAGAGAAGGAGATTCTTGAATATGGGAAGGAAAGGTTGGGGTAAAGTGCAGCGCAGTAACTGTCTCTCAGCAGAGGACACCTCAACCGCGCTGCACAGGGGGCCTTAGGGAATGAAAGTAGGGGGAGAGAAAGAGCACCAGAAACAGCAGCACGCCGCGGAAATGTGATGGAGCTAAAGGCGGTCGGCGAGGCCGACAGCCTCGGCGAATGTCAGGAGCGCACGTAGAAGTGTCCTGTGGCGTGAAGGGCAGCCCGAGGGGTGCAGGAGTTCAGTCACGGTGTCGCACGGCAGGCCGTGCCCACGGTAAACACGGGCAAGGGACGCGCGCGCGAGCGAAAAGTTGGGGCACTCACATAGCAGGTGCTCGAGTGTCTCGATCGCGCCGCAGTCGCCGCAAAGGGGAGAGGGGGCTCCACGCGGTCGATGCCGCCGCTCGGCGGGCCACACAGAACCGGTGCGAAGGGCGAGGAGGAAGGCGCGCTCGCGCCTAGTGAATCCGGTCTGCGGGAGATGACGCGGAGGGCGCCCCTGCGCAACTCGGTCGTCGGGATGGCGGAGCGCGAGCTCCCGTCTGAAGTGGAGTCGCGCTGTATCCAGCGAGCTCACCCGGTCTGTCAGCGCGGTCGACGAGTCGTGTGCGCGCCTGGCCAGCTGGTCCGCCGTCTCGTTGCCCGCGACTCCGACGTGCGAGGGGATCCATTGCAGGCGTAGGTTGCATCGCCCCTTCAGTGCGTGCAGACGGACGGCAAGGCGCTGTGCAAGGGGCGGCGCGCGCTCGTCGAGTAGCAGCTGCTGCAGCGCGGACCTCGAGTCGCAGAGAATCGCCGCGCTGGTGATGTGCGGCGACTCCTCGAGGATGTCCGCAGCGAGGTGAAGTCCAGCTAGCTCCGCCGTGGTAGAGGAAGCCCGGTAGTAGAGCCGGCACTGCTTCGTGACGCCAAGTTCGGGAGCAACACAGGCGGCAGCCGCCGAGCCGTCGCTGAGGACGGAGCCATCGGCATACAAGTGCGTCCTTCCTCCCAGGTCGTCCTCGATCCTGGCAGCAGCCTCCTGCTGTACAGCGCAGAGAGGCGTGCGATGTTTGGAGCGGACGCCCGGGAGGTCGAGACACACGTGAAGTGGCGTGCGCTGGTGTGGCGGTGGCCAGGTCGGCGGTACGGGCGGAGGGTCGACCACCAGGCTGTCGTACAGTTCGCACACTGTTCCCACTCGTGACTGGGGCAGGCAACGGATGAGGGACAGGATGGGTCCTGCGTCCGGGGCACAGGAGAGGCGCTCGAGGTGACCGAGGGCACGCAGGTCAGCCGTCAAAGAGACGGGCCACGCGCCAGTTTCCGCGAGCGTCTCCGCAACCCGCGATGAGCGAGGGAGGCCGTGGCACATGCGAAGCACTCGGCGGCGGTCGCTGTCGATGAGCTGCCACAGCCGGGCACTGACACGACACAGTGGTAGCGCGTACAACACTTTCGGCAGTGCCACCGCAGAGTAGAGCGCCGCCGCAAACGAGGCAGGGCAGCCGTCGCCACGGGCGAGAAGGCAGCGCACCGCACTCTCCACTCGGCGCATCTCAGCACGCAGCCGGCGCACAGCAGCGAACCATGTGAGGCGGTTGTCTATCGTGAGCCCCAGGTACCGCACTGTCAGGCGCCAGGGCAGGGGCACTCCTTCGACGAGCACGCAGCCGGTGCGGCGGCGAACACCGCAGGGGCGGATCAGGATAGCCTCGGATTTCGTCGACGACAGCCGCAAGCCGATGGCGCGCAGGAAGTTCGCGACGGCGTCCAGCGCCTCCTGAAGCCGGTAGCGCATCTCCCCCGTCGCAGAAGTCGGCCCGTGCACGAGAAGCGCGATGTCGTCTGCGTAGAGCACAGCACGCACAGGGAAGCGGCCCGTTTTGGGAATGCACTCGATGATGGGCGCGAGGGCAAGGTTGAACAAAAACGGGCTCAACACGCTTCCCTGAGGCACACCGCAGCTCACAGGACGGGGCGAGCCGACCGTGCCCCCGACTCGGACAGCTGATGTTCTCCCGGCGAGGAAGGCCTCGATGTAAGCAAGGAGCCTGCCCTCCACACCGAGCGCCCGCACGGCCGAGAGGATGGTGTCGTGAGGGAGGCAGTCGAATGCGCTCTGGACATCGAGGAGCAGCAAGAAGGCAGTCCCCCTGTCGAGCCTGGCCTGCTCGAGGGTGCCGACGACGACAGCGATGCAATCCGCCGTGGAGCGGCGAGCGCGGAAGCCGCACTGCTCGGGAGGTAGAGCACCGCGGGCATCCGCAATCCACTGGAGCCGGGACAGAGCCATCGCCTCCATCGTCTTGCCCGGGATAGACGTGAGGGAGATCGGCCGGTATGAGGCAGGGCTGTGAGGTGGCTTGCCGCGTTTCAGCACGGGGACGATTACAGCATGTCGCCACGAATCCGGGAGGGAGCCGCTGTGCAGGACGTCGTTGTAAGCGTCGAGCAGGAGGCGGCGCTGCGGCTCGTCCAGGTTTCGCAGCATCTGCAGCGTTATCCCGTCCGCCCCAGGCGCGCTGCGGCGGCGCCGGCCGCGCGACAGGGCCCGCTGCAGCTCGTGATGAGTGAAGTCACTCTCGCACAGGCTTGTGATTGCCTGTGCGTGGTTTGTGTGAGCTTCGCCCCGCACGAACACCGCAGCGTACAGCGCCTGTAACACAGCCGGGGGCGCGCTGGAAGCAGGAGGGGTGGCAGCAAAAGCGTTCGCCAGAAGCTCTGCGAGCTCTAGCTCGCTGATCCCGCGCGCTATGGCGATGGCTAGCACCGGGAACCGCGGTGCCTTCGGGTTCAGGAGGGCCCGGAGGACTCGCCATCCACGGCGCTCGTTGCACGGCTGGGCGAGCGACGAGCAGAGGCCGGCCCAAGATCGGCGGCGCAGCTGACGGGCGTGTCGCCTGCACTGTTGCGTTTCGCCTGCGACACGTGGTTTTGCCGGCGCGACTGCGGCGGGGCGGCAGACATTTTGGCCCGATCGTCGTCGCCGCAACGCTCATCGGCAGGTGTTTCCAGGCGCGACTGCGGCGATGCGACCGCAAAGGATCACCCTCGCATTCCAGTCATTGTGCCAGAACCAGGCGATGCGAAAGCAGGGATCATCCTCTCATTACAGTCATTGTGCCCGACCGGCAGCGCTACAACAGGGTGCTACGAGATCGTGCTCGACATGGTGCTACGGCAGCGCTACAACAGGGTGCTACGAGATCGTGCTCGACATGGTGCTACGGCATCGCTACGACAGTGTGCGTCACCATTAGCCCACTGTACATTCACGTGCTCGTCTTTTGAGGGGTTCCTTCTTGCCCTCAACTGCGAGAGTATAAAAACAGCTGCCCCCGGACGCCAAAAGGAGGGCTCCGATTTCTTCTGTTGAGTAAAGTGCTCTCCCGTCTCTCTACTTCGGTCAACCTGACCGCCAACTCTTTGCGATGTTAAAATAAACAAGTTGTTTTGTTGTTACCAGTCGACTCATGCTTTGCCGGGACCTTCGGATGCTTCCAGTGGTACCCCAGGCCGCCAGGCCAACGCTACCCTTGGGGCTTGCGACCCAGGTACAACCACGGGCGTCAGCGCCGAGTTCCCAACAGATCGTACCAGCGGTGCGATCCCAAACATCTGGTTGGCAGCGGTGAGATCGCCTCCGACTTCAAACAACTGTCTGCCAGCGGTGAGATCGCGACAACGGAGGCCAGCAGCGAAGAGATGCAGTTGACTGTATGCTGAGCAGCTCAACGACGATCCGGGAGCAGTGCAACGAGCCCTGTGTGACGACTGGTTGCCTGCAGCGGAACGACTGCGCGGAACTCTTGACTGCGAGGTTTGGTGAGTGCGGGACTTTCTTCTTCTGAGCTTTGCCAGGCTTTTGTTAGTGTCAGAAACAGAGCTGGTAATTGTGGTTGTCGTTGCTGCCGGGTTAGTTTGCGGCAAGACAATAGTAAGCAGTAGAGAAAGCAGCATTCAGAGCAGCCATGGATTTGAAGTCGTTGCGCAAACCGAAATTGTTGGAGCTTGCAAGAGAGTTGGGTCTGGATGTCTCAGACAAACTAAGAAAACCTGAACTGCTAAAGGCTATTCTTGAGTTAGAGGCTGAGGATGACGAGCTGTCGGAATGCCTTGAGACCATTGAAGAGAGGGAGACTGCAAAAAGACAGGAGCGCGAACTTAAAGAGCAAAAAGAAAAAGAAGAGCGCGAACTTAAAGAACAGAAAGAAAAACAAGAGCGTGACCGTCAACACGCTTTGGAAATGAAGCGTCTTGAGGTAGAGATGGAACGCGCTCGTAATGGAAGTCAGGCACACGGTGCAGGAGAACGCGTATTGTTCAAAATGACTGACCTGATGCGGCCGTTTAAGCTTGGAGAGGACATTGGTTTGTTCCTGGTTAACTTTGAGCGAACGTGCGAGAAGCAGGGGTTCTCTCGGGAAACGTGGCCACAGCGCTTGCTCACTTTGTTACCCGGCGAGGCGGCCGACGTAGTCGCTCGCTTGGATAGAGAGGAGGCAGAGGACTTCGACACAGTGAAATCGAGTCTTCTAAAAAAGTACCGGCTGTCTGCGGAGGCGTTCCGTCGGAAGTTTCGGGAAAATGAGAAAGGCAAAAGTGAGTCATATACAGAGTTTGCGTATAGGCTTATGTCGAACATGCAGGAGTGGCTCAAAGAAGAGAAAGCGTTTGGTGACCACGATAAAGTTCTGCAGTGTTTCGGGCTAGAACAGTTTTATAGTCGGTTACCGGAGAACGTGCGATACTGGGTCTTGGATAGGCCAGACGTTTGTACGGTGGCTAAAGCCGCTGAGCTAGCCGAGGAGTTTGTGACGCGTCGGGCTCGCGGAGCTAAGGACGGTCAAAAGGGTGAATTTGGCTCGAAGTTTGAGAGGCCGAAGTTCACACCCATGAGAGCAAAGGGGAACACGCGTAGTGAGGATGCGAGTGAAAGCAGTCCGACCAAACGTAAAGAGACGGCGGCAGCCAAACGCAGAAAGCGGTTCGAGATGAGGCGAGCGGGCGTTTGTTATACGTGCCAGAAGCCGGGTCACTTTTCGGCGCAGTGTCCGGAAACAACACCAAAAGTTGTGTTTTTTTCAATAGGCAGCACTGACGAGAACATGAAGCTTCTCGAGCCTTACATGCGAAACCTCCTCGTGAACGGGAAAGAGTGCCGAGTGCTTCGCGATTCCGCAGCTACGATGGATGTAGTTCACCCGTCTTACGTAGAACCCCATATGTTCACGGGCGAGTGCGCATGGATCAAGCAAGCCGTGGAAGCTCATAGCGTGTGTCTGCCAGTAGCAAAGGTGCTTATTGAAGGACCTTTCGGAGCGCTTGAGACGGAGGCGGCAGTGTCATCTATGCTGCCCCCCCAGTACCCGTACCTACTTTCAAACAGGTCCGATCACCTCCTGCGCGAGAAGGGGCTTTTGTTTGGTGAAGCTAGTGTTCAGGCCTTAACCAGATCGAAGGTTCGGGAGCTCGCTGCAAAGGCGGTAGTTGCGGGGCCGACGTTATCAAACAACGAAAAAGGGTCAGAGGCGCAGCAAGCTGATATTCAGAGCACGCCCGAACTGAATAAACTTGAGTCTGTAACGTTAAAGGCACCAGATACCGGAGAGGAAAATCCCGATGCGGGAAAGTTAGAAGAGCTATCTACTGATTTGCTCATCGCGCCTACGTCAGACGGACTTGATAGGTTGCTAAAAGTCAGCCGGTCGGCTTTGATAGCCGAGCAAAAAAAGGATGGCAGCCTGGAAAACGTGCGCTGCAATGTCAAAGAAGGTATCGCCAGGAAAACTGCGCGTTTTGTGGAAAGAGGTGGAGTCCTGTACCGGAAGTATCTAGACCGCAGAGGAGTGGAGTTCGATCAGCTGGTCGTGCCTCAATGCTATCGTCAGGATCTGTTGCGCTTGTCACATGGGGGTTCGTGGTCCGGACACCTAGGAGTTAAGAAAACTAAGGACCGTCTCTTGCAAGAGTACTATTGGCCAGGGTGTTTTCGGGACGCAGACCATTTCGTGAGGACATGTGACACTTGTCAGCGGGTGGGCAAACCAGGGGACAAATCGAGGGCGCCGTTGAAATTGGTACCTATCATTGCGGAGCCTTTTAGACGGCTCGTTATTGATACTGTGGGACCTCTGCCGGTAACAGCCACGGGGTACAGACACATTTTGACTGTGATCTGCCCAGCGACAAAGTTCCCTGAAGCAGTGCCGCTTAAAGAACTCAGCTCAGTTGAGATAGTTAATGCACTACTGTCCATATTTGCGCGAGTTGGTTTTCCTGCAGAAATTCAATCAGATCAGGGCACAGTGTTTACTAGCGCTTTGACGACAACTTTTCTCGAAAGGTGTGGGGTAAAGCTGCTACACAGCTCAGTGTACCACCCACAGTCGAATTCCGTTGAGAAGCTCCACTCCGTCATGAAGCGCGTGTTGAGAGCGTTGTGTTTTGAACATCGAACTGACTGGGAGCTGTGTCTGCCTGGGGTGATGTTTGCTTTAAGGACCGCGCCGCATGCGGCTACGGGGTTTTCGCCAGCTGAACTGGTGTACGGTCGCTCGCTTCGGTCTCCGCTTCGCATGCTTCGAGAATCGTGGGAAGGTAGGGGCGACGACCCAGTCGTGGTGGAGTACGTACTTAAGCTCCTCGAACGCTTAAGAAGGGCACAGGAGTTGTCAGGTGAAGCAATGACAAAGGCCCAGCAGAGGGCCAAGGTTTATTATGATCGGACAGCCAGGGCCCGTCGTTTTGAGGTGGGCGATGAGGTCATGATATTGCGCACATCGCTAAACAACAAACTAGACGTGCAGTGGGAGGGCCCAGCACGAATTATTCAGAAACTGTCGGACGTTAACTACGTGGTAAGTCTGCCAGGAAAGCGGAAAGCACAGCAAGTTTACCACTGTAATCTGCTCAAACCTTATAGACAAAGGGAAGCAGTGGTGTGCATGATGGTAAACGTTCCTGAAGAGCTTCCGGTCGAGCTTCCGGGACTAGGCTCAGTGACGAACAGGGAAGACACCGGTCAAGTCATTAGTGACCTTATCAGTAAAGCACCGCTGTCACCTGAGCAGAAAACCGAACTACACCAGCTATTACAAGAGTTTCAAGGTCTGTTCTCTGAGAGGCCTGGTAGGACTTCGGTACTTACTCATGATATAGAACTTACCTCCCCAGAGCCAGTACGATCCAAGGCGTATCGGGTGTCACCCCGCCAGAGCGATATTATGGAGGCTGAGGTAAAGAAAATGCTACAGCTCGGTGTTATTGAGGCAGGTGAGAGTGATTATACCTCCCCTTTGATTTTAGTTGAGGTACCGGGCAAGGAACCTCGTCCTTGCGTCGACTACCGCAGGCTTAATTCCATCACTAAGGATCAAATTTATCCGATCCCTAACATCGAGGAGCGCCTTGAGAAAGTTAGTAGCGCTCAGTTTATTTCCACCCTAGATCTTGTCAGGGGTTATTGGCAGGTTCCACTTACAGAAGAGGCTAGTAGGTATGCGGCGTTCATTTCACCAATGGGAACATTCCGTCCTAAAGTGTTGAGTTTTGGTTTGAAGAACGCGCCATACTGTTTTTCAAGCCTCATGGATAAAGTGTTGCGGGGACAGCAAGAATTCGCTTTACCGTATCTAGACGACGTAGCGATATTCTCCGCATCCTGGTCTGAGCATATGGCACACTTGCGGGCAGTGCTAACCCGCCTGCGCGAAGCGGGCTTGACAGTCAAGGCTCCTAAGTGCCAGTTAGCACAGGCCGAGGTTGTCTACCTCGGTCACGTGATTGGTCAGGGTCGTCGCCGCCCCTCTGAAATAAAAGTGGCCGCTGTGCGAGACTTTCCGCAACCGCGCACCAAGACCGATATTCGGTCGTTCTTGGGTGTCGCCGGCTACTATCAGAGGTACATCCCCAGGTACTCTGATATCGCGGCTCCCCTGACGGATGCTCTAAGAAAAACAGAGCCTCAAACAGTCGTCTGGGACGAGACAAAGGAAAGAGCTTTTAGCGCCCTAAAGAGTGCCCTAACAAGCCAGCCTGTGCTACGATCGCCAGACTATACAAAAGGGTTCATTGTTCAGTGCGATGCTAGTGAGCGAGGCATGGGCGTTGTACTGTGCCAACGGGAAAATGGAGAAGTAGAACACCCCGTCCTGTATGCTAGTCGTAAGCTGACCAGTCGTGAGCAGGCGTATAGCGCCACCGAGAAAGAGTGTGCGTGTCTCGTGTGGGCCGTTCAGAAATTGTCATGCTATCTAGCCGGCTCGAGGTTTATCATTGAGACGGATCACTGCCCTCTCCAATGGCTGCAGACCATCTCTCCCAAAAATGGCCGCCTCCTGCGCTGGAGCCTCGCTTTACAACAATATTCCTTTGAGGTGCGTTACAAAAAGGGGAGTCTCAACGGTAACGCCGATGGCTTAAGTCGAAGCCCCTAACGTAGGAATCAGCCTCAAAATTGTTTATTACTGATGTTTTTCTTCCTGAGGCAGGATTTTTTTTACATATTGCTTTTGTTTAGTGTTTCAAAGTGATGATATGCTTTCTAGTGCAATTTTTCAATTTGTGGACGCGTTCTGAGTGATGCTAGACTACTGTAAGGAACTAGGCAGTGGTATAAAAAGGGGAAAGAGCCTGGCAGGGCTTAGTGAGGGTTGTGCCGTGCTTGCTGACTGAGCGGTTGAGTTTCAGCGTAGTTCTAACGCTTGCCGGGAACGAGAACAAAAATGTGAACTCTCCCGAAGTCACTTTGCAGTGTCCCGTGCGAACCTGAACTAGAGAACGAGGCCTTCTCTGTGCGCTGCGCTCAAGAAACGTCGAGGGACGCCCGACTTCGGTTATGAGCATCATCGAGCGACATCCCTCCGGACAGCGGATGCAGTCCCCTGTCCATCGGGATCTCCTTCCCCCGGCGGGGCGGTCTGTTGCGTTTCGCCTGCGACACGTGGTTTTGCCGGCGCGACTGCGGCGGGGCGGCAGACATTTTGGCCCGATCGTCGTCGCCGCAACGCTCATCGGCAGGTGTTTCCAGGCGCGACTGCGGCGATGCGACCGCAAAGGATCACCCTCGCATTCCAGTCATTGTGCCAGAACCAGGCGATGCGAAAGCAGGGATCATCCTCTCATTACAGTCATTGTGCCCGACCGGCAGCGCTACAACAGGGTGCTACGAGATCGTGCTCGACATGGTGCTACGGCAGCGCTACAACAGGGTGCTACGAGATCGTGCTCGACATGGTGCTACGGCATCGCTACGACAGTGTGCGTCACCATTAGCCCATTGTACATTCACGTGCTCGTCTTTTGAGGGGTTCCTTCTTGCCCTCAACTGCGAGAGTATAAAAACAGCTGCCCCCGGACGCCAAAAGGAGGGCTCCGATTTCTTCTGTTGAGTAAAGTGCTCTCCCGTCTCTCTACTTCGGTCAACCTGACCGCCAACTCTTTGCGATGTTAAAATAAACAAGTTGTTTTGTTGTTACCAGTCGACTCATGCTTTGCCGGGACCTTCGGATGCTTCCAGTGGTACCCCAGGCCGCCAGGCCAACGCTACCCTTGGGGCTTGCGACCCAGGTACAACCACGGGCGTCAGCGCCGAGTTCCCAACAGATCGTACCAGCGGTGCGATCCAAACAGCACACAGCGTCCAGGCGGTTGTACAAAGACCAGTCCGCCTCGGCTCCGGTTCGCATCGCTCTCCGCTGAGCGCGGCGGCGAGCGGCGCGTACATTGAGGAGCTTGATGTCCTGGCAAGGGGAACCGGCAGGTACGGCAACACGCGTCGAAGCCCGATTCGCGCACTCTGCGATGTGCGCTGTTACGACTTTGAGGTGGTCCCGTAGCGCTCGTCACCCGTTTCGTGACAGAGCGTTGGTAGCGAAGACTCCGAGTCAGGCGTCGGTGAGAATAACAAAAGGGACTTTATACACTATATACAGGTCATTATACAGGACATGAAGGGATCGGCACTGGGGCCGAGAGCTCACAGCAAACGCGACTGTTCTCGCACGGCGACGTCCGGCGAAAACGCGTGACACATCTCACTCCAGTCGAGAGCGGCACTCTGCTCCCGGTGGGTCGGCGGATCCGGTTTTCCAGGCGGCGCGCCGCGGCTTATAAGCCCCCAGAAACCATTGTCACTCAAACGGCCCAATACAAAGTGAACACTCGACGGTCGTCGAAGAGGTCCAACCAGCGACCACGCTGGCCACCCCGTTCAAAGTTGGCGGGCGCGGTGACCTCCAGGGAAGGGGAGGTACGGCGCCGGGCTGTCTGGCACTTGGCGACACGTTTGAACATGTTGCCCGCCGATGCTTCTCCGGAGGACACCACTGCCTGACGGCTCAGCATCTTGACTTGTCAAGGGAGAATTAGGGGGCTGTGCCTTTCGGCGCAGCCCCGGGTTTGTCCAAAGGGCGCTCGCAGGAAAATTCTCCATCTTGCAGATTCGGAATCCGGGCTTGTGGTAATGGCACAACAGCATCCCCGCCCTCAGATAAGGCGCCAGGAAGACGAGCTGCCTCTACGTGGCTCGGATGCCAGGCGCGCACGTTCGTCAGGCTCGTCCAAGTTTACGTCCAGTGTCGGGACGCCAGGTCACTTCACGTGCCCAGGTCCCACTCGCCAGGACAGGAGCTCGGCTCACCGCGTTGTCGCCAAGGCACCTCAACCAGCTCCGCTCGGGTCGTTCCTAAGCCCTTGCTTCTCGCCACTGGTCCCGGTTGGTCGTTCTGCAGCTTGCAAAACCGACCGGCAAAAGGCAACACCCAACACGAACAAGTGCCCTCTGTCTCCCGTCAAACACCAGACAAGGCTATAATCCAAATCAACCTAACTGAATTGCTATCCCCCTTTTTGCTCCCGCTGCAACAAGAGGCAGGTGTACGATCTAGTATACAAGGCTCAAACAACCCTTTTTCAAATGAACAACACACCAAAAGATCAGGAACAATTAATAATCAGCAATAACAATGACAAATAGAATGGTCCCCTTGAAATCACTTGGACCGAAAACATACTACTGAGGAAGCAAATGAGGTCATTCATTTTTCCCGGCGATATTTTCGCGGAATCCGAAGCTGCTTATATTTGCGACCCTGCTTATCCGTGTAGCGGCGGTACAATAAGCCAGATTCCTTGCCAAATGAAACCCACTTTTTTTCCACTCCCCGTTAGACGCTCCTCCTCAGATCGGCTAGTGAACAGTCTTCCTGTTGCTCGCGAATCAGAGTTTCTCTTTCAACTGCCGCCTGCTCCTGCCAGCTGGCGGAAACCGGAGCGAGTGTGGAGCCCGCGTCGCCTAATTGCGGCGTCGCGTCTATATCGCGGCTAGCACTGCACGCGTCACTCCCACTCACTTCCAGGACCCGCTCGCCTAGGCCAGCCTCCGAGCTCTGCCTCTCCCGTGACTGCTCGCCACTCATGTTACCTTGATCAGTCCGTGTGCCGCACCTCTGTTCGCTCACCGACTCAAAGTCAAGTTCCCTCGACAGCTGGCGCGCTTTGGATCGCGTGAGGGCCATGTACGCCACGTCGGCAAAGAATGATTTGCCCTGATCCTTCAGCAGCTGTTCCGAGCTATTTGAGAAGAGGTAGGGAAAGTGCTCCGGTAGGGCGGCAGACACAGCGGCTTCTGTGTTCAGTTTCCCAAACTCTCCTTCAATGATAACCGTTGCGATCGGTAAACAGACACTCTCCTCCTCGGCCACTTGCCGTATCCAAGCGCACTCTCCCGTAAGATCACTCGAGGAGACGAAAGACGGGTGAACAACGTCCATAGTTGCTGCAGAGTCCCGAAGTGCTCGGCACTTCTTGCCGTTTACCTTAATTTCCCGCATATATGGCTCCAAGAGTCGTATGTTTTTGTTAGTTTCCCGTATTGTTGCAAAAGCAATTTTCTCTGGGCAGCTCGCAGCGATGTGCCCTTGCTTTTTGCAATTGTAGCAAGTTAACGGCTTCCGTTTTTCAAAAGAACGCGTCGTATCGTTTCGCTGCTTGGGACCATCGTTAGCATTCTGAGACGTATTCTGTCCTTCCCTTACAGTTTCTTTGGTAAGGGACTCGTCTTTCCGAAACTCGCGACGCGTAATTTGCTTCCGTTCGTCGGGCTTCCCGGAAAACCCATCTCTCCTATCTGCTTTTTCTACGCGCACTGCCTTGCTGTGCAAGCTGCGGCGGGTGTAATACTCTTCCGCTAACTCTGCTGCCTTGTTTAGCTTAACCTCTTTTAGCCTATCTTGCAGCCAGAGCCTGACATCCTCATCAATGCAACGGTAGAACTGCTCCAACGCGATGCATTCGACGATTTTGTCGCGGTCGTCGTAAACCTCTTCGCCCTTCAGCCATTCCACCAGATCGGCTTTTAGACGAAACGCGAAGTCAACATTCGACTCCTTGCCCTTTTTTGCATACCGGAACCTCTGCCGGAAAGCTTCGGGCGACAATTTGTACTTCCGCAGTAGCGCTTCCTTCACATCACTGTAGCTCTCAAACGCCTCTTTCGATAAGCAAGTTATTACGTCTGATGCCTCCCCAGGAAGCAAGGCTAACAGATTCTGTGCCCAGAGGGATCGCTCAATGCTATTCCGTTCGCACACGTGCTCAAATTTCACGAGGTATTTGGCCATATCCTCTCCGACGACAAAGGGTGGAAGTTGATCGCGTATTCTCGGAACATTAGAAGTGAGACCAGGCGCGGGCGAGTTATTTCGGATCTCCAACTCTTTCATTTTAAGCTCGTGCTCGCGACGTTCTCTCTCTCTCCTTTCCTCCTTTTCCTCCTCGCGACGTTCCTTTTCTCTCCTCTCCTCCCTTTCCTCCTCGCGACGTTCCTTTTCTTTCCTTTCCCGCTCGCAACGTTCCTTCTCCTCCCTTTCCCGACGTTCATTGATACCCGCCAAGGCTTCTGCGGCTTCCTCAGCCGTTACGTCCCCAGTCCTCATGACCTCAAGGATCGCATTCTTTCTTTTGGTTGAGCCCAACTCAATGCCCAACTCCTCACAAATTTCGAGAAGTTCCTTCACCTTGTACTTCTCCATCGTTCACACTGTCCTCCTGCTGTTTACCCTTTTTGAATATACCTGCCGTACGCTACTATAATGCTACTAGTAAGACATATGCAAGTATTTCACACACTGCCCTGTTTACCCCCTCAGCATCCCCTGGTTTTCAAAACACTCTTACTAGGCTTGAAACACACAAGGTTATCACAATGCAACACCAAATCCTTCCCTAAGCTACTATAACCTGTGTCAGAGAAAGTCTGGTGTTTGAGGTAAACTTCAGGCACTCACCGCGCCGAGGTAGCTGATGCCGGTCAATCCCACCGCTGCCACCACTGTTACGACTTTGAGGTGGTCCCGTAGCGCTCGTCACCCGTTTCGTGACAGAGCGTTGGTAGCGAAGACTCCGAGTCAGGCGTCGGTGAGAATAACAAAAGGGACTTTATACACTATATACAGGTCATTATACAGGACATGAAGGGATCGGCACTGGGGCCGAGAGCTCACAGCAAACGCGACTGTTCTCGCACGGCGACGTCCGGCGAAAACGCGTGACACATCTCACTCCAGTCGAGAGCGGCACTCTGCTCCCGGTGGGTCGGCGGATCCGGTTTTCCAGGCGGCGCGCCGCGGCTTATAAGCCCCCAGAAACCATTGTCACTCAAACGGCCCAATACAAAGTGAGCACTCGACGGTCGTCGAAGAGGTCCAACCAGCGACCACGCTGGCCACCCCGTTCAAAGTTGGCGGGCGCGGTGACCTCCAGGGAAGGGGAGGTACGGCGCCGGGCTGTCTGGCACTTGGCGACACGTTTGAACATGTTGCCCGCCGATGCTTCTCCGGAGGACACCACTGCCTGACGGCTCAGCATCTTGACTTGTCAAGGGAGAATTAGGGCGCTGTGCCTTTCGGCGCAGCCCCGGGTTTGTCCAAAGGGCGCTCGCAGGAAAATTCTCCATCTTGCAGATTCGGAATCCGGGCTTGTGGTAATGGCACAACAGCGCGAAGAAATCGTCGCCGCGCGGTGTTTGGGCACAGAAATCGCGAACATGGGCCAGCGCACGACCGTGTACACACGCCTGGCGCCGCGATTCGGCAGCACGGGGGAGAGAGAGTTGGGGATGTGGTCGGATCCCGCGGTGTCCGGGGCACGCTGCCACTCGTATGAGCAGCGCTCCGAAACAAGCGCGAGATCGATCACTGTGGCGGTCCCGCTGCGACGGGCGAAGGTGGGCTGGCCGCTGTTGATGACGGCAAGGCCCGCCGCACCGGCCGCGCCCATCAAGTTCTTCCCCCGGATGGTGGTCTTCGCAGAGCCCCAGCACCCATGATGCGCGTTGAAATCGCCGCACACCACACAGTCACGCGCGAGCGAAGCGGCGAGGCGCGACAGGAATGTCATGTCGCACTGCAGAGCGGGTCGCACGTACACACTCGCGACCGACGTATCGGTGCCGCGCACACGGACGGTAACGGCCACGCACTCGACCACTGCACAGCACAGATGTTCCGTGGCGATGAGGGCGTGCGGGAGAGAGGCACGCACATACACCGCTGCGCGAGGGGAGCCAGGCGGGTGCGCCGCGTCGGTGCAGGGCGCAGCATCGCAGTCGTCGCGTCGGCACTCTGTGGGGCTGCTGTATCCGATGTAGCCGGGCAGCGAGACCTCCTCTGCACGCGCATACGTTTCCTGGAAGGCGAGGACGTCATAGTCGTGCAGAGGCAGCTGCTCGGCCAACTCGGCATGCCTTCGCCGCAGGGAGTTGCAGTTCCACTGCAGGATGCGCGGACGACATTCAGCAGTGGGACTGGCCATGATGGTTCGGTGGCTGTTGTAAAGCCACTGCCTGCAGGCAGATGGGTCGTAGCGGGTGGTCAGCTGGCAGCATAGCGCCGACTGCTTGCATGGTAACCAGCAGGTTTGCTACCAGCTGATCCACTGTAGTCTGGCCAGGGGGGGGGGGCAGCATTGTCCCGTGTCTCCTGATGGCGGGAGGTTCGAGGGGCTGGTACCAGACGCTTGGGTGCGGGGCTGGGGCCTTTCAGCGCGCTCGCATATGACCGCGCCAAGGTTGAGGACTGCTGCTGCTGCTCCTCCCTGACTGCTGCCCTGACAGCACGCCTCGACAGTGCTGCGGTGGAAGAAGCCATGATGGTCGCCACCTGGCGTTCTTCTTGCCATTTGGGGCAGGCGGGGGTGTCGGCCCTGTGGGGGCCCCCGCAGTTCCTGCAGCGAACCGTCCGGCAGGGTTCGCCCTCCGCATGGCTTTTGCCGCAGGAGAAGCAGTCGGACGGCCAACTGCAGGATTCCAGCACGTGCCCGAAGCGGCCGCACTGGCGACACTGCACCGGACGCGGCCTGGCCGGCCTCACCCTGAAGCCGAGCTTGAAGAGGCTCAGGTGTTCAGGGGGGACCGGTCCCGCGAACCGGACAGTGACGGTGCTCCCGTCCCGCGTCGCCGACAGCACTGGAACGCTCGACTCCATGGCTCCTAGCAGGTCAGCGTCCGCAGGTAATCCGTTCACCCCGTGCAGGTAGCCGGTGCTCTGGCCGCGCACGGCCGGCAGTCGGGCAGTCACCGAGATGCCGTGCAGCTCGGTTATTGCCAGCAGCTCCTCCTGGCATTCCCGGGTGGTGGTGTCGGCGGCCACGATGTTGCGCCTGTGGTTGACGCGCACCGCAGCAACACCGGCCCGCGATGAGAGGGCCGCCGCGAGTGCGAGGCGCGGTGCTCCCCTGAAGGCTCCGCCGGGCGCCGAGGGCCGGAAGAGCACCGTACCGATGACCGCAGGATTCCACCGGGAGTGCTGCAGTCTCCAGGGCCTTCGCACGCCGCCTGTCCCACCTCGATTGCACGAGGGTGAAGCCATCGGAGGTTGGCTCGCTGGCGGGTGGTGTCTGCCTCATTACAGCCGCTGCAGGCACGCTGGGGGTGACAGGGCTGGCGGGCGGGCGCCGCGAGCCGGCCGAAGCGACGGGAGACGAAGACGAGGCAACGGCAGGAGCTTTGTTGTGCCTCTGGTGCTTCTTCCCCTTTCGCCTCGGCAGCGGGGCAAGCTGGCGTGGCGGGTCCCTCAGGAACCGCGCCGCGGGGTGCTCGGCGCCCCGCTTGGACGAGCCGGGGGGAGGTGCGTCCGCCAGCTCCATCGCGTCGGTAGCGTTGTCGCGTGCAGCCGAAGCGCTAGCGGACGCCGTTTCCGGAGGGGCACCTGGTTGGGCGGCCGGAGAGGAGAGGGTGGCGGCTGCTTCTCGGGAGGGTGGCAAGATGGCGCCGCCCTGGCCTGCCTGCTCCACGTGGCCGCTGGCTTCGACGTGCTGCTCCGCGCTGGGGGGAGCATACGGCGGCTGCTTGCGACGCGCGGTTGCCTCGTCGTCGTCGCTCTCCGTTTCACGAGCTCGTTTTCTGGAGCTCGACAGGTCCATCTCCTCGTCGTCAGAGGAAGGGAGCGGGACTGAAGCACGGGGCTCCTCGCTTGCTGGGAAACCCTCCGCGGTAGGCTTCGAGGCTACCTCGGGGGCTGACGGATTCGTGGTGTCTTCCGGGGCAACCTCAGTCTGTGAGGGAACCACGGGTGGAGCAGTGGTGGTGGTGGCTCGTTGACGAAGCCATTCGCCCAGCATGCGTGAGGCCCTCACATGCAGATCCTCCCTAGCGCGTAGCTCGTCAAGGGACGCGGGGCCGAGCGTCAGCCGGCTCATGCTAGCATGGCGTCGGTGGCGCACGGGCGGCGGGCGCTCGCTTGGCGAGCGAAACTCCATCATAGGCTGCGATGGCCTCTTCTCGCGAGCGGGAAGAAGGCCAAGTGCAGCGAAGGCACGTCACACGTGTATCTCGAAGGTCGCAGGAAGCGTCCGTTGTCGTGCTCGGAATAGGCGAGGAAGAGCGCGTGAGACGCTGTAGCGTCTGCTGCTGACGCAGGAGCTCCAAACCTCACGTCCGCACACGATGGTAGCTCCGAGTGGCGACCGTCATATAATGACGTACACTTCAGAGGTGGCACCCTCTCATCTATTGGTCACGTACTCCCCTTCTTCCACCGCCGGCTTGGGAGTGGCACATCTAATGACGTAAGCGGCGAAGCGGACGGTTCGTATTCCAAACCGTTATAAGATTCGGCCCCAGGGCACTATAACGCTTACCCCCCCTTTCCACTCCTACGAGCGGGTCGCAGGAACGGTGGCCTATTTTAAAACTCTGGCTGAAGTTAGCTAAGTGCTCATCTAAGTGCTCTGCGTAAAGCATGTAATTTATTATAAGGTTTTAAAAATGCACATCGCTGCCGATCACAGCGCACTGCTCGGCGGAATCTTAAGCCGCCCCTACCCATGTGACGTCAGTGGGGCGAGCTATCCGATTGGCTGACCAGGGCGCGTGATCGATAATTTTTCCAACTTTATGGTAAACAAATGATCTTCGTAATAGTTGGAATGTTAGTTAATTTGTTTTTATGAAAAGAAAGTAACATAAAGAGAATGCACAAGAACAATTTTTCAGTACGTTAAGCACTTCCGGCACACAGCAAGTGTCGTCTGCTTGCGTTACAACGTACTCCATTTTGAAGGAAGCTCCGCGGTCACAGTTGGTCTCAGTCTTTTCGCGAGCACTATGATTCGACTTTGTTGCCTTGTGGACTGAAAACGTAGCGACTGGCAATATGTCAAGCTGCGACATCGTGTCCCTCTGCAAGGCAGCGTACGAGCGGACTGGCTGCTGCGCATCGGACTACCGCTATCCGATCGGCGCCAGGATTTGCGCGTTTGTGGCCGTCACTTTACACCGGAAGATTACTAAAGCAACAGCGTTTCGCGAGTGGCAAACGTAAGCGCAAGGGGACAGGGTCTGGCCGCTTGACTGTGCCGTAACGGGATGAGCCGAGATGAGCAGAAGGGCAAATGTGAATGGTCTGCACGGTGCAGCCACCTGGTGGCATAGAGCGCAACCATACACAGTAGCAGCAACGAAGCGTATTTTTCTTTGCTGCTGGTGCGTATTTTTCGCAGGAGTGTAATCATCGACACGTTGTTTTTATGAATGTTTAAAATGTTTTACACTTGGTTAGAGCAATATTAGCGCTTTGTTTGGCTGGTTAAGCGCTGCGCCAACAAGTGTCTGGACCGTGTAGACCGATCAGGCCGCTCACGTACGTCTACGCCAAAGTTCCTTCATCAGCTTGAGTTTATGCCTCCAGTGATTTGCCGAAATGACCAGCTTGCCTGTGGTTAACGGACACGTTCGGTGCTACGACAGAATTCTCGCAACGCACACTGCTTCGATAGCTCTCGCTTGGGGTCGACAGCCAAGCGGCTAGCGGAGAGGTCTCGCGCGGGCGGGGGCGGGCTCCAAAACAACCGGAAGTGGACGATGTGACGTCGCATCGTGACGCAGGACCAGTGAAGGCGGAGCGTGGCCCCGCTCGCTCGGCGAACGAGTTGTGGAGGAAAAGCGTGGATGGGGAGGAGCGTAACTTCTAATCGCTTAATTGTAGCTCCATTAATACGTAACGCTTCAATCAAATTGTGGTGCGAATGTTCTACTTAAGCTGTACCCTACGCGTCTACAAAATTTGTCCGAACCGTTTCAGGGGCCCTTTAAGTACTGCCAACTTGCCCTCCTCCTCCACGCCTCTCTCCCACTCACCCCCTTAGCTTCCGGTGCCAAGCGGAACTTACGTAGCTGCAGCTTCCTGTTCCGAGTGGAAGTGACGCTTTGTTTTTTAGCGTTGTTTACTTTCGCGTCACTGGAGAGGCTTTAATTATGGTGTTCTAGAAGGGGGTAGTGGGCTCAGGAGCCGGAGCGCCCTATGCATTGAAGCGAGGCGGCGAGTGTGGACGGGACGTGGATTTCGGTGGCGGCGCTGTAGTCGCGTAGGCAGGCAGGAGCCACAAACACGCGAACATCGGTACTGTAGGAGAGGTGACAGGAATAAGCGCAAGAGCCAAATTAAGTCAGACATAGGGTTCATTAACATGCAAGGTGGCAGAAATAGGCTAAAATGGGAGGAAATCGAAGAACAACTAAGGCAGGAGAACTTAATGGTTTATGGGTTTGTAGAGACACATCTTAGGGACACGGAACAACCGCCCTGTAACCCTGATTATGCATGGGAATACTGCAACAGAGTGCAGGGTAGCAGAAAGGGTGGGGGAATTGGAGCATTCATTCATAAAAATACAAATTGGCAAAGGGTCAAACAGGAATGCAAGGAGCATTTATGGCTAGAAGGAAAAGTAGCAGGGGCGAAAACACTTCTGGGCTTTGTATACCTTTGGACAGGATCAAATGCTAAAGAGGAAAACAAAAAAATGTTGGACTGTATAGCAGCGGACATCAATGAGCTAGGAAAAGGATGTGAAGTAATTGTATTAGGAGACATGAATGCGCATGTTGAAGATATGGATGGGTACACAGACTCCACAGGTAACATGCTGCTGGATATGTGTGAGAGGCTTAACTTAGTTGTCTGTAACTCTACTGAAAAGTGTGACGGGATCATAACATGGGAGGTAGGGGGTCGACACTCGACAATAGATTATGCGTTGATGTCACATAGGATGTACGATAGATTAGGAGCCATGATTATAGATGAACAGGGCTCCAGAAGTATAGGTAGCGACCACAAACGTATCAAGTTGAGTTTTAAGAGGGAAACTAAAGCACGAACGACGCGCGAGGAAACGCCAGATGTGATTTTTTACTCAGAAGACGAAGTGGAAATAGCGGCCAAACAAATTGAAGAGGAAATATCAGAGAGTGCTGAAACTGATTGGACTTACCCAAAGTTAATGAGACTATTTGAGCGTGAGCTAGGTAAGGCGCGAGTCAGGAAAACAAGGCAAGGGATACGAAAACTCAAGAGCTGGTGGGATGAAGAGGTTAAGAAGGCCATAAAGAAACGTCAGGAAGCCTCCAGGGAACACAGGTATTCCAAAAGTAAGGGAGAACCTGAAGCAGAAGTAGAGAGGGAATGGGTAAACTACATAAAATGCAAAAGGGAAGCATCTTATTTGATCAACGAGAAAATCAAGACAAAAGGATCCCAATGGCTGTCAAAAATAAGCAATAAAAAAGATAAACAGGCAGCTAGAAAATTCTGGCAACATCTGAACTCCTTGGGTAATAGGACAAGCCTAGAGCAGAGGTATATAGTAACAGCTCAAGGTACTCGGTTAGAAGGAGAGGCGGCAATGGAGCATATAGGAACCATGATGAGGGAAAAATTTACAGAACAGACAAATGGTACATGCAGTACGTCGGAGAGGGATAGCCCGGTCAACCCACTGCTTTCGCTTGGACAAAAAGAGTGGGAAAGGGCGTAGAAGAGGGTACCAAGTAGCACATCGGCAGGCCCCGATGGTATTCCAATTATGTTAATAAAGAAATTGGGCCCGAAATCTAAGAAAGCATTGAGGGAGGTGGTGAGCAAAATGCTAGTGGATGGTAAAGTACCTGACGAATGGAGGCTAAGTAGGATGAGAATGATATATAAGGGAAAGGGGGACAAAGCTGACATAAATAACTACCGGCCTATAACAGTGACGTCAGTGGTTTACAGGGTGGTTATGCAGATTATAAAGGACAGACTGCAGGCATGGGTAGAGAACGAGGGGGTACTTGGAGAGCTACAAAATGGGTTCCGGAAGCATAGGAGGCTAGAAGACAATCTGTTCTCGCTAACACAGTGCATTGAAATAGCTGAAAAGGAACACAGACCCCTATGGCTGGCTTTCTTGGACATCAAGGGAGCCTATGACAGTGTACTTCAAGAGGGCTTGTGGGGCATTCTGGAAACTTTAGGAGTGCAAGATGGAGTAACCAATTTCTTAAAAGATATCTATAAAGGTAACCGGGTGATTATACAATGGGAAAAGCAGGTTTCGGAGCCTGTGATGATTCGGCGGGGGCTTAGGCAGGGGTGCCCATTGTCACCTCTGATGTTTATGCTGTACCTACAAGGTCTAGAGGCCAAAATACAGCAAAGCGGACTCGGCTTCAACCTATCATTTCTCAAGCAAGGAAAATTGATTGAACAGTCATTACCAGGACTGATGTACGCGGATGATATTGTATTAATAATAATAATAATAATAATAATAATAATAATAATAATAATAATAATAATAATAATAATAATAATAATAATAATGTTTATTTCCCATCAAGCAAGATGGAGGAGGCTGCAGGTAAAAGCTGCACGAACGAACGGCAGCTTGACAGGAGCCCGCAGCCCCCTCTACAAGGCGGCAGTAAAAGGGTTACAGAAAAGAACATCGAAAAACATACATAGGCACCGAAATGGACACCGGGAATGAACACAAAAATTATTCAATGAGAAAGATTAGCTACCTTATACATAGTGTTGTCGTATTGCAGCATTAGTTACTTTTAAAATATCAGTGGTAGTTTTGTTGTAATTATTCAGGAGAGTGGGCAGGGTGAAGGACAGTTTTTCTGTAGAGTAGTTAGCGCGAGGGGTTATAACATTCCATTTTTCTTTGTGCCGGGTAATGTGTATGGAAATGTTCTCTTTTAGTGATGATAAGTCGCGTAGAAACGTTCTATTATCAAATACTTCGCGTTTGAAGGCTAGTGTTAGCTTATAGTCATAAAGATTTTTGACTGGTATAATGTTTGTTTTTTGAAAAAAACTGTGTGTATGGCTGTTATAGGGTAAGTCATAAAGCAGTCTGACCATTTTTTTCTGGAGGACAAAAAGTTTCTGTAAGTTAGTTTGAGTGGTTGTGCCCCAAACCAATAAACAGTAATTTAGATTAGAGTAAAAAAGCGAATTATAGAGAAGTAGTTTGACCTTGAATGGCAGGCATGTCCTTAGGCGAGATAAGGCGCCAACTACACGAGTTAACTTGGTCAAAAGAGTGTCAATGTGGTTATCCCAAAGCATATTATCGGAAAATGTTACGCCAAGGATTTTAATCTGATCAGTTATTTGTAGTGGTTCGCCCCCATACGTTAAGTTTGCTGGAGCATTGAATTGTTTCGATTTCGGCCTAAATATAACAGCTTTTGTTTTATTAACATTGATCTTCAGCTGATTTGCTATTGACCATTTTTTCAGGTGTATAAGGAGGGAGTTTGCTGCACTTACCAGTTGATAACAATCGGGAGCTGTTATAAAAATACTGGCGTCATCCGCATATAAAATATATTTTGATTTTGTACAGATATTTGTAAGGTCGTTGATGTAAATATTAAAGAGCAGTGGACCCAGAATGCTCCCTTGGGGAACACCTCTAATAATAGATTTCAAGTCAGATTGATATGATTCAATTTTTACAAACTGTTGCTGGTGACTAAGGTATGACTGAATTAGTTGCAGGAAATGTCCACGGATTCCATATATTTCAAGTTTTTTAAGTAGTGTACAGTGATGAATACAGTCGAAGGCTTTAGAGAAATCCACATAAATACCCAGTACTAACATTTGTTTTTCAAAATGTGATAAAATAAATTCTTTCTGTTCAAGTAACGCCATTTCCGTAGATTTGTTTTTGCTGAATCCAAACTGTGCAGGTGAGATTAAATTGTGTTTATCAAGGAAGCTGGACATTCGAATATGAATAACCTTCTCCAATCCCTTAGAGAATATGGGTAGTACTGAAATTGGTCGATAATTACCCATGTCATTCGCATCACCCTTTTTGAACAGTACAGTCACTTTTGCAATTTGCATTCTTTTCGGAAATAACGCACTCGATAAGCAGATGTTAAAATGTAAGTTATATAGGGACACAGAATGTCAAGAACATATTTAATTGGGCGAATTTGCATAAATTCTGCGTCACAGCTTGGACTATTTTTAAGAGAGGAAAAAACTGACATCACCTCGGATCCGGTTACTGGACTGAGAAAAGCGCAACGTTGGTTGTGAGCAGGCATGAAGTCGATGAACTCATTGAGTACTCCACAATCAGAATAATCAAGGAAGTGATCATTAAAAGAATTGGCAAGTGCATTGCCGCTTACTTCTCTGCCATCCAATGACAATTTCCAGATACCTGGTGTCGATTTTCTAGGCCTTATAAAGGTATTAAGTTTTTTCCACAGTTGATCACTTTTGTATAGACAACTCTCGAATTCAGAGTAAAGGTAACGAGATCTGCTCGTTCTAATCTCCTTGTTTAGCTTATTTCGATATGTTTTATATTTCTTGAGAAGATTCGGATCTTTTGTTTTAACGAAGCTATGGTAAAGCGAGTTTTTGTAGTTAATTTTGCTGCGCAGTGCGGGTGTAATCCAGGGCTTACGAATATTTCTACCCAGGGGAAACGTTTTTAGCGGGAAATGTTTCTTATAAATCTCCGTTATTTTATTAATAAACCTGTTGTATGCGTCATCAGCATTTTCTATTTCTAGAAGCCATTCAAAGTCAGACTGCAGTAATTCGTTTCTAAAACTGTCTAGACCAGCCTTCGTAATGGGTTGACAAACAACGCGCTGTCGGATTTTACGGGCTTCCATATTGTGTTTCTGTACCATGAGAATTATCGGGAGGTGATCACTAAGATCGGATGATACAACTGCTGTCGTGATGTTCGTTTTGTCAATGTTTGTTATGAAAAGGTCAAGTAATGTTTCACAGTCTTTTGTTACTCTTGTGGGTAATGTAATTGTATTCTCACACCAATTTGAGATAATGAGCGTTTCCATTGCTTTTTGCAGATTAGTATTTGCCAGCATATCAATATTAAAATCACCGCCAGAAATCACATAGTAACCATTGTTAGAAATGAAATCCAGGAATTGCTCATAAAAGTTAAAGAAATTCGGAGCATTTCCATCAGGAGGCCGATAGCAAACAGAAAATACGTGTTTGTTCACACGTGCCGAGAGTATTTCAAAGTCATTGCAAACAACGCAAAACGAATCAAGCAGTTCACAATTGACACCCGGTTTTATCAGCAACATAACACCACCACCACGGCGCGTGGCTCGATTTAACGAAAATGACTGATAAGAGGAGAATGTGTAGTTATTTTGGCCGTCTTTACACCAAGTTTCCGTCAACATGACGACATCAAACAAAAAAGAAAAGCTAGCAATAAAAGCATCAACTTCGGTTTCCTTGTTACACAGTGAACGGGTGTTTAAGTGAAGACATTTGAGGGAAGTTTTGTTATAACTTCCTACAACTGTGCTTACCTCATCAGGAAGAAAGTAAGTGCGATTAGCCATGGCAAACTTTCATACACATGGCTATAACGTAATAAGAAGAATTATGTAGGAAGATCACGTGCACTGCGCACTACAATCACTGAATCACCATTGGCTTTCCGCACCAAAATTTTACCATTTCTGTGCCAGACGTACTGGTGCGCATTTTGCTTCGCCCAGTGTTTTGTTTGTTGTAGCAATTGACGGTTATGGTTTGTCAAGTTTTCTAGAATGGAAGCGCTACATTTGCTCTCCTTCAGTTTATGCCTTCTTTCAAACCACAGATCCCTCACTGCTTGCCTTGCGTATCTGACGATAATTCCGGGAATTTTATCAAGTTTGGACGGCAATCTGTGAATAGCATGAATGTCTGTATCGTCAAGCCTGGACACACCGATCACGTCGGCCACAGAGTTCACTTTGCTTAACAGATTTTCATCAGTGGATACCTGAATTCCGTGAAATTCAAGGTTTAGCCTTCTGCCTCGCCACTCAAGGTCGTTAATTTCACTTCGTAGTTTTTCATTTTCGGCTTCTGTTTTCTGTGCTTTTAGTTGAAGGGCTTCCAGTCTCTTTCGCATTTCTTTCGCGTCCTTTTCTTGAGTGACGAGTCGCTGTAGAACTTCGTCATATTTTTCTGACATCAGCTGAACTGATCTTTCTATGTTTGGCACAGTCTCTTTTAGTGGCATCAATTCATCAAGTTTTTCGTTTATGCTAACTAGGATTGACCTTATGTCGGCTGCCTCCTCATTAGCCATCTTTTCATGCAAGTTCTCTCCTTTGCGCTTCATAGTTTTGCACGTTGCGCAAACCCATTTCTGTTTCGCTGACTTTTTGTATTGTTTCTCTGTGAGCGCAGCACACGTTCCAAAATGGTATGGGTGGTCACAGTCATCACATAATACAAAACTTTCACCTGACGCGAACGTATCCTTACAGGAAAAGCAGACATCTGTGGTCATCGCACACTTTGATTGCACGAATAAATTACTTAAAAGCACACACACAGCAGGAATATACTATGGCTACAGGAACAAAGTACTTAAAAGAGCACACACAGCAGGAATATCAGGGTGGCAGCAGCGGCAGCAAACACATGTTTGACAATGCAGAAGATCTGCAGGAATTAATGGACATATGTGGTACAGAAGGAGACAGGTTGGGCTTGAGGTTTAGCAAAGAAAAATCAGCAGTCATGATTTTTAATGGTAACAGTTGCGGCGAGCATAAGATACAGGAGGCCACGCTGGAGATAGTCGATAAATACAAGTACCTTGGGGTGTGGATAAATAATGGCATTGAGTATCTGACAGAGTACGAAAAATATCTAACGACTAAAGGTAACAGAAGAGCAGCGATTATGAAGAGTAGGGCACTGTGGAACTACAATAGGTACGAGGTAGTACGAGGGATATGGAAGGGGGTAATGGTACCAGGCCTGACTTTTGCCAATGCAGTTCTATGTATTAGAACAGAGACCCGGCAACAGTTGGAAATTAGGCAACGTGGTGTGGGTAGGCTCGCTCTGGGAGCACATGGCAAGACATCAAATCTTGGAGTGCAGGGGGATCTGGGATGGTCTTCTTTCGAGGGCAGAGAGGCTAGTAGCAAGATAGCATTTGAGGAGCGATTGAGAAAAATGGGGGAAATTCGGTGGGCTAGGAAGGTTTTCAGTTACTTATACACGAGGAATGTTGACACGAGGTGGAGGAAGCGAACTAGAAAATTGACAAGCAAATACTTGGGCAGTAGCGGGGGGACAAGTAAGGAATCATCTGTGAAGAAAAAGGTTAAGGAGACAGAGAGGGGTATGTGGAGTACAGAGATGCAAAGAAAATCGGCATTGGAGACATACAGGACGTTTAAGCAAGAAATAGCCAAAGAAAATATTTACGATAACTCTAAGGGAAGCTCATTGTTGTTTGAAGCCAGGACAGGTGTACTGCGGACTAAAACGTACCGAGCCAGATACCAGGAGATAGATTTGGTGTGCGAGGCGTGTGGAGAGGAGGAGGAAACGGCTGAACACCTGATACTTGCTTGTAAACAACTTCACCCTGCAGTTGAATCTAACGGGGAACTATTCAAAGCCTTGGGTTTTAAAGACAGTGAAAGTAGAATAGACTTTGAACAGGTAGAAATAACTAAACGGAGGCTATCTGATTGGTGGACAATATCAACGCAAAAGTAAAGGAGTAAATACATAGGTATGCATGCATATAGAACCATTAAAGGCTAGGTGGCGCGCGCCGCCGCCGCCCGATTCAAAGGGTTGAGCCACAATCATCCATCCATCCATCCATCCATCCTGGCTCCCTCCGCTGCTTCGCCATAGAATAAAGTGCTTCGCGCGCTTGTTCATGCGGGCTTGATTCGCGACGTTGACTGTTTTTTGGTGTTTCAACCCACCGTTCGAGTCTGTTTCGCGCGCAGTAGGCAGGTCGAAACGTCAACGGCAGCGACCCTGCTTCGCTCCCGGCTCTGAAACAGGATATAAGTGGAAAAAAAGGAAAGCAGCCGTCGTTCACCGCGCCGAAAGATGAATAAACACGGCGAATTTGGGAACGCAACTTGCACCGCCAAGACAAAAAACTCGACGAAACGTGTGCGGTTTGTGTGCGAAACACGCTAAAAGAGTAGGTGGATTTTTAAGCGATTCAACTGCACATGGCCTAGGCCATCTGCAGTTGCTAAGGGTGACGATATCTAGCGCATTATCACTGTTGGATTATCTTGTCAGCCAGGGATTTAGGTATGTTATGACATCCAGGTTAAGCCAGGATTCGCTGGAAAACTTTTTCGGTATAGTCAGGCAATCATGTGGGTCTAATGTCCACCCAACACCAACGCAGTTTCTAATTGTCGTTAATTGCCTATCCTTTTATAACGTTGCGAAAATAGTACGCTCAGGCAATGCTGACCTTAATGGAGCTAGTGTAGAAATGAGTTCTCTCCTGAGTGCGCAAGATGCTCCAGCTCAATAAGCCAGGGCTGCTGCAATCGACCATATCATTGAGGAAGGAAACCTAGCTTCAGCCGAGCGCATGCTTCGTAGTATTCCTGCTCTCGAGCACAGAGAATTGGTGGAGCAGAAGAGCGGTCGACGACAGTCTAATACATTACATGGCAGGGTATGTTGCTCGAAAGTTTCTGAAGTGTTATGACTGCATGCCTTGCAATTGAGGCCTTTCTTATGGAAATCCCCAATACAGAAAGCAGAAACTCTGAGTTCACTGTGACATGCGACAATTGAGGGAGGGTTGTTATATCCTTCGCTGGAGCTTTTCAGGGCAGTGAAGAAGTTGGAGGACATCTTCACTGTGTTCTTCAGCCGAGAGAAACTCTGCAGTGACAGCATAGTGGCCAGATGTAATGTTGCTAGTGAAGGACAACTTCGGCTATGCCTTAGGCTGCAGCCAGCACTAAGATGCGCTCACAACAGAGTTGACCAAGTTCTATGTGCTGACCAGGCTGTACTTCTATGTAAAATGGATCAACCAATCGCGACAGGAACGGCGTAAAAAGAAGTTGTACGCAAAGATAAGCCGTTCCTCATAGTGCCTCTCTCGTAGCAGCCATGCACTTTGAGAAAGGAGTAGCTGCCCATCTTTTGTACCAATAAAGAGTTAATGTTTGTGGCTACCACGAGTTCTCTTTATTTTGCTGTGTTACGAAATTTCGCTACCCCTGGTAACCACTACGACCGCATAATAGTGGCATCACCATAGGATTGACTCCCTAGCTTTCAGTGGATATATGCTTTCGTAAACAAAATAGCAGTTAAAGGAATAAAACCTCATCATATCTGGCCTCTGTTCCGAATGTATTAGTACACGCCCCGCAATTGTTTGGCTCACTTGAACTTGTGAATGCAATTCGGTCCTGACCTGTATAAAAAGTGTTAATGGCAAATAAATTAAGCAATTTACCCATTCACATATTTACCTCTTCTACGGTGTTCGCGAGCTTTTAGTTTAGAAACCAGTCGCATCGTTGTGCGGCCGTTAGTCTGCACTCGTTGAGTCGGCTTTATTTTCACGCAAGCTTGAAGAACGTCTGTCTTTCCACCTTTCTCTGCGCCTTGTCTTAATTTCAGATGAAGTTTTCAGAAAACATGCTACGGAGCTGCGCGCTTTCTTTTTTCGGCGTGACACGAAGCGCACACGGCTTTCTCTAAGTTGAAAATGCTCAGTTTCGCATTCCGTACAGGATGGATGGATGGATGGATGATTGTGGCTCAACCCTTTGAATCGGGCGGCGGTGGCGCGCGCCACCTAGCCTTTAATGGTTCTATATGCATGCATACCTATGTATTTACTCCTTTACTTTTGCGTTGATATTGTCCACCAATCAGATAGCCTCCGTTTAGTTATTTCTACCTGTTCAAAGTCTATTCTACTTTCACTGTCTTTAAAACCCAAGGCTTTGAATAGTTCCCCGTTAGATTCAACTGCAGGGTGAAGTTGTTTACAAGCAAGTATCACGTGTTCCGCCGTTTCCTCCTCCTCTCTACACGCCTCGCACACCAAATCTATCTCCTGGTATCTGGCTCGGTACGTTTTAGTCCTCAGTACACCTGTCCTGGCTTCGAACAACAATGAGCTTCCCTTAGAGTTATCGTAAATATTTTCTTTGGCTATTTCTTGCTTAAACGTCCTGTATGTCTCCAATGCCGATTTGGTTTGCATCTCTGTACTCCACATACCCCTCTCTGCCTCCTTAACCTTTTTCTTGACAGATGATTCCTTACTTGTTCCCCCGCTACTGCCCAAGTATTTGCTTGTCAATTTTCTAGTTCGCTTCCTCCACCTCGTGTCAACATTCCTCGTGTATAAGTGACTGAAAACCTTCCTAGCCCACCGAATTTCCCCCATTTTTCTCAATCGCTCCTCAAATGCTATCTTGCTACTAGCCTCTCTGCCCTCGAAAGAAGACCATCCCAGATCCCCCTGCACTCCAAGATTTGGTGTCTTGCCATGTGCTCCCAGAGCGAGCCTACCCACACCAGGTTGCCTAATTTCCAACTGTTGCCGGGTCTCTGTTCTAATACATATGGACTGCATTGGCAAAAGTCAGGCCTGGTACCATTACCCCCTTCCATATCCCTCGTACTACCTCGTACCTATTGTAGTTCCACAGTGCCCTACTCTTCATAATCGCTGCACTTCTGTTACCTTTAGTCGTTAGATATTTTTCGTAATCTGTCAGATACTCAATGCCATTATTTATCCACACCCCAAGGTACTTGTATTTATCGACTATCTCCAGCGTTGCCTCCTGTATCTTATGCTCGCCGCAACTGTTATTATTAAAAATCATGACTGCTGATTTTTCTTTGCTAAACTTCAAGCCTAACCTGTCTCCTTCTGTACGACATATGTCCATTAATTCCTGCAGATCTTCTGCATTGTCAGCCATTATTACAATATCATCCGCGTACATCAGTCCTGGTAATGACTGTTCAATCAATTTTCCTTGCTTGAGAAATGATAGGTTGAAGCCGAGTCCGCTTTGCTGTATTTTGGCCTCTAGACCTTGTAGGTAGAGCATAAACATCAGAGGTGACAATGGGCAACCCTGCCTAAGCCCCCGCCGAATCATCACAGGCTCCGAAACCTGCTTTTCCCATTGTATAATCACCCGGTTACCTTTATAGATATCTTTTAAGAAATTGGTTACTCCATCTTGCACTCCTAAAGTTTCCAGAATGCCCCACAAGCCCTCTTGAAGTACACTGTCATAGGCTCCCTTGATGTCCAAGAAAGCCAGCCATAGGGGTCTGTGTTCCTTTTCAGCTATTTCAATGCACTGTGTTAGCGAGAACAGATTGTCTTCTAGCCTCCTATGCTTCCGGAACCCATTTTGTAGCTCTCCAAGTACCCCCTCGTTCTCTACCCATGCCTGCAGTCTGTCCTTTATAATCTGCATAACCACCCTGTAAACCACTGACGTCACTGTTATAGGCCGGTAGTTATTTATGTCAGCTTTGTCCCCCTTTCCCTTATATATCATTCTCATCCTACTTAGCCTCCATTCGTCAGGTACTTTACCATCCACTAGCATTTTGCTCACCACCTCCATCAATGCTTTCTTAGATTTCGGGCCCAATTTCTTTATTAACATAATTGGAATACCATCGGGGCCTGCCGATGTGCTACTTGGTACCCTCTTCTCCGCCCTTTCCCACTCTTTTTGTCCAAGCGAAAGCAGTGGGTTGACCGGGCTATCCCTCTCCGACGTACTGCATGTAGCATTTGTCTGTTTTGTAAATTTTTCCCTCATCATGGTTCCTATATGCTCCATTGCCGCCTCTCCTTCTAACGGAGTACCTTGAGCTGTTACTATATACCTCTGCTCTAGGCTTGTCCTATTACCCAAGGCGTTCAGATGTTGCCAGAATTTTCTAGCTGCCTGTTTATCTTTTTTATTGCTTATTTTTGACAGCCATTGGGACCCTTTTGTCTTGATTTTCTCGTTGATCAAATAAGATGCTTCCCTTTTGCATTTTATGTAGTTTACCCATTTCCTCTCTACTTCTGCTTCAGGTTCTCCCTTACTTTTGGAATATCTGTGTACCCTGGAGGCTTCCTGACGTTTCTTTATGGCCTTCTTAACCTCTTCATCCCACCAGCTCTTGAGTTTTCGTATCCCTTGCCTTGTTTTCCTGACTCGCGCCTTACCTAGCTCACGCTCAAATATTCTCATTAACTTTAGGTAAGTCCAATCAGTTTCAGTACTCTCTGATATTTCCTCTTCAATTTGTTTGGCCGCTATTTCCACTTCGTCTTCTGAGTAAAAAATCACATCTGGCGCTTCCTCGCGCGTCGTTCGTGCTTTAGTTTCCCTCTTAAAACTCAACTTGATACGCATGGTCGCTACCTATACTTCTGGAGCCCTGTTCATCTATAATCATGGCTCCTAATCTATCGTACATCCTATGTGACATCAACGCATAATCTATTGTCGAGTGTCGACCCCCTACCTCCACTGTTATGATCCCGTCACACTTTTCAGTAGAGTTACAGACAACTAAGTTAAGCCTCTCACACATATCCAGCAGCATGTTACCTGTGGAGTGTGTGTTACCTGTGGGTTTACGCAGCCCATGCTCTAGTTGCGCCATCTGGCGGCGTCGACGTGAGATGCCACACTCGCGGGCTCTCCCTGACCCCACTACCCCCTTCTAGTTCACTATACTTTAATTGCACCAGCTGCGGTTGAAACTGTGAGTGCAATTCCAGTCAAGAACCACCGCCTATTGTAACCAGCGATCTGCTCGTGTTCGCTGCTTCGCGTCAACCTGCGACCGGTTGTGGCACGAGCGACAACGTACAGTGGAATGTATGGCCTGGGCGCTTGGAGACCACTGCCGTTTTTCGTGCATTTGGAAAACAGTGACCGCCAACTACTACTTCAGCGGAATACAACAGCTTGTCACCTTTGCATTCTTCTTATGGCGACTGCCACAGCTCAACTAAGCACGCGCGGGCGTCTCACCATCGTCTAAAAGCAGTCAAAGCGGAAATTCCCGCAGCGCAACTCCAGGAAGCGGAAACGCCGGAACCGGAAATTTTAAAACGCTAAAAACAGGTTGGCGCTACTTAAAGGGACACTAAAGGTTACTATTAAGTCAACGTGGACTGTTGAAATACCATCCCAGAAACCTCGAAACGCTTGTTTCGTGCCAAGGAGAGACTTATTTTAAGAGAAAATGCGTTCTGAAGCGTCCGCGTACCTCTAGCGCAGTTCAAATCGCCCGCCCTCCGATCGAGGAGAACTGACATCATGGTCTCATAGTGACGTTGCGCCATCGGTGAGTAGAACGGCGTCCGCAGACGGCGCTACGGCTTTTCTGCGCAAAACGCGAACGCGCGGCCAGAAACAGAGCCAAGACAGAGCCGACAGCAGAGCGAAAGCGGGAGTATGGTGGCTAGCGGAAGGAGAAACTATAGTGCCTAGAATATACTGGCTAGTGTGCCGTGCACCCGCTCTTTTCAATGGAGGAGCGTGGCGCCGCCTGCAATGAATGCCCACGGTGGCCGACAGAGGTCGCTGCCACACGGGTGGGTGCAGACTGCGCGTGTCGTCTGCTTCGCATATCAGTTTCGCAGCTGTTGCGTCGGTTTCTATGTTGGCGTTTTCAGTGTTATTACAGCGTTGCGTGTTTGTTCTTGGTGTTGTCAAAGAGTGAGTGCGTCGCTGCTGTGTTCGTATGCTTGCCATTACGAGTACTATGTGGTGGCGGTGAGAAAATGCCGAAGAGAAAGTGCGAGGAGAGGACCTGCTTTGTGCCGTTGTGTCGAAGCGGTCACCGCTCGAACAAAGGGCGTGTACCCTTGTTCACTCCACCACTGATACGAAGCGGCAGTAGAATAGGCAAGAATGATCAGGAGAGCGGACAGAAGGCCGGTACCAACTGCTGTGATTTGCGAAAAACATTTCGAAAACAGCTTAGTCGAACGCGCGTTCTCTATCACCGTGATCGGCGTTGTCCACGAGATTCCCCGCGGTAAACCACGCCTGAAACCCTACGCTATACCCACGATATTTCCTGAGTATCCTAAGCATGCATCTTACTTTTCGTGAGTACCAGGGAAAAAAACAAGAAAAAAGGAGCAGTAGTGCTTTAATCTACTATACTGTTATGTTGCACGAAAGATCACTGCCCAAAATTCTTGACCACAGTGTGCAGGCTTCCATTGCGTAAGTAAAGCTGAAGCTAGTGCCGACGCTGCTTCACTACTGCATTGCGCATTTTGACAATGGAGGCCTTGTCTATCTTAGTCAGACCTTGTCAACCGCTGTGAAGGCCGTGGAAGATGCTTTTACTGTGTTCTTTAGCAAAAACGAGTTACATGTAGCGAGCCTAGCTGATTTTTCAGGTCAGCTGCAGACACTGGCCTTTCTCCAACTAGGGTACCCAGAGCATGAAAAACCAGCTTTGAAAACACTTGTGAAGTTCTATGTTTTCTTGAGGTTTCGGTTTTTTTTTGTAAAAGGCATCAACAAAGAGAGGGAAGCGCAAAGGCAACGACAGAAGCTCTTTAAACTGCGTCACTGCCACTAGATCTATCTTCTTCATGTATGTGTGCATTATCTCATCTAGGCCTGTCTTATATGCCCGTGTTTGACTGTTGTTACGCGAGAATAAAATATTTGTTACGCTTAAATGAAATATCTGTTTCCCATTTTCGTTCACTTATATCAGACATAAAAAAGAAATCTGCACGTTTGTACCAGATATTAAAAAATTCATAGTGCACAGAACACCGCGTGCAGTCCATTTTACAGGCAAATTTTTTTTTACCTATTATCCTATCCTCGTGGTCCAATGGGCATTGTGAGGAGATGGGTACATGGTTTACAAACAATCAAAAACATTCAAACCTATGAGGACAACAATAAGATAATAGGCAGAAATAGCAGCAAATAATATTAAAAAAAAGGACAGCGAAATTCAATTCATTTCAAAAGATTATCGGTTACAGCGGTTTTCAATGGTTATGCATCAATATAACATCTATGGAACAGTAACGTAACCTTAGAATTCCTTTACTTTATTAGAATGAAGAATGTAACCTAAAAGCTACCCTTACAAAATTACGCTGCCATCATGGCTAGAATAAAAAACAAGTGCCCTTAGCTATCGCCGAAGAGACACGAAGGCGAACGCCTTGTAAAGCCTAATGTAGTTCACCTTAATGCCCCCTAATAATCCTTAATTAATACACCTTAATCCCCGTAATTCAACCTATTCCCCCGTAATCCGATCACTATAATCAATAATTAAATTTGCTAATGATTAGCATCTCTTATACACGGCTGGACATGCTTTGGTTCGTTTCTGGCCTTCCTTGGATCGTGTGATATGTTCTGTACCTCGCAACACGGCTTAGGAACATGGAGATCAAGGCATTTGCCTTAAAAATTACGTTTTCTCTTCGCCAGCATAGAAACACATCGAGTTCCCCGCTCGAAGCCCAGCTGAGCTAGCACACGCTTTTCATGCAAGCGACAAGCGCTAGAGAAGCCTGTTGTAGTCAAAACAAACCCTGATTTATAAATCAGCTGCCCACATTTGAACTGTGCTGCTGCTACAGCTTAATAAAAACAAAAAGCGCAGCAGCCCGCTTGCCGATGCTGTGGAAACACGGCGGGCTACGAAGACCGGATGGTGCCGTGGCACCCACCTGCACTGCAGCGCTCCTAGCGGCAGCCGCCGGCATTCATTGCATCCGGTGCCACCCGGGAGGCCACGGACGGCACACTAGCCAGAATATTCTAGGCACTATAGAGAAACGAATTACGTCCCACGTTACGTCCCACGGCACACGGAGAGTCCGTTTTCGTTAAACTATAGGCTGCAGCGAGCTCGCAGCGTGGTCGGCGTGGTTTATGAGAAGCGACGAGCCTTTTCGCACTCGCAACAGGGCATAAAAATGTGCGAATCGACGCAAAACTCGGCCTAGAAACGTGCTTCGCCACAGCCAGGGCTCAATACGACCCAAGCTGGCACGACCCAGATGTCGTTTCCCGCACCGCCACCAGGCGCCGCTACTATACCTCACACTCCAGCGCAAGACGCCCATAAGCTGGTACTTCATTCTATGACGCTAACTTCGACGCTCGTCGCAATGGACCCTGACACCGACAGATTGGCTCGCGATGGTGGGCTCAACTTAGCGATTTGAGCACCGACGAGCGCGACCTGCTTCTGAGGGCTCGCACTGCCGGCGTCGTTGCGTACTACGACGGCGGCCTCGACACCGGCTCTCCGGAGCGGGAAAGTAACGAGGGCTTCCCACGACATCACATGGACGTGGCATTCTCGCTGCTTGTTCCAAATGAAAGTTTCGCGAGCCAGCAGAACCCTCACAGCACGACGCGATAACGAAACTACTGAAACTCCAAAGCGTGCGCGGCGCAGAGGCGAGCGCGCAGAGTCGAGCGAAAACGAAACCTTTCGAACACCCATATTACTGAAGGGTAACGTCAAAATGTTATTTTTTCTTAGAATCGAATAGACGTAGACAAGTAACATTTTTTTCCGTCTTCTAATCGAATGAAATGATATTTTTAATACGAGTAGTTGAGTATTAGTAACACAAATTATGAGGAGTCCTTTCGTCATCGGGCTAGTACCGGAATGTCGCTGGGGGGTCTCAAATCGTGTCATGCATTTACCTCAATTTCTCGGTTACTAAAGCTCTGTTCGCGATTATATTGACGCCTTAGACGTTCTAGAACATTGCTCTACCACTTTAACTTGAGTTTCTGGTAACCTTTAGTGTCCGGACACTAAAGGTTACCAGAAACTCAAGTTAAAGTGGTAGAACAATGTTCTAGAACGTCTAAAGCCCAGACCACACGTACGCTTGCGGACGCGCGCAAGCTCGCGTTCACGCGCCCACGCATGCGCAGACGGTGCGGCATGGCTCGTACGCGTCGAAACGCGGCGTGATCTTGGGCAACAGCTCCGCTCTGTTATCGAGCGCTTCGGTTGACTCGCGTCGGCGCGCCTAGCTACGCAGCTACAGCGCGAAACGTTCACCTCTCGATGAAGCAGATTTATATCGTGCAAGAAAGTGGTTCTTCTTTCCTTTTTTACGCTTCTCTAACAGCTATAAAAATGTTACAATTACGTTTATATAAATTGAAGCATTTTGAAACACTGTCGATAACGCAGTACGAAGCGGTGCCTACCAAGGCGTCTGTGAGTGAGCCCAGTGAGCGCGCGCTGTCGCGCGTCTTTGTGGATGCAAACCGCCATTACTCGCGAGGCGCGGCAGGCGCTAGGCGCGCGGGGCGAGCTTACGCGCGTCCGCAAGCGTACGTGTGGTCTCGGCTTAAGGCGTCAATATAATCGCGAACAGAGCTTTAGTAACCGAGAAATTGAGGTAAATGCATGACACGATTTGAGACCCCCCAGCGACATTCCGGTACTAGCCCGATGACGAAAGGACTCCTCATAATTTGTGTTACTAATACTCAACTACTCGTATTAAAAATATCATTTCATTCGATTAGAAGACGGAAAAAAATGTTACTTGTCTACGTCTATTCGATTCTAAGAAAAAATAACATTTTGACGTTACCCTTCAGTAATATGGGTGTTCGAAAGGTTTCGTTTTCGCTCGACTCTGCGCGCTCGACTCTGCGCCGCGCACGCTTTGGAGTTTCAGTAGTTTCGTTATCGCGTCGTGCTGTGAGGGTTCTGCTGGCTCGCGAAACTTTCATTTGGAACAAGCAGCGAGAATGCCACGTCCATGTGATGTCGTGGGAAGCCCTCGTTACTTTCCCGCTCCGGAGAGCCGGTGTCGAGGGCGCCGTCGTAGTACGCAACGATGCCGGCAGTGCGAGCCCTCAGCAGCAGGTCGCGCTCGTCGGTGCTCAAATCGCTGAAGTTGAGCCCACCATCGCGAGCCAATCTGTCGGTGTCAGGGTCCATTGCGACGAGCGTCGAAGTTAGCGTCATAGAATGAAGTACCAGCTTATGGGCGTCTTGCGCTGGAGTTTGAGGTATAGTAGCGGCGCCTGGTGGCGGTGCGGGAAACGACATCTGGGTCGTGCCAGTTTGCGTCGTATTGAGCCCTGGCTGTGGCGAAGCACGTTTCTAGGCCGAGTTTTGCGTCGATTCGCACATTTTTATGCCCTGTTGCGAGTGCGAAAAGGCTCGTCGCTTCTCATAGACCACGCCGACCACGCTGCGAGCTCGCCGCAGCCTATAGTTTAACGAAAACGGACTCTCCGTGTGCCGTGGGACGTAATGTGGGACGTAATTCGTTTCTCCTTCCGCTAGCCACCATATTCCCGCTTTCGCTCTGCTGTCGGCTCTGTCTTGGCTCTGTTTCTGGCCGCGCGTTCGCGTTTTGCGCAGAAATGCCGTAGCGCCGTCTGCGGACGCCGTTCTACTCACCGATGGCGCAACGTCACTATGAGACCATGATGTCAGTCATAGAGTTTCTCACTACATTATAGTGAGAAACTCTATGATGTCAGTACTCCTCGATCGGAGGGCGGGCGATTTGAACTGCGCTAGAGGTACGCGGACGCTTCAGAACGCATTTTCTCTTAAAATAAGTCTCTCCTTGGCACGAAACAAGCGTTTCGAGGTTTCTGTGATGGTATTTCAACAGTCCACGTTGACTTAATAGTAACCTTTAGTGTCCCTTTAGGAAAGCGGCGGTGGCGCGTGGATGCAGGGGCTTTAGTCACGGGAGTTTGAAAACTGAACCTAGTCTAGTAACGTTGACTGTGGCCGCATCGACATCGGGCTTGACCATAGAGGGCTTGACACCATCAGATTTTAGTATGAGGTGTTCCATATTTACCACACACAGTACATGTGTCTTCTTCTTCGTTAAATTTCTTTTTATAGCTCCGCGTTCTAAGACATCCTTATCTAGCTTCAAAGAGTAGGGCACTAGTACTGCCTCTTGAGTTATCATAAAACGCTTCCTTCCTGATCAGCTGTTTCCAGTATCGATATAGTTCCACACTATTCTTCTTTTTCATTGAATTTATCCAATTTTTACCTTCCGCGTTTTTAACCTGTCGTTTAATGATCTGTCTTTCTTCGTCCTCGTGTCTGGCATACTTACTGGTTAGCTTCCTAGTTCTTTTCCGCCATTGTGAGTCAGCGCTCTTTCTGTATAGGTAGAAACACCTTAGCTGCCCACCTGTTATCGTCCAATTTCCTCAGATGTTTTTCGTATAGGATTTTACTCTGAGCTTCCCGTGCTTCGAACGATGCCCAGCCCATGTCCCCCTGTACTGCTTCGTTTGTGGCTTTCCCGTGGGCACCTAGTGCTAACCTTCCCACAGCTCTCCGATTTACTTCTAGTCTCGACTGAACCTCTGCCCTTAAACACAGGACCGCATTCCCGAAAGTAAGCCTTGTCACCATTACTCCCTTCCCAATACCTCTCAGTACCTCATACCTGTTGTACCCCCACAGTGCCCTATGTTTCATTATCCCGGCATCTCTTCGCCCTTTTGCTATGAAAGACTGTTCGTGCTTTTCCGTGTACATCTGCCCTTTGTTTATCCATACCACAGCGCAGCAGCGCCAGATTTCCCTCTAGTATGACTCGTTGTCTCCAGTTACCTTCGGTTTTAAATTACGGCAATAACTCAAAGAAATATATTTTGCCGCCCCTTTAATAAACAATAAAACAATAATATTAGTAAGTTGTGTTTTATTGAACTATATTTAGGTGACGTCATAGCGCATGGCGGCATCCACAGGGCAGCGAAGCAGCGGCTTTAACTAGACGCAGTCAAGATCGGCAGTGCTTGCGTTGGGAATAGTTCGTGATGTCGTCCGAGCGTTACAGCTTTTCTCTTACCACATTCAGGTAAACAAATGCAGCTTTTTATTTCGAAGAGAGTCGCTTTCTTATAAGCCATGCATAAGCTGGCAAATCGCGGTTGTCTCCTGTTACTCGCGAGCGGTTTGTGCTGTGTCATGCGTGCTTGCTTGCTCGAGAGTCTCACCAAACGTAACGCTGATCCTTCATTTATATTGTGGCTCAAAAGACAGAAAGCAGCAGGATCGTTATGACTGGTTTCTGTTAATATCTCCTTCTGGCATGTGAAGCAGTTCAGAAGCAGATTTTGTTGAATGAGATGCATCACATCTAGCAGTATATATATATATATATATATATATATATATATATATATATATATATATATATATATATATATATATATATATATGTTTTCGAAGAACAAATAATAATCAAATACGTACGTCGTAAGTTGTTAACAACAGTCCGGCATCCATTACAATTGTCCAATCTTAAGGGACGTCACCGACATTTGCGAGTTGATGTTCTTCCGAAATTCGAGAAAATTTCCGGTATGATCCCTGTTCCCTGAGAGACTTTCATTCGCAGCCCCTCCGGGAAGCTGGTGCAGATCGAGTATGCACTGGCTGCAGTTGCTGCCGGAGCGCCGTCCGTTGGCATCAAGGGTGAGGAGCCGCGTGGTGTTATTTGCCTCGCCAGCAGCTCTTGATTTTCCTTGACGCGCAGCATCCAACGGTGTGGTGCTGGCGACGGAGAAGAAGCATAAGTCCATCCTCTACGAGGAGCACAGCATTCACAAAGTGGAAATGATCACCAACCACATCGGCATGGTCTACAGCGGCATGGGCCCCGATTACAGGTACGGGGGTGTTTTGGCGTTATCTTTCATAACTTGAGAAGGTGATCAGCATTTCAGTTCTTACACGTTCCAAAGTAGACACTTTGTGGGCGTGCACTGAAAGTTCCGGGATTGGTGAGATCCCGACACATTTCGCCCCAAAGACATCAAGTTCCATTAAAATATTTGTCATTTGGAGAAGCAGTATGTAGTGAGTGTGGAGCATTGTTGCATGTATTGCATGGCTGTATTTGCCTGGGGTTCAGGAGCACTTGAGATGGCTCATCACGTGTGGTTGTGCTACATGAAGAGAATGGGCATGAAAACGAATGCCACCTGCAAATAAACAACCAAAACTTTATCATGAATCAAAATGTAGGCAGGAAATATGACAAAAAAGAAACAGTTCACAGAAAACAACACATCTAATACCTAATGTGGCATAACAGAACAGAGAAAACATAGGGACGGCGGGAGATGGAAATTCAAGAAGATGAGCAAAATGAGAACAAGGTGAAAGCAGGAGCCAACGTTTCGACAAGTGGACTTGGCTTGTCTTCTTCAAGGTGACATATGTTTTATTCGCCACAGTATATATAGGTGGGGGCGAGAGGGCGTAAGGCGATTGGGTGCGGCAAAAGCGAAGTTGTGTTGGCGGCGAGGGTGTCAAATTGAGAATGAAGGAGTGCTGTGCACAAGGCCAAGGACACGGCCGTCTGTCAATCACGTGTCAACGCCCGTGTGTCAGCCAGCGTGCCAATGGCATGCACAGCAGCCCTCTATTACCTGTTTCTCTGGTGGTCGTGGGCTATGGTGTCTCTGAAAGAGATAATAGAAGGAGCGGAAAAAACTGGTGCTTGTAAAAAAAAAAAAAAGTATATATATATATATATATTTATGATAAAAGAATGTCTTGACATTGCAACTAATAGGCATAAACGTTTCAAAGGGAGCTTTATAATCTATTCATTATGCTAAATTTCAAGCTATGGGCAACAGCACTTAACGTTTAGTTTCTTAGTGTTTTTTTTCCTTCATTTATTTATTCCATTTCAGTATTTTCTATTCTTTTATTGTTATGTTTTTTTCACGAGCACCGGTTTGTGTTGTTCCTTCTATCATTTCTTTCAGAGACACGATAGCCCATGACCACCAACGAAACAGATAATAGAGGGCTGCTGTGCCTGCCATTGACACACAGGCGTTGACACGTAATTTACAAATGGCCGCGTCCATGGCCTTGTGCACAGCACTCCTTCATTCTCAATTTGACACCCTCGCCGCTAGCACATCTTTGCTCATTGCCGAACTCTACGCCCTCTCCCTTTCAGAAGTACCCCACCTATAATACTGCGGCGAGGAAAGCATATGTTGCCTTGAAGTAGACAAGTCACTTTGTTCTCGTTTTGCTCATAATAACGGAACAGAGTGCTTTAAGGAACAGTGTGTGAATTTAGCAGCGAGCTGACAGTTTAAACATCCATCATCCGACACAGTGTGGTGACGTTGGTTCACCAGTAGAATTTGGCACTGTGGCTCCTGTGGATGTAGAAGCTTGGGTGATCGTAAGTCTCGGCGGGGGCAGTGGGGCAGCCGGCGGAGTTGGCCATGACGGCACCTGGCTTCGGCCAAAGTTGTGGGCTGGCTTTGTTCTTCAGGCCTTTTAGTGCCTGCATGATCCAAAGTCGAATGTGTCTTTCCACCAACTGCCATCCTTGGATTCACAGTCCTCCGGCACCCAGCCGGGGTGTAGCATTTCCTTCTTTGTGCTGAAGTACCTTTGTTTTTGTATGTTTTTTGAGGTTTGGCTCTTTGGGATGGCCAAGAAATTTCAGTGCAGCAACATTTATTGATGTTGCAACTTACTGTAAGATACTTATCTGTCACGAACTTTTTTATGAGTTCTTTAGCTCATTCAAGCCTGCTCTCTTTGTGGGGATTGAGGTGCCCTCCCACGCGTTGCTCTTAGCTCGGTCTTCGGGAAATGCTGCCCCAGTGACAGCATGGCAGACATGGCTAGCACGCCAGAGCTAATTTCCCGTTCAAGCATACATCATCAGGACACACCCTAATTGGCCTCCTGAATGGTGGCCTCTGGGCATCCTCTCCACCCGAGCTGTCTTCCACTGAGCGTTTCATTGCCACAGGCCGAAGACGAGCTGTTTACGCGGGACCTTTGCTCCCTCCATTTCTCGTTCTCATGCTTGGTGGACTGCTACATGGTTAGCGCTAGTGCAGCAAGTGCGCATACTCTGTCGGTCTTCTGTGAACCTTTGCCCTGTAACACCGCGATAGTCGCACTGTGTTGTACCTTCCATTAAAGGGCCCCTCATCAGGCCACATAGCAAACTTGGGTTATACGCTAGGTGCCCTCTAGAAAGCGTTCACAGCAAGAATTTTTAGGTTGGTTCATTAATAGGCGAGATAGAAATGTTTCAGTGCCGCGAACCCATGATTTTGGGAGGCGAGCGTCATCGCCAACAAAATGTTCTCTCCACTTGTCTCTGTGTAGTCTCCGCAAGTGAAATTCCTTCCCTGTGTTCTCCCATACCAAATCTGGAGGATCGCGTGATGTGTATATCATGAGCCCCACCTTCTTTTTTCTCTCGCGCGTTTTTGCTGCACGGTGCATTTCCGTTGGCAGTCTCTCGCACAAACTGTTGTTTGCCTGGTTTCGCGCAGTGCAATTTTGCACACTGTGCTTAACAACACCTGCCTAGCATTATAAGTCAGTGTTACAGGAACATTGAGGCAGACCCAAACGGATCACAGAGCATGATCGCGCACTGGAAAGCGGTAGAAAATTACATAATTTGGCTCTCTGCATGTGCGACTGCACGACATGGGAACAAGCAGACGAAACGGAAGTACACTTCTCTTGCTACGGCACAAAGCAAAAGAAAGACAAGCAGACAGTCAATTTGTAGGTTTTATTATTTCTCTAAACCTTAATTTGTATAGGGAAGCAACACATCAAACACACAACTACTGTTGCCTTGAATAATTCTTAAAATCATGTGCCACTATCAGCGAGATCACAGCACTGCCCTGTAGGTAGACAAACTTGTGCTGTACATGTCGACTTTCCAGCTGGGAGTGCAGCACCCGCGAGAAGAAGGGCAAACGGCATATGGTTTGAAACTTAAGCTATTTCTGCAGCACACAGGGATGTAATATTTAGCAGACACATTCGCTGGCACGCATTGTATGCATTACGCTTGTCAGCTCCAAATAGTCAGACCTTGTAAGGGGTGCTTTAATATTTGGTTGGCTGTCTGATTCCTGAGCCTTCTCTACACCGTGTCAGAGAGTCGATGAACGCTGCTGTAGCACCTTTGTGTGTTGTGGAGTGGAGGAGCGTCAAGCCCTGACTGTCGCTAGGGTAAGCTTTGTGCAGACCTATCTCTACACCTTGTATGGACCAGAGGCCCAAAAGCGGGCTTTTGATTTGAATTGATTTCTGGCATATGTTTGGGAGAGCATTTGTTGTGGAGCTGTTTGCTTTCAAAGTTCCCTGCAAGGCCTGTCCACCAGTCTTTCCACCTAACCACAGCATTGCCAAAAACGTGCTCCTGAAAGGTGCCAATAAAGTGAGAGGCGAAAGTAGTGCATGAAACATAAAGCTTTGTGTCTATTTCAGTGTCCACGTGCGTGTATTATGGTGTGCTTTGCAAAGTGACCTGAGCCCTTTTGCAGGCTGCTGGTACGCAGAGCACGCAAGTTGGCCCAGCAGTATGAGCTGATGTACAGCGAGCCCATCCCAACATCTCAGCTGGTGCAGAAGGTTGCCTACATCATGCAGGAGTACACACAGACAGGGTAAGGAGAGCTTTGCCTTTAACTTTATGCATTTTGTTGGGGCACATTAAACCTGTAAATGTCGCCTTTAAAGCATAGCATCTGTGGGGGTCTCATTCGTGCTCTTGAGACAAAGAAAAGACAACACAGTAGTGCAAATAATCACAAGGGCATTTATTGCACCTTTCATTCACTAATGCCTGCTAGCCAACTCACAACACACAGAATGTGTCGATGGGCGCGCAACAAATCTAGGAAGTCTAACTCACCGCGACCGAATAGCAAGCAAATATGTACGCTCCATGCTTGACACCAATGCCTAGACACCAATGCGTACGGTCACAGGAACGATGGCACGTTCAAACCATCATGTTCGTTCATTCCGGTGTAGGCCTTGCAAGACGGTCTTGCAGAAGCATGGATCGGCGTTCGCGCGGAATGCCTGCACTGCTTGCCGACCCCGAGCCAGAGAGGAACAGCCCAAATAACCCAGCCGTTTGGGGGAATTAGCAGCGCAACACTCGCACCATTTCTTGTACAGTTGAACCCACATATAACAATATTAAAGTGCCACGAAAATTCCATTGTTATTTATTTATTTATTTATTTATTTATACAAGTACCTGCAGCGCCACAAGGGCATTATTGCAGGGGGGGACAAATTGAAGAAAAGTGAACATGTGGCAAAAACTTGATACAGCAGAGCACAGGTGGTAAGAGTAACAAAATACGTAACATAGATGAGTCATCTCGACGGCAAAACGGTCTTGTGAAATGCGGTGCAAATTTGCAAGACAGAAATGGAAAGGGTACACTATCGCATGAAGTGCAATGCCAGCCAAATGATATAAAGAAAACGGGATAATATACTACGACAGACTGCGTGACAATAAAGACAGAAACTCTGAACACGTTTTACATTCACCAATGCTCCTGGGAAGCCTATTCCAGTGTGCGGAAACATGCGGGAAAAATGAATTACGGTAGACATCAGTACGACAGCGCATTTCAAGGACTTTCAGCTCATGATCACATCGTTTAGAGATGAAGTGGGGAGGGAAAATGTACAAGTTCTTGTTTATTCCTGTGAGATCAAAGTAGATTCGGAAAAAAAGTTCTAATTTTGCAGTTAATCGGCGGTGTGCTAGTGATTTCCAACCAAGGTCCTCTTTAAGCAATGTAATACTGCTACGGAAATTATAATTACCAGAAACAAATCTTGCAGCGCGGTTTTGGACGCGTTCGAGCTTTTCTATAAGTTTAGAGCTTTGAGGGTCCCATACCTGGCAAGCGTATTCGAGTACCGGACGAACATTTGTTATGTAAAGCTGTTCTTTTACTTTCTGGGGGGCGTTATAAAAATTACGTCTAACAAGGTTTAGTATACGAGATGATTTTAAGGTTAAGTATTCAATATGTCTGTTCCATGTTAAATTTTCTGAAAAATAGACCCCGAGGTATTTGTAGTGTTCGACCTTTTCAAGAAGTAGTCCGTCCAATTTGTACACTGATTTCACAGGAAAGCGTTTACGGGTGAATGACACAAGTTGGCATTTAGCGTTGTTCAAAGACATGCCCCACTTAATGCACCAAGCATGAATTTTGTTTAGATCATTCTGCAAACTACTAACATCACAAACATTTTCTACATTCTTGTATATGGCACAATCATCAGCATATAACCTCACTTTGCATTCTAGATTGTGCACAATGTCATTTATAAAGACTAAACATAACAAAGGCCCCAAAACAGACCCTTGGGGCACGCCAGAGGTTACGGTGACAGGTGTTGATTTGGTTCCGTTTATTAAAACATGCTGTGTTCGTCCAGACAGGTAATTTCCAATCCAATGTACTATTGCAGGGTGTATACCGAGACAAGATAATTTATGTAAAAGCAATGCATGAGAAACTGTGTCGAAAGCTTTCCGGAAATCTAAAAATATACAGTCTACCTGAAATCCAAGGTCAAAAGAGTAAAAGAGATCGTGAGCGAACTCTACCAGTTGAGTCGTACATGACAAGCCAGGCCTAAATCCATGTTGAAAATCCGAAAAAAATTTATTGCTTTGAAGGTGTTTCATCACAGCACTGTATATGATGTGTTCTATTGTTTTGCAACATACACATGTTAGAGAAATAGGCCTGTAGTTTTCTAGTACATTTTTGGGACCGTTTTTATGTATGGGAACGACATGCGCTACCTTCCACTCTGCAGGTAATGAAATGGTATTTAATAATTTATTAAACAGAGCGACTAAAAAATGCGCAATTTCTTGAGAGCAGGATTTCAATACCTGCGACGGAATACCATCGGGACCGCCAGCTGATTTGTTGTTCAGATTGGAAATAAGGTTCAGAACACCGTTATATGTGACAGTGACCATAGGCATATTCTCATAGACTATTTCTTGTATTTCAGGCGGTTCACCAGTGTATGTCTCAGAAAAAACACTTTTAAAATAGGAATTCAGACAGCAAGCCTTCTCATAATAATCAAGCACTGTTTCTCGCCAACTGATAAAATAGGGACTGTTGTGTCCACTTTACCATTTATCTTAACGAATTTCCAAAATTCTTTAGGATTATCCCTTAACTTAGCGTCAAGCGATGAAATATAAGTTTGTTTATTCACCTTTATTTCTTGCTTAATACTGTAGTTCACGTGACGCATTTCATGGAAAACAGATTGATTGCGAGTCTTCAAATACGAAGCATACAGGCGGCGTTTTTTGTTAATTAGCGAGCGAATTTTCTTATCTACCCACGGTTTATCTTTCCGGCGTCTAGTTGTCAAAAGCTTGGAAGGTATGTATTTTTCAATTAAGCCCTTTAATTTATCTCTAAAAACTAACTAATAACCGATAATTGTTATAACTGGGTTGCATGAAAAAACATTCAAAACGGGGGATGGCGTAGCTGTTCCGAGAAAACAATAATGACAGGGAGGCCAGTTCTCCTCCCCGCCGCCTCCCTCCATCCGGAGTCTGATTGTGTTGACCCTAACTTTATAACTCTGCTTCCCACGCGCTCTGATTGCGTGTTGTTAACAAGCCGCGATGGTCGGCGTTCAACAATGGCACTGCTATAACAACTGCAAAGAGAGGTCACGTGTGGCAAGTGACGTATGAGCTCCATCGAGGCATTGCTTTGGGGGCCCCAAAAAGCGCCTTTTAGACAATGTGGAAAGGTTGCCGTGACAGCATCTCAGCTTGAGAAATCCAGAAGAAACGCTGGGACGAGATCACCACAAGTATCTCACCACGTACTTCCCACTGGCTTTCACGAGAAAACCGCATGTCTATCAGCCTTGCTTGCTTTATGCAAAGCTTGCCGACATCTTTCTCCAAGGCATCCAGGCGCTCCACGTAGTGAAGTGGAAGGTCCCTCGCAAAAACAAGTCTATGAGGGACTGAATCATCTACAGGACCTCTCGTGGGGACAATGTTGAGGCAGCCTGCCCTACAGTGTCAGCGCTATCGTCGCGGCCGTCACTGTCGCTATCACGAACGTACTTGCATCGGCAAGTACGTTCGTGATGATCGCTTCATCGGTTAGAAGCACTTACTTTCCAAATCTGGAGCAGCGCGCTTCCTTTTCACCAGCAATGTTGTGTATTGCCGATGATCAGCGGGCGAATCGGCCATTTTCCATTTCAGTGGCGAGTCACAATGAACAAAGACAAGCACGAACGACTTAAGGGGGGACCAGAGGGCTCTCTCTAAGGAGGGGCTCACTTTGGGACCGAAAATCGGCCCAAAATTGGAATTTTTAATTTCCGTGTTGCTGACCCGTTTCCGCACCAATCTCTGAAGTTTGGTGTGCTTGAGCATTAGTCCACCATCCGTCCTTCCGTTTTCTGCATTTGCTCTATCAGCATGAAGTGCCAAGTTTAGCATGATGCCACATTTAAAAGGGAAGTGATCATGTGTGCTTAGACGGACGGAAATCGGGCCGTATCACGGGCGTTTGGAGTACCCGAAACTTGCCTGCGAGATGGGCGCAAACAGATGGAGATGATTTTCACCACCAAAGCAACACAGCGGACCGAAGCAGGAGGTATTTACGACGACTCACTTCGGTGATACGATCGCCTCTGGTATCTTGAGAGCGATCTGCGACGGGACAGAGTCCGCTGCGTGCTGTGTTTTTGCTGCTTACAGTTTGCGTTGAAGCGAGAGGCAGCTGCTGCTGCACTTTCTCACTTCAGCGTTTTGACAGCAAATATCCATGGTCATCGAGTGAGATGTGGCCATGTTTTCTTGTGCACGTGTGACACCACGCTTGTTAATTTAGTTAATTGTTAATTTTGTTTATTGCATTTAGTGAGTACTGTACTGTACGGGTGCACATTAGAATCGACTAAATATGGTATTTGTGTTTTGCACGACTGCGGCTTTGACATATGGTATTGACATGCATGACAGGGAGTTCTGGTTTGGGGCCTTGGCCTTCGCGGCTCCCGTAGCAGCTCTGTTCCACATTGGAACTCCGTTAGCTCAGTACTTTCCCAAGCTTTGATTACGACTATAGGTCAAGATTCTTTGGTCACGAATATAGGTCAGTAGTTAATTATGGGTAATATTTCTGGAAAAAATGGTCAACCCATATTCCAATACATACGGTAGATTTAGGTGTACGTTAAAGAACCCCAGGTGGTTCAAATTTCTGGAGCACCCACTGCAGCGTGCTTCATAATCAGATTGTGGTTTTGGCACGTAGAACCCCATAATTTAACCCTTTGAGGGTCGATTTTTTTCGCCATATGCGACCGCCCAGGGTCGATATTTTTTATTGCAGATTCCAATTCTTTGTAGGGACTTATTTCGAAATAAATTTACCGTAATTTTTCTAAGGTGACCGTAAGGTTAGAAAAGGATATTTTGTGTTGGTATATACGTACTCTTCATTCATGAATAACAACAATAAAAAAGGAAATAACCTGATAAGAATTAAAAATTTGATGCATTGTTATACACATAGTTGAAGGCTTTAAAAATGCGCACAAGAATATTTTGCAAGACTCAAATGTTCCTGCTTTTACACTAATATGTACATCCAAAGCGTAATCGAACTGCGTAGGTGTGCACACTCAAGAAAACTGTGTGGTTGTGTGCCCATCAAAAAAACAAAATGTGCAACAAACTTCCGCTAACCTTCATCGCCAACCAAAAGCAATTATTTTTCTCTAGTGTCAAAAAAGTAAAAAAAAAAGCAATGGAAATGCATGCGCAGCGGCATCCTTCCTATGTGCACCCCCGTGAGCACTAAACGAGTGAGAAACAAGCGGTCGCCCTTTGACCAATTAGTAACGAGATAGCCATCAGTTTTGCAAGTGCAAGAAGCCGAAACTGGCCGCAGAACAAAACCCAAACCACCGCCCACGCAGGCGTGTGCCAATGCGCAAGTGTTAGTATATAGACGCGCGGGAGCTAACCAGCTCTAAAACAAACCATGCAACGAAAACCGAGAGAGGGAGGCGCGCGAAAAAGTTTCCTGTATTCCCAGTGGCACATGACAGAAAAGAAAAAAAATTTCGGAAATTGGTGCACTTTTTAAACATACACAGCGCCATAAATATATGGCATCGACCATTTTTGGATTTGTTTGCGGTGCCGTATATTTACGTCATTGACACTCAAAGGGTTAATTTAATTTTGAACGACATATTCTGGTGAAACATGTCGCTTGGTCTAACAGCCACACATGCTTCGCGAACAAGAGGTAGTACAGGGGAACCCGCTTGTAACAATATTCAAGTGCCACGATAATTCTGTTGTTATAACCAGGTTGCATGAAAAAAAGAAATCAAAATGGGGGATGGCGGAGCTGTTCTGAGAAAACTACAATGGTTGGGAGCATAGTTCTCCTTACCACCTTCCTCCATCCGGCTGCTGAGTGAGTTGACTCGTTTCTGTTTAACCCTGATTCCTGCGCGCTCCGATCGCATTTGTTAAGCTGATCGGCGTTCAAGAATGGCACTGCTTTAACAACTGCAAACAGGGGTCACGGACAGCAAGTGACATGCGAGCTCCGCTGAGGCATCGCTTTGGTGGCACCAAAAGGCACCCTTTAAAAAATGTGGGAAGGTTGCCGTGGCAGCATCTCAGCTTCAGAAATGCAGAAGAAACGCTGGGACGCGATAGCCACAAGCATCTCTTCATGTACTTCCCTCTGGCTTGCATGAGAAAACTGCATGTCCGTCAGCCTTGCTTGCTTTACGTGAAGCTTGCCGACATCCTTGTCCAAGGCATCCAGGTGCTCCACGCAGTGAAGTGGAAGGTCCCTCCCGAAAACAAGCCCATGAGGGACTGAATCATCTGCAGGACCTTCCGCAGGGTCAGTGTTGAGGCAGCCTGCCCTATCGCGTCAGCGCTGCTGTCATGGCCGTCACTGTCACTATTCGATGCAAGCACATTCGCAATGATTGCCTCATCGGTTAGAAACACTTTGTTTCCAAATCTATAGCAGTGCACTCTCTTTTCACCAGCAACGTCATGCATTGCCGATGATCAGTGGGGGGATCAGCCATGGTCTGTTTCAGCGGCGAGTCGAATGACTTCGACACAACAAAGACAACCACGAGTGACTTAATCCATTAGCATAATTGCCCAGAATGAGGGCGCAGCGAGCAATCTGGGAGCAGTGCCGTCAGCGTAGTTGGGTCGGTCCGTTCCTGTTTCGGAAGGGGGCGCGGTGCAGAGCTAGGGGCGCAGCCCGTTTGTGTTCGGACGAGTGGAAGGGCGATGGGAGAAATGCGCATGAGCCTGGCGGGCATCTCTCATGGAGAGAAGCACACGATGGCAGTTGGGGTAGTGGACGATCGTGCAGCGGCTCGCATTTCACTTTTTCTTTTTTCTTTCCAAGGATTTAGCATTCCGTTACCTTTCGGCACGGACACCCAACAACCAGGCTTCATCGTTATAAGTAATAATCGAGCATGAGGGCATTGTAGTAAGCGGGTTATTTCTCCATAGAAAACATACAAAGGTTGACTGTGCAGCAGCTTTTCATTGTTATAACCAATGTATTGTTAAAACTGGGATCATTATAAGTGGGTTCGACTGTAGCTGCAGCAGTGGCTCACCGAGGAAATGTCCACATGCTGTCCATAACATGCGAGCCGACATTGTCTCTGGGGTACACCGCTGGCGTCCGCTGGTCACGGCAGCAGCTCTGCAGACTCGACGGCACGACTCGAGGCCAGGACTCCGGAAACAGCGACACACTCACGAGGCTTCCATACTCACTCGCTTCAGGCTTGCCAATGCTCTGCAGGCACTAAGCCTCGCTCTCTCATTGGAACATGGTTTTAACAGCGCGTTTTGAGGACAGGACATAGAAAGAATGCGCACAGGACAGTCACCAATTCTTTCTGTGTCCTGTCCTCAAAGCGTGCCATTATAACCAAGTTCCATCAAGCCAGCAACCAACTAGCCCAGCTGTCTGTTACTCGCTCTCCCACAATGCAGACCAGGTGGCTCTCGTACAGACGCATGTCATTAAAAAAAACACTTGCGAAGAGGCTTAGCTTGTTGAAAAGTTCTAACACGCTACAGTAACCATCGCTGAGCTCAAGAAAGCATGACACTGTCACTAGCGATTAAAATCCACGCTAGCCCTGTGCTTCGGTTCAAACACTGGTCTCGAACGAAGCAAAACTGTTAAAGCTCTCATCAGATGCCCCAAGAGACCTACGTTAGGCTGCCAGATGTGGGGCTCACCCGTACTCTACGTACCCGCCGTGGTTGCTTAGTGGCCATGGTGTTGGGCTGCTAAGCACAAGGTCATGGTATCTAATCCCGGACACAGCGGCTGCATTTGGATGGAGGCGAAATTCGAAAACACCTGTGTAATTAGGTTTAGGTGCACGTTAAAGGAACCCCAGGTGGTCCAAATTTCCAGAGTCCCTCATTACAGTGTGTCTCATAATCAGATAGTGGTTTTGACATGTGAAACCCCATAATTAAAATTAATTAATCTGTGCTCTACACCAGGTGTGGGGGTCTCACCCGTGCTCTTGGAACAAAGGAATGACAACACAGTAGTGAAAACAATCATAAGGGCATTTATTGCACGTTTCATACACCAATGTCTGCTAGCCAACTTGCAACACATAGATTGTGCCGAGGGGCGCGCGACAAATCTAGGAAGTCCGACTCACTGCGACTGGATAGCAAGTGAATATGTTCGCCCCATGCTGGTGCTCGACACCAACGCGGGGTCGTTCACATGTACTGTAACGCGAACGTTCGTGCATTCGAACGATGACGTTCGTCCATTCCGGCGTAGGCCTCCCGAGACGGTCTCGCAGAAGCACGGATCAACGCATGTGCAGAATGTCTGCGCCGCTTGCTGCCCCGAGCCAAAGAGGTAGAGCCTACTCCCTGTCGCGCCCGACTAACCCCGCCGTTAGGTGGTGTTAGCAGTGCAACACTTGTGCCATCTGTCGTATTATTCTGCAACCACACCGACTGCTGCCGTAAAGCTACACGGCAAAGCTGGATTACAGGAGACGAGAGCCATGCGAGGAACACAACATCCGGGGACTTGTGAGAGTTGCCTATCCCCACACATCAAGTAAAATGTTCTCAAAACAATATACCGTATTTACTTAATTGTAACAAAAATTTTTTAATGATTTTCATTGCTTGAACTTCAATGTGGCACCAATGGGAAGGCCTTTGTAGAAAAATGAAATGTAGAAATGTGGGACTGGTCGGAAGGGCCTCGTAGTAGCTTGGTACGGTCCTCGAATGTGTGGTTGTGTGGTCTTTTAATGAGTACTGAATCTTCAACGAGCTCAACAGCATGGATGACTTGATTCTCGGGCCATTGCTTTTGAAAGTAGTTTCACTTTCACGAGACTTAGCTTGTTTTGGCACTGAACCCCTCGAAGTACATGGCTGACAGCGATCTTGACACTGATAACGAGTTTTGAACAGCGCCAGAAACACTTGTAGAGGATGCTTTCAGTGCAGAGTCGTGTGAAATCTCCCAAAGGGGGATTGCCCGAGAATACCACCTAAGGAAAGCTCCATCTCCTTCTCAGAGGATGATAAGTGAACTCGTTTCCAAATTGATTCCTTGAATAAAAGTACCATTTCTGTTTCCGTTCACCTTGCATTACATTCGCAGTTTTATTTTTTCTTCATTTTGTGAACTGAAGAGCCAACCCTCACATTACAATCACAGTCATGTTACATTCGAGTAAATACGGTAACAAAAGGCAATCGCAGATAACTGTGGGTCACCTTGATAATAACAGGTCCTCTTATAACGATTGCTTTCTGCCTCACAAGCTTATGCAGGCTATGTAGGTGATACAGACATGCACGCAGGCATTACAGAAGATGCTGAGGCATCGGCTTCTTCTTTCGTGTTGTGGTGGTGTTGAGTACTGCTTGAGTGAAAGGTTGACAGACGCAGCAGCAATGGAAGGTGCCCTGGCCATATTGAAGGCGTGCAAGTGTTTTTTTTATAACGCCAAAAGCAGATGCACCACTTATCAGTTCGCGCGACTGCCCAACATGACGGCAACATCGGCGTGCAAAGACGTACCTGCACCACAGGTGCTGCCGCTAACCACGGAGCACGTGACAAAGATTATCCGGCACAAAATTGAGGCTATGTCTCCTGCTTCCATGTGCTCCTACACCTTTGAATCTATGTTCCTGATAATATCACTTGTCCAAGCCATCGTTCATGAGGAGCTGTCCAGTTTTGGCCTGGACTCTGTGCGTGCCATCGATTCCTCACGCTCGACTGACAATCTCTTATGCTCAAAGTCAGAAGCTCCTGCTACATCATCACAGTCCGACCGAATGGAGGACTGCTGATGGTCAGCCTATTTGCTTCAGCTGCCGTCTTATAGGTCACATTGCCCGCTATTGCAACCACCGTTGGTCCTGGCTTCCTCGTGTGCCCTTTGCCTATAACTGTCACTCTTAGAGCAATCCTCACTGTTTTTAACCTAGCCTCACGTGATTGCATGCCAACAGCAATGGCGCTCCCTCCATCTATGCCTGGATTCCAGTCCTGTTCGTCGCTATCTCGTCGTCCGTCATCTCGCTTGCCCCAAATTCACCCACTGGATGTCTACCCCCAGTAAACTAGACAGTGCAGCACCCGGAGGTGACACTGCTTTAATGACCTGTCCGCAAAATCTTCTGACCACACTGCCAACTAGACGTAACCTAACAGATGTTGGAGCGGACAGTTTACACATTGTTGCTCTCGTTGACAGGGGTGCACAAATATCTGTGATGTGTTCTCAGCTCCGTCATCGCCCGAAGAAGGTCATCACATTGCCCACATTATCAACCATCCGTGTCACTGATGGTGGAACACTTCTTGTCCTTAGGATGTGCTCAGTACCCATAAGTTTCGCTGACAGCTACATGATGGGACTACAGTTAAACCTAGATATAACGAACTTCAGTATAACGAAATTCTCGATATAACAAAGTACAGTCGAACCCGGTTATATCGAACTTGCAAAAAAAACGCCTATCAGTTCGATATAGAGCATAATTCAATATAAGCCTGCTAAATAATTGGATGTCATAAAAGCCCATACCATTTATAAAATCACTTTGTTGATGAAACTAGCTTACTTTCGCATAAATTAGTCCTGCATTTTATTCTGCTTGGGCAATTTCGAGGGCACAAGAGCCTCTGATTGGCTGTCTGAGCAAGCGCTGCGGGCGGCACAGGATCATTTTTTGCCGGGGGGTGTCGACAGCTCGCCCGAGCCAGCGCGGTCACGGTAGGGGGAGTGGTTGGATGGAGCGTCGCTGCCGGGTTTCCCCGCTACCGCGAGAAAAATCTAACTTCTGGGGGCACTGTTCCGCCGCTTGACGTTCAATATATCGGGAGTCGCTGCTATTGTTGTTCGATGTAAGCGTACGTTTTGCTATACAGTCGAACCCGGCCATATCGAACTCGCAAAAAAACGCCTATCGGTTCGATATAGAGCATAATTCGATATGAGCCTGCTAAATAATTGGATGTCATAAAAGCACATACCATTTATAAAATCACTTTATTGATTAAACTAGCTTAGTTTCGCACGAAATAGTCCTGCATTTTCTTCTGCTTTGGCAATTTCGCTGCCTGCGACGCACGCGCTTTTCCACATTAAGGAGTCGGAGCAGCTGAGGCTGCAACTTTCCGCATTGGCGCAGAAGCACCGGACTAGTGCGAGCGCACCAATCACTTCGGAGGATGTGGGCCAAGGACCGTCGTTGCTTTCCTCATTGTGCCCACTTTCACTTGTGCTCGGTACGATGTTGGCAATGTAGTCTTCATTCAGCGGCGGCTGAATGCTCCGCCGGCGCTTTATATGCGCGGGCGTCTGTTAGCGAGCGTTATCGCAGGCCTCCGAGATGGCAACAAACGCCATGGTAATCTCGGAGGCCGCAGCACATGATCTAGGTTGCAGACGTCCGCCACTAGCGGCACTCGTTGCCTTTTCGCGGAGAGAAAAGGGAGAGGGCCAGGAACCGAGTTTAAGGACAACGCGGCTGGCATCTAGTAAAGGAGGCATTGACACAAACACAGCGAGACAAGTCGCACTTTCGCCATCTTGCATGACGAGGGCACAAGATCATCTGATTGGCTGTCTGAGCAAGCGCTGTGGGTGGGCCAGGATCATTTTTTGCAGGGGGGGTGCCGACGGCTCGTCCGAGGCAGCGCGGTCGGGCGCGGTCACGGTACGGAGAGCGGTTGGATGGAGCCGCGCAGCCGGGTTTTCTCCGCCACCGCGAGGGAAAGCCAACTTCCGGGGGCACTTTCCGCCGCTTGACGTTCGATATATCGGGTGTCGCTGCTTTTTTTGTTCGATGTAAGCGTAATTTTTGCGATATATACTCATTGTAACTATATCGTGTCCAGAAATTGTTCGATATATAGAATAATTCGATGTAAACGGGTTCGATATAGTCGGGTTCGACTGTATATACTCACTGTAACTATACCGCAACCAGAAACTGTTCGATATATAGAATAATTCAATGTAAATGGGTTCGATATAGTCGGGTTCGACTGTACTCAACTTTTCATAACCTTTTGTCCATAGAACACCATGTAATTAGAACCTACATATAACAAAGTGTCTTTGTATGCGATTTCAATATAACGAAATTATGCTTCCTCAGCAAAGGAATGCCAAGACAAATAAGCAGAAAGTTCCATGGACGTAGACTGTCAAATGATTGAATTACAAGCGGCTGCTTGCAAACGCACCTCTCAAATCGCGCGCAGCGTGACACGAACGATTGCCGAAGTGAAGCCACATCATGTCCAAGTGCGATAACATCCTATCGCACCCCGTGCACTTCGTGCTTAGTGTAGAGGGCACTGCCTCTAAAACCAGCTTAGAGCTGGTAGAGCATCCAACAACCCTATGCTGTGAATGCGTACATAATGGTTGACGTGCGACAATAAAGGGTCTTCAGTTCTGCTTCGGTACGGCCGTGTGTGTTGGCTGCTGCGGGTCTCTGGTCTTGCTCGTAGTACGCGTAACATGGTGTCAGAAGTGGTCACGGTGCGAGTGTGATGAAGCGCTTGGTTTTTGTGCCAGCGATTCCCCTTCTGGCAGCAACTGCATGGGCAGCACGTTTCTTCACCATCCACGGAGCCTAATCCTCCAGCCAGCAACTGCGTAGTTGCTCCTGTCTGCCTCAACAACGCTTATTTTGGCAGTACTCGCTACCGCCAGTCGGCCTACCACGCGCTAGTCAATTGCCTAAAGGGCATAGCCGCCGTACTCGGCAAGCATCATGCCCTTGCTGAACGGTTCGTTACAAATGAACGCTCCGCAAGCCGATTCGTCGCAACCAGCCGCCGCTACAGCTCCGGCGAACGCATCATGGGTAGGTCTTTCCTTGCGCCAGCCCGATGACTTTGACTTCGAAAATGCGGGTTCCTGGCCAATGTGGTTAAGCCTATTCGAGGACTGCGTGTTCGTTTCAGGCCTTCACCAAGTGCCGCGAGACATTCAAGTTCGGACTCTGCTGTATTGCATGAGCCTAAAAGCTCGCCCGGTTCTTGCTTCTTTCGGCCTGGACATGTCTCCAAACGACTACACGGTCATAGGTTCACGTTACATTTCGTCCATCCCGTTAATGAAGTGTACGAGTCGGCGCAGTTTCATCAAAAAGTCCAGCAACCGGATGAGACTGTGGACAGCTACTATGTGGAACGCAGCAAAATATCTAAAAGGTGCAACTACTCTTCCGCTCAGGTCGAAGAATGTCTCGTCTGCGACCACTTCATTGTGGGTCTACAGGATGCTGCACTCACCGGTAAGCTCTGCAGGAACCCTCAGCTGACCCTCAAGGAGGTGTGGATTCAAGCAAGGCAAGTGGAAGACGCCGAAAAACAGAGGAGTAAGCTTGGGGCACAAGCAGCAGTGCAGGGTGCACTAAATCTCAATGCTGCCAAGCACGGGGTTCTCAGCTGAGATGTGAAAGACGCGCCGAGCTGACGCCAGGCAGGCAGAAAGCTGCCAGCCAGAATTTGCGATTTCTGTGGTCACGCTCCACATGCCCGCACCAAGTGCCCAGTGCGCAATTCGCAGTGCACCTACTGCTAGAAAAAAGGCCATGCTAATGCAAGAAAAAAGGTCGTGCTATAAAAACAAGACAGGCCAGTGTCCGCAGTCCAGCTGGATGCAGTTTAGAGCATGGGCAACGCCAAGTACGTTGAAATCACCGTTGCCAGAAGTCTTCAATGTTGACTCTTGTGCAGAGGTTTCTGTTGTTTCGGATACCTTCTCTCATCTCCCAGAAGCCCTCGACAGAGTTGACAGCATCCTCTGGGGACTGAGCAAACAGCCACTCAACGCCATGGGATCCTTCGTAGCAACCTTGCTATGGAAAGACAAGTCCGTTGTTCAACGCTTCTGTGTAATCAAGGCCCTGACAGTGCCGCTATTAGGCTTCCCGGCACAGGAAGCTCTGGGAGTTGTCAAATTTGTAGACAAGGTCTTTGCCAAGCCGTCCAATGCTCTGTTCTAAGGTCTTGGCACTCTTTCACTAGAGCACAAGATACGGCTTCAGCCGGAAGCAGTTCCGTATTCCCTCAGCATGCCAAGGCGCATTCCTATTCCACTCCGAGAAGTGGTTAAGGCACAGCTTCAGAAGCTGGAAAAAGATGGTGTGATACGCAAGGTGGGGGGACAAACCAACGCAATGGTGCGCAGGTCTAGTGGTCATCCCAGAAGTGTCCGGGGGCCACAGACTGTGTGCCGACCTCACCAAGTTGCATAAAGTTGTCTTGTGAGAACGTTATGATCTGCCGACAGTAGACCAAGTCCTGGGCCTTCTGAGAGATGCGAAGATATTCACCAAACTGGATGCCATAGAACGACAGAAAGCTGAGCTGTAAGGATTCATAATGCAAAAAAGAGGTGAGGCGTGCAGACAGGACACAAGAGTTGGACACAAGAGTTGGTTGGCGTTCGTGTTGTCCACTTCTCTACTCTTGTGTCCTGTTGGCACGCCTCACCTCTTTTTTGCATTATGAATGCCATATCTGGTTTTTTGTCAAGTCAAGCTTGTGGAAGAACTACAAGAGCTCGTGACCTTCATCACGCCGTTTGAGCGCTACTGCTTGTCAGATGCCCTTTGGCATCACATCGGCACCAGAATTTTTTCGGAAGCAGATGTCATGACTTCTGGAAGGTCTGGAAGGCACAGTGTGCATGATTGATGATGTGTTGGTTTTCGGCCTCTTGAGATGAGCATGATGCTCGCCTTCAAGAAGTCCTCACAAGGCTTTCTCAAGCTGGAATCACCTTGAATAAGGAAAAATGCAGCTTTCGCTGGACATAGCTTTCCTTCCTTGGGGTGAATGTGTCAGCACAAGGCACCCGCCCAGATCCCAACAAGCTCAAGGCAATGAGGGACATGAGTCCATCCACAGACATAGCAGGTGTGCGGCGACTCTTGGGCATGGTCAATCATCTGGGCCACTTTATCCCACATGCATCGGAGGCCACAGCCCCAAACAGGGCTTTTTTAGGCAAAAATGCTGCTTGGACATGGTCTCATGAACAAGAATCTGCATTTGCTGCAGTTAAGGACATGCTCACTTCCGACTGTTGCGTAGCAAAGTACCATACTGCATACCCAACGATAGTTTCTGCTAACGCAAGTTCATTTGGCTTGGGAGCAGTACTTCTACAAATGCAACTTTCGGGTGACAGGCGTCCTGTTTCATTTGCTTCTTGGTCCTTAACAGTGATGGAGCATAGGTACAGCCAACTGAAAAAGAGGCTTTAGCTGCTGTGTGGGCTTTTCAGAGGTTTGACAAATTTCTGAAAGGTCTGTTGTTTGAAGTTTAAACAAATCATCAACCACTAGTCTCTCTCTTTGGCAAGCTAAACTTAGACGCACTACCACCTTGCATCCAGCGCTTGAGACTCAAAGTCATGGCATACCAGTCCAACGTGCAGTACGTGCCAGGAGAGCTGCTTGCCACAGCTGACACATTATCACTTGTCCGTATGGAGCCAGCAGATACTCCTCATGCTGTTGACACAATTGAAGTATTTGCCACCGAGGTCTCGCAAGTTTTGGCAGCAGTAGCAGTACTGCAGCCAGGAAATGTCAAGATGGCGCAAGCGCAAGATGGCGAGTACAGTGCACTGATTTCTCTTTGCCAGAATAGCTTCCCAAGAAAAGACAAGCTTCCACTCCACATTGCAAAATACGCTGTTATCATCGACATGCTCTCAGTCTGCAGTGGCCTTCTTCTCAAAGGCATTCGCTTGGTTGTCCCAGCCGCCTTACAGCCAAGAGTGCTAGCGCTTATTCATGAAGGTCATCAACAGATGTAGGTCCAGAGGCCGTGAGTCAGTATGGTGGCCTGGCATCAGTACAGACATTAAGGTCCTTATCTCCAGGTGTGAGCAGTGTGCTTTGTATCGGGTGAATCCAGCAGAGCCCCTCTGCAGCAAAGTGCTTCCAGATCGTCCCTGGGAATTGCTAGGCACAGACTTATTTCAGTTAAATGGACAGACTTTCCTTCTTGTAGTTGACTACTACTTCCAATACCCAGACTAAGTCACTGTCAAGACTACAACGACATGCCGAGTCATTGAAATCTTGAAAAATATCTTTGCATGGCACGGCATCTCGAAAACGCTGAAATCTGACAATGGCCCTCCATTCCAGTCCAAAGAGTTTGCGCAATTCATGACATCATATGGCATTGCACACGTCACAAGTAGCCCAAACTACCCTCAGTCCAATGGAAAAGCTGAGCTAGCTCATGGTGTGCACAGTGAAGAATTTGTTCCGTAAGCCACCAGATCTCTACTTGGCCCTCCTGAGCTACAGAGGTACAGTGGCTGTCGCAGGTTCCAGCACTGCACAACTTTTTATGGGCAGAAGACTACGAACAAGGCTGCCCAAGGAGGAGCAACAGATGCTACCATCAAGTGGTGACATCTGTTGAGGGAAAGTGTGCGAGGTTGAGAAAGAAAGATGGAGGCTTTAGGCATTGCGGTAATGTGATCAAGCGCACGCGTGAGTGGCAAGGTGTGTGTGTGTGTGGGGGGGGGGGTGTAAGTCAGCGTGCGTCGCGATTTCTGGCACGCAGCTCGGCCGTGGCTGTGCACGGCTGAGCGCAGCCACGCACTCTGCTTTAGAGGTAATCTGCCGCGTGTGCAAAGAGTGGGCTGAGATTGCGTGGCATCACGCAAGCTGTCTCCTCATGCGTTTAGTATTGAAGGTTGCGTAATCTCGAGTTTCAGTGACTCATTGCAGCAAGAGGCAGACAAAGCATCCGCTCCCCACTGCCGGTGTTTTTCATAGTAGCATTGTCCCAGTGTGTGCGACACTATCAGCCGTTGGGGCAGAGTGCACACGAAAGTGTGACTGGCTTCGCCTAATTCTTACTGCCTATGTGAAGATATTGTCAATGTGGCATGAAACCGTATCATTCGTCGCCGACTCCCAAATTCATCAAAATTAATTGTTTTCTCATTCAAGTTAGCTTTTTTCGATTGCCCCATAATTCCGAAAATTCTGTGGCCGCTTTCCATGTTCAAAAAATCAATCGGCGACTGTACTTATTTGCATAAAAGGTCGAATTTCAATACAATGAAATTTCAATGTAACGAAGCAAATTGTCTATTTTACCTACTTCGTTATATTGAGGTTGAATTGTACTTGCTGTGCTCGAGCAGTGCTCCTGTAGACTCATCCTCAGGATAGACTTTCTATCAGCCCATTCTGTAGCGTTTGATCGTGGAAATGGTGTGCTCCAGCTCGACCTATTTCTTCACTCTGACGCTCTGCCCACGCGTCAACTGTGTTTATGCCAACAGAAAGCTGAGCTAGTTGGTAACGATTCATTATGCAAAAAAAAGTGAGGCATGGAGACAGGACACAAGAGAAGAGAAGTGACAGTCTTCAGTTGATAGTCGGCGTTTGTGTTGTCCACTTCTCTTGTGTCCTGTCTGGACGCCTCACCTTTTTTGCATAATGTGTTTATGCTATGTTGTTTAAGTTCAACTGCCCTCTCAAGCCGTTATATACATGAACTTTGTGTCCCTGTCTTCAATCTCCGATGGTGATTATGTGTTGACTCCAATATGCAATGTTCTATTGGCCCGAAATATTACTGTTCCCGAGACCCTCATTATCATTACTAATAACACAGTATCACTGCCCATCTTGAACTTTAGCTGGTGCACGCAAATTATGCCTATAGTCATGGCTCTGGCCAATGCCAATTCTGTCGATGAGCATGTCATTTCTGCATTTGCTGCTGATGATTCTTCGTCTTCCACTGTGGCCATCACCTCGTCCAGTTCAGCTGATGTCAGTTTTGACGAGATGATAGTTCCTGACCTCGTGCCAGCACATGCTGCTGATCCCCGGCAGCTGTTGATGTCTTATTGCCACATCGTTGACTTTGATGACCGCCCTTTGGGCCAGACATTCGTCGTAACTCATTGGATTCATACTGGAGGCACCAGCCCTATTCGACGACATCCTTATTGCATGTCCCATGCTGAGCGACAAGTGATTCAGCACGAGGTTAAGATGCTCACCAAAGACGTCATTGAGCTTTCCTGTAGTCTCTGAGCATCACCTGTCATGCTCGTAAAGAATCAAGATGGCAGCTGGTGCTTCTGCATCAACTACCGCCACTTGAACAAAGTCACACTTAAGGATGTGTACCCACTGCCTCGGATTGATGATGCCCTTGACTATCTTCATGGGTCTACCTACTTCTCATCTATTGATGACCTGGACCATGAAAAGACTGCATTTGTTACAGTCGGTGGTCTTTTCCAATTTAATGTTATGCCTTTTTTCTTATGGAATGCCCCCACCATGCTTGAAAGAATGATGGACTTTTTGTTTCGTGGCTACAAATCGTCGACATGCCTCTGTTATCTAGATAATGTAATCATTTTTTTGCCAACATTTGGAGCCATCTGACTCGCCTATTGGCAGTGCTTGGCATTTTCCAATGAACTGGCCTTCAGTTAAACCCTTCAAATTGCAGCTTCGGACGACATGAAATTACTGTCCAAGGTCACCGTGTGAGTCTTCGTGGCATCCAACCTTATCCCGACAAAATTAGTGTCTGGAAACATTTCCGTGTTACGCATTTGGCCAAAGACGTCTAAAGCTCTTTTGGTTTGTGTTCTTATTTCTGACGTTTTGTCAAGAACTTTGCCGGCATTGCCCGCCCCCTAACACAGCTCCTGGAGAAAGAAATCAAATTTTCATGGGGTCCTGAACAAGCTGATGCATTTTGCATGTTCACCAGATTGCTCACTACTCCTCCCATCTTGGTGCATTTTGACCCCACAGTGCCTACAGAAGTTCAAACCGACACCAGTGGACACGGCATTGGCACTATTCTCACACAGCGGCAACTAGGTCAGCACTGTGTCATCACTACGCCATTTGCCTCCTTCCCTTTCAGAGTGCAAGTTCTCATTCTCTGAACGCGAATGCCTTGCTCTGGTTTGGGCAGTCAAAAATTTTCGACCCTACTTGTCTGGCCACACCTTTTCGGTCATCATGGACCACCATGCGCTGCTCTGGCTATTCTCTGTCAGAGATCCGACTGAACAAATTTTGTTGCTGGGCATTAAAGCTTTAGGAATACAGCTTTGATGTTGTTGGCGCCATGCACCAGAACGCTGATTGCCTGTCACATCATTGCGTGGACCTTCCCGACTCCACTGCTCATGATTCCGACAGCTGCATCCTCGCTATCTCTGACTTGAGTGATATACGCAATCAACAGCTCAGCAATGCAGACTTGTGGTCTATCTTCGATCGTCTATGCTCTAATCACTCCTACCTGTCCCTCCGCCTGTTCATGCTCTGTGATAATCTTCTCTGCTGTTGCAATACCAACTCTGACAGTCCTGAGCTTCTGCTCGTAGTGCCTACGACCTTTTTTTCTACTGCTCTCCACCAGCTCCACAATGCCCCAACTCCCGGCCACGTCGGAGTAATCCACACATACGACTACTTGCACTGTCAGTTTTTCTGGCCAGGCCTTACCATTCTGTGAGCCGGTACTACGTTGCTGGTTTCTAGGTAGTTCTTCCAATGCCGCAAGCAGTCGTCCTTACAGCCTGCCAGCCCACTTCAACCTACAGACATTCCGACTAGCCCGTCCTACCACATTGGCCTTGAACTAGTTGGACCACTCCCGACGTCTCTATTGGGGAATGAGTGGATCGCCATAGCTGCTGACTACGCGACAGGATCACTAGGGCACTGCCAACTAGTTGCACCACTGACGTTGCAGACATTATCCTCTACCACAGCAGCTGCTGACAGATTGCAGTTTTCCTTTCCCAAGTCGTCTGTGATATTGTTGGCTTATGTTCCACACGTCACAAGCTAACCACCATCTTAACTGTACGCTCATCCCAATGCTATCCATGTGTGTTTGAGCAGATCACCGGGATTGGGACAAAAGTTTGTGTTATATGACATTCGCGTGCAACTCGTCCCACCATGACACCGCCGGCTTTTTCCCCTTTTTATCTACTGTCTGGCTGCCACCTCCCACGTTACCGTTTGAAACACTACTTCCATCAGCTACACATGCTTCTACAGAATATGTCTGCGAAGCTGCTGCTCCTGCTCAAATGGTTTGTCGCATCATGAGACCTTCTCTGCCTTGCAGCCGACTCAAAAGGCCTCTTACGATAGCCACCACACTGCCATTCATTTCAAACCAGGCTCTTTGGCCCTTCTTTGGATGCCTTGCTGCCACCTGTCTGCGAAACTTCTTTCCCGCTACTCGGGGCCCCTACAAGGCTTTATGCCAGCTCAACGAGGTCACATGCGAGATCAGCCCATTGGATGGCTGCTTGTTACTTTCAGTGCCCTCCACCGGCATTGTGTCCCGTCACAAGCTGTACATTTCATTCATAATGGGAACAGCGCGAACAAGACGACGACGGAGTGAAAGGACACAGGACGAGCGCTGACTCACAACTGTTGCGAGTCAGCGTTCATCCTGTGTCCTTTCACTCTGTCGTCGTCTTGTTCACGCTGTTCCCATTATGAATGTATACCAACTCACCCAACTTTACACTTTATTACTGTACATTTCAGCCTACAGCCTTTCGTTCCCTAAGCGCCGACACGTCCAGCCACAGCGGGTCATAGGTTACAGGCCATTCTCGCATTCTGAAAAAGGCGCCCAGCAGGGTAACGAAGAAGACTATTGAAAAAGCATGTTCGTGGTTGTTCTGCCATCTTGGCTGTCACTTCTCTGTATACTATTCTTTATCTACTGCATACCGTATTTACTCGCATAATGATCGCACTCGCGTAATGATCGCACCCCTGAATTTTGTCGTCAATGTTCGATTTTTTAAATTTCCCGTGTAATGATCGCACCCCGAACTTGCCGCAGCGATATGTCGTGTGCCAAGTCTAGCTAATAATGATCGCGCTTACCATCTGTCGAATGCTACGCGAATGACTCAAGAGAAGCCAAATGGTCTGCATGCACCAAACATTCTTAAGTAGATGCCTCATTTCATTACTTTCATCACTTTCCGCACTTCCATGACAAGAAGAGGTACAACGAAACTTGCCTTTATTATGGGTAGGCTTTATAATGGTTGTGATAAAAAAAATACAAAAGGCGCCTTTCGATTCTTTTCATCTGCACTCGTGAGCATGCAACAAATCGCGCGCGACAATGATAGTAGCCACGTTTACACTGATACGTTAAAAGTGTACCCTATTCATACGCCGACGCTTGTAACACAGCTAAGATATTCGCCCACCCTTAGTGGAAACGTGCCGTGTTAGGATATTAGTGAAGACAGATGCCGCAGTTTCCGCAGCACGCCGGCCATGCGTTTCTATGTCACTGGCAGCTAAGTGCGACCATCTGTTTCTGTCCCCTCAAAGTTGACATGGCTATGTTATTGCCGCAACCTTGCCGATATTAACGATATTATTCATCACTGATACAGAAGAAACTGTTTCAATGCACGTAATGTACTCACGAGAAGAAAAAAAAAAAACTCGCGTTCGGCTTGCTCCGCCGGCCGCCATTTTTGTTTTGGTGTCCCGCACCAACGCATCCTCTAGAAAGATGCCTGCGGTGTCGCTCGCTTACCCATTGTAGTTGTCGCGCCTTGAGTTGCGGTCGGTTGTCAAGAGATGGCGCCACCTACTTCCCTATCTTCGCCAAGGGGGCTGGGGTGGTGTGGTGTCGCGGCGGTAGTGGCGGCTGCGCCGGCCGCGCTGCCATGCGGTGATGTGCGCATGCGCACATGTGTTGCAAGCGACCACCGCAAAGATAGCTAGCTACCACCTCAAGTGGAAAGGAGGAAAAGAGGAAAGGTAAGGGCAGTAGGTTTTCGGCGCACGTGGCAGGCATCTTTTTAAAGGAGGCGTGCCTGCCCACATCCCGCAGCAAACGCGGGACGAAAAAATTTTTTTTTTCCACGGGAAAATTAACCCGCGTAATGATCGCACCCCTGAATTCGCGTCAATTTTTCTGAAAAAAAAGTGCGATCATTATGCAAGTAAATACGGTACTCTTTATCTTGGTCGCAATATGTTTGTGCAAGGTTTTGTCATTCTTAAGGCATATTCACACCGAAAGCGGAGTGTCTAAACGGCCAAGCGGATTTTAAACACGGCGAGGCGGTGAGCGCGTGTACCTGTTCAGACCGGACGGCTTGCCTGGCGGCCCGCATCGCAGGGAAGGTGGGGCATCTCGCAATTTCTTTGGCAATTTCAGGGACGTGCCGCCATCTCACGGCACTTTGGGTTTGTATGCGCACTTTCAATCTTTTTTTCATCGTGGGTTGGCGCGCTTCCGTCCGCTATCTACTTCTGCAAGATGATGAGCTCAGATGAAGAAGACGAGATCGTTGGCATTTTACTTGCCCCTTGTCTAGTCGCTTTTCAAGTTTTGTTACCGTGCAACACAAGACAAGAACAAAAGAAGGTATAAAGCGACGACACGGCGCCGTGTCGTCGTTTTATACCTTCTTTTGTCCTTGTCTTGTGTTGCGCTATAACAAACCTTACTATGAACCCGACCAACTGACCCAAGTTGCCATTTTGACACTTTTCAAGAACAGAAGCGAAAAGCCCAGAGAAAGACATTCGTTTACATTCATTAACCATGCGCTTCCTCAGTGTCGGGTTCCGATTGGCTGTGGCCAAAGCGGCCAACTTGTCCGCGCGATCGGTCCGGGCGCGATCCGGCCAAGCAGCCGTGTATTTTCCGCAAAGCAGAAATTCCGCGGCCACTTGGCCGGGTCCGTTTGTCCGCTCCGCCTTCGGTGTGAACGTGCCTTTACACCTGAGACTGTGTTTAAGCCTGTGTTGGTACTAGTGCTTATGCTTTGGTGCATTAACCCATTGATTGCCAAAGCTGGCAATATGCTTAGTAGGAGGTATTGGTAGCCTAAAAAAACTATTAGTAGATAGCCCGACAGCCAATATAACTGTGCAAAATCGGAATCTTGTCGATAAATGGCAGTAGGATGTCCACTTCAGAGTGGTTTAATTTTTTTTTTATAGCGAAACTGTAGCCGATTTGTCCTTCCGTCTGTCGGTCGCCTGTATGCCGAAAACTCCTCCAGTGCAATCCTATGCGCATGCGCAATGAAAAAGGAAAGAACGAGAAAGAGAGGCACAGGATTAGCCAACACCACCTAGATAGCAGAAGGCCTGTTTAGCAGGTCCACGATGTCATGCTACCTGGCCTGAAATTTCCATTGACAAGGCTGGTGTGATGAAAGTGGTGACTTTAATATCACTGTGCCTACTCGGGAGCATCCCTGTTAGATGCTGTGGCAGTCTGGCCAGGTAATACGTCGTCATGAATCAGAGCGAAAAGTAGGTGGTATTAAATTAGCTGCACCAGTAGTGACGTTATTGCTCTCCGTCACAGCCAAGCGTGCGTGCAGCAATTTCTCTCCAGCTCCGAAATGGGTTGGCCACGTGTCAAACATTCTCCTGAGCAGCAGGCAGCTTTCAATCAGTGACGCTGTGAGCAGAACCGGCAAAGAGCTCTTCTACGCCGTGCCGATGCTGCAGCCTGGGAACAACAGGCTCGTGCAGTCGAGCACAAGCAGCAACTGTGTAGCGAGGATCTGGAAGCCTTGCAAACCATCGTTCAATGGACCATCAGGATTAACCCAGTGATAATTGCCGAGGCCGCACGTCTCAGCTTCAGTGGTTAACCATCTGTACGGAGTGCTTGGGCAGTGATTTTTATGCTTGCCCTCATTGGTTTTTTTTTAATTGACATTTGTAAAATGTTTGCACATGCATTCTGACAACTGTGTGCCCTCAAGGCAGTGCTGTGCATGCATTTTCGATGTCATATTCCGCTAAAGAAACAAACAGTGCCGTCGTATGTCCCTTTCTCACATTCTGTGATACTGTTGTGCTGTTTCTGCTCATCATCAACCAACCAGCAGAAATGCACGTGCTTCTGCCAGCAAAATTAATCATGGCTGCGCAAAGTGTGCAGTGATACAAGTAAACAATGGTTGAGAGTGTGAAATATTGATTCTGCTCTCCACGTGCCTGAGTGTTTCAAGATTTTCCACTGAAAGTTGAATCTGTGACTGTGTTATGGTTCTGAACTAAACAGTGCTGCTGTGTAATATAATAAAACTCCTTTCTTTTGCATTTTTCAGCATTTATTACTGTAAAGCATTATATAATGAGCACGACAGTAGAAATCCTCGTAGAATAATTAGAATGTGGGGCCATGGTGCAATTACATTTAGTAGCCAATGGCTGAACAGTACGCAAAAAAATTGAAAAGTGTGCGTTGTTAAAATCAGCCTGCAGGGGTGGTGACCTTCGAACTTCTCCCAGCTGCTGCGACGAATCGCTGTGTAAAGATAGCAATGTGCAGAGAACCAAGCCGTCTTCGGACAGCCCAATTGCGCCAGCAAGGCTAGCCACGTTTGGCGGACTGGGTATTGTTTGTTGGTTTGCTGTCACCTTCACGGTCTAATTGGAGCAAGAGAACTCCTGGAGAAGGGTGTTTTACGTTGCTTTTTCACGGGCCCCAGTAATCGTCACAGTCGTTTGACAGACATGGCGGCTAACCGTGGCATTGGCTCTGGAATCAAGAGGCGCCAGCTTGAGTCAAGCGTGACAACCCTTGTCTACGAGGACCCTCTCCGCTCAGTGTGTTCAATGAAGCAAAAGGCGTGGGAATGAGTGTCATCTCTTGCCCTCAAATGCGGGTCGACTTCGACGACTTTGGACGGTCCAATTGGACGAAGGTTGGACTGCAGTTTTCCTTCACCTAGGGATCTAGGGAAGACAGAGGGTTTTTAAGCAGCCGTTTTCGGCTTCTTGGTGTGCTTCATTTTTCAGTCATGCTAGACTGATGAAATGTAACGTTCTCCTGTCTTCATGTGGATATTGCAAATAAATCCCATACTCCTAGTTCTCGATGAGAGCAACTTCCTCCCTTCAACCACGTCCCAAACGTGGATGAGTCTGACGACGGCATGGGCCGCTACCCCTTATTACATGCCTGACCCCAACTCGCACAACTGGTTGCCAGCGGTGGGATTGTCCTACAACTCGTAGACAGAAATGAGATCTCACGGACTTTGGGACGTTGTGACCGACCAGTATCTCGATCAAATTGGAGGCAACTTGGGATTGACCACCGCTTACAACTGACTGGATACAGCGGAGAAGAACTGGTGATATGGTGGTGCTTGAGTGGCTAAGCGTTTGGTTTTGGCTGTAAGATTTACCAGGCTTTAATTTCTCTGGGTTTGTAGATTTGAATCGCTGGGGATATTTTACTTGTATTCTGATTTGCTTGGGTATCCCAGTAAATATTGTGTGACAGCAGAGCCAAAGCTTAATGTAGCCACCATGGTCCTATCGTGTTTGACGAGAGCTGACCTGTTGTGGTTGTGTGAAGAGCTCGAGGAAGACCTAGACGAGGACTTGACGGAAGCAGAAATTCGTAAGACCATTCTCCAAAGTGACAATGATTTGAAACTCATCTAACAACTAGGTAAATGAATTCTGAGCAAAGAACAGGAACAGGAAGCAATTAGGCTAGAACAGGAAGAAATCAGGCAAGAACAGGAAGAAGGTAGGCAGAAACTGAAAAGAATTTGGCAAGAAAAAGGCCTAGCAGAAGTAACGAGGCAGTACGTTGCTGCATTGAACAAAGAGATTCAAGGTTTGGCACAGGCACTTGAACGAAGACAACAGTGGCTTGAGAAATCTGTAGGCTGGACACAGCAAAAGTGGGACGAAGTCGATAGCAGATATTGGTCGAAAGCCGAGAGAAGTAGTACCTGCGAGATTAGCCGCACGTTCGTAGGTGAACTCAAAGTGCTAGCAGCTAGCGATGCCTTAGTAGCAACAAAGGCCGTTAATGGCCGTAGTGAGAGCGACGAGGTGATGTGCCAACAGAGCACTGTAGAGACAGCTAGGCCAGCTGTGAATGATTTGACACAGTTACTGCACGTGTGCATCGCATGTAATGTTAACGAGGTCGTTAATGAATTACAGAGTACTGCTGACCCGACAGACACGAGCACCCATGTCGAGTCAGATCTGCGTGCTAAAGTGCAGTGCCAGCTGGACGATGCAGTTGAGGACAGTTTGTAGGATTGCGAGCTGTGTAGCTCAAGAGAAGACAACTGCATTGTTCAGGGATTGGTGCAGCTGTCCACCACTCTAGGTAGCCAAGAGAGGGATGATTTAGTTGTGGCGATTGAGACCGACGACCTGTGTGCCAATGCACAGCGTGAGCTGGGCAATGCAGTAAAGGGCAGTTCGCAGGAGTGCGAATTGCTTAGCTCGAGTAAAGACTGCTGCATTGTTCCAGAGTCGGTTGAGCTGTCTGCCAGTCAAGGCAAAGAGTTAATTTAAATGAAAACTCGGACTGTGCAGGTAGGAGAGCGATCTGGGCCGACGAGATGTGTCCCGGCCAGCTTGAGGCGTGAGAAGGCGGCATGAAAGGGAGTTCGAGGAAAAGTGCCATAGAAAGAAGCGCGGTAAAGATCGGAATGCGGTGATCTGAGACTAGAGTTTCTTTCAATATATAAAGTATGAGCTTTCCTTATGTTTTCGTTTGAGAAGCTCCGAGGTTTGAAGGAGATGTTTTATGTCAACCTTTAGTTTCGTGAAGTGTTAATTAGTAGATAGGCTTTCTTTTTTTGTGTGTGTGAATAACCTGGAGCGTCAAGGTTATCGGTTAGATGCCTGTGGTAATGTGCATGTGTATTAGTTAACTTTCTTTTTTTTAGAAGTGTTTTCGAAGTTTCTAAGGTTGATCGCGTAGGTTTTCAGTAAGTGCATGATTTGCACCGAGGAGCGTTGTTAGTTCCATTTGCGCATGTCCTGTGCGGACAAAAGGAAGCAGAATGTTTGTGGCTGGGTCGCTTATGTGTGTTGAGGGCGGCCGTGTTCGGACTTTTCTAGTAAGCGTGCGTAGAACTAGTTATTAGAAGACAAATTTTTTTTGAAGGTTCTTCTGAGTTGTTAAGTTACGCAAGTTTAGTTCTTTTAAGGTATGTGTCCTGTATGGACTAGAGGAAGAAACGTGAGTAAGTGCTATGAAACGTTTGCTTACGACGCAAGCACGTGTTGTGAATAGGGACCACGAAGCTAGCACAATTGCTATTACGTACCTCTAGAGTTGACGAGACTATTCAGTGGCACCAGTACAGGTGATAGGTACGCCACTGCGATGGGGTAAGAACAGGCTGTTCGTGAAGTTAGGGTGCTTAAGTTATGTTGGGGTATTGGTGGTTTAGAGCCTTCGGTTTAGTTCTGTGTAAACCTTTGCTTTTATGCAGCATGACAGCCGGTTTTGGTTAAATTAAAGGGTAACGTGAATGCTCGCTTTGGTGGCACAAAATTTTGGGGGCAAAATTTGGGGTTCCCATTTGAGTGGGTTACGTTGAAATTTTGATAGAAAGCCTGGTGGGTTAACGGCTGATTCCGGGCTTTTGCATGCTGGGTAGTATTGTGTTGCCGGAATCGACTCTTCTGTGCCGGTTGTTGTGAGATGGTTTAAGGCATTCCAAGTTTCCAGTTGTAGAGAGCCAAGCCACATTCTTGGTCGCCAGCCATTCTCATCCTGCCCAGCGGTTATCATCACTGGCCAGTCGAGATTTTCCGGGCCATGGAGAATGTCACGATCCGCCCAGGTTTGTGAACGAGGGAGGGCTCGAGGCACCCTCAGTTAGACAGACGCTCCACAGCATGGTGGTGATGAACAATGACTGACCGCCGAGCAGCTGTGCTCGTCAGTGTTTATTGGGTGCCACCGGCGACTAATATTTCCTCCCAAGCCTGGCAGGCCACTGAGCCTGACGGGCCAATGAAGATTATGCCCCAGGGGGCATCACATGCTTGTTACAGAGGGGCTGTTACGATCGGCCTGTGGTGGTAGTGACCTTCGAACCTTTACCAGCTCGCTGCGATGAATCGAATGCGCAGAGAGCCAAGCGACCTTCGGACAGCCCAACTGCGCTAGCAAGGCTAGCCACGTTTGGCGGACTGAGTATTGTTAGTTGGTTCGCTATCGCCTTCACGGTCTAATTGGAGCAAGAGAACTCCTGGAAAAGGGTATTTTATGTAGCTTTCTCATGGGCCCCAGTAATCGTCACAGTCATTTGACAGATGCGGTGGCTAACTGGGGAGTTAGCTCTGGAATCGAGAGGCGCCAGCTTGAGTCAAGCGTGACAACCCCTGTCTATGAGGACCCTCTCCGCTAGGTATGTTCAGTAAAACAAAAGCGTGGGAATGAGTGTGTGATCTCTGGCCCTCAAAGGCGGGTCAACTACGACTACGACGAATTTGGTCCGGTTGGATGAAGGTCGGGTGGCAGTTTTCCTAGGGAGGACAGAGGGTTTTCAAGCAGCTGTTTTCGGCTGCTCGGTGTGTTTCAGTTTTCAGTCATGCTAGACTGATGAAATGCAACGTTGTCCTGTCTTGATGTAGATATTGTAAATAAATCCCGTACTCATAGTTCTCGATGAGAGCAAGTTCCTCCCCTCAACCATGTCCCAAGCGTGGATGAGTCGGACGACGGCATGGGCCTGCTACTGCATTTTTACATGCCTGACTCCAACTCATACAGCATGCACATTGTTCAGTTTTTGTTTCCTTTTTTTTTCATATTTTAGGCTTGCTATCAGAGCTGAGAGGTACCATTGGCACACTTGATTGGCTCACTTCACTGCATCAAATGTTAGTATTGCATATCAAAGGGAGAGTGGCTGAGAACTTTTCTGAAATGCTGCAGCAGAAGCCAAAAATAAAAACATATTTTGGGTGAAGCCTTTGGCCAGATGTTTGTTTTGCTAGTGCTGTCTGCTGATCCCTTGGGGATATCTATCATGCATTCAGGGGTGTGCGGCCCTTTGGTGTGTCCTTGCTGGTGGCTGGCTGGGACAATGGCCGTGGCTACGTCTTCCAGTGTGATCCATCGGTGAGTATCTTTCACACTGACAATCTCTTGAGTTGTGCATCAGCCAGACCATTGTTGCTTTGGCCAACAAAGTGCAGCTAAATTCCATAAAATGGAAAATTCAGGGGAAGGGGGGTAAGAGTCCACCACTGATCTCTACTATAGGGCACTGGATAGCACCTTGACTGAAGCCCCGAACCGAAGTTCAGCATTTCTGCTTCTCATAAAATGCCCGCATGTTGTGCTGTAAACTACACAAGCAGGCCAGAGAAGTCTTTGGGGAATACATCCACAATGGCCCATTGCTACACCAACAGCGTTAACATGAGTGGCATGCGCTGAAAACGCTGGTGATTGAGAAAACGCTTTACGTTTAAGAAAAAGTATTGCATACAGGTTCAGATTATTGTAAAAGCTCTTAACGACCATACAAAAACGACACTCCCTAAAAGCAGGAAAACCAAAAAGAAAAATTATGGCCACAGTATAGTCCGACTACATGGGCTACAGTCGCCGACTGAGAACCCGGATATGCTCTGTAATCCGGACAGCTTTGTGGCACCGCCACTGGCCCCATAGACTTAATGTGTAAACACTACCATTATTTCGAACAGTCACCAGCTTTACATTTGATTATCTGGACTCCGTCCATGGCTGTAGCGCACGCCGACTCTGCCGCCATTATCTCCTGTGCCAATCTTGACCGGACATCAAGTATAGCCTCAGAAATTAAGCGCTAAATGGTAATCGCTAAGGCCATGCCTTAGTCGCAGCACTGCGCCTGAAAGATTTCACGGCAAATGCCTGAATTGTGAGGTCTCATCAACATTGTGATCATCACACCTATCACAACTTCAAATAACGTCACAACTTCAAAACATCCAGCTGAAAACTGTGCAGTTTCTCTTCATATTCTTCGGGCAATTTTTGGCATATACCTGACCACCTTCGAAGAGAAAATACTTTTTCTTTTCATAAAACTTGATAGCCAGTACCTGCTCGCTTTGAAGTCACTCCGCATTAGCCCTTCCTGTAGGGCTAACTGCATCATTCGTACTTTGAACAGATCGGTCGTCACAGGCTGCTGTGCCGCTCACTGCTCTTGCACGTATTCTGCGAGCAGCTCTTCTATTTTGGCGAAGCGACCCTGCTACCCTTCCTTGTTGCTTTGCTGGCAAAAATATTCTCATGTTTGCGCCAGTCCCGCACGCAAGTGTCGGGAACTCCAAACGCCCCTGATGGCGGCCCGATTTTCGTCCGTCTCCGCGCACATGATAACTTTCCTTTTAAATGCGGAATCATGGAGGACTCTGTGTGTCTTCACAGTCGGCGTTTCCACGCTGACCGAGTAAACGCAGAAAATGGGAAGACAGGCAGTAGACTAGGTTACACCAGCGCCTGGTTACACGTACAGCATGGAGGTATGCACATATGGAGGCAGCTAGGCTAGAAGTGCATACGAGGCGGCCATTTTACGAATGCTGATGGTGATATGGTAACGTAGATTTAGGGTTGTACTCGATTCTAATTCGCATGCAATTTTTGTACCCTTTTTATTCGAATGAAGGTGCACGTTAGATTAGAATAAATAAGGTATAAGTGCCCCCATGTGCGCTACATAAAAACTAGACCTGCACCGTGAGTAGCATGAACAGCGGGGGCTCAAACGATGAGAACCGCCGTTAGTCTCAAGTTCGTCAGTGGAGCCCAACTCAAAAAAAAAAAAAAGTCTAGCAATGCGCATCACTTCAGTATGCAACACGTGTCACTGAACAGTGGGTAAAACTAAGATATGAAGTGCAACTTCTGTGTGTGAGCCCAGCGACGTTTTCAACTACAATGAAACGAGTGCGCCAAGCAATGTGCGCAACATCATAATGAAGCCTGCTGAATCAGAAGCGTGAACGGCGAGGCTCAGACAACATGAAGCACGGGTTTCGTAGCAGTGGGTGAACGTTTCCAACTACAACCATGCCGAACGTTATTTAGGTTGAAGAAAGGCTGCAGACGCTCGCGCTTCCACCAAATCGTCCGATAAGATACGAGTGACTTCTGATGAACGGCCACTTTCCTCACCAAGGCGCGGATCCCACGTATTTTCAATGTTTGCCTGGACGATCCTGTGCAGCCAAATCTTTCAGCGAGCCGTGTTGCTTCTTCCGGATGGAATAATGAAAAATCTTTACCTCTAGCCTCCTCGGTTGTTGCACCCATAAGCACAACATAGGCTAGGCAACGCCGCAATACGTAAATGGTGCCAGCGCTAGCGAAACGCTTCCTGCCAAAACTTTGCCGCCAGAAACCAAATGAAGCGTGATTTCGATACCAAAAAAAGCACGTGCTAGCACGTGACCACGGCGACTAATAGCAGGGGCAACTCTCTGGAGGCGTGGCAGGCAAGAGCGAAAGCAGCAAAGTTTGGAGGAATTCGTTGCTTCTTTATTTAGGGGCTTTACTGGCGATAATGCTGTGGCGCCATCTGCTAACTGCAAATCAAGCCACTTTTATGGCTTGATGTCACCTCTATAATCCTAGCAGTGCCAAAACAAACAGCTGATCTCAGTAATAACAAGTCAGCTTTGTGCTCTGCGGGTGATGAGACTAAGTGACAGTGCTATTTACAGTGAAATCTTGATACAGTTGGACCTCTAAGTAACAAATCCGGCAGGGAACTAAAAAAAATTCGCTTTCGCGGGAATTTCGTTGTTGCGAAAAGAGACAGCACAGATAGGTAATGCGTTGCAGAACGAAACTTTACTGTCAAAATTCTATTAGCCTACTTTGGCAAGCTTGCTCAAGGATATAGAACCACGTTGCCGACAGCACGAAGTGCACCACATGTGTCGATTAGCACTGGCAGCACTGCTGTGGAGCATTATTCTAGGTGAGTTGCTTTTCGTGATGTGATCACTTTTGAGAGATCTTGTGTAACTTGACATTGGACGCAGTGCAACAGTGTGACACGTATGCCATGACGTCTGTGATTTGATAGCCAGCTGATGCGACTAAGATCAGCCTCGCAAGTGCTCCATGCATGCAGCACCATTTCTCCAGCGCACGCTGTCGCCCGTAGCGCCAACGCGTCTGGTACGGAGTACGAAAGTGATTGTATTGTTATGTTGCAGAAGTTACATATAAAGTTGTATTTACAATACTGTTACGAGGCAAAAGAAGTCGGAAATATATTTACAGGATATTTACAATTACTGTAGCAGCTGACAAGACGGTAGACAGTGTGTGAAGTTGCGCATAGTCCTCTTTGGACCAAGCTTAAAATGTCTACTTTGTCAGCATGTCACATGACCTCCGGTGGCTAAAGCACCGGCCCGGTGCTGGTTAGGAGGCGGTCGAGTGAAACGACTTAAGAAGGCGTGATGTGTACCACATCGGAGCAACGCTGAGCCACGGTTGGATCAAGAGGGGCGATTTCGTACGTGATGCTAGTTACTTGACGCAAAACACTGTAAGGGCCAGAGTAGTGTGAAAGTAACTTCTCCGAGAGGCGAAAGGAGAACTAGGGCACCCAGTGTGTAATAGATGTCATGATGGCGGGCGTCATTTAAGTACCACTGATTTTCCTGCGACTCCACAAGTTGAAGTCAAGCAATATGGCGCGCTTCTTGTGCTTTAGTATGGCTTCATGGGCATACTCGAATGTGAAGTTCAGACTAGCAGGCAGAACAGTGTCGAAAGGTAGAGTAGGGTCACGGCCAGGCAAGAGGAAGAATAGAGAGAAGCCTGCGGTATCATGGCGAGACGAATTATAGGCAAAAGTTACGAACGGCAATGCAACGTCCCAGTTGAGATGGTCAGCGGAGACATACATAGACAGCATGTCAGCAAGGGTTCGGTCGAGATGCTTGGTTAGACTGTTCGTTTGTGAATGGTAAGCAGTAGCAAGTTTGTGCTTAGTCACGCACGAGTCTAGAATGTCATTGGCAACTTTAGAAAGAAAGCAGTGGCCTCGGTCGGTGAGGAGCTGTTGAGGGGCACCATGGTGAAGGATGACATTCTCTAGGAGGAAGTTGGCGAGATCATTTGCACAGCTTGTCGGAAGAACCTGTGTGATTGCGTATCAGGTGGCGTAGTCTGTTGCTACAGCACTCCACTTGTTTCCCGAAGTAGATGTAGGAAAAAGGCCTAAAAGATCAACACCTGCACGGAAGAATGGTTCGGGTGGTACATCAATACAAAGGTGTAAAGGTCACACGTAGCGATATAATGGCAGATGTCATGTCGGCAGGCCAAAAGGAGCGCTGATGAACGTGGTGATAAGTCTGCGACACGCCAAGGTGACCGGAAGTTGGTACATCATGAAGCTGGACAAGAACAGTCTGACCGCAGATGCTAGGGCGCATCAAAGAGTCGGTCAGGGCCGTTTGGGTGCGTGTTCGAGCGATACAATATGCCGTCGTGAAGTTCAAACATGCGAAGGTAAGGATTGGGCGTCATTGAAGTCGGCTGTTGAATAAGGTCTTGTAAGGAGGAATCACGACGTTCCGCTCCAACATCCCGAAAAACAGCCAGAGAGAGATCGGTGACAAGTATGCCGGTCGCAGAAACGTCAGGTGGGTCGACAGGATGGTGCGACAAGCAGTCCGCATCTTGACGTAACCGGTCGGTTGTGTATACAACTGAACAGTTTTATTCTTGAGGGTGTAGAGCCCCACGGCCAAGGTGCCCTGAATGATCGTTCAGGGACGAAAACCAACACAGAGCATGGTGATCAGTGATGACTGTGAATTGCTGGCTGTACAAAGAGGGGCAGAATTTACACTGCCCAAACAAGAGCCAGAGACTCGCGTTTGGTGATAGAATACTTGCGCTCAGCAGGGGAAAGAAGGCGACTGGCATAGGCAATAACACATTCTTGCCTTTGTTGTTTCTGGGCCAAGATAGCTCCATACCGTGGCCACTGGCATTGGTATGGACTTCTGTTGGAGCTCATCAGCTCCAACAGAAGTCCGTACCAATCAAGACAATGGAAACGGAATGTTATCACTGAAACAACATATCATAATTGAACAAAATATTGTCCGAGTTGCTTCCTATTATAACCTGCAATATCTACATATTTGTTGAGAATAAACGATAAGTTGCAGGCTAGCGATTGGTGTTTGTAGCAGTATGTACAGAAATGTGGACTAATCCATTTGTCAGATTTCCTTGTGTTTATCTTAGGCTTGCGGTGTTCTAAGCATGCTAGACGTTCAATGAAGTTCTTTACTAATGTGTCAGAAAATTGGATCACATATAATAAACGGTATGTGTAAAGGTGATCTACTCTGACAATATTAAACAATTTATGTGCATCTCTAGTCGTAGGCAAAGGTTCCGGGTTTCCGATGTGACGAATAATTTTTTTCTGCTATATCAAAAGTCTGTTTATATTGGCTTTAGTTGTCGGGCACCAGACCAATGCACAGTAGTTTAGGAGTGAATTGAAAAGGGCGTAATATATCTGTAGTTTGGCGGAGGCTGTCGGCATGCCGCGACAACGGCATAGTACTCCCGTCACAGAGGATAGTTTTTTACATAGATAGCTTACATGTGTATCCCAAGTTAAAGTAGATGAAAAATGAACACCAAGAATTTTGTAAATCTCAACAATCCCTATTTCTCGATCCTCAAAAATAATTTTATGGTTTAATATTGCCTTTTTGTTTTTCGCATGAAATATCATAACCTTTGTCTTTGTTGTATTAATTTTAAGTTGATTTTCCTTAGACCATTTATAGATAGCTTCTTTAGTAGATCGTTACATTGTGATGATAACTGGTTTATATCAGATCCTTCCATTAAAATGGTGCTGTCGTATGCATATATAATAAATTTTGCCCTTCTGTCTAAATCTACGATATCATTAATATAGATTACAAAGACGGCGCCGAATAAAACAAAACACAAAGAAGGGGGACACGAGACAGCACAATGTTAAATACAGACAGATGTTAAATAAAAGTTGCGCCAGCACACTCCCTTGCGGTGCCCCAAATTTATTGTGTAAGAGAGTTGAGGTTTCGCCATTTATACATGTGCACTGTAGCCGTTTACTAAGATTTGATTGTAATAAATTTAAAGAATTACCATGTATACCATAAGACTGCAATTTGCCAAGTAGTGTAGAATGATCAAGGCAGTCAAACGCCTTGCTAAAATCTACAATAGAGCAAGCGTAAACATGTTCTTTTCTATGTTTTGTAGGATGTATTCCTTTATTGAAAGTAGAGCTGTCTCTGTTGATCTTCCCTTTCTGAAACCGAACTGTGCATTTATTAAAACATCACACTTGTTGAGAAATTTTGTCATGCGAGAGAATAAAATTTTTTCGAGACCCTTAGAAAAAACAGGCAATACAGATATTGGCCTATAGTTACTCGGTACATTGTGATCACCACCTTTAAAGATCGCTGAAACCCCGGTACATTTCATTTGTTCTGGGAAGCTTCCAGATTGCAACACTAGGTTGAATATATGTTCCAGTAAATTAAAAATGTAACATAAACAGTATTTTATGGGCTTTACCTGTACATTTTCAATATCGACTGCATTGCTATTTTTTAAGTTAATGAAGGTACTGTAAACTTATATTCATCAATGGGCTGCATAAAAATGGATTGCTGAACAGTGTTAAGTAAACCTTTGGTGGTAGAAGGTGTATTTGTGGGATCGCCGTATGCGAGGGCGGTTTTAACAAAGTGCTTGTTGAAAAAAAATCTGCAAGTGATTTACCGCTGAGTACGGAACCATTGTGTATTACTGTATTCGGGACACTAGTTTTGTTCTTACGACCCAGTAAAGTATTGATTATTTTTCACGTTACATCCGGTTGCTGTCGATTGACATCCGCAAAAATACTTTGATAATATTGTTACGGTTAATGTTAAACCGGCTTTATTTAAGAGACGAGATTGATGGCGAAGTCAAGATGGCGTCCCGAGGCTGCACATGCTAACGTCTTCTTTCTCTTCTGCTCGCCCGGCTCATGCCGTAGCAAGCCCTGGTTGCCAGACGAAGCCTGCTGGGCAAGTCCAAATCACTCTGAAAGCGTAGGGTGAAACCGCTTAAGACGAGCAACATGTACTAACTGGGTCCGGCTAGACCGACGACCAGTGGACGTCAAGTCGCTCAAGCGATCTACAATGACGAATGGGCCCGTTTACTGGGGTAAAAGCTCTCGCATAAGCCACGTTTACGTTCCGGAGTCCACAACTACACAAAGTCTCCTTTAGCGTACGAGACAGACTGGTGTCGGCTGTCATAGCACTCTTTCGATCGGTGTTGCGATGCCACAGTACAAAGATGAGCGATACGCCGGGCTTCTTCGTCAAGACTAAGCGTCTTGGCAACAGAGTACTCGCTGTGAAAGTCAAACGTTAGTATAGTGTCAATGCAGCTTAGCGGTGAATGTGCGTAAAGGAGATAAAAAGAACTGTAATCGGTCATCTCATGCTTTGCAGTATTATAAGCATAGGTGATGAAGGGGAGTACGTCATCCCAGTCCTTGTGATCGGAAGATACGTACATGGCCAGCATGTTAGTTAGAGTTGTGTTCGTACATTCTACAAGCCCATTTGTCTGAGGGTGATAAGGCGTTGAATGACGGAACTGCGAACTGCAGAGACGAAGCAGTTCTACGGCATCCGCAACGAACTGACGTGCGCGATCGCTAATGATGACATGGCGGGGATCATGTAGAAGAATCATGAATCGAAGCAAAAACGTTGCAATGGACACAGCTGTTGAAGATGGTACGGCTGCCGTTTCCGCGTAACGGGTCAAATGGTCGACACATACGATCACCCATCGGTTGTCGTTAGATGATCAGGGAAATGGGCCCAGAAGATCGATACCCACTTGTTCAAATGGCAGGTGAGGCGGCGGTAGAGGGAGAAGACCTGGCGGAGCGGTCGTAGGGCGCTTGTAGCGTTGACATTGTTCGCAACTGGCAACGTAGTGCTTGACTGTGTCCCGCATTTTGGGCCAGTAAAAACACTCCTGTGTTTGGTTCAAAGTTCTGATGAATCCTAGATGGCCAGAGGTCACATCGTCATGCATGGCTCTCAGTATGTCCGTTCGCAGACTCTGCGGCACTACCAAAAGGAAGCGTGCGCCTTTAGCTGAATAATTGGTCTTGTAAAGCAGGCCGTCGCGTACACAAAATCGACCAGTGGGTCCAGGACGCGATGCGGCTACAAATAGAGCTTCCAAACTAATATAATTTTCCTGCTCTGCTTTGAAAGTCGTCGAGTCTGGGAATGTAGAAAATACGGGAGCAGAACAGTCATCAAAATTGTCTTCGCCACACTCCGTCGTCGTCAGAGGAAGGCGGGAGAGACAGTCCACATCTGCGTGGCGACGCCCGGACTTGTAGGAAATAATGAAGTCGTACTCCAGCAGTCGAAGAGCCCTACTTGCCAGTCGTCCACTCGGGTCACGGAGATTCACCAACCAGCATAACGCGTGGTGGTCAGTAACGATAGTGAACGGGCGTCCGTAGATATAGGGCCGAAATTTGTGGACAGCGAAAACAGCTGCCAAGCATTCTTGCTCGGTCACAGTGTAATTGCGTTCCGCCTTAGTCAAAGAGCGACTAGCATAAGCCACAACGTGTTCATCTCCATGATGACGTTGCACTAGTACGGCACCGATGCCAATGCCACTGGCTTCAGCGTGCATTTCCGTAGGTGCGGATGCATCGAAGTGACGCAATATGGGCCCTGACGTTAGTAGAAATTTTAGCTGGCGGAACATGTCATCGCAAGCCGATGTCCAGTTGAAAGGGACGGCTTTTTGGAGAAGACATGTTAGGGGGTACACCACGTCAGCGAATCTTGGGACAAAGCGACGAACATACGAGCACAGGCCCAAGAAACTCCTCAACTCCCGCACTGACTTCGGTGCTTCAATGAAGCTGACTGCCTCAATCTTCCGTGGATCTGGCCTCACACCGTTTTTGTCGACCAGATGCCCGAGTACTAACGTCTCGGTTACCCCGAAACGACATTTCTTGGAATTTAGGATCAAGCCGGCTTGTTTGACACAATCCAGAACAAGACTGAGACGTCTGTTATGCTCACTCAATGTGCTGCCAAAAATCCCCACATCATCGAGGTAGCACAAACAAATTTTCCATTTAAGTCCTCGGAGGATAGTATCCATGAATCGTTCTAATGTTGCTGGCGCGTTACAAAGGCCGAACGGCATAACGTTAAATTCATAAAGACCATCTGGTGTCACGAAGGCCGTTTTCTCCTTATCGTCTGGGTGCATGGGTATTTGCCAATACCCTGATCGCAAATCCAGTGATCAAAAGTAGGCAGCGGAATGTAAACAATCGATGACATCATTAATTCTAGGAAGTGGATACACATCCTTTTTGGTGACTGCATTCACTTTCCTGTAATCAACGCAAAACCGCCACGATCCATCCTTCTTCTTCACTAGGATTACTGGTGCTGCCAACGGATTAGAGGACTCTTGAACAACACTTTTCCGCAGCATGTCTTTCACCTGTTCAGCAATAACTGTCCTCTCTGTTGAAGAAACGCGGTAAGGCTTTTGCCGAATTGGGTGCGCAGATCCAGTGTCAATTCTGTGGCGAGCACGAGAACACGGGAGTGAAGCCTGCTTGTCGCCTTGTGTGAAATCGAATACAGAAAGATGTGCCCACAAAACTTGTGCGAGAGCGTGGCATTCATGTGAGGGCAGCGCCTTGTTGATCATCCATAGGATCTGCTCTTCAGAAGTGCTTTGGTGAGGGTCGCTAGTATGAGACTGCTCCTCCTCGCTTAGAACTGTAATGTAGCTGTAAGTATTCTCGTCAAATTCAGCGAGTTTCATATCACGCGGAAGAACAGCAGGGACGCAAGAACAATTGAAAGCCCACAAATTTGAGGTGCCATTCACTACTCTCATGACAGAGTGTGGTACAAATACATCTTTCTTTGTGCAGCTCGACGTAAGTGGCTGGACTTGAGCGTCAAACAATGAAAGGTCGGCAACAGCGAAATTGACAGGGATACGTGACAGCGACCAAGGTGGTAGCAGCAGATCGCTCGAAACAACACAATAGTTTTTCACTGGTAAGGATGTGTCGGCAAGGGTGGTGAGCAGCGCGCTATTCAAAGTAATTTCGTCTGTGCCACAGTTAACGGATGCACCACAATCCTGAAGAAAGTCAATCCCGAGAATCACATCATGAGTGCACCGCGGTAGTACGAGAAATTCTGTTTTAAGATGTTCTCCTCCGAACAAAACACTTGCAACACAAATACCAAGGGGAACTAGGCACTCTCCACTGACACCACGAAACATCACATCACCATTCCACGGGAACATAACTTTCGACCCAGCCTCTCTTTGAAAGTCACACTCATGACGGAAACGGTAGCACCAGTATCCACTAATGCTGTTGCAGGTATACTATCAATTGATGATTTATGATGATGATATCAACTGATCACTCTGATGACATCGTACGTACCATTCGACGTGAAATAGAAGCAACATCTCCTACCCTTCACCTCCACCAAAAACATTACGGGGGTAAAAGAAGTTGGAAATATATTTACAGGATATTTACCATAACTATAGCAGCTGACAAGGTGGTAGGCAGCGCGCGAAGTTCAGAGCGCTGTCCTTTTCGGATCAAGCTTAAAACATCTTTTTTATCAGTGTGTCATAATATTTACAAGAGAGACATTGATGCGTAAACAAGATGGTTATCGAGGCTGATTCCACCTCTACATGTCAAATCGTCATCTTCTGACTGGCGCCACTCTTGGTTGCATCGTAGCTTAATCCCCTCCTGTAAAGGCGCCATTACGGTGCTAACTGTAACCGGGGGGAACTCGCAGCAAAGTAAGGCTTCAGCTGGGACACAGTAACAACGTCCGTGGGGATGCACGAGTCCAGTGGAGTGATCTTGTAGTTCACATCGCCAAGGTGACGCAATATCGTGTAGGGCCCTGTGTAGCACGGCAGCAGCTTTTTAGACAAGTTGATATGGCAACATGGTGTCCATAGGAGGACGATGGAGTCAGGAGGAAATCGAACGCCCGATGTCGGCTGCCGCACTGGATCTTTCGCGCGGCTGAGACTGAGTGAGCATGGAGCTGGCAATCTGGCTTGCTGTGCGAGCCTAGCCGAAGATGCGTTGAGCATCTTCAGTGGGCGTATTTGTCGAGGAAGGAAGCAGTGTGTCAAAGGGCCATGAAGGGTGGTGGCCGAACAGAAGGTAAAAGGGTAAAAAGCCAGCGGTCTAGTGACGGGACGAATAGTAAGCGAAGGTCACAAAGGGTAACGTGCTGCTGTCCCAATCACTGTGGTTGTCAGAAACATACATACCATTTCTGTCAACTTGCGATTGAGCCGCTCTGTCAGTTTGTTTGTCTGCATGTGGTAGGCGGTGGAAAGCTTGTGCTCGGCAGAACAGGAGCGAAGTAGGTCTTCAACTACTTGGCATAAGAAGGTGCGGCCGTGACCAGTGAAGAGCTGCCGGGGTGCACCGTGATGGAGGATGACGCATATCTGCCAACCCTCCCGATTCGCCCGGGAGACTCCCGATTTTTTACTGAACTTTCCGATTGTACGATCACTGTCTTATATCTCCCGAAAAGTGGTCTCTGTTCGTGCAATAATGATTTTTGCGAAACTGGCACTGCGAAATCTAAAGCCACATCGTAATCGTCAGCATCACCAACAACGGCCACACTAACATCATCGGTATCATCGACTAAGCAGCCACAAGGTCCTCGTGGGAACAGCGACAGGACCTGATGACATACGTATGAAATCGATAAGCATATTAGGCCAGAAAAGTAAATTAAAATTACGACAACTTACTGAACAAATAGTTGTAGGGGGAGATGTTCCACAGGACTGGAAATCAAGCAGAATAATATTAGTTTACAAAGGTAAGGGAAGCGAGGACAACATTAAATCCTACAGGCCAATAACTATCACATCAGTCATATACAGAGTAGCAATGCAGATGGTGAAAAAGAGAATGGAGGAACGGGCAGAACGTGAAGAGATCTTGGAAGAACTGCAGAATGGATTTAGAAGGAACAGAAGGCTAGATGATAATTTATTTGGTATAACACAGTGCATAGAGATAGCGACAGCCAGGCAGAAACCGCTATGGATAGCTTTTTTAGACATTAGAGGAGCCTATGATAATGTAAACCAAGAAAAGTTATGGAGACAGTTGAGGGAATATGGCATGGCATGGCATGAAGGATTATAAGCATGGAATATGTGCGGCCGTACAAGTAGGGGTGCAATTTGGCAACTGACCAAACTTAACGCCAGACATTCCCGTTTGGTAATAGAAAATTTCCTCTCGGCCGGTGACAGGGGGTGGCTGGCATGTGCAATTATGCGCTCTGCATTGCGCTTCCATTGAAGAAGTATTGGCCCAATTCCATGGCCACTGGCGTCCGTGTGAAGTTCAGTGGCAGCAGATAGATCATAATGAGCCAGTAATGGGGGAGCCATAACCAAGCATACGAGGGCGGACAAGGCTTTGGTTTGAGCAAGGCCCCATGTGAAAGCAACATCCTTCTTAAGCAAGTTGGTGAGTGGGTGAGTGGTTTCAGAATTCTTGGAAATTCTTGATAAAACGATTGAAATATGAGCATAGCCCAAGAAAGCTTCTTACGTCTATGGCAAAAGACGGGACAGAAAAGCTCTGGACAGCGCAAATCTTGTCAGGGTCAGGCTGAACGCCAGCAGCACTGACGAGATGGCCAAGAATGGTAATTTGACGGCATCTAAAGTGGCACTTCGATGAGTTCAGTTGCAGGCCGGCACATAGGAAAACAGCAAGAATAGCCTATAGGCTTGTTAGATGACTCGTGAAAGGTGGTGAAAAGTCAATGACATCATCTAGATAACACAGACATGTGGACCATTTATAGCCGCAAAGTAAGGAGTTCATCATTCTTTTGAAAGTTGCTGAGGCATTACAAAGGCCGAATGGCATAACCTTGAATTGGTAGAGGTCACCAAATGCAAAGGCAGTTTTCTCGCGGTCCATGTCATCTACCAAGATTCGCCAATAGCCTGATCGGAGATCTATTGATGAAAAGTACTTTTCTCCGTGTAAGCAGTCCAAAGCATCATCAATACGCGGCAAAGGGTAGACGTCCTTGCTTGTGAATTTGTTGAGGGGCCTGTAATCCACACAAAAGCTCCAATTGCCACCTTGTTCTTGACAAGGACAACAGGGGATGCCCTCGGGCTGCAAGATGGCTCGATAATACCTTTAGTCAACATCTTATCGACTTCTCATTGTATCACTAGCCGTTCAGCTTGTGAAACATAATACGGCCGGTAGTGTGTAGGACTGGTGCCTCTGGTGTAGACACGATGGGTGACCGCCGATGTCTGGGCTAAAGGGCGACTATCAAGGTAAAAAAAATGCAGCGGTATGTTTCCAAGAAACTGCGGAGGTCAGCAGCTTATGCCGGTAGAAGATCAGGTGCAATCATCTTGCTAAGTTCGTCTGTGAGATTCGCTATATCAGAGGTCCCTGTAGAGGGCAACGGAATTTTGGCATCAAGAGCCGATATCTTGCAATTGTTCACAGGTGAGATGTCGCCCAAAGACATGCCTCTGGGAACAATTTGAGTCGAGCAGTTAAAATTAAGGAGAGGGAGCAAAGTCTGATTGCCTGTAACAGTTAACACGGACGGAAAACAGCCAAATTTATTTCAAGTAGTATGTCAGCGGTGGGACATAGTACATAGACACAGGAACAGATGGGAACGACAGTGGAGTACATATGTAGTGGCTTGATGTGACAGGCGGAGAGCATAACCGTGGTTGTGTGACTGGTGGACTATAGCAGCCATGGGGAAGTTCAAGCTGAATGATACTAGACGCACAATCAAAGAGGGCTGAATGGGATGATAGAAAGTCTAAGCAGCGTATAATGTTGTAAGGGCATTGTTTGAAAACGGTAAACAAAACAGTCGGTTAGGTGCCCCGTGATGCCAATGATAGCAGCGCACATACCAAGCACAGTAGGCGTTCCTTCGTTGGCGACTCGGAGGGCGCGTGATGCAGTGGGTGCGAGAACTTTGTTCAGGCATTGGCGCAATTGCACATGCATCACGGATACGTGCGCACCAGTGTCAAAGAGTGCTGGGACACTGACGCCATCGACTAAAATGACCATTAAATTCTGTTTGGTTGGCAAAATGATCTGAGGGGTTTGTGGTTGAGTCTCCAATGCAGCGTCACCTCAAGGAGCTGCATCGCTTAGTTTTCTGGAGACGGGCGTGGAAATGGCAACGAGGGACTGTTCCAAGGAGCACGAGTGTCCTTGTTTGGCTGTTGCAGTGCCAACGGAGGTTGTTATTGATGCTCGTTCTGTTCGGGGCGATAACTGGTGAATGGTGGTTGCAGAGGGAAGAAGACAGTATGATTGTTACAATGGCGAGCAATGTGACCGATACTCTGGCAGGCAAAACAGATTGGCCGATCGTCTTCGGTGCACCACTCAGCTGTATTTCGGTAGCGTGCAGGATACCGTGGACCAGTCCATACACCTGGAGCATGAGACAGCTGTGAAGTGGCAACGGCACATAAAGAATGAACTCCAAGATTAGCAAGTTCTTTGCAGATTATCGCCTGCACAAATGGTGCTGTAGCAAGTTGTTTGGCTCACTAGGGTAGGAAAAAAGGGCTGTAGGAGCCATTGCTTCAAGTTCTCACTACACATCAAATGGTCATCTGCACACTGGCACCACATTTCGATGCGTTGTAACAGTATCTTGTTAACCGAAGAATGTCAATGGAGATTACAACCTCTTCGCGCAAATCTAAGTCCAGCACTGAATCCGCATGCGATGCCTGCGGGTGGCACCAGAACCAGCGTTCTTGAAGCAAGGAATGCATATGCCCGGTCACTCGCTCAATCACGGCCCAGCGTGGCACTCTATGGCGCGACTGCCATCTCAAGTGCCATAAAAAAATTCCATGTCGGTGGGATGTGTATTTCCTTGCTTTTTTGCTGCGGTTTTCTCGCCAAGGCACACATTATGCACTACATTAGGTGTGCAAAAATCATCATAACATGTCTGTAGCAACATGCTGCCGCTTCAAACGGGCGATCAACAAACAAGATAGCAGCCACGGCATATTTCTGGCGCGATCACTTCTGGCGCACAGTTGTTTTTGTAAACAAAAATGGCAGTGCTCATACAAGTGTAATGTGGGGGTATTTCATGCAATTTTAGTGCAATCACATTTGAGCACATTTTGAGGCCTGATCGCCTTTGCAAGTAGGTAATTGCGTGGGGTTACATTACGTCAAATTTCGTTGATACGGGATTGTAGTACAGAGGCATTTCGTTGTCGAGAGGTACAAATGCACTGAATACTATGCACTGAATACTACGATGCCCCGCAGCGTCCGCTTTTTGCGGCTTGCCGTCTGCTAGCCTACTGTTCTGGCAGCCGTAAAGGATACATGAAAATCTAAGAACCCTCAGGTTTCGGAATATTAGTTTGTAGTACTATGGCATTGTCGAGAATTCTCAAGAGCATTCTATTTTACGAATCGCCTACCAGTTGCAAATACGTAATCACGCCTGCAAATCTCTCAACCATTTTTTCTTTCAGTAATTAGTACTTGCATCCCTAGGAGCTGGCCAGTTCTGTAGAGTTAAATGTGACAAATTTTGGAACACTGGTGGCGAATGGCTTGAAGAAAAAAAAAATTCGCATAAGAAGCGGCTTCCTGTCAAATCAAATAATGTTAAGTCCTTTGGCGTGAATTTGAGAATGTGGCCTGATTTTCCAAACGCATGCTGTAGGCTCCCACCCTTCTGTCTGTGACGTTCTAAATGAAAAAAAAAAAAAAGATCACTTAACAGCTACTTAAAGTTATGTCGGCATCCACCGTGCAGTAAGCAGCCAGAAACAAAAGAGAGACCTTAAAGAATTTAAAATTATAGACCTGTTAGCTTGCTTCCAATATTATATAAAATATTCACCGAGATAATCTCTAATAGAATAAGGGCAACACTGAACTTTACTCAACCAAGGCAACAGGCACTCTACACTCTACAGTGGATCACTCTGCAATGCACTCTGCACTCTACAATGGATCACATCCATGTCATCAATCAGGTAATCGAGAAATCCACAGAATAAAATCAGCCTCTCCTTATTCTTTATTCAAGAATTACCCCGCATTGCCCGAAGGGGATATAGCAGGAGGGTTACAGGAGGGAAATAAACAAATCTCCACTTGTACTTCACACATACGGCTTTCATAGATTACGAAAAGGCATTAGATTCAGCCGAGATACCAGCAGTCATAGTGCCATTGCGTAATCAAGGAGTACAGGACGCTTACGGGAATATTGGAAAGTATCTACAGAGATTCCACAGCTACCTTAATTCTCCACCAGAAAAGTAGGAAGATACCTATAAAGAAAGGGGTCAGACAAGAAGACACAATCTCTCCAATGCTATTTGCTGCATGCTTGGAAGAAGTATTCAAGCTATTAAACTGGGAAGGCTTAGGAGTAAGGATCAACGGCGAATATCTCAGCAACCTTCGATTTTCAGATAACATTGTTCTGTTCAGCAACGCTGGGGACGAGATACAACAAATGATTGAGGACGTTAACAGAGAGGGTATTAAAGTGGGGTTGAAGATTAATATGCACAAGACAATGCAATGATCAATAGCCAGGCAAGGGAACAAGAGTTCAGGATCGCCAGTCAGCCCTTAGAGTCTGTGAAGGAGTATGTTTACCTAGGTCAATTACTAACAGGGGACCCCGATTATGAATGAGAAGGAAATTTACAGAAGAATAAAAATAGGTTGGAGCGCATTCGGCAGACATTGTCAGCTCCTGACTGGATGCTTACCATTATCATTGAAAAGGAAGGTGTACAATCAGTGCATTTTACCGCTGCTGACATACAGGGCAGAAACTTGGAGACTGACAAAGAAGCTTGAGAACAAGTTAAGGGATCGTGCAAAGAGTGTTGGAATGGAAGAATGTTAGGCATAATGTTCAGAGACAGGAAGAGAGCGGTGTGGATCAGAGAGCAAACAGGGATAGCCGATATTCTAATTAACATTAAGAGAAAGAAATGGAGCTGGGCAGGTCATGTGATGTGTAGGTTAGATAACCGGTGGACCATTAGGGTTACAGAATGGGTGTCAAGAGAAGGGAAGTGCAGTTGAGGATGGCAGAAGACTAGGTGGGGTGATGCAATTAAATTCACAGGTGGTAGCTGGAATCTGTTGGCGCAGTACAGGGGTAATTGGAGATCGCCTTAGTACTGCAGTGGACATAAGATATGATGATGATGACACAGAAAAGATCGCTGCTTGACTGGTGTGCTTAATTCATGGCTTGTCACAGAATACAAAGTATGCACATTGCATTTGGCTCTTAATTCTGGTAAAATGTACAGGTTGCATGCTGTTGGCTTATTTTGAAGCGGCGAAAGTGAAGTTCATTGCTTCCTTTATTGACGCTTCATGCAAGCCCAGAATGCGGCTTTTGTAGTGTCATTGGCCCAAGTGCTTTTGTTGCACTCGATAGAGGTAGATTTACTGTAAAAAATATCACTAATATTTTTACTTATGTTTCTGAAGTTTTTTTAAAGTCGCGCATATGAAATGAGCTCGTGTAATCAAGAGTTCAACGGAAGCCCGTCTGGTCGGAATGAGACATGACAAAGAAAGACGTACACCGACCAAGTAAAACTTGTCCCTGTGCGGATTGCGATTGCGTCTACATAGGGGAGACGGGCAACTTTAAACAGCAGCTGCGCCAACATCAAAACGATGTAGATAAGAGAAGAGTGTCTTCAAATTCCTTGGCAGAGCACGCAGCAACGACTGCGCACAATGTTGACTGGATGAAATCTAGTCTAATCGGCTAGGAAATAAACTGGAAGTCACGTCGGTACCTGGAGTCTCTCGAGATACAATCTATGGAACACACGCTCAATCGAAACGAAGGAATCGTCCCCTGTCTTACGCGCGGTGCTTGTGCCACATGCTAAAACTTATTTAAACAGGCACTTCAGCCTTTTTCACCCCATTGTGAACAAGGCTTTCGTATGGAAGCGGAAATGTCTTGTTTTTTAAATAATTTATACAGTTGAGCCCACTTATAACGAACCTGAGCGTCACGCGGAATTCGTTCGTTGTATCCAGAAGTTCGTGATATGTAGGCCACACATAAAAATTGACATCAATCAAGACAAAAATTTATTCAGAAAAAAAAAATCGGTGATCATTGTCTGCCTCTTCAGAGCACATCCAATGACGGCAGTTTCAAGCTTGTTCAAAGCTGCGATGTGTTCGTTACCCAAGGCCTTAAAATACACAAGATTTCTAAGTGCCTCAATATGGCTCACTCATAGGCTATGCTGTGGTCGCGCTTACGGGTGCTGGCTCCGATGGATTGCTGTCGTCGTCCGATGCTTCGGCGTCGCTTGATGCCCGCACTTCCCGGATGGCGGTCTCGTCGCAAAACGACTCTGCAACTTCAACAGCGTCGTCTACATCAGCAAAATCTTGCCAATCAAGGTCGCAGCCGGCCAGGTTAGCATCAACAACGCGTCGCCACAAGTCGTCGTCAGGCTGGCTTTGTTGAGTGTCTTCAATGCCTGTTTCAGGTGCGTAGGCGAAACTGGCCTTGCGAAAACAATTCCGGATGCATTCGGGTGTCACTTCCATCCATGCACGCTGCTTTGATCATTTCAACCGCTGAGTACAGCGAGACCTGCAGAGGCACATTGGCAGTGGGACACCAGTAGGAAACAACGCCGACAACGCTAGCATAACCAGCACAACCACAAGCAAGAAAAGGACAGGCGTGGCGGAGTGGCGTTAAGGGGGGGGGCAGAAGAGGGGGGACGAAAGCACGTAATTACATGCTACAGAAAACTTCACCGCTGCACTGACGTACCCGATGGCGAGTGGGGTCCCGCAGCGAATGAGCTGTCACTTTCGGGCTTCCCTTCGACTTGTGTGCTCACGTGGCTCATGCGTGCTGGACCAGCAGTTCTTTTCTTTTTATTTTTCGTTTTCGCGGCGATCCCTTCGTTGCATCGCCGCTCCTCCGTGCCTCCGGCGAGACGCCGCGGGAAAGCCGATTCTCGGAGCATGCACAGCACAGGGTCGGCGGCTCTCACCACGTGGAAAGTGGTCCGCGACACCAAGGGGTTCGCTGTAGCTGATCGGCTAGGCTCACGGGCGTTCGTTGTAGCTCGGTCTCAGCTACAACCAAGTGCCATAGCCCTAATGTATATTTTGACGGCCACACCGGACTTGTTCGTGATAAGCGAGCGTTCGTCTTAAGTGGGGCCGTTATAAGTGGGCTCGACTGTACTCGGTCGGTGCACGTCTTTGTTTTTCAAATGAGCTCGTAAAGTGCCCACTCTGCTTAAATTTCCCGTGTACCATACTCTGCCGCGTCACGCTTTGCCAAAGCGGTGCAACCATAGAGAGCAGGCCGCTCGACTTTAGCCATTTTTCAGAGCGCTTCTGCTAGTTTATCTCAGAGTCTTTCAAATATATCCATCAGCACAACCTATCGGATGTTTATCGTAGTCGTACCAGTGTCATTAGGCGATGAATTCCATAATGATGCTTCCAACGGCTGAAACAGCAAGTGCGCATTGATTTTTTCACGGCAGCCAACGGCTGTTGGCAGAAAAAGCGTACCATGCGCAGCGTGCCGATATGCAGTCGCAGCAGGGCCTGGCCTCAGACACCTCCCAGGTGCAATCTCGGGGGTTATGCCCAGGCCGTCCATTCACTGCTCCCTCACCCTTGGGCGTGCCACGCAGGCTGGCAGCTGGGCGTGGCCTCCAAGGTCGTATTAGCATCGGTTCAATCTGGGAGGCCACAAGCTGAGCCAAGCCAAGCCGGTGAAGTTTGCTTGCCTCCTCGATCACACAGTGGAACGTTGTGTTGGGTTCCATGTGCTGCTTGACCGCGACAAGCTAAGTGGAAAGCGGACACGAAAGACGGTTACAATGGAACAGAAGGTAGCTATTTAACTCTTTCATTACCATGCCTATTCAAGTCGATCACCAGGAAACAGTGCTTTAGATCGCCAATTTCGACGTATTGGAGACGTTTCTTATTCATATAAGGCCATCCAGCAGTTAATACAGGCACTGCACTTTCAGAATCAGTTTAAATTTTCACACTCTGGCGATGTCATGATTTTTGACAGAGCTTTTTACGAACTAATGTGTGTATGTTGTAGTGAAAAGGAGGCGTGGCTGTCACCTTCTGCCGTGCTCAAGAAAAAGGCATGCCGCTCACGATTACGCTGCGCTAGCATCAAAATTTTGTAATCTTATGACTCAGCAGGTCACAAATTAAATGCTATTGCCAGCTTTGCTGTCCAACAGTGCTGAGGGGTGACAATTAGCTGAAAATGACGCCACCTGTTCACTAGTGAGCTTTGGTTGGGAGTCCGAGTCGTTTTGTTCCACTAAAGTGTATTTCTGAAGGTCCGCTGCATGTTCAACATGTGGACCCAGCTTTTGCAACCAGTTTCCAAGAGTTTTGGTAACGCTTCTCTGGTAAAATTCCGGCAAGAGGTGCTGCTGGTGTCACTGCGCGGTTATCGAAAGTCGCTCCCATGGCGTCGTCCTGCATGGCTGTGTCGCGAGAAAAGCGTCCTGCTCGAAACTATGCTGCACCTGCACAAGTTATGATTCTGAAGATGACAGTAAAGCAGATTCAAGCTCTGGCGGCGAGGATGTTTTGAGTCAGCATGGGACATCCACAGCTGTTTACCGGCGAGTTTCCTTTATGGCCTTGAGCGGTGTCTTTCCTTGTGCTCACTTATCTGCCAATATTTTTGCACAACCTGAGAGCTCTACTGATTATCTTCAAGGTGCATCCTTCGTTTGGTTATCATGTGCTGCCATCAGCAGCAAAGAAACTTCCTTTCATGCCGAAAAAGCCACCCATAGCACATCTCGGTTCAGCACTACGGATCAGCACAAGAGAGTTGGGATTTCTTTCTACTGTTCTTCTCTGCAGAGGTGAAAAAGAAAATGTGAAAAAATGCAAACAGATATGCTTAGATGCATAATCTTGTAGTTGCCCAGCTACGCTGAAAGCTATCAGTCCGGGAAGAGGTGCATGACGTTCCTTTGACTTCTAATAGGACCATCCTCAGGAGATGCCAAAAAGGTGGAACTGCAAAATGTCTTACGAGGACCACAAAGTTGAACAAAACCGTACGTTTGGTGGGAAAATTGTGGAGTGCACCCATGCTTCACCAAATGAGGAACTGCTTCACCACATGGCACGAGCGATGAACTGCTTAGTTTCTTTTTTGTATCCGAAGAATGGCAGCGTACTGAGCATTTATTTTTTCAGACAGTATTCCTGCATCATTTATCTTTTAATTGTATATTCTGAATTTTATTTGATATTTACATTTTCGTAGATATGTTTTTTATTGTTCTTTTTATAAACTGGCAGCAAAAATGGAGCTTTCTAAAATTTTTGTTTTACATAGTAATCTTGTTTGGCATCATGTTTTTCGAAAGAGCATTTCATTATGCAGAATATGCTATGCTGAAATGTGCTGAAATATTTGTAGCAGCAAATAATTTTTTTCTGAGACCTATAAAAAAACAACCCTTTTCTCACGGTAATGAAAGAGTTAAAGGCTGTCGCATGTTGCACACGCCAAAGATTCTTTTGTTGTTTTATTCGAATTTCCTTGCATGCGTGGCCACGTAGTGGTTCTGTGGACTGCAAAGCCGTCTTTTTAGTTCTTTGTTTACAATTGTGCACCTCGTTGGGCATATATTGCGGTAAATGGCAATAATGGATATAAAGCAGTAACGGATATGACAAAGTAATTTCAGCTGTGTAGATAGCCCCCGGAAAGTCTGTGAAGTACCTAAAGAATGCTGACGCATTAAGATTCGTTGGCGCTATACGTATTTGTATAGAAGGTCGAATTTCAATATAATGAAATGTCAATGTAATGAAGTGGCAATTTTACTGACTTGAATTAGTATTGAGGTTTAACTATATAAAGAAAAGGTCCCTTGCTTGCAAAGGCGGAAACAGCTTTAGCTTGGTAATTTCGATGTGCTGTTACAGTCAAACTCACTTATAACAATAGTCAAGTGCCAACAAAATTCCATTCTACAAGCGACTATTTTTATAACCAGGTTTCAAAAAAAAAAGGCGCAAAATTCAGGACTTCTTAATTAGATAATAAGGGCAAGGGTCTTATATACGTTCGATAATGGTCGGTGCCCTTTAGTCAACTTTGCTACAATACAGCATTTTTACGTGGCAAGGCATATACAATGTATTGTGATGAACCATATTTGCTGGTAAGACGGCACTGAAACTTACCAAGAGCGGTGAGAGAACAGTGTGTAATGTGTCGAAGCTCATTATGGGGGATGTCAGTCATTATGCAACGAATTTAAGACCCTTGTCGGATGACACGACATAGTCGGTTGTGAAAGTGCATTCTTTTTAATTTTTGACCTTTTTTATGGTCCTTCACAATGTTATTCCTGGTTTGCAGTGGTAGAAATGCATATTTCCTTTTCACTGGTAATTACTTCATGCATTGCTGATGGTTCGTGGGCTGATAGGCCATTTTCCGTTTCTATGGCAAGATAACTAATTGGAGAAACCAAATGCCACTGCAACTTTGGCTGGGAAGGACGTGGTGAGGTGCACCGAAGATGGCCGAACATGCAGGGAAAGCTGAAGGCGCAACCACGGAACACCTACGACCTTGCAACTGGTTTCTCCTTTCGCCTGGTGAGGGTGGCCATAGCGGGCAACACACGTTTCGGATAAGTGTAATGGAGACTGGAGAGAAGCGTGCGAGGCTGGCAGTGCGGCGATGACATGCAGGCGGCTGCGGCTGCTTACTGTTACAACCGGTGTCATAATGAGTGGGTGCGACTGTATTCACATATTTTCGTGTAAGAACTCATGTTTGCATATATATTTTGGAGACCCTCTGTGAATAGTGTCAACAGTTTGTGTGGTAATGCTCTAAGGATCTCAAAGAACCTAAGGCTCTAAGAAACCCAAAGGATCATCATTTGCTATTAGTAAAGATTTCTCCCCAACTACACGGCAGGTGAGAAGACAGCTCATTGCATTTTATTGCATTTACGAACACACAGAGAAAACAATTCAAACTAACAGTTGACAGGCTGCGCATAGACAACACGACATACATATTTGATATCACTACTAACTCTGTTATTCCTTCCAATAGATAGTTCAGCCTTTCCATCATGCCTTTCCGTCAGTGTCATTATCGTTCACTAACATTGGAAGCCTTGTGTGTAAACGTGACCAGCTTTCTGCCTTCCTTGAAGGTAGCAAATCTGACATACTAGCATTAACTGACACTTGGTTGTATCCGTATATATCTGATAAGGAAATATTTGAATGTGTTCACGACTACAAAATTCACAGATATGACCGAAAAGATAAAAGATGCATCGGCGTCCTTCTAGGAATAGGACAAACACTTCCATCCTATGTAATTAACTCATACTCTAGCCTAGAAATTATCTGGGCGGCATGCATGTTCTCATCCTTGTGAATACTTATAGGTTTATGTTACCGACCTTAAAATTCTACTAATTAATTTATTAATCACTTGCGCAGCAACATAGAATCAGTGATGAAGCTTCACCCATATTATGCCGTCTATCTGCTAGGAGACTTCAATTTTCCTCTGATCGACTGGGTTAACTTATCTTCGTCCTGTAGTACTTTGACAAAATTTATCAATTTAACCTTAGATTTTAACCTGTTTCAGGTTGTTACGCAGCCTACATGGGGTAATAATATCTTATGCCCCAACCACTGGCACGCGTCAGCAAGCTTCGGCGCGCGCCGACAAGCAAAGGCTTTGCATCGCGTTGGTCGGAGGAAGAGGGCATGCAACCACTGGACAGAAGCTCTGACGCGCACCGAAGCTTGCTCCTCGGCTGCGGCGCACTGTAGCTGGACTTCATCTGTCAAAGCCCGGCCTAAAACAGCCTGCTGTAAACTAAGCTTGAAACAATAAGTTAGAGATCTGTATGGGCTTTTAGATATAAAAAACATGTTTGAATAATGAATATACGCCTGCCGTAACAGTTTGTTTTTATTTTTGAAGTAAAAATAGGGCACAAAATATCGACATCAGTGCTCGCGTGTCATCTGCCTGCAAGATCGCTTTGCAAACACCTGGACGGTGCCATATCATATCAAAAACTGTTGTACCATTTCATTTTTTGGTAGCTCATTGCACAGCTAACTATGTAAGAATTGGGCATGCGAAGTATCACTGAAAACATCTGTGTTGGAAATATTGTCACGTAGTAGTGACGGTAAATAAATAGTGCAGACTCAATCGCAACGATAGCGGCGAGCAATGCTGCCAATCGTCGAAAATCTCATCTGCGGGTCAAGCGCGTCAGTTTGCATACATCAGCCGTTGAAAGTTACAGCCTATTCGCTGGTGCCCGCGCACCTTCCAGAAACTACTATACAATTCGTGTCGCACATGCAATCAGATTAACAGGGTTCGTCGACAACAGACAGAACCATCAATAACATTCGCGAAATTTTTGATACGTTGAGGCGCATCCTGGACCGAGCGATAACGTTTAACATTTTTTAGCCGGTGAAATACGGTAACCAGATACAGATAAAGCATCGGTGTCAATATAATTATGCTTGTTGGTGCATGAAAGAAACATGAAAAAGTGGGTTCTGAGAACATCAGCAAAAAGGAATTGAAACACCTGTAGCACTAAAAAAAAAAATGAAAATATAGAATAGCTAAGATTTATGTAATTTGTAGCTTGTCTCCCCCCGATTCTCGATTCTGTCAAATCTAGCCCATGGAGCACCTCTATTATTGTAGGTTGTTTTGATGCATCAACACCGCATCCGAAGACATTCACGTTGTGTATTGCTAGAAAACATTTTCACAGTGTAACGGCCATGTTCTATTGTAACTGGTTTCCACATGTCAAGTTTGTCTTTCTTTACATTAATGAAATGACATACCGTCACATAATAGGTACAAGCTTGAGAATTGGAGGGTTTTAATAGGGGTCTTTCGTTGCCCTTTGTCAAGTCGTACTATTGAAGCGCTTATTCGAATGTATGGGAGCAGCTCATTTGCATGGTATAAGAAATATGTAAACAGGTTATTTTCATAATTTATACACTTTGTCAGCACAAAAAAAAAATTGCACTTTATTGTTTTCAGCCTGCTATGATGTTTTGACTGAGAAAGATATATTCAGTTCGTTCTGCGAGGCACGTAATAGTTGCTATTATTTATTATTGGCATATTTTATTGCACAACACTGGATACAGTAGCCAGCCATTATTAAAGCTCAGAAGAAATTAATAATGCATATGATCAGGCACATCGTATATTATTATTGCACTTTCTTAATTCATGCCCTTTCTTTAATTGCACAAAAGCTACTGCACTGAAATAGTATACTAGTACATACTTAAAAAGCACAATTTTATACTATGATAATAATCAATCATTCAAATGTTTATTGTGCCCAGGAACAGCTAGAGAGCCTTTGTACTGGTGCACTTAACGAGCACTATGCGAGACAAAATGTACAGAAAACATGAATGTGGTAGACAAAAAAATGCAAGATAGAGAAATAAATAAGGAAAAAAGGAAACGAGGAGAAGTAAAAAGGAGTTAATCCTTTGTGATTATCTACAATCTTGCAACAAGGCAACGCAACGAATGTGGAATGCTACCTGGTATACTGTTGCGGCACGAACAAATGCATATGATGGAGCTTTAGGGAATGTATAATGTCATGGACCACCTTATACAGGAACAAAGGGTGTGATTAATTAAGTCTTGAATCTAGTGGTGTGAGTTGAAGTATATTTGAGAAGGCTCAACTGTGGTCGCCAGGATGGTAAAGTGGTGCTTTAAAATAGATATAAATTTATTCTGGATGCATTCAACGAGGTTAGAATTAGATTTGCTCGTTGCACCCCCTCTTACAGAGGCGTACTCCAGTAGTTGGCGGCACACAGCAGAATTTCAGAAACACAATAGGTGAGTGAAAATCATGCAATATACGGCATGCAATTCCAAGAGCGTGAAGGGCATGTTGTGTAATTATCTATGTGAAGAGAAGCTTAGCCTTTTGTTGAAGTACACACCTAGATCTTTCATTTCATCGACCATAAGGAGTGGAGCATCACGTAGGGTGTATCAAAATTTCACGCGGTGCTTTTTCTGCATATAACTTAATGCCATATATTGGAAGCATTTCAGAGTACTTATTGTTTCTGCACCAGTTTGAGAGTGAAAAAATGTCTTTTTGGAAGTCAGTGCAGTGGTGAACACTGTTGACAGTCTCAAATAGTTTTAAGTTGTCGGCACACAAAGTCATGCTGTTCATTTTTTAAAATGCTCTTAGCACTAACAGAAAGCAAGGAATCCAATATTGATTCAAACACTTTTGACGCACTGCAGAGTATAGATATAGGTCGGCAGTTAGTAACTGCACATCTAGCACCTGATTTGTGCATGGGCAATGTCCATGCTACCTTCCGAGTGCTAGAAAAGGTACTAGACTTTAGGGAACTATTGAAGATGTTTGTGAGAACAGGGAACAAGTATGCTTCCATACGTCTTAACCCTTTCAGATGCCACTTTATCCAGTTGATTGAAAAGTTGCTTTCACCGCATCTCTTGCATCTTCAGAATCGTAGAAAGTGTACAGCTGCAAATATTAAGAATTTTCAATTGTTTAGCGAATTTTGTCAAGTTTACAGAATTTCGACTTCATGCGAAAACTCACTACAGGAATACAATAAATGAGAACATGTACTAGTTCATGTTTTGAAAAGCTTGAAAAGCACTTATCCAGCCACTTGAAAATTATGCCTGGTGCATGACATTGTAAAAAGCAATGAAAGAAGTGAACCCGCTACATACAACATACTGACACAGAGTAAAAACACCCAGCCGTCTACCTTCCCACTCATTTTGCTAAAAGATTCTGCACGTTATTCAAAATTGCAGCACAGTTCCAATAATAAGTGTTTCAAGATGTATGAAACACATTTTAAATACCATTACTTTTATCAGTGCTTTTGCTATTGATGCACTTTCCTGCTGTGCACAATTGTGTAGACAGCGTCTCAAAGGGTTAAGTTCTGCAGAAGAAATACCATCAACACCACAAGAAAGGGAAGGTTTAAGGCACTTCATACAGTTGAAAACAAGGTTTTCATTGACTGATAGCGTACACACTGTGCCAGATTGGGAAGGAAGGTTACTTGAAGCATATTTCACACCATATAGCAAACAGAAATGTTCTGCAAAGGCATCAGCAGTGTTCGAGACAATACCACTATTTTCATGACGAAGATGTACATCTTTGGCACTCTTTTTAAAAGAGTGAGAGCGCACAAAGCTCCAGAAATATTTTGAATTATGTGTCACGCTGGCTTCAACACAATCAATGTGGTCATAGTGGTGATCCTAATAATAATAATAATAATAATAATAATAATAATAATAATAATAATAATAATAATAATAATAATAATCTTAGTGGTAACTTGGCACTCTAGACTAAAAAAAAAAGGCTGATGCCTGTATGTTAGAGCATCTGATAACCAGCCACCTAGAGCAGGAATTTGCAGGATGCAGAAGACACTCCTTCCCCTCCATGTGCACATACACGCACTCACACACTTGCTCAATAACACAGCACGGCGCACATGCACACATTCGACGGATGCACAACACACAGGAGTGCCAATTCAGTCTGGTTCCAAGGAAGGAGAATCCAAATGGCCAAGGGGTGTGAAGAGAAAGCTCTGTATGCCAGATATAATCATGGAGTTGTGGTGTCGGGGCCATAGAGGCACGATGAGGGCTCGGGCTGTGCTGACCACTTGTTCAGACGAACTGAAGAAAGATATTGCTGTTCAGAGAGCCATCAAGCATCCTGCAGTATAAACTAATGCAATGTTGCGCTGGTATTTGTCATCAGGGAAGGGAGATACGGGACACAAACCCAAGAATGGGCCAATGCTTAGATACAGTGCTGGTGACATATGCGGAAAAGTTGAGAGAAGAGCTAAATGTTACACCCAGAATGGGTAGGGCCCGAACCGTCTTTATAGAGGTGCCTCCAAGGAAGTAGGTTGGACGTGCAGTAGTTTTGTTGTGGCTGATACACATGGCAGCACTTTTTGCAGTGCTACTACAAAGTTTATTGTAGGCCTAGTCATTCACCTTTACGGAATGTATTTATTGCAAGCACATATGCTGTGCATTGGCATTTTGTTGTTGTGGAAGTGTTAACTTGTTAAACACATTATGCGCAACTGCATTAGTAACTTGGTTTTGAGTAGATCTTTGTCCTGACTACAATTTATAGTATCGCAGCAATATTTTAGTAGGAGCTGAAGGGATTCCAGCAGTGTAAGCATACCGACTGCACTCAAACAATGCACTCGCACCATCTACACTTTCCATAAACAAAAGGGAGATAAAAGATCAATTACAGTTTCATTGACTCAGTACTTGCTGCTTCTGAAGCAGGCATCGAAGCAATCGTGGTATACGCTGCTACATGCATAGGTCTTGCATGATGCAGGTCCTGCTATGCACTGTACACGGGGCACAAGTTGCAAACAGATAATTTCTTTGTGCAGTGCTCAAGTATAAGGACACACTGACTCAAACATGACTGCATTGTCACGTCTGCTTTAGTGCGTCAGTGTTCTTGATTTCTACACGAGCGATTTATCTCCAACTAGCCCAAAAGACGGATGCATTTGAAAGAAGTGAGTGAAGGAGCACAGTGAACTTGTACTGAACTGGATTCACATGCCGAATAGAAGAGCGCAGTGTCAGCTGAAACAGGCGGCACGACTGATTATGTAAGTACTTCCCATAGTTCGGCTACTAGTGTGTTTCGCTTTTGGAAGTTATCTTTGCCACTGGAAACAGCGCAGAGCTTGCCCTTTAAACTTGAGTCACCCGACACCACACGAAACAAAGCCGCGGCTGACCACCCCAAGTTCCACACGGTTCATTCACCACATCACACATCACACGAAGTCAGGAGTGCCATATTCTAAATCACTGCAGCACCAAACGGACCTGAAAATTCATTTCCTTCGACAGATTTTTCTCAGCTGGGTTCGTTCCCTCGCCATTTACGAACTCGATGGATGCACTAGGCCTACGCGTAACGTAAACAATATTGGCGATAGGCGAGTGCTGATTATCCAGACTTCGGAGCTCGTAAACATCTTTCCATTCGTTTTGAGCACAAAAAAATACACATACAACAAGCACAGACGTTGCGGCAATCGTGATTCAGTTGGCTGTTTTAGCAGACGATCGTACTGAGCCCAGCGAAACCCAGTGGGCAGGTTGGATTAGTCGGCGTCGTTCGAAGTCGCTTCGGATCCACGACACACTGCCACAACCCACGGTCATCGGTTGGTCGGTCATGTTGTTGTTTGCCTACTATTACAACACTGTCTTTCAGGAATATGGTCGCGCGCGTCGTGTGTCCAAAGAACTCGGACGATCTTTGTAGACGGCGTCTTAGCATGGGCGGCCATCATAGGCATAGCAGTCGGATTGGTTGACGCTTGTGACACGTCGCAGCCTCTCATTGGTGCATGCCGGCGCAGCTTCGCCCCACGTCGGCAGTAGACATAATCGCTGCGCGTTGTCACGCTTCACCGTGTTCCCGACCGCCACTTTTGACGCTTTTGACGCTTCGGCGTGTGCCGAAGCTTTCCGACGTGTGCCAGTGGTTGGGGCATTAGATTTAATTCTCGCAACAGCACCTGAGACAATTGATCACATTGTGTTTATTAATGGTTTCAGCGATCATTCCTTACTGAAAGTAACTCTCGACGTACCCTCATCTTTTACAGGTTTCGTTACTAAAAAAATATGCGATTTTAATAAAGGCAATTACAACGTTATGAATTCGGAATTCAATATATTATAATAACGAGACCGATCAAGTTGTCCAGCGCTGTTTATTCCAAAAGAAGGCAACGCCCCCAGCTCACGCGTGAAGAAGAAGAAGAACAGGGAAGATGATGATGGCTATGTACAAATGAAAACGACGAAGTACGTTAATAGTGCTTACACTAACTTCCCCCTGTCATGGAAGCAGCCCGCCTGGCCGCAGATTAGAGATTATCTAAACGGGGAGTGAAGGGCTTCATCCGCGAGACGTGAACAATTTCGGCATTCCGGCGGCGCCGGTCAGTGACAGAGTGCACTGGGCGGACGAGATAGTTCACTGTAGATGTTTGCTGCACAATGGTGTATGGGCCAATGTAGCGTGGAAGGAACTTCTCACAGAGGCCTGGAGTGCGGACTGGAGTCCAAAGCAGGACTTGGTCTCCAGGGTGAAAATGTAAGTCACAGCGTTTGTTGTCGCAGTGACGCTTGCGCTCAGCTTGGGTAGCTGCTGTGCTTTGCTGGGCGATTCGACGGCAATGTGCAACTCGGGCTGCAAAATCTTCTGGAAGCGATGCGTTAGGCGAAGAAGGTACGAAAAAGAGTTCTCGGTCGAATATGGTGGAGGGAGATCGGCCATATACAAGGAAGAAAGGGCTGTAGACGGTAGTCCGTTGAATAGCAGTATTTTATGCGAATGTCACAAAAGGAAGAATTTTATCCCAGTCAGTGTGGTCAGGACGGATGTACATGGAGATCATGTCAGACAGCGTACGGTGCAAGCGCTCAGTAAGGTTTGCAGATGATAGGTAGAAGTAGATTTGTGGACGGTATTTGTGGCCCGAAGAACTTCCTCGAGAACTTGTGAAATGAACGCCTTGCCACGGTCACTGAGAAGATCGCGAGGAGCCCCGTGGCGCAAGATGATGGAGCACAAGAAAAAGTCGGCGACCTCAGAAGCGATACCGGATCGCAGAGGGGCAGTCTCGGCATATCTTGTTAAATGGTCGACTGAAGTGACAATCCAACGGTGACCGGAGGGTGTCAACGGCAAGGGGCCATATAAATCAATACCAACAAATTCAAAAGGTGCATCCAGGCAAGGGAGAGGTTGTAGCAAACCGGCAGGAGGTGATGTCGAGCGTTTGTGGTGCTGACATGACGCACAAGAGGCAATGTATTTGGCCACCGTTGTGGATAGGCCAGGCCAGAAGCAGTGGGTCTTTATGCGGTCGTAAGTCTTGTGGAAGCCTAAGTGGCCAGCCGATACGTTGTCGTGAAGTGCCTCTAATACCCGCAGGCGAAGGCAGCGAGGTAGAACTGGGACCCACCGGTGACCTGTTGGGTGGTAAACGTAGCGGTGAAGCACGCCACCTTGAAGGCAGCATTGTCAAAGTTGGCGTCGCAAGCGGCTGTTGGGTGGTTCGGCGAACCCACTAAGGCGATCCATGAGAGCTTGACAGTAGGAGTCGGCCCGCTGTAGCGAGACGAAATCAGAGCGTGATGAAGGCATAACTTGGTCCAGGGCCATTATCGAGAGCTGGTGTGAGGCAGGCGTAGCATCGGAACGACTTAGTGGAAAAGACGACGGCGAGTTACTGGGAGAGAGTGAGAGTGGGCAGCGAGACAATGCATCTGCATCATGATGACTTTTTCCAGACTTCTACGTTATAGTAAAGTCATATTCCTGCAAGCGGAGTATCCAGCGTCCTAAGCGTCCTGACATGTTTTTCATTGATGACAGCCAACACAGAGCATGATTGTCGGTGACGATGGTAAAGTGGCGGCCGTAAAGGTATGGACGAAATTTCTGAATCGACCAAACGATAGCCAGACACTCTTGCTCTGTAATGGTGTAGTTCCGCTCGGCTGGAGAAAGTGTTTGGCTGGCATATGCTATGACTTGCTCTTTAGAGGCTGCATTACGTTGCAGAAGTACTGCGCCAATACCTTGTGCGCTTGCGTCAGTATGGAGTATGGTGGGGGCTCGATTATCGAAGTGGCGAAGCACTGGTCCGGAAGTAAGATGCCGCTTAAGATCTTGAAAAGCCGACTTGCAGTCGCTAGTCCATGTGAAAGAGGCACCGGTAACCAGTAGCTTGTGTAGAGGAGCTGCTATTGCTGCGAAGTTGCGTATAAATCGACGAAAATACGACGCCAAGCCGAGGAAACTACGGAGATCTTTCTGTTGCTGGGGGCGAGGAAACTGGAGAACGGCACTGATCTTTTTGGGGTCTGGCTGGATGCCATCTTTTGAGACGACGTGACTCAATACTTTTATGGACTTGCTTGCAAATTTGCATTTTTTTGTATTGATCTGGAGACCAGCATTTGCAAGGCACTTGAGAACTTCGATTAATCGATGAAGATGTTGGTTGAAGTCAGACTAAAAGATGACAATATCGTCCAGATAACAGAGGCAGGTCTTCCATTTTAGACCACGAAGTACGTTGTCTATCATGCGTTCAAATGTGGCAGGAGCATTACAAAGGCCAAAAGGCATCACATTAAATTCATAAAGTCTGTCTGGTGTAGCGAACGCGGTCTTTTCTTTGTCAGTCTCGTTCATCGGAATTTGCCAATATCCTGATCGAAGATCAAGGCTGGAGAAATACTCCGCCCCTTGTAGTGTGTCCAAAGCGTCGTCAGTTCGAGGTATTGGATACACGTCCTTGCGAGTGATCTTATTGAGCGCTCGATAATCGACGCAAAAGCAAAAGGAGCCATCTTTTTTCTTTACCAGGACCACGGGAGAAGCCCATGGGCTAGATGAAGGTCGTATTATCTTCCGTGCAAGCATGTCAGCAAACTGTTGTTCAATGACCTTTCGTTCGGACGGTGATACACGATAGGGTCGTCGTCGTATTATAGCAGAACCATCAGTTTCGATGTGGTGTGTAGCCGTAGGAGTTTGGCTCAACACAGGGGAACAGCTATGGAAACAGGCTTTGTGCTTTGCCAAGACCACCATTAAGGCTTCGGACTGCGTGGCTGTTAGGTCAGAGCCAAGAACGGCTGGAGGAGGGAAAGAATCATCCAAACCTGAGGTTGGTGCTGGCGATGAAGAAGGGCAAAGCGTGACTATAGAGATAGGTTGAGCGTCGGCTAAGGTTGCCACTGTCGTCCCTTTGGGCAGCATCACAGGATCTGGGGTCGTGTTGCAAGCAGACGGAAGGGTGCGGCCATGCGAAAACCGGACGAGACAGGTGGCAATGAGAATTCCGCGAGAAGTACAGCGGGAAGAAGGGGCGACTAGGGCGTCTCCATCGGCGATCTGACTGGATGTTACGGCTACAACGTCTTCGTGACCAGGACGCAGGACGTAGTCTGCAGCGATGGCCAAGTTCGCACATGAAAGTGAAGAGTCCGTAACAGGTGCAAGCGCTGTATCCGTGATATGGGCAACTTCCTCTCTACATGAAATGACGGCTGAAGCAAAATGTAGGAAGTCCCAGCCCAGTATAAGTTGATGGATACACGTTGGAAGGATGATAAACTCAATGTGGTGGCATATGCTGTCGATGAGAACACGAGCAGTACTCTGTCCGTCGGGGTAAATGAATGCATTATTAGCACCACGCAAAATAGGTCCAAGATAAGGCGTTTTTACTTTCCGGAGCCGGGAACACAGATCACTTTGAAGAACAGAAACGGCAGCACCGGTATCGATGAGAACTGACGCGGGAACACCTTCGACAGTTACAGAAAGCATGTTGGCCGGGCGAACAGGAGGAATTTGTGAAGACCGATAAGAAGCAGTTTCCCCTCCAAAAACTGCAACAGTTAGTTTTCCGAGTGCTGGTCGACAAGATGGGGAGTGGGGTGAAGTGGTGATGTAGAGCGCCGGTAAGGCGACGGAGAACGACGTCTGGCCGAACGGGAACTATGAGGCAGATTGGGAGCAGCTGGAGGAGACGGAGAACGCTGTTGAGGGAACGAGTACGATCCGGGATAGTAGGCGTCTAATCGACGAGTGTGGTCTCTCGTGCTCAGCATAGCCTCGTCTTTCATCCTGCTGGCGACGGCGGCAGAAGCGAGATATATGGCCGCGTATACCACAGTAAAAACTAACCGGACGAGGTGGACATCACTGAGGGTGCGATAGCGCAGCAAGTCCTCTGGTTCCCATCGAAGCCAAATGGTCATAGGAAATGTCAGTAGGCATGGAGGTCATGGTAGGAATGGGTAGCGAAGCGACATCCACGTAGGTAGGTGTGGGGCGCGCTACCGGAGCAAGATGCGTCGTGGGTGTAGTCATCGCTGTCAACTCTTGCTTTACGACCTTGCGCAAGTCGAAGGGGGGGGGGTTGGGGCGCAGGCAGCAGGTGGACGCCTTAGGTCTTGTAGTTGAAGCTCTTCGCGGATGATGGTGCGGATAAGAGCACGTAGATCGGGAGAATGGGGAACCTGAGGATCGCTGCTGTCATGTGGAAGACGAATAGACTGCAGCTCGTCTAGGCGTTGACACGTTGAAGTGATGTCTTGAACAGAAGCCGGATTTTGCACGATTAAGGCGTTGAACACGACAGACCCAATGCCTTTTAAGATGTGGCGAATGCGTTCGGCTTCCGTCATGCTAGGATTCGCACGGCGGCACAGAGCCAAGACATCTTCTATGTATGATGTGTACGACTCTTGTGGAAGTTGGCGGCGCGTTCCCAGCTTCTATTTGGCGACTTCTGCACGGCCAGACGAGGAAGCGAAGATTTGCCGCAGCTTGGAGGTAAACGTGGGCCAATCCGCGATGTCGGATTCGTAGTTGAAATACCACGTCCTTGCAACACCGGTCAAGTAGAAGGCGACGTGCCTCAATTTCTGGGTGTCGTTCCACTTATTGCACGAACTCACGCGGTCGTAGTGGTCGATCCAGTCGTCGACGTCATCACCGCGGAGTCCCGCAAAGACAGGGGGATCGCGCTGAGGGCTCGTTACAGTCCAAGAGGGCGCTGCAGGTGGGGTCGTCTGTGTGGTAGGGTTAGAGGTGCCGGAAGGGCTGGGGTTGGAAGTGTCCATCGTTGTGGGGGCAGCTGGGCGCAGGCGGCGACCGGAACGGAGCTCCAGGGAGGATGGGAGCGCGAGAGGACGTCGGGGTCTTGACGTACCTCCACTTTATAATACCGAGACCGATCAAGTTGTCCAGCGCTGTTTATTCCAAAAGAAGGCAACGCCCCCAGCTCATGCGTGAAGAAGAACAGAGAAGATGATGATGGTTATGTACAAATGAAAATGACGACGTACATTAATAGTGCTTACAATATTCTTTTGCCACATGTTACTTTCATTTCACAGTCGGTTGGTGGAGGAAAATTGGATACTCTTCAGGAATAAGATGTCTGCCTTGGTTAACCAGTACATCCCTGTCGTTAAGATAACAATGATAAATCTAACCCATGGCTCACCAGATCCCTAAACTTACTGAGAAACAGGAAAAAGCGCTACTAAAAAAGTGCTAAGCACTTGCGCATGCAAGCAGCTTGGGACACATACAAGGAAAGCTTAAAAATTTGCTGTTCTGCCCTGTGTTCAGCTAAGGATAAATACTTCACTCATGACCTACCATCTCCTCTAAAATCTAATCCCAGAAAGTTCTGGCACATTATAAACCAAGATCAGGACCACAATAACATTTCTTTATACAGCAGTAATGCTCCCATTCCAGATAATCACTGTGCTTCTACTTTAAATACTTTAAATACACCACAGAAGATCAGCCTGATTTGCCGGGTGTATCGGAGCTAAACTACCAAAACATGTCACCAATAGAAATAACAGTTGAAGGTGTCGCATGCCTCATAAATCCTCAACCTCAAGCTAACCACATCCTGTGGCATTGACGACGTTAATTCTAAAATGATGAAAAACAACCGTATAGCATCTATTAAAATTCTGTCTCACATCTTCAGACAATCTTTAGAGACTGGCTAGCTGCTCTCAGATTGGAAGATAGCAAAGGTAATACCCATATTTTAGTCAGTTAATAAATGTGCATCGGGAAACTACGATCCGATATCATTAACATCTATATGCTGCAAAATGCTATAACATGTAATTGCATCAAATGTCTACAGTCACCTGGAAGCCAACAAATCTTTGTTTTGTAACCAACAGGGATTTCGTCTTGTGGAACGCAATTATTAGAATTAACAACTGATTTGCATACTAACATGGAAGAGGATCTACCAACTGATTGTACTTTTCTAGACTTTTCAAAAGTGTTTGACCTCGTAGCATATTGCTGTTTGATTTTGAAATTATCTGCTCTTAAATTAGATTCTCTTAGACTAACATGGATTCGCAATTTCCTTTCTAATCGTCAGCATTTCGCAGCAGTTAATAATTTTTCCTCTCCTCTTTCGCACGTTACTTCAGGTGTACCACAAGGCAGCATTCTTGGGCCATTACTATTCGCAATTTCCTTTCTAATCGTCAGCATTTCACAGCAGTTAATAATTTTTCCTCTCCTCTTTCGCACGTTACTTCAGGTGTACCACAAGGCAGCATTCTTGGGCCATTACTATTCCTAAGATACATTAATGACTTACCCAATAACATTTCCTCACACGTGCATATTTTTGCAGATGACTTCATTCTTTATCGTTCCATCAAATGTGCCGATGATCATACAATCCTCCAAAAAGATCTAGAACTTATTTCTCTTTCGTGTAACACTTGGCTAATGAAGCTTAACATTTCTAAATGTAAAATTATCTCTTTTAGCCGCAAGCACACTAAATCTATGTTTCTTTATCACATAAATAACATCACTATTTTGCATGACACTCAATATAAATATCTTGGTGGTCACCTAACTTCAACTCTTTCATGGTCAACGTACATTGCATACATATGCGCCAGTGCTTCGAGGTCATTAGGGCACATAAGACTCAAGTTACATAATTCTACTAAAGACATTCATAAACTAGCCTATCTAACATTCATTTGACCTCAGCTTCAATACACCGCATCCGTCTGGTCTCCCCATCAGAAATACTTGATCTAAAAACTCGAATCTATTCAGAATAGGGCTGTGCGTGCTATTTCACGTTGTTATGACTATAATAAAAGCATGACACAAACTCGACCTCTCACTACAGCTCTTGCATCATCGTCGTGATATAGCCCTGCTATCATTATTTCATAAATATGTCCATAATGCAGCACCATCAGTTCAATTTCATGTGCATCTATGGAAAGACTAATTCATTTAACTGCTCTGCTCTTCCAAGAGCCATTCGCCTTTGGAACAATCTTCCTAACACCATCGCTTATGAGAGTGACCAGGAAATTTTCCGGCATCTTCTGACAACGCATTTTTGAAATTCTACATAACCTAACGTGTTATTTTTTCTTGAGTTTCCCATTATTATTGTGCTACTATCCTTTAAATACTGTTTTGTTATAGCCAAATATGTCCCGCTCACTCTGTAATTCTTTTGATTATATTTTACTTTGTGAAAGCTTGTTCACTGACCTCTCACGTGCAAAAGCATGCGGTTTGTCCTTTGCACAATTTTAACACGACATTACTGTATGTTATCGCATTTCTTACACTGTATTTTTGTATTTTTATTCACATATGTATCGTAATTATTGTATAATCTTTGAGTGTACTCTCCCCCCTTACACAATGCCTGTAGGGGCCTGTAGGGTGTCTTTAAATAAGGCTGCAATGGTGAGCGCGTTAAAATGTGGTTTTTCACTGAGAAGAGTTTTTTTGTTTACTCGCAAGTCTGTTTCTCCTCCCTGGAGAGTACCTTGGCTGCTTCCTCTTTCGAGAAACGTGGTGCAAGGAGCAGCATGGTTTGTGTGTTTGTTTATGCAGGGGGCCTACTTCCCATGGAAGGCCACTGCTATGGGCAAGAACCAGATGAGTGGCAAGGCATTCCTGGAGAAGCGCTACAGTGAGGAGCTGGAGCTCGAGGATGCTGTGCACACAGCCATACTGACACTCAAGGAGGGCTTTGAAGGCCAGATGACGGCTGACAACATTGAAGTCGGGCTGTGTGATGCCACTGGCTTCCGTCGCCTGTCACCAAAAGACGTCAGGGACTATCTGGCCAACATTGTCTAGCTGCTGTGGACCAGTAGTGTGCCTTTCGTTTTTGTCTTTTTTTGTCTGTGTGTGCAAAACATAAAATGAGCCATGTGACATGTGCACTTGTCAATAGTTCCTCGTGTGTTCTTTTTGTCAGCAAGTAGGGGTGTTTGAATAGGGAAATTTCCGACTAGAATTGAATACGAATATTCTAGAAAAACAACCACCGAATATTGAATTAAATAACAATAAATTTTCTCATTTCTAATATGAAAGTTACAAAAGCCCGTCTGGTAAAAAAAGAAGTAATGCTTATATACATTGATATTTGCATATATACTGTGCATTCGCTGAAGACAAGTGTGATATCAGCACTGCACATTGCTTTAAGGGGATGCAAACATGGTGAGAGTGGCAAAGTAATAAATGTAAGGAATTTGTATATATCGGCAGCATTAAACCTACCCAGTATTATGAACTGGAAATTATTTGAGCAGAATTTATCTGCCCCTCGCTCTGGAAATGGTTCCCATGTGCAACAATTACAGCTGTCCTGTAGCAGAATCATGGGGAGCAGTGCTCGCATCCGTCGTGTCATCTCCCTGGCATTGCATTACAAAAATGTAGCAAGCTATCAGTAATTTCTTTTGTGCGAAAGATTGCCCTGCTGCTTAGAACGTTTGGCTTGTGCAAGTTGTCAGCGGGTCAAGCGTGTCGACTTTTATACATGAGTCGTCGTAGGTTCCAGAGTAATCGCTGGTGCCCGTGTGTCTTCCAGAAAATACTACACAATTTGTGTCCTGCACAGAATCAAGATTCGGTGAAACCAGACTGGATAGAACCATCTATAACATGCAATAAATTTTCTGTACATGCAGTCGCATCCTGCACTGAGCGATAACGTTTGTTAGCCAGTGAAGCACAGTCGCCCTGAAAATAGAAACAAGCACACGTGCCAATGCCCCCTATAAAGGAATACTGACACAAAAATTCGAAGCTGAGTTAACTTGCGATATCGATTTATGTGGGCACACACACATCGTCTGCAATATATAAACAGCGAATATAGCTTAGAACATAATCGAAATTAATTTTAAAGTGTACGTGCACACAGCCAACGGCTAAACGTAGCACCTCGTGACATCGACATTAAGGATGGAATGTAAACAAGTGAGAAAACACTACGTCACAAGAACCGGGGCGGGCTCTGCGAGCAAGTTTCTCGCCCCTCCGATAGCACCGATGTTCTTTTCTTCGCCGCTGACAACAGTGCAGAAAATCAGCTATAATTTGTTTCCGACACGAAATAACTCGGAGTAAAGTGGTCTCGAAAGTGTGCATGTCATAGTCGTTGCATGAAATAGTAAATCATTGGCATGATTTTGACTCGCAAGCGATCAACGCAGCCTCCGCAGCAATAGTCTCTGCGAAGCTGCTTGCCTGGCTAATGTTTTTTCTCATTGCTATGAACAGGGTTGGGAAAACCAATTGTATTTCACTTATAAGCGACATAAGTGTGCAGACGTCGATTGTGTTGACGAATATAGGTGTTTATTACGAGCTGCGAACGGATCGCTTGTGCTGTCGGCCTCAAATCCGATGGCCAACGCGCTAGGCCTATGTGGTTTCGTAGCGACTGCCAGCTTGCCTGGGTTGCTCGTTCGCTACCATCGGTGTTGATGAGTGGCAGGAGTGGTTCGACTTCGTGCATGCCGCTGGACGCTTAGAATGGACCCCGTTGAAGAGCAGCCAGATTTGCTCATTTTGGGCGTGCCTGGTATAAACAAAACCCACTGAGCTTAAAGTAGTCCGATAATCTTCCACCAAGACTACGTTCCGCAAAGCCTGATGCTTTTTGAGTCGCTGCTTTGTAGTGGATCCAATCAAAAGTGGTTGGCCACGTCTGATTCGGTGGCAACTTGCACCTGCAGGAAATAGTTGCCGTTGGAGGACGAAAACGAGGACGACAGTGATGGCAAGGACATCGCAGAACACGTGCAGATGTAGCAGGCGGACTAACAACACGAAGCTGGTGTGCGTGTGTCACAGTTTTGTGTGATCACGTGCACAGCTGTGTTTAGATTCCTTTGGCCTTCTCGTTGCTCTCTGAAACCGAAACTTGCCCTGTCGCTACAAATAAGACTCCAAATAATTATCTGTCGTGCTCTGCAGCCGATGTTTCGTGCCGTGGTTACTGGGTCATTAGGTACTTATTGCAGCGAAAAAACCAAAATAGAAAATTTTTGTGTCAGTACTCCTTTAAAAAACAACAAACATAACATGAGAGAGAAAAAAATCACACTTACTGAAGAAAAAGTACCAAAGCAACAGCCTCTTAAGGTTAATTAGGGTGGATTAAGGGTGTGTAAAGGAGGATTAAGGTGCATGAACCAGGATTAAGGTGTATTAAGGAGTAGGGTGGATGAAGGAGGATTAAGACCGATTAGGGTGGATAGATAGCACTGTAGATTTATGAAGTGGCTACAGGAAAGTAAACTTGACATTTGCTCGCACAGGCTCGTAGACCAGTTTGTTCACTAATTATGGATATGCAATCTCAAATGGTTTGTCTACGGCACTCGTACATGCTCGCCTTTACAAGACCATTTCCTTGCAATACAAAGCATGAGTAAATTTGCCGAAACAAGGAAGCATTTTTCAGAGCATGTATAAACACTTTATTTACAGTAATAAATACAACACATTGGTCAGGCACATCTTGCAAAAACATCACAGAACAGCTTGCAGAGGAGCATCCCAGCCGTGTATAAGATACGATTACTGATTAGCAAACTTGATGATTGATTAGATATTGTATTAACATGGATTAAGGTCGATGAAGGCAGATAAGGGTGGATTATGGTGGATGATGTAGGATGAAGGTCAATGAAGGATTATGGTGAAATATGTTGCAGTGCTAAAAATTGTTGCCTGCAGAATATTGGCTGCATTACTACATCATGACCACAGTTGTGATTGATTGGTCAACCTTTGTAATCAAAGCGCATTGATGCAATGATTTCGGCTCGTGTTAAATTAATGGAAAAAGTTTCCGCACAGAACAAAACCACAGAAAGGTGGTTTTAAACAGGGTGTCTGCCAACCGGGAAAACCGGGAATTCGTATAGTCTGGAAATACTCAGGGAAAACTCAGGGAATTTGTGCTTCCATCAGGGAAAATTAGCTGTAACCTTATTGAAAGGGAACGAAAGTCGTGTTAATGCTGGTTCCAGTAACAGGAATCGCAACGAATCGTCACTGACGCTGTTTCATCGGCACGAGGTATTGCCAGAGTAGTTAACGACCGATTTTCCGGACGCCCGATTTTTCAGACATGGCCGATAATTCGCATGGCTTTGCGGCACCAACACGTACTCCATATAGTCAATGTATATTGCCCTGACTGCATTTCTGAAATCGCATTAATCAAAGCCACCACTGCCGCCATTTTGATTATCTCGCCGCCTTGAACCGGCACTTTCGCACGCAGATCCGCTGGCAGCCGTAGTCACCACCGCGGCGACAACGTTAAGCCTGTTTCACATGCAAGCGAAAATGCTCGCGAATCCTGCCGCCGCGCCGCAGAAATCTGTTTCGAGCGGCGGCGGCGGCACTAGCGGCGAGGTTCGGGCAAGTTGGAATTTCATCGCAGCGGCAGAGCGGCAGCACCGCTTCCGAACGGCCCGCTTCGACACGTGACCTGTGGAGGACTAGTGCGGGAAAGCCTGCGCATAGGACGATGTTTATTTACTTGCTACACGGGGTACGGGCAACATGCCCAGAGAGCTTTTCAACGAATTGTTAATTGCTAAGCGCAGGATATGTATTCATAAAATAAAAATTTGAGAGGCAGGGACAAAGCAATGCTTATGTTGGTAGTCGCAAACTACCGAAACTGGCTTAAAGTCCCGTGCTTTTTGCCAGCAGCACTGCTATTCGCTGCGGCGGAAAACGCGCGGCGGCAATGCATGTGAAACGAAACCTCGCGACAAGCTTCGCAGCGTCGCGCCGCTGTTCGCTCCGTTCGCTCAATCGCTTGCATGTGAAACAGGCTTTAGGCCTAGCTGCTTCTACGTTTGCTGTTAAGCTTCTTGCCATGCCGTGCCGTGTTTTTCATTGAAATAATTCGCCGCTGTCAGCAATGGCACCGACTCCGCCTTTGTAATCCTCGCGATTGGCTTCGAAGCTCGCAGAGCACAGCGCGTCGCGTAATGCCAGTTTCCGAAAGTTAGCTTCGCCTCCGTACAGCAATGTTACGCGGTGAAGCATAAGCGTGGAAAGGGGCAGTTGTCACGGGACACAGTATGCATTCCTTAATTATACACGCGTGCACCCCCGTGTCCTGTCACAGTACGAGCACCGATACGCTTAATAAGTGTACTGCCAGGCCTTAAGAGCTTTTTCGGACGTGTCTGTGTCAATTTTAGCTCTTAAGGGCAGTTAAAGACATGCATTTATTTTTTTCGGACTGCCCGATTTTTCGGATGTTATTGCGACCCCTAGGGAGTCCGAAAAATCGGTCGTTGACTGTACAACTGAGTAAGAGGATGCTTCAAATGATCCATGTGGTGAACGCGGTGCAGAAGGAGGATGAGAACAGAAGGAATTAACGGGAAAGCAAGCGTGCCGCCGCCTCTTCGAAGGAGCGTGAGCTCAAAGAAAGTGCTGGCTGACGCCGAGATGCAGGTGTCCCACATCCAAACAAAAATAAACTCTTTAAAGCAGTGAAACCCAACACTGAGATGTTGTGTAGGGGCTGAAAGTATGTCAGGACAGTTGAGGTTGACTTCCCAGCTGCTGAGAGAGAATCTTAGTTGTGACAAAGTTCAGGGCTCATACCGATGACCTTGCTATCAGTTGATAGAAATAGCTCGTATTCAAAAATAATTTACTTATGTATGCATCTCCTTTTCATTCGTATTTGAAAATGTTCGACTCGATTTCGAATGGGTTTTACCATTTTTTTCGCTGTGCATTTTACTAACACCTTCCTTCTGTTTTTTTAAAAATAAAATAGATATTACTCCTTACTATTCAAACTGGATTAAGTCATTCTTTTTTCAACATGCTTACTAGAGAGTGACAGCATCGGGCAATATGGTGTCAGCCTGTCTTGACGTAAAACAAAGTTCTGGCTCATTCAGGGAATTTTGCAAAGGTGCTCAGGGAAAACCTGGAAAACTCAGGGAATTTGGAAATGTCAACTTGGTAGACACCCTGTTAAAGCATTCGCTATTAAATAGAAGATTCCCGGCCTCCGCCTAGATGTCGATATCAACAGCAAGCATGTGCGATCATGGGAACACCCCCTTGCGCATTGCCTGTATCCGTGAGAAACCCATATAACAATCGCCGCCCACTCATGCGTGCGTGGAAGTGCAGTTTAAAGCAAGTTCCAAAAATCCAAGGTGTCCTTAGGTATCGCCTAAGAGGCGTGAATGTGAAAGCCTTGTAAAGCCTACTATCATTCACCTTAAGCCACCTCCATCCACCGTAATCGGTCTTAATCCTCCTTCATCCACCCTAATCGATCTTAATCCTGCTTCATCCACCCTAATCCTCCTTAATATGCCTTAATCCTTGTTCATGCAGTTTAATACTATTTTACACACCCTTAATCCACCCTAACTGACCTTAATCCTTGTTCATGCACCTTAATTCTTAATACACACTAATCCAACTTAATACAACCTTAATCATTTCTAATCCACCTTAATTCAATCGCTAATGGAATCATTGGTTGGCTAATAATTATTCTCTTATACACGGCTAGACATGCTTTGGGTCACTTCTAGCCTTGCTGGGTTACATAATATTTTGTGTTCACAACGCGGCCTTGAACAGAGATCTAGAGGCTTTCGCCTTAAAAACGCAATGTGAACTAGCTAGCACTCGTCACCTGCAATACCATCGATATACTTGCCACTAATTCTTACAGGGCTTGCATTCATTGTATGACTGATGCAGATAATAGCTCCTCTACAAGCCGCTATTTCAATTTTCAGTAAAACGGGCAACAGGTCTTAACAATAGCGAGAAGTGCGATTGAGAGGCTGTATCTTCGCACATAAATGTTCACAGTGGAAAGCAGGATCTGTAGTGTTGCATTTCCGACTGAATAAAACAGTTGGCGACGTGCGAGGTGATGGAGTCCCAGCAGAATATTAAGCATATTGAGGACAACCCCATTTTTATGCAACGTACAAATTGCGGCAGCAAAAACGCTGGTGAGCAGGCTGGAAGAACTTAAAAACTGCAGCTTTAGGGGATGCTTTGATACGAGCAATAAGAAAGACACCTCACCTCGCAAACAACACTGTTCCTTGTCGGAACAAAGTTGAACAAAGTTGGACAAAGAACAAGAGAGCAGGAAACAGCATACAACGTTCACTACGCCGAGCTAAAGCGCCGAGCCACCCGAACTGAGGAGAAACATGGTGCGGACGAAAAAAACAACCAAAGCGCAAGATCCGCGCGTTTCCAAGGGCAACGGTAGCGAGACCAGTCATCGTGCAGAAAAACGGGCGGAACACCGCTTCCCGCATGGGGTACGCGCAGGGGGCGAGGAGGTCGCGCGGTGGCGGCAGAGTTCAAAGTGGCGGTAGGGTCCCTCACCAGGCCCCATAGCAAATTTTGGTTATACGCTGTAAGTTGTTACATGTCCTCTAGGGAGCGTTCAACCGCAAAAATGTTTCAAATCGGCTAATTAATAGCCGAGATAGAAATATTTCAGTGCCGCGAACCCATGATTTCAGCAGGCGGGCTCCACTGCCAAGCAAGACGCTCCGTCCACTCGCCCCTCCGCAAGCGAAATTCCTTCCCTGCGTTCTCCCATACCGCACCTAAAGTCCCTTGAAGTAGCGACACTCTTTGAACTCTGCCGCCGCCGCGCGACCTCCTCGCCTCCTCCTCGCCCCGTGCGCGTTCCCCCGCGGCAACCAGTTTTGCCCCCGTTTTTCTGCACGACGATTGGTCTCCCTGCCGTCGCCCTTGGAAACGCGTGGATCTTGAGTTTTGCTTGTGGTTTTCTTTTTCGTTCGCGCCATTTTCCTCCTGAGCACGGCTGGCTCGGCGCTTTAGCTCGGCGTAGCGAACGTTGTACGCTGTGTTTCTGGTCTATGTGCTAGCGCTATGCCGGGCTGTTGCGCATATAACTGCAGCGAGAAGCCTGAAGATGGTTATGCCGTTTTTATGATACCACAACGAAAGCGTGACGGCTTGCGTAGGAAGCAGTGGCTGCATGACATTGGCCGAAAGAACTTTGTTCCGACAAAGAACAGCGTTGTTTGCGAGCTGAGGAGTCTTTCTTATAGCTCGTAGCAAAGCATCCCGTAATGCTGCATTTTTTTTTTTCATTCTTCCGGCCTGCTCACCAGCGTTTTTGTTGCGGTTGTCCTCAGTATGCTTAATATTCTGGGGCGTCTCCATCACTTCGCACGTCGCTAACTGTTGTTGTTATTCAGTCGGAAGTGCAGTATTATTGCTTCTGCTTTGCGCCCTGAAAAAATTAGTGGCAAGTATACCCGTAGTATTGCAGGCGATGAGCGCTAACTAGTCAAAATTGAGCTTTCTTTAAGTTTTAAGCCGGAAGCCTTTAGATCTTTGTTTCAAGGTCGCGTTGTAAACTGGAAGTATCACGTTACCCAAGGAAGGCCAGAGGGCCCAAAGCATGTCAACCCCTGTATAAGAGAATGATTACCCAAGTTAATTAATGAATCATTAGTGGTTGACATAAGGTGGATTAGGGAGGATTAAGGTTGATTAGAGTGCATTAAAGAAGATTAAGGTGGATTAGAGTGCATTACGAAGGATTAAGATGTATGAATAAAGATTAAGGTGCGTGGAGGAGCATTAAGGCGGATTAAGGTGAAGTGTTGATGAAAGGGTATTAAGACCGATTGGGGTGGATTAGGGTGCATGAACAAGTACTAGGGAGGATTAAGGTGGATAAAGGAAGATTAAGGTCGATTAATGTGGATTACGGTGAATTAGGGTTGATAAAGGAGGATTAAGACCGATTCGGATGGACTAGGGTAGATTAATGTGGATTAGGGACCATGGAGCTGGTTTAGGTTTGATAAAGGCGGATTAGGGTGTATTAAGGTAGACTGGGACCATTAAGCATGATTGAGTGCGATTAAAGCGCGTGAATAAGGATTAAGGTGGATGAAGGAGGATTAAGGCGGATTATGATGGATTAGGGTTGATAAAGGAGGATTAAGACCGCATAGGGTAGGCAAAGTTGCATTAGGGGCGATGTAGGTTGTATTAAGGTGGATTGGGAGTATTAAGGTGGATGAAGGAGCATTAAGGTGGATTAGGGTGGACTAAGGTGAATTGGGGTTCATTCAGTATTAAGACCTATTAGTCTACCATAATCCTCCTAATGCACATTCGTCGACCTCAATCCTCCTTCATTCACTTTAATCCACCATAATCCACGAAAGTCCTCCTTAATGCACCCTAATCCACCTTCATAGACCTTAATCTACTCTAACCCTCCTTACTGTACTTTAATCCTCCTTAATCAACCGTAATGCTTCCTCATTAACTTTAATCCACCTAATCCACTATAATCGTACTCAATGCACATCAACGCACCTTCATCCACCCTAATTAACCTCATCGACCTTAATCCAACCTAGTCCTCCTTTATGCACCTTAATCCATCTTCATTCACCCTAATGCGCCCTCATTGACTTTAATCCACCTTAATCATCTTTAATACACGCGAATTCATCTTAATCCAAGCACTAATCAATCATTACATTGCCAATAATTAATCATCACTTATACGCGGCTGCACATGCTTTGGTTCGCTTCCCGCCTTTCTTCGGTCACGTGATATTTTCTGTAGCGCTCAACGGGACCTTGAAACAGGTCTAAGGCTTTTGCTTAATAAGCCACACACAAAGAGATGTGTCACAAGCAATACTAGATCAGACGCACGAAGTAAAGCATCGGATCATGTGGCAGAAAAATTGTCTGGAGTATAGAACTCGCCTCAAAGCTCCCTTTAAATCAGTACGCCCCGTTCATACGGCTTTAAGAAAAAAACCAACCTTCTCATAAACGTTGCCTCCAACATTATCGATGCTGTTATTAGCATTTCTCAAAATTTTCAACCACACTGGTGCGCGCAACTGGCCCAAAATAACACACCTCCATAGAATCCTGCGGCCCGTGGGAGCCCAGGAGGAATAGCGCGCCGTGCGCAGCCGGCGGGCGAGGAGTATCGAGGAGGAAACCGTCGTGAGGAGGAGAGTGTCGCTACTTTCAAATTATCAAGGGGATTTAACCGCACCTCGAGGATCGCATGACGCATACGTCACAGGCCCTGCTTTCATTTTTTTTCTCGCTTTCTTTTCCGGTGCTACGCACTTTCGTTGACGGCGTCGCACGCGAGCTGCTGTCTCGTTTGCGCAGCACACAAGGAAACATAACTAGCGGTATAATTCAGTGCTACGCGAATACTGAGGCAGGACAAGCGGATGGCGTAGCATGATCACGGGATGGAACACTAGAAAATCGCATAGTTTCGGTACCTGCGCACGTGGCTGCATGACCTTGGGAACAAACAGACGAAGCGGAAGTACATACCTCTTGCTTCGGTGCGAAGTAAAAAAAAAAACACGCAGACATTCCGTTCGTCTTTTATTATTTCTCTAAACTTCAATTCGTCAATTCAAGCAACAGATCGCACAGATAACAGATGTCTTGAATTCTCGAAGTCGCGTGTCACGACGAGTGACGTCACACTGCGGACACCAGTACGTAGGCGTAGGCACACGAGTACGTCATCCTCCAACTTGGAGCATGACGGTTGTGAGGAAGAGGAAAAACAGGGCTCTGTTTGAAATTTGAGATCTTTCTGCGGCGCCTAGCGATGTAAAACTTTGCAGACACGATCGTTATCGCGCAATGTATGATCTGTGCTTGTCAGCTCAAAATGGCCAGACCGGGTGAGGGGACCATTAAGAGCGGAGTAGTGTTCTTGTATATGCTCCCTGCGGGAGCATATACGTGCAGGACTTGGTCCGGAGTGTTGCGGGTACAACGAGAAAGTTGTGTGCGCGGACTGGGGAGTTCTTTACGAGAACGTGGTTCTGTAGCGAAAAATAGACAATCCACGCCTAAACACCATCGGGACAAAGTCAGTCTTGCCTTGAAAGTACTCAGCAAGGCATTGTCCCCAGGAAGGGGTTGCCTTGGTCGTCTTGCGGTGGTAGGTCGACGGGGGCTCGAGACAGACAATCGGCATCCGAGTCTTTCCGTCCGGACTTGTAGACCACCATTGACGTCAAATTCTTGCAATCGATGGCTCTACCATGCTAAGTGTCCTGTAGGGTCCTTTACGTTTGCCAGCCAACAAAAGCGTGATGGTTGCTACGACTTTGAAAGGCCTACCATAAGGTAAGGATGAAACATTGTGGTAGCCCAAACGATGGGAAGGCATTCTTTTCCCGCCATAGAGCAATTGGCTGCCGCTTTCAACAGCGACCGACTAGCTGAAGCAATGCTTTGAAATCCGTCTTTCCTCTGGACTGGAACAGCGCCGAGGCCTAGGCTACTTGCGTCGGTGTGGATTTCCGTGTCGGCGTCTTCATCGGAATGGACGAGTACTGGTGGTGACTGCAGGCGTCGCGTAAGCTCATGGAATGCTTCGGCTTGCGGTGCTTGCCACTTGAACTGGACGCCTGGTTTAGTGACATGGGTTGGTGGCTCGGCGATGCGAGAAAAGTCCCTAAAGGGACACTAAAGGCAAATACTAAGTCGACGTGGACTGTTTAGATACCATTCCAGAAACCTGGAAACGTTTGTTTCGTGCCAAGAAAATGCTTAGTTTACGAGAAAATTGCATCTGAAGGGTCCGAATACCTTTATCGCAATTCAAATCTCCCGCCACTCAACTGGCGGAGTGTTGACGTTGCATACACCATCACCCCCCTTTGCTGCCGTCGGTGAGTAAAGCGGTGCCCGAGCGACGGCGGCACCGAGCCAAGACAGAGTGGCGGATTTACCGCTGCAGCTGGTCTTTGGTCAAGTGGCCTTTATTCTTTATTCATCAATTACCCCGCAGCGCCCAAAGGCGTTACAGCAGGGGGGTTACAACATGGAATAAAATACATCTTCATTCACACAATGCACTTGCTTTTCAGTCAGCCTATTCCACTGTTTAATTGTTCTGACAAAAAATGAATTCGCATACATGTTCGTCTTGGCAAGGTACTCGAGGATTTTGCAACTATGATCAGTTCGCTTTGAAATGTAATGAGGTTTCTGTAAGTTTCCCTATTAATTCCAGTTTTATTATAGTCAATCGAATATAGAAATTTTAATCTCAGTTTATTGCGGCGGGCAGAAAGAGATTCCCATCCTAGCTCAGCCTTTATTGTATGTGCAGCTCTCCCTCCTTCCGTACCGCCCCAAGACGAACCTGGCAGCACGGTTTTGTATTTTTTCTAGAGCGGCAATGAAGGTTACCTCGTGGGTTACCTCTAGGTTACCTAGACTGTTTGGGTACAGTGGTTTGGGCATCCCGTGACATCACATGGAAGTTGAATTCTCTGATACTTGCAGTTTGTGCGAGTACTACGTGATAACTAGGCCGTGTCTGGTGTGACCGGGGCACAGCAGACGAAAGGTGCCCAAAATGTCTACGTTCACCCATGACCTCACGTCCGCTATAACTCATGATGTCACATCCGTTCATTTCCATGTCGTCTGTCTTACGGAGCCGGTTGCGCTGCGAAGCGGTCCGTATTCCGTGCCCACTTAGAGCGTGAGTAATTCATCTTTCCACGCTATATGCGTGTAATAAAAGCTTGGGGCTGTGAGCTGTTTGATGCGTTACTATTAGGTACGTTGTGCGCATATTTTGCCTCCTGGCCGCGTCAAATTGCAGCCGGCATGTGGAATGGGCCGTGGCATCTTATATAGAGCTGCTATGTGAGTGGCATTGCCTCCGTTAGGATCGTCACTGCGTGTGCAGAACCATTCAGTAGTCTGGTTCAGGGGAGGATGCGCGAAAGAACGAGGATGTAAGAAAACACTGGCATGACGACCTGTTCCGTCAGATCGTGTTACATCGCGCTTCTTTTTCCAGAGCATCTCGCTCGAGCGAGAGGATCTTAGAACAGCATTACTACTGCTTTTTTACAGCTTTGCTGCGGCTCATTTAATCATCACCTGCATTCTTTTAATAATACAAATGGCATCGTTGCGCGGAAGAGCGTCTCTTGAAGTTTCCAAACAAGAGCCAATGCCGCCGTGCCTGCTGCATACACGCTTACCTTTCCTAACGCAGTTAAGACGCGGCACCAGCTCTGCTACTGCGTGATACAGGGTCACTATAATAATAAAATTAAAAAGAACAAACGAAATTAATGCAGAAGATGTCAAACGTTGCCAAGCGTGATAAACGGACCTGCCTCGCTAGACGAGTTGAATAAATCGGCGTCCTGAAGTCAGCTTCGCCGCAGTAGACTAGTGTTACGCGGTGAAGCATGTCAGACGTGAAGAGTGAACGCTTTTACCGACGTATGTAATATGTGTTCCTTAATGATGTACGCGTGCACCTGCCGTTTCCTGTTACATTACGCGCGCCGAGGCGCCTAATAAGTGTTCTGGTTGGCATTCAGCGCTATTTCGGACGTGACTGTGATGCTTTGAACCGTTGGTTTGTCAACCTCGTTAGCCAGTTAACGTTTACACGGTCATTTTATTTTCTGAACTGTTGATTTCTTCCATAATAGCTACGTAATTTCGTAGTTTCCTGTCCAACTGCTTTGGTCATATGCGAGTCAAGGTGTTCTCTTTAGCCGAGTGCAGTTTTCGAAAGCGAAACGACGCTTTTGCATCAGCATATAGTACCGTCGCCCATTCACAACACAGTCAATCAATGTCATTTTGGATGTCACTGGGAAACCACCGAACGCGGGGAACACACTCGCACGCGGGGAACGGCATAACTAGCCATGGGATTAGCGTGCCTCTTGGGAAGCTGCTTTGCATCATAGGCCAGGTACGCTTGCTATGCTTCACTGCAAAACATTTTGTATGTCTAACCGCCTAACATATTTGCATTGCGGGGAAGCTAACCTTACGGAACCTAATTTCGCAACGCTTTTTAGACTCCTGCATCTCTACCAGCAACTACCAAACGCTTGACGGTACGTCTCTTGGCAAAGGTCCAGCTAAATGTCCCCTGTTGGGAGTGGGGGAAACTCACGCATATGAAAGCTGCCAAGGAAAGCAGTTGCCCTGATGAAGGCATGCTCCCCTGTCGAAACATTTGCACCAGCCTGTTTGACCACCGTTATCACCGCAACATATTTGTGTGTTGCGGTGGAGCATGCCGATATTGGGAAAGATTTACGTGAATCTGGAATGTGTGGTTTCAGTCAGCGACGAACCTAATTTTCTACTCTCTAAAAAGCAGATATTCGTGGCAGGATGCACGATGTCTTGAGAACTTTTGTTGGCTAAAGCCATACATGCCATGCTAGCTATTGTCACAATAATATGCTTTACCGCATACGCAAGAGGCCTCGCTGCACGACACGCCCGCCGTAGTTAGACAAAACCTTACGTGACCGTTCACTGCAAAACACATCCTGTATTGCGGTGAATTGTAATAAAGCACATTTGTCAGTTTAGAATGTAAAGACCCTTGCCCTTCGCTTTTGTGATATTATGACTCAGTTTAATGAGAACATTACTACACTGCTAAAAACATCCACATTGAAATGGAGATATGAACACTGATGGCAGCCTGTGTGATGTTCTATCCCTTTACTTTTTTGTGTACCTGTCACGCTGTCATTATTAAATTTTCCTGTACTTTGTAAGGTGCTGACGTACATAATACTACATTACAAGGGGCCAGTGTGTAATTAGTGTTCAAGGACCAGTGTGATGGCTTTTCTCAAGAAAGGTTTGGGTTATTTTTTCGTGAAGGCTTTTTTTAGAGAGGTAGCTTTCTAAGAGATCAGATGTCAGGAAATAGACCTCAGTGGCAAAGCAATCTTGGCTGCCTTTTGCTCAAACGTGCCCTAGACATAACTGAGTGATTTGCACTTGCAACTGGACGGCAGCCTTAGCTTGGGAGACCAGTGATATGGCATACTTTATCAAACTAGGCAACACATAGCATTACCAGTCCGAACAGAGACCTGTTTAAATGTTTGTCACCTTTAACACCTAGATTTTCGACCATGAATTCAGAAAAATCTGTAGCACATTTAGAACCTAGATTCTAAATGCTGTATAAGTTGGCTTCTTGTTGACTGCAGTTGTGCTCGGCTTCTGTCCAAACGGGAGAGCACTTCTGCATAGCTTAATAGGGAACATCCTTATTTACATACCTGCTTCTTATTTATCTCGCCTACAATCACAATCAAATGTTTATAGCACATGAATGTGCTGTGCATGAATCTAACTTACGATGCCATGTTCAACAGCACAGTGTATGTAGTTGGTGTTGGTTCATTCAAGCTAAGCATTACTACAGCCTTTAACTGTAGGTATCATGGTATGAGAGCAGAGAAATGGATATGCAAAGACAGTTGGGCGCATTGAGACAACATCTTTGTTGTGTGTGAAAATGTGGCAGATACACAAAATGGGGAGAACACATGCACTTTCATATTTTCTCGCGCACAAGAAAAGCTGGAGGAATAGGGTTTCTTCACTGTGCCATAGAAACTATGGCACAGTGAACTATGGCACTATGGCACTATGGCACAGTGCTCTCAAAGGTAATTCTGATTCATTGGATATGTTCCTGTGCTGTGTTTATTTTCTTGAGTGCGCTTTAGTTTTTGCATGTTAATGTTTCAAACTCGTTTTTATTTTCACAGATTTAACATCCCACGCCTTGGTTTGACTTCCTGGTACAGGATACTTGCACTTAGCATGGAGTGATAAAGCAGAGCAGTGTACTTTTATTAAATGTGCAGGTTTTAGCAGCATAGCAGCAGTTCATTAAAAAAAATTTGTGCTGAAAATCAAGTGTTCCTACCCACATTCCTCGTTGTCTATTTATTTATTTATTAATACTGTCAACCCTCACAGAGGGTCATAACTGAGAGGACAATACAATTACATAAATCGAATATGGACAGTGTCAATGTACGTAAAGTTGCTTAACACTTGTCAATTCACAGTGAATAAGAATTTCACTTGAATGCTGTTCAGCCCATTTCTTACATTTATAAAAATACGTACAATGAAAATCAAGTCGCACATATCAATCACTTGGCACTTCAAAACTAAATCGAAAACTCCCATAAATATGCCTCGGCAGCATTTTCAAAGTCGATGACATCTTTTAGGCTAACAATAGCGTTTGGCAATTGGTTCCACATTTCTATCGCATCCGAGAAAAATGAGTATCGGTATGTATCGCTGTTGGTATGGCATGGCTTTATGACGTAGTCGTGGTTAGTTCGCAGGTTTCTTTTGCCTGGAGCGTGTAGATGTTTGAGCTTATCAATCTTAAGTTGATCTTGCATTATTTGATAAAGCACATTCAGCCTATATTTTTTCCTACGTACCTCAAGAAGATCCAAGTTGCAACGCTGTAACATAAGCGTGACCGATTCCTTCCTTCGGTATGTCGAACAAATAAAACGTGCCGCCAGACTCTGTATCCTTTCCAACTTGCTCTTAAGCGTCACTTGATGGGGAATCCAAACAACGGCTGAATATTCTAGTATCGTCCTAATTAAGGCGGTGTATGCAGTAAGTTTTACATTACGCGATGCACGTTCCAGTTTTTTTCTCAGAAAATATAACTTTTGATAGGCAGTCATGCAGACGTTATCTATATGTTGGTTCCATGTGAATTTTGCTTTTATTCCTGTATTCTCTTCGGCAAAACCACTTATATGGGGAACTGATCAGGATAAGTGCTCATGAGCATTTAAAGAACAGCCTTGAACCCTTCTCGTGCACTGGGAAAACGTATAGATGCAGTGAAATTGAAACAGAAGGCAAAATAGCAAACATGATGCAGTATTTGTCAGACAATTATGTTAGCAATTTTTGCATAAAACAATTTACTTAGAGCATTCTAGCACTACAAAGCACCCATCTTTCTTGTTAGGCATACATTACCACAAGCTCTTTAAATGTGGTCACAAGAGAGATGCTGGCTTTAATGAGGAACTATAGAGGTTAAAGGCAGCCATGAAAATGTATTAAGAAATAATGCAATGCATAGCATTTACTCAGTTCAGAGAGCTTCCGAAGTTGCCATAAGGCCTTGATAGCTGTGGATGAGGGAACAGTTGTAGCCTAATTGGAGTATGAAAAATGAACATTAAGATCGAAACAAGTGACAACTCGTAATGCAGTTAAAAAATCTTGCTATACGTTTAAAAAGACAGTGAAATGAAATTAGTGTGACAATTTCCTTTTCCTTTTACTTCATTTAGGTTCAACATACTTATTTTAGTAACACAAGAAAGCAGAGGCGTGAAGCACATAAGAAAGATGTTAGTCTGTTTTTATATTCTGCCTTCTCTAAATTAAAAGTTCAGTAAAGTTAACTTAGAAAGCTACAGTGAAGCCATTGCTTCTGCCTGTATGGTGCATAACAGCAGCAATCGCCAGCCTAACTGCTTGGGTTTACAGTGCCTTATTTGTATTGTATGCCTTTTAAGTGCTGAGCTATTGGAAGATTGATTAAGGTGGCCAACATGCCGAACCAGTAGTATACTGAGTAAAATACACGGAGAAGGGTGGAAAGATAGGACAGAGCACAGGGGATGTATTCCGTGTCCACCTAGTGGAAATGTCTATTTCATCCGCTGCTGAAGTTCTGATTGGCTGGGCTAGGGTATGCATGAGAAGGAGACATGCTCCCCCAGCTAATTCAGCAGAAGAGGATATGTAAATGTCCACGAGATGAATACTTACAAAGCTATTTAATAAAGTACTTCTGTAACCAACATGCCTGCTATGCCATCCTTGCTTTCAATGTCTGTCTTAGTAAAAGTGTGAAAGAACAAGGCTCGTGCATAAAAAGTCTTCCTGAGGGTGTGTGCCTTGAAGCCCGTAGTGGTAATCACAGGAAACGGGGTGGATCCATTGTAGCACCAAAGGGCAAGCCTTCATCGAAACAAATATGGAGGGAAGTGACTGCATGCTCAAACTTGTCAGCTCACAAGTTTGCCAAGACCAAGTGATGTCAGAAGTTGATGAAGCCTACATGGTTAATGTATAACCGCTTAGGCCAAAATTATTTAGATACTTTTTATGAGGACTACATATTTACTGAAAATCTCAAAATAATGATATTAGTGCAGAATACCTTCCACTAGTTGTGCCGTGCTTGAAGGAATGAAAATGTTTGCGTTGTACTTGTGGGGTGCATGAAGTTAATTAAAAAAAAAAACTCAGCAATGGAAACAAAATGCAAAGAGTAGTACTCGAAATATATCGCCACCTCTTTAGGGCTAGATGAATTCAAATAATAATAATAATAAGCAAATGAAGATCGGGCATGAAAGATAGATGTTTCGGCTCCCCCATGAAAGCCTTGTTCACAAAGATTGTGAAGAAAGCTCCAGTTGAACCGGCTCTTATTTTTCATTTTTATGGTTGGCACCTAATTTTAAACTACTTACCGTGCCTCTTTTGACCAAACCAGACAGGCTGCAGTCAAACTCTTCACTACTTCAATGCAAATAATTGGAGGTTGGCAAATACATTTTTCTAATAGGAATAGTAGGAAATAATAGTCAAACACTAATGCATACAGTTACAGCAGGCATATTTATCTTGGAATTAAGCACCATGCTTTTATTGTCTAGTAAAAGAAAGACAGCTATCAAGGAAAATTAGGATTATTTTTAAACAAGAGTAATTATACCTCATATGCTTGTAGCAGATGTAGTGCTTCTCAAGAGTCACGTCCAAACTGTACACACTAAAACATTAAGCTTGGATATTCAAAAAGACAAGTACATTTATTATTCGCGAAGTGACTTTTAATGTGCTCAATTATGTAAAGTGTGCCATTATATGATTAATGTAATTTGCTAATGTAAAGAAAGAACAAGCCAGGATCTCTTGCTTCATATTGACACGTGTGCTTATCTTTATCGGGCGACCACGTTTCGCCGCTTAACAACTGTAATCGTACAGCGACGGACGCGCCTGCATGTATCCGACGTTTCTGGAAAGTTATCGATGCTTCTACCCGGCTGTCTGTTGTCGCCGAACCTTGTGTTATCTGATTTCATCGCGTAACGCGAATGGTGTAGAACTTTGTGGAAGGCACGCGGGTCCAAACGATTAGTCTGGAACATTCGACGACTGCTCTATAAAAGCCGACGCGCTTGACCCGCTGATCAGATTTCCGACGATCGCCGACTCTGTTCGCCGCTTTCGTTGTGCTATAAGTGTAGCCTGTTTCGTGGGCACAGGTTCGCCCAATAAAATCTAGTTTTGCCTTTCACAGTATTGCTACTGTGTTCTTAACGTCACCACCACGTGACAATATATACGCTGAATCAAGAAGGTAATTAAGGAAGAAGAACGCCAGAAATAAACACAAATATTTGTGTGCTTTCTGGCATAAAATAATTCTCATGTAAGCCACATAACATGCTTTCCAAAGCATCCGCTGCCTTAACTTACAGCTGCATCACATGAAGGCACTTTCTAAGAACACATGTTTCATGATCATTCACTGTGTTAGTGACTCCCACTAAAGTAGATTGAGAACATATCTGGGCATTGCATTGAATAGCTGATGTAAAGTGAAAAGACTGCTGCTTGTAGGTATGAATGAACCAAGTGACTAAAATATATAGGTTCTCAAACTTCTAGTAGTAAGTGTGGCAGCACTTAAGAAAACATATTGCAACTAAAAATTGCAACAGAGGATGAAATAACTGAAATAGCTAGGAAGAGTTTAATAGACCAATAAACAGGAAACTGCAAATTCCCAACATTTCTGAATACTTTTCTTCACATGTGCTCACCTCATAAGTATGACTTTCCTTAATGCTTGAACCTCTGCTTTAATTTCATAATTCCCCATTCTCGCTGCATTGCTCAAGCTGATTGACATCTAACACAAAGGTTGGCAAAAACAGCTGAGCATGTGCATGTGCTGTGAGGCAAGCTGCCCACATCTGGTAGCCACACGTCAATTTCTCAGAGTAGATGAAAGGGAAGCCTTGAGGGTAAACCATAGAGAAGACAGATACCTTGGTTCAACGATAACTGAAAACACCAACATGGAAAAATTGGACAGCCCACAGAATCAGCAGAATTGACATAGTTTGGAAAAACTGAAAAGATGCGTTATGAAATTTATGTTACACAGGTTCCAGTCAAGTTGAAGATTTTCACTGTCTAATAAACTTATAAGACAATACATGACCAGCAATACTGTATGGAACCTAAGCAATTTTAATAAAGTCACCTAGAAGTCAGGATGGAAAAGTGACTGAATTGAGGATGCTAAAATGGATGAGGTGGAGGCAGATTGTGAAGACAGGTCTTAAAAAATTAACATTCAACACACACTTAAGTTGGCAAAGATTGGACTCAATGTTCAAGAAGAAATTGACTAAGATAATTGATTGGTATGCATACATGAGAGAGCAGCAACAATACAGCAGAGATAACTGTCATGCAAGAGGAAAGGACGTCAGTCTAAAAATTAACATTTGATCAGAAGAATGGTTATGCATGGGCTCAGGCTCATGTACAATTCTGTATGGTACGCATGATGTCAGAGCTGCATCGCATAAGGAACTGTGTCCTAACATGCCTCGGTTATGAAATGATGTGGGCCAAGGGTGGAACAAGGATAGCATCAAGAGGGTGCCTCCTCCAATAGGAGAACGGGAGGGAAACGGGGCGAGAGAGATTTTCTACGCAACAGATACAGAGTCATATGAGTCATAGTCATAGAAACCATGACACAAGGAGCTGCACAACAAGGTACATAAATTCAAATCTCTGTACAGTTAAACCTCAGTATAACGAAATTCTGGGTATAACGAAGTATTTAACTTTTCATAACCTCTTCTCCATAGAACACCATGCATTTAGAGCCTCAATATAACGAAGTGTGTTTGTGTGCAATTTCAATATAACGAAATTTCGCTTCTGCCGCAGAGGAGTGCCAAGACAATGAATGGTAACTTCCGCGGACGTAGATAGTCAAATGATTGAATTACAAGCGGCCGCTTGCAAACGCACCTCTCAAACTGCGTGCAGCGCGACAAGAACAACAGCTTGGAGCCGCATCATGTTCCGTATAAATTAAGTCCAAGTGCGATCAGATCCTATCGCGCCCCGCGCACTTGTGCTTTAGCTGCGAGTGAAAGTGTGCGAGGGTGAGACAAGAAAGATGGTGGCTTCGTAAGTGCGGCCTTTCCACGCGAGCAATGGCATAGTGGGGGAGGAAAGCGAGCTCGCGGTAACGCGATCAAGCTCGCGCGAGGGGGCGGAGTAAGTTGGCGCGCCTCTCGGCCATGGCTGCGCGTGGCTGTAAGCGCGGCTGAGCGCATATGCAGCCGCGCACCCTGCTCTAGAGGCAATCTGCTGTGTGTGGAAAGAGCGGGCATGTCAAGACGGCGTGGCATCATGCAGGCTGTTTTCCCGCACGTTCAGTATTAGAGAGTTTTAGCCCAGCGGGTTTACGGCCAGCGGAGCGGAGCGGGCGAGCGGAGACACGACTGCGCATACGCACAACGCTGAGGCGGCCAGCGGTTTTACGGAGCAGCGTTTACGCCCGCTGGAAAGCACTCCCCAGCGGAGGGTATACGCAGCGCGCGAGCGTGCGTAAGCGCGCGCGGGCGTGTATGGGAAATGCAAGATGGCAGCCGCGAACATGAACGCCGGCAGTTCTGCATCGACGACGGCGACTGCGACGCTGACCCGTACATTAGTACTCAGTATATTATTAACAAATAATGTACTGAGAACATGTAATATATCTTTATTCAACATTTCTTGCATTATAAAAGCAAGCGTAATTCAAATTCATTTCTCAGTAACTCCTATTCGGACCACTAGGTGGGGAAGCAGAGCGCCCCGCTCTCTCCGCTCGAGCGGGTGAGTGATCCGCCGGGCTAAAATTCTTTTTTCGCGAGCCGCTCCGCTGGCGCAACGGTGGAGACCGCGAGCGGAGCGAAACGTAAACCCGCTGAGCTAAAACTCTCTATTGTAGGTTGCGCAATCTCGAGTTTTGATGACCCGTTGGAACGAGAAGCAGACGAAGCATTCGCTCCCTGCTGCCGGCGCTTTTCATGATAGCGTCGTCGCAGTGCGACCGGGCGACGTTTTGGGGGAGGAGTGCGTGCGAAAGCATGGCGTCACTGAATTAGTACTGCTGATGTGAAGATATCAACGTGGCATGAAACCGTATCATTCATCGCTGACTCCTACATTCGTCAAAATAAAAAGTTTTCTCATTCAAACTTGCTTTTCTTTATTGCCCAGTAATTCGGAAAATTGCATGGCCCCTTTCCGTGCAACAAAAATCTATCGGCGACTGTACTCATTTGCATAACAGATCGAATTTCAATACAACGAAATTTCTATATAACGAAGCGAATTGCCGATTGTGTTATATCAAGGTTTAAGTGTATAACGTAATTTCCTGTTCTCTACACGGGGGTGGCAATGTGGGCTTGTTCGTTGATCATCATGGAACGGCATGTAGTGTAGCGCAGCAAAAACAAGAACACAAGAAGAAATGAAACACAGACACAAGCGCCTAATTACGTCAGTGTTTTGTTTCTTCTTGTGTCCTTGTTTTCGTTGCATTACACTACATGCCATTCAATACATTCACTGTCACATTCATGAGCACTGAAAACCTAGAATCAACTAATATCTTGCCTGATTTGGCATAATTAAAAAGAAAGAAATGTGGGTATAGTAGGTCTAATGGAGTTCTGCTGATTTTAGTATCACTTACATATAGCTTAAGAATGTTTAATCGTTTCTTCCGTTAAGGCGGAGTGCACGCTCAACTGCTATAATAAGTGTGAACGTAGGCATAACGACATTTTTGGCTCTTGCAACAATTTTATGGCATGTTGTGCGATCTAATCACGCGGCTTCAATTTGACGAAGTTGTCGATTTAACAAAATAAAACCTCACATCCCAATAAAATTTATTAACTAGACTTACTGTACTTTATATAACTATAAGCAGCTACAGCCGCCACGAGTGGCGAGCAGAATTGAAATGAAATTGCTTTAGTCGAAACACGCCGAGCGCTGCTGCTAAAGTACGCGCCACATGCATTGGGCAATAAAAAATCTGCGGGAACCGCGGTACCGTACGCAGTTATTAAAAGCAGCACATAAAAGTGCCGCGGACTCAGATTGGTTAGTAAATGCATTCGGAACCAGTCTTTCGATTACGGAATTAATATATCAGCTGCACACTCGCATAGCACGGCCACGTAGCAAACGTGCCCGTGCGTACGCTTCACTATGCGTGGATCGGCTGGTTGCAATATTGGGGCACTCTATGGGTGCATGTTTAAAGCACAGCGTTTTTTGCCTATCGCGTGATCGTTGCGGGTGCTCCACGGCTGAGTGTATTGCATGGTACAGCATTGGCCCCAGTACCAAAGGTACACAGGTAGGGTGGTCCGTGCAGACGAAGCGTGAACGCGAGCTCAACATAACCACGTCGTCATTATTCTGTAGCGATTATTTATGCGAAAGCATCAAATGGACCATTGAGCAAAAAAGCCGGCGTCTGTCGTCTCAGCGAAACAGCACCTCGAATCCCATTGGTTGTGACCACGTCACGAGCGTGCCTCTACGAAGCAGAGCGGGTGAAAGGGTACATCTGCCGTCGCTCTAGCGCGCCAGGTGTTGCGTGAGGGAAGAGGGCACCGCCGCAACGCCACGTCATCCTTGCTCTCGCAAGCCGGCGCCCAGACCATATCTCTCCCCCCCTCCCCACCCACTGGGCTTAGCTGCTGCACGTGCCCAGTGGGGCAATGTCTCCACTAATGTCTCTTCGGAGTGCCATCACTATTTAAAAACCTAACATCAGTACCCTAGCAAAAAAAAACTGATAGAAATTTCTACCTGTCTCTTAGGAATATGTATAGGTTGTACGGGTCCTTCTAAGAGTGATATATATTCTTACCTGACCCATAGAACTCTTTACCAGAGTGGTAAGGAGCAGGTAGATCTCACTGTGCTGCCTACAAGACCAAATAGCATGATATATCGGTCTTTTAAACCCAGATAGAGATCATCATACGACATACAGAAATCTAATTGAGGCACTGATAAAGCATGTTAGAAATAGCAAACACGCCGGTGTCCACACGCCTGAAGAGACGTTTTAAAATGAACTGAATATACAACCCTGAGTGCATTGCCTGCCACGTTAACAGATTAACAAACACAGTTGGGATATTAGAGTATCAAATAAAAATGAAGTGTGTAAACTGTGTAATTACCTAAACTTTTTACAGCTTGTATGCAGATATATTATCCTAAACATGTTTCAACATAAATTAAACCACACGTTTTCAAAGCACAGCAGCGTTACTTAGTCTGTGAAACTACATTGGGGAAGTTGCATGAGAAAAGTATTAGTCCATTTTTTGTAGCAGGTGTGCTCCAGTTCTTTTAATACAAAATTACATTTACAAAATTTGCGAGACAGATGTGCAGCATTTAATGCATATCCAAAACAAGATTACTGTTGTCATCATCATTATATTTATGTCCACTGCAGGACGAAAGACTCTCCCTGCAATCTCTAATTACCCCTGTCCGGCGCCAACCGATTCCAACTAGCACCCGCAAATTTCCTAATTTTGGCGCACCACCTAGTCTTCTGCCATCCTCTACTGCACTTCCCTTCTCTTGGTACCCATTCTGTCGCCTTAATGGTCCAACGGTTATCTAATCTGTGCACAACATGACCTGCCCAGCGCCATTTTTTTCTCTTAATGTCTATTAGAATATCATCTATACCCGTTTGCTCTCTTATCCAAACTGCCCTCTTTCTGTCTCTTAACGTTACTCTGTGCGCGGTCCTTAACTTGTTCTTAAGCTGCTTTGTCAGTCTCCGAATCTCTGCGCCATATGTCAGCACCGGTAAAATGCACTGATTGCATACTTTCCTTTTCAATGATTACGGTAAGCTCCCAGTCAGGAGCTCACGATGTCTGCCGTATGCAATCCAACCCATTTTTATTCTTCTGTGAATTTCCTTCTCATAGTCGGGGTTTCCTGTGATTAGTTGACCTGGGCAAACGTTCTCCTTCACAGACTCTAAGGGCTGACTGGCGATCCTGAACTCTTGTTCCCTTGCCTGGCTATTGATCATTAGCATTGTCTTGTGCATATTAATCTTCAGCCCCACTCTTACACTCTCCCTGTTAAGGTCCTCAATCATTTGTTGTAACACGTCCGCAGTGTTGCTGAATAGAACAATGTCATTGGCAAGCTGAATGTTGCTGAGGTGTTTGCCGTCGATCCTTACTCCTAAACCTTCCCAGTTTAATAGCTTGAATTCTTCCAAGCACGCAGTGAATAGCATTGGAGAGATTGTATCTCCTTGCCTGACTCCTTTCTTCATAGGTATTTTCCTACTGTTGTAATAAAGATTACTTACAAAAGCAAAACAAAGCACTTTCAAGAATGTGGATACTAACAGTAGCTCTAACATGTGAGGCTGAGTTTATGAATGCCATAAATTAGGCACTACCAACGGGATTTCATTAAAGCTACTTTCTGGGCTAGTTGGTGCATACTTGATTTGAAAATTATGACAACGCTATTGCGTCCATCCACAAAGAAACAAGGACAAGACACAAGCAATATGACTACCAACAAGACTAGGGTTTATTTTACACTCCATTATCTAAACAACAACAACAACAACAACAACAACAACAACAACAACAACAACAACAACAACAACAACAACAACAACAACAACAACAACAACAACAACAACAACAACAACAACAACAACAACAACAACAACAACCTTTATTTCCATCGGGAGGATGGAGGAGGTTGTGGGTAAAAGCTGCTCGTAAACGGCAGCTTGACAAAGGCCCACAGCCCCCTTCTACAGGGCCACAACAGCAAAGCAGGGAAAGACACACACAAGTATGCATATAATCTCTTCGCAATTTAGCAGAGCCAAAAATAACACGATCATTTCAGAAATGAAATAATATAGAAACAAAGAAAATAGAACAACAATCAATACAATAAGTGCAGAGGGTATAAAGCTGTACAATAAACACAGGATTAAGTATACACATTATAGGAATACAGATTGACTTACTAGGAATGTGTGCAGTGAAGCTGTCGTAATTCACGTTTAGATATATTAAGTAGGTCAGTCCCGGATTTTTTGCAGTTGTTTAATAGAGTTGGAAGTGTGAAGGATAATTTTTCCATTGTGTAATTGGTTCTAGGAGTTGGTACAATCCACTCCTCTCTATGACGGGTAGTGTAAAACACAGTGCTCTTTTTCAGTAATGACAACTCATGCAGACATTCAAGATGATTTTTTAGTTCGCGCTGGAATGCAAGTGCTAGCTTATAATTGTAAAGATTGAATACTGGTATTATGCATGCTTTGGAGAAAAGACCCTGCGAGTGACTGTTGTATGGTAGATTAAAAAGTACTCTGATAAGCTTTTTTTGAAGTATGAAGATCCTTTGCAAATTTGTATACGTGGTTGTGCCCCAGACCAAGAAATAGTAATTAAGATGAGAGTAAAATAGGGAATTATAAAGCAGGATCTTTACTTGGTACGGAAGATATGATCTGTAATGGGAAATAATGCCGACTGCTCGAGCTAACTTAGTTAGAACAGCATCAATATGACTATCCCATAGCATGTTCTGAGAAAATGTAACACCCAGAATTGTAATATTATTTGTGATTTCTATTGGTGGCGCCACCATAACTTAAGCTTACATGAGAATTTAGCTGCCTCGATTTAGGTCTAAATATTACAGCTTTCGTCTTATTAACATTTATGTTTAGATGGTTTACTATTGACCACGTTTTAAGCTTAGTAAGGAGAGAATTCGCATAATTGTGTAAAATATGGCAGTCTGGAGCAGATAGAAATATACTAGCGTCGTCGACATACAAAACATGTTTAGGTTTAGTAGAGAGGTTAGTGAGATCATTGATGTAAATGTTAAAAAGAAGCGGACCAAGAATGCTGCCCTGAGGAACACCTTTAACTATGGATTTTAAATCAGAACGATACGTTTCGATTTGGACGAACTGTTTTCGAAAACTGAGATATGATTTGATAAGTTCAAGAAAATGACCTCGGATTCCATAAATTTCCAGTTTCTTCAGCAAAGTTAAGTGATGAATACAATCAAATACTTTAGAAAAGTCGGCATAAATACCCAGTACAAGGTTTTTTTTCCAAATTCGGACAAAATAAATTCTTTCTGTTCCAGCACAGCTAATTCGGTCGATTTGTTCTTCCTAAATCCATATTGAGCATGTGAAATAAGTTTGTGTAAATCAAAGAACGAGCAAAGCTGATAATGGATAAGCTTCTCCAAGCCGTTGGAAAATATGAGTAAGACGGAGATGGGTCGGTAATTATTCATATCATTAGGATCACCCCTTTTGAAGAGCATATTTACTTTAGCGATTTGCATTCGCTTTGGAAAGCATGCACTTGTTAGGCAAAGGTTAAAAATATGGGTTAAATATAGACGTAAGACATCCAGCACATATTTCACCGGACGTGTCTGAATTCCTTCAGCGTCGCAACTTGAACTATTATAACGAAAAAAAAACTGATGTAACTTGATCCTCTGTTACAGGGCTTAGAAAAGCAGATGAATTATTTCTAACGGGCATAAAATTATAAAAATCTACAAGTATACCTTGATCAGAATAATGAAGTAAATACTCATTAAAGGAATCTGCAAGGGCGCAGCCAGACACTCCACAGTCATTTATTGACAACTTCTCGATTCTTGGTGAAAGTTTCGTGCGTTTAAAAAGAGTATTCAACTTTTTCCATACGAGGTCACTTTTCTTTAGGCAAATGTGGAATTCAGAGTAAATGTAACTAGATCTGCTTTTTTTAACCTCCTTGTTTAATTTATTTCGGCACGCCTTAAATTGCTTTAAGGTATCAGGATCTTTTGTTTTAATAAACTTATGGTAAAGCATATTTTTCTCGTTGATTTTTCGGCGCAGTTCTGGAGTTATCCAAGGTTTGCGGATTTTTTTACCTAGCTTAAAAGTTTTTATTAGAAAATGTCGCTTGTAAACCTGCAGGAGCTGGTTGATAATTTTTTCATACCCTTCGTCGGCATTTTTTATCTTCATTACCCATGTAAAATCTGACTTAAGTAGTTCAGTCCTGAAGCTGTCTAAATTTGACAGAGCAGTAGATTGAAAAAAAAATGGGTGGTCGGCTTTTGCATCCTTCTAAATTCTGCTTCTTTACCACAACAAATATCGGAAGATGGTCGCTAAGACCACAGGATATAGCTCCTGCTGTGATGTCTGTATTATCAAAATTTGTCACAAAAAGGTCTAGCAGTGTTTTATTGTCTTTCGTAATTCGGGTAGGTAGTGTGATTGCATTATCGCAACCATTTGATGTAATAAGCATTTTCATGTTTCTTTGTTCGTTAGTGTTTGCTAACATATATATATTAAAGTCGCCGGCTGACGTGACAGAGAAACCATTTGCAGAAACAAAATCGAGAAACTGCCCGTAAAATAAAAAAAAAGCTTGACGCATTTCCTTGTGGCGGCCGGTAGCAAACAGAAAACACATGCAAATTTACACGAACTGACAGTATTTCAATATCATCACATAGCACAGAAAAAGAAGGAAGCAGTTCACACTTTACATTCGGCTTCATCAATAGCATGACTCCACCACCACAACGATTTTTCCGATTTAAGCAGAAGGATTGATAACATGAAAACCGAAAGTTATCCTGGTCGTCTTTACACCAAGTTTCAGTTAACATGACAGCGTCGAACAAAAAAGAAACACTAGAGATAAAACAATTCAGTTCTCTTCCTTGTAAAGTGAGCGAACGTTTAAATGAAGGCATTTTAGTGAATTTTTGTGCTGGTTCGTTGCAACTGCGTTTACATCCTTTGGAAGAAGGTAATTGTCATTAGCCATTTCAAACTCCGACAACACATTTTACACCCATTTGTTGGACATACTGAAATGTGCTATGACGGAAGGTCAGGCACACGGGGTACTACGATTGCCGACTGGCCATCTATTTTGCGCATGAAGATCTTTCCATTCCTGTGCCAGACATACTGATATGCATTTTGTTTTGCCCAGTCCTTCGTCAGTCGCAACAGATGTCGGTTATGACTAGTCATATTTTCCACAATGGCAATGTTGCTTTTTTCGTCCCTCAGTTTATTCCTTTTCTCGAGCCACTTACCTCTGACAGCTTGCCTAGTGTATCTAACTATTATTCCTGGGATCCTGTCGTGCTTTGCAGGTAGCCGATGAATTGCATCAACGTCTGCGTTTGAAAGCCTTGAAACTCCTATCGTGTCAGCCACAGCGTTTACTTTATCTAGCAGATTTTCAGGTTCGGTGGACTGAATTCCATGGAATTCAAGGTTCAGCTTTCTGCTCCTCCATTCAAGTCATTGACGTCACTTCGCAACGTTTCATTTTCTTTTTTTTTCGACCTTTCTCTCCAAAATTTCCAATCTCTTTTGAATATCTTTTGTCTCTTTTTCCTGGGTAGTTAGCCTTTCTAGCACTTCATCACAGTTTTCCGACATTAGCTCTACAGCTGTTGCAATGCTAGCTACAGTTTCTTTAAGCGGCATCAGCTCGTCGAATTTTCCATTTATAGTAACGAGTAGGGTTTTAATGTAGGCTATCTCGTCATCAGACAGCTTTTACCCTTGATTGTCTCCTTTGCTGTTTCCATTTTTGCATGTGGGGCATGCCCATTTCTGCTTGGCTGACACCAATTTACTTTTGTAGTGCTTTACGGTAAGCCCAGCACAGGTTCCGAGATGGTACAATTTGTTGCATACAGTACATTTGGCAGAAATTTCCTCGGGCGTAAACTTGTTATTGCATGAGGAACAAAAGTCTGTCGACATCGTGCGTTAAAGACAGTAGTTTCAAGCAAAACAACAACAACAAAAAAAGGACAAAAGCAGAATAATAGGGCGGCGGCAGTGGAAGCAACCAGCACATATTCTTAAAAGCGATCACAAGGAACGACACCAACCTGCGAAAAAGCAGAGCGGTGTTCAAGCGATGGCCTTTCGCGCTGCCGCTGCCGCCGAGTGCTGGTAGATCCGAGCAGTCCGTCTTATATCTTCAGAGAAGGTCGCTTGTCGCGCCGCGGGTGGTTCCAGGCAGTTCGCAGATCGAGGTAGTTCTGCCGCACTTGCGCAGTCGGCTTCCTTCGTCAGGTTCAGCCTGGGCAACCAAGCCGCTGTGGAGACGAAACTGCGAAAAAGCACAGCGGCGTTCAAGCGATGGCCTTTCGGGCTGCCGCTGCCGCCGAGTCAACTCGGCGGCAGCGACTTTAGCAAGCAACTTTAGCCACATTTAAACAAACACGTAAGAGGACGAACAGTACCAACTTCACCATGCCCATTTGTGCTCGCGGATGATGTATAGAACGCCAGGTCTAATTGACACATGCTTTTATCATATTACAACTTCATATGAAGCTATTTTCTCTAGACTATGCACTTTTGCATTCATCCCAAAAATGTTGTGATATGTGACAGAACACAAGTGAGCTTGTGCAAGAAGAACAAACTGGCATGGCACACTGACAGGAAGCAAGGAAACAGGACAAGCATCGCTACTGGTACAAGATCTACAGCAATATACCAGAACATGACAGTACAGCAATATTATTTAAGCAAAGGTGAGTACAGATCTGAGAACTAATTCAAGTAAGAACATGGATTTACAATTTTAAAACCACTTATTCATGAACAGAAACAGCTAAACTTCAGTGCACATATTGCAAAATCAGAAGACACAATTCTTCGCTGGGCGCTAGTTCAACCACCCCACGTCGAAATGTGTAAAAGCAGTTTAACCCGTGTAGCCTTCAGCACGCGACAGCAAAAAAGACTATCAGCAACAGGCTTCATATATAGTGTTCGAAGTCTTTGATTCAAACTTTAATACACTGGTAAAATAAAATTTCAGAGCTTGCTTGTTTGATTCAGAAAAAAGACAGTGTCTTAGTCATGCCGCCACAGTTAATGGATAAACTTGCACCAGCTACACTGAGTCAAAGGAGAAAATAAAGTGAGGAAGACAGATGCATGGTGTGAAAATGATGCTGTTGTATCAAGTAGCATAACTGCTCACTTAACATTCAGCTGCTTTCCATGCCTGTGCATACAGACTGAGAAGCTTTACCTCTTCACCATCTGCTAGTGAAGCACTGTTTGTTCACTGTGATCACCCACTCAAGGCAGTCACTTGGTTAAGCAGGGCCCTTCGCTACATGTAAGGACACCGACCCGAAACCGTGCATAACTCCTGTAAAATATTGTCATGCTTAGGATACTGCGACTGTTTATCAGCAGCTGCATCACTACTGCCAACATGCAGACCACGCAATTTCCCAAGCACTTGCTCAACAAGAGTACAATAATGAAGAGTGGCAAATTGGGCTAGCTGGTTCATTATGAAGACAAGAAGCTATCGCAAGGAAAAATAAACACCGTAGAATTTTGATGGCCCTGGATTGTTTAATATATTCAAACATCAAAAAGCTGATTATTACAGAACGCCATAAAGCGTGGTGCACTGTTACCAACTGTTGTTTTTTAAAGCTATAACCTGTTATTACCAGACATTCATGTACCATGGCTGAAGACATACTGTTCATCATTACTATGTATTGACCACGGGAATTAGTCTCTTTCATAAAGGTTTGGTATTGTCGCTACAAAAATATTGTGGTATATTTCCATAAACACACAAAGGTGCATAACTTCACTGGGTGTTACATAAACTAGTGGCTCCTCTCTTCTGACGCAGACTGAAAGGTGCTTTGCATGGAGAAGTTCAACAGGAAATAGTTTCTGGCACTGCAGAATTATACAAGAATTCGCTGCAGTAAGAATTCTACAAATGAGAAAACGCGCACCTCAGAAGCTGAAAAATGCACTGTTCTTAGTCTTTATAGTTCAAGTGTGCTGGAGAGAGTGGAATGTTCGTTGGTTGATGACCATTGGGTAATATTCAGTGACACTTGTTGAGTCACAGCCACGGTTGTGGACTACAGCCTGTTTTTCACTTTCATGCAAGTTCAGGCACAGCTTTCCAGTGCCTAACAAAACGGTCTGCTGACCAGCTCTCCTCTCCTGTACACCAAAAAAACTCACTGCTTCTGGTGAAAGATTTAAGCTAGCTTTAGCTGCCTGTAACTTTCGAGCAAGTACATAACGTTCCAATATTTGTAAAGGAACATCATTAGCACCGCTGACCAATTTCACAAGAAGTCCATTACCGCCTTCAAATGCAAATGAAGAATGTGACCAATGAGGTTCTAGTTTAGCCGCACTTTTAGGAAAATGCACATTGTATGTCATTGCACCCAATCCATACAAAGACTGTGATCTCACAACAAACTCCGAGAGAAGTTCGGATGATCTCAATATGGTCATCCGAAGTGACGGTGTCCAGTAGAAGTATATAACACCCTCCACAAGCAAACTGGAATGTCTGACATACTTATCCGGCAAAAAGCCATGAAGGCATGGTGATGAGTAATGAAGAACCCACCACTTCCATTCACTAGCTTTCGAGATTGTGAAGTCTGATAATCTTCGGGGTGTACGTGTGAACCAATTTGGTGGCTTGATTGCCAATAACCTCCTGTTTAAAGAGGCTAAACTTTGTTGTGAACCAATGTAAACATCTTCTCTCTTTTAAATATGATCACATATTTATTCTTTTTAAGCTGTTGTATGGTGTATATCTGTTTCAACAATATTTCCTTGCCGAATCCTGGGCTTCATATTTGATTTATATGTATTGTCCTTTGTAATAATGTAAATGCATTATTTCTTACTTATTCTTTGGGCAAGTGAGGGAGCTTGCTTCTCCTTGAAGCACATTACACCTATACAACACACATAGGTACTGATAGACTATAGATCTGGCAAACTAATACGAATACACTATTGCACTAATAAAAAGAATACATTAGTAGACTTGTACAAGCAGAATAGCACAGATACGTCCAGAATAGAACTAAAAGGAATTTTATCAGTGTAGCAGTTGTATCGTTTCATAATGCAATAGAAAAAAACTGATATAATTTTTATTAGGTTGCCCTATCAGATTTTTTGCTAGGGATCTTTCAGTGGAAATGCATATCAACCTTTTGACTAATGCTAATAACTGAACACATGGCTTCTTGTGCTGCAAGTTTTCTTGGACTCCTGCTTCCCTTAAACTTATACTGTTTAATATGCTTGCAAGATCAAAACTGGAGTATGCTTCATCAATCCGGGATACACCAACAAAAAACACAGCTCTCATATATAGTTGAAGCCATACAAAACCAACCTGTAAATTTAATTGCAGCTGCTTATTCCCATACCGCAAGCATATCAACAATTAAAGCTTGCCTTGATTGGCCAGGCTTGTCAACAAAAAAACTTACCCATTTATTTCACAAATTCTCAATTGAAACATATGTTATTACCTCCATGTATCTCATTGAGAATGAACCAGAACCTCAAGGTACAGGTGCCAACTTGCCGAACCAATCTTTACTATTCCCCGCAGGGGCGTCTGCGTCAGCAGGCGTTTGGTGCGTTGCGACACCACGTACCCGAGCACACGAGGGTTGGACCCTCCCGCGTGTAGCCGTGCGCGGCTTAGCCGTGTCTGGGGAAAGGGGGATCCTGGGGGTTGAGCCGATGCTGGGCGTTTGGACCTTTAAGGTCCCCGGCGGAGGCAACACACCCCTTTGGCCTCTGCTTCGCATTGACGGCGCCTACAGACTGACCCACCTGGAGGAAACCGGCAGTCGCCTTTTCCTGTCCTCCTTTCTAGTCTTCGTCTTTCTCTCCCACTTTTGCATCTTTCCTGTCTCCTCTTCACTTCTTATTACTTCCGTATTTCTTGGCGGCAAGGGTTAACCGTGTGTAATATATCCAATCTTGGGTATATAATTAGGTTATAGCGGCGATGCATGGCTGGCGCCTGCAGGTATTCTTCCAACCTTGTAGCGTCCCCTTGTTGGGCTCGGTGGTGGGTGGCCACCATCGCCGCCGAAATTTCCAATGCTATATGGCAAGCAACTTTCCACCATTACCTGATCGCTCCTTCAAGAGGGAGCGAACCGATGAAACTTTCACGTTTTTGATGCAAACAAAGCAATCTTTTCCCAAGTACCACGCTGTACACAGTCAGAACGATAGCAAAACAGTCAGAATGATCTCACCATTTGTTGTAGCAAAATGCCTCACGGAAGCAATTGGCCCAGGCTATAAAGTAACGAAGATGGGAAGTGGTGATCTTCTTCTCGAACTTCGCGACAAAGCACAATATGACAAGCTCTCGAAACTTGCAGCACTTGGGGAAATTCCAGTATCAGTGGGCCCACACAGATCCATGAACACAGTGCGCGGGGTCGTCTCAGAAGATGACCTTCTCGAACTGAGTGAAAGCGAACTACTAGAAGGATGGCAAGACCAGAACGTAGTAAAAGTGCAAAGAATAACATTAAGGCTTGATGACAAACAAATACCGACCAAACACATAATCATTACTTTCGGAACCAGCAACCTGCCTGAAACAATAGAAACCGGCTACTGCAAGCTACATGTTCGACCATACATCCCAAATCCGCGTCGATGCTTCAAGTGTCAGCGTTTTGGGCATGGGTCGCAAACCTGCAGAGGGCGTGATACTTGCGCTAAGTGTAGTTCAACAGAACACGCTTCAGACATCTGCACTTCAGCAATGTGCTGTGCCAACTGTAAAGATCACCCATCCTACTCGCAATCGTGCCCCTCGTGGAAGAAATAGAAACAAATCATAGAACTGAAAGCCAAACTGAACCTATCTTTTCCAGAGGCACGTAAACGTTTCGCTCTCCACAATCAGTCTAGTCCTTCCTACACCGATGTGGCGCGCCGAGGGGCAGCGCTACATCATTCGGCGGCCGCCCAAGTCACACGGAGTGTGACCCGGGTCACGCCATCAGCCCCCCCCCCCCCCGGCTGGAACAGCCAGCGCTGTACCAGCCCCCGCAAAGGAGGACCAGCAGACCCTCGGGCTTGTTGGACCCACGGCCACTGCCCCAGCAGATCGGCCCAACATTGCCGCGAAAGAGCCCGCCGCGCAGGCAGTATCCACCGCCTCAGACGAGGTGATGGATACGAGCACAAATCCGGCGTCTCAGACGGCCAAGGAACGGCGCAGCTCCCTCGAGCGCGCCCGGAAGATAGAGAGATCCCGTTTCACGGGGCCTGGAAAGGTCTCGTGAGATAATCTAATCTATATTTCTTAGACACACAGCACAAAACACATACATTATGGATACACAGATAATACAATGGAACGTTAGGGGTTTACTCCACAACATAGACGACATTCAAGAACCCTTACGTAAGTACAATCCAAAGCTGCTGTGTGTCCAAGAAACGCATCTTAATCCTTCACGCACGATCTTTCTCCGGCAGTATGCCGTTTATCGAAAAGACCGCAACGACGCCCTTGCCTCGTATGGCAGTGTGGCAGTAATTGTAGATAAGGGTGTTGCTTGCCGGCAACTACAGCTTAAAACACCCATAGAGGCAGTTGCAGTTCGTGCGGTACTGTCTAATAAGCTGATCACAATTACCGTTGTATATATCCCCCCGAACTACCAACTTTCAAAAACAGAATTTCACACGTTTATCTATGAACTGCCCGAACCTTACATTGTCGTTGGAGATTTTCATGCACACAACACCCTTCGGGGAAGCCGTCGTTGTGATGCCAGAGGACGCTTAGCTTAAAACTTCCTCTTCACTACAGATGCTTGTTTGCTAAATGGGAAAGATCCTACATTCTACAGTGTCGCAAACAAAACATTTTCATCTATCGATTTAAGCATCGCATCGAGTTCACTCTTGCCGCATCTGGAGTGGAACGTGATCAAGAATCCGTACGGGAGCGACTATTTCCCCGTTGTCATAAAACTAACAAAAGGTGATGCGTGCTCTCCATATGTATACCGGTGGAAAGTCGATTGTGTTGACTGGACACGATACAGAGAGCTGTCACATTTGACTTGGAATGACATCTGTAATCTTTCTATCGAAGATGCAGTGGCATATTTCACGGCGTTTAGAGTTGATGCGGCGTCAATATGTATCCCCATAACAAATCGATCGCCCTGTAAGCGACGTGTTCCATGGTGGAATGCCGACAACAAGAAAGCGCGTAGAAATCAAAATAATGCTTGGAACAACCTTCGAAACTCTCCAACAACAAGTCTGAGGGTAGAAGAACACGGCGCCGTGCCCAAAGGGAAAGCTGGCAAAGATATATTTCTAGCATTAACTCTTATACTGACGAACGAAAAGCCTGGAACAGAGTGAATAAAATCAAAGGTCGGCAAACTCATCCTCTACCATTAGTAAACACGCAAGGAAATACTCTTCAGGACCAAGCTGACTCTCTAGGGGCACATATTGAAAACATTTCTAGCTCATTGCATTACTCCGATTCATTCCTTAGATACCAGCAACAAGCTGAGCGACTGCTCCTGGATCGAAAAGGCAAGAGCGATGAATCCTACAACCGTCCTTTTCATATGGCGGAATTTCAGGCTGCAATACATAGTTGTAATAAATCGGTTCCCGGAACCGATCGAATAGTTTACGAGATGATTGAACACCTACACCCCGAAGCACAAAAAACACTCCTTTCTCTTTTTAACGCCATATTCTCAGCCAGCTATATCCCGTCAGCCTGGAAGCAAGCAGTCATAATCCCTATTCTGAAAGAGGGCAAGGACCCGTCTTTGGCCAGCAGCTATAGGCCTATAGCCTTAACAAGCTGCCTATGTAAGTTTTTTGAGAAAATTACTAACCGTCGCTTGGTGCATTTTCTTGAAAGTAACAAGATACTAGATCCCTTGCAGTGTGGCTTCAGGGAACATAGATCCACAACAGATCAACTTGTCCGTATCGAGACAAATATCCGGGATGCCTTTGTGCACAAACAGTTTTTCTTATCAGTATTTTTAGACATCGAGAAAGCATATGATACTACTTGGCGTTTCGGAATCCTTCGTGATCTACCTGGAATGGGCGTCCGAGGCAACTTGCTAAAGGTGATTCAAAGTTATGTGTGTAACCGCACATTTCATGTTCGTATTGGTAATGTCCTATCTCGTCTATTTACTCAGGAAACAGGTGTGCCACAAGTTGGAGTGCTGAGCTGTACTTTATTCCTTGTAAAAAAGAATTCGCTCCATACTATCATACCACGTGCAATGTTTTATTCCGTATACGTGGATGATATCCGAATAGGTTACAAGTCATGTAATCTTAGTATCTGCGAGCGAGAAGTGCAACTTGGCCTGAATAAGTTTTCTAAGTGGGCAGACGGGAACGGCTTTAATCTAAACCCTGAAAAAAGTACATGCATTCTCTTCCCCAATAAGAGAGGGGTAATACCGGAGCCCGTTATTGGCCTTAATGGACAACAGCTATCTGTTAGTCATGAACATAAATTTCTAGGCCTCATTTTAGACTCCAAACTAACTTTTATCCCACACTTAAAATATTTGAAAATGAAATGCTTGAGAGCAATGAATCTACGATTCGTTAGATTCAGCATACAGGCTTTCTACGGGGCTGGTCCTGAACGCACCAGTAGACGGATACCCAAGTGGTGGACGGTGTCACTTCCCGCACATCTTGGGGAAGTGACAGAAGATGCCTCTTGAGCTTGTACAAAAGCCTTATACGGTCACGCCTTGACTACGGAGCCATTGTGTATAACTCTGCGACGCCTAGTGCTTTGAAGATACTCGATTCCGTCCACCACTTGGGTATTCGTCTTGCTACTGGTGCGTTCAGGACTAGCCCCGTAGAAAGCCTGCATGCTGAATCTAACGAATGGTCCCTACATCTTCAAAGAACATAATTAAGTCTCTCATACGCCCTCAAAGTGAAATCAGATTTCCATCATCCATGCCATTCAGTTATTTACGACCTGTCTACGGCTAGGCTTTTCCGTAACCGCCCAGGCATTAGAGCTCCTCTGTCCTTTCGGTTGGAAGCATTGTCCGAAAAAACAGGTGCGCCGATTTTAGAGAATGTCATAATGGCAACTACGCGGCTTCCACCGCCGTGGGAGTGGCAGTCTATCGAATGTGACGTCTCGTTTGCAGAAATATCAAAACGAGCACCTGAGGCACACATACGGTCACATTTTCTTGAGCTTCAGGAGAAATATTTTTGTGCTGAATTTTACACAGATGCCTCTAAGTCTTCTTCAGGTGTTGCTTACGCAGCACTAGGACCAGCATTCTTAATATCCGGTACATTGAATCCATATACATGTATCTTTACAGCGGAAGCATATGCAATACTCTCTGCAGTGAAGCACATCAGGCAAATGAATCTTACTAGGGCTATAGTGCTCACAGACTCATTGAGTGTAGTGCGAGCCCTTATGAATGTACGTAAACATAAAAACACTGTCTGTAATGAACTGTATACATTGCTATGCTCAGCTTATAGTGCTAAACAAATGATCATCCTATGCTGGGTACCTGGCCACTGTGGCATAAAGGGCAACGAAGCTGCTGACGAGAAAGTTACTTCAGTAGCTTTTAGTGACACGGACATAAACATACCCATCCCAGCCACAGAGCTTAAAGCATACTTGCGTCACAAGCTCAAATCCATTGGCAACAACAGTGGAATGCTGAGATATCAAATAAACTGCACTTGATAAAACCCAAATTAGGATATTGGATATCGGAGAGAACATCACGATATAACGAAGTGCTCCTTTGGCGATTAAGGCACTCACACTTACGGCACTCACTCTTACCTCTTGACTGGGGGGTATCCTCCCACTTGTAGTAAGTGCGGCCAAAATCTCACAGTCCTGCACGTTCTTATTCAATGCCCTGCAATAGAAGCACAGAGGAAAAAGTATTTCATTTCCGCATATGGCGAAAATATTCCTCTTCATCCGAAATTTTTTCTCAGCAATGAACCGCTTTTTAATTCGAAACTAGTTTTAGAGTTTTTAGCCGAAACAGACACTCTGGAAATCATTTGGCCACGAAATTTTTAGCTCACGTATAACAGCCCTGCACCCAGAGGCTTTCTTGAAGCTAAAGTGTGAATGTTATGTTTTATTGCATCATGATTTTAACGAAACTCCATTACCATAACCCACAGTAATACTTAGCCAGTGTCATTATTTTACCAAGTATATATTTTATGCCACCCACAGCGACCGATTTTAGGCCTTTTTACAGCCATGTCACATATACCATGAGAAATTCATTGTCTAATTCATTGCCTGCATCATTCACAATGCACCGTTAACATTACCTTTGTCATGGCGCTCTTTGGCCATACCTGGTCCTTGCGCCATAAAACACCACACATCATCAATCCTTACTATTCCTGTCAAAGGCAGCCTCAGAACACACACACACATGCACACACACACACACATATATATCAATGAGCTACAAGGAGGTAATAAAAACATGTATCAATTGATAATTTGTGAAATAAACGGATAAGTTTTCTTTTTGCCTAGTTAATCAAGGCAACTTTTAATTGTTTATATGCTTGCGGTATGGGGATAAGCAGCTACAATAACATGTACAGGTTGGTTTTGTATGGCTTCAACTAAATATGAGAGTTGTGATTTCTGTAGGTATAACCCGGATTGATGAAGCATACTCCAGTTTTGATCTTACAAGCATATTATACAGTATAAGTTTAAGGGAAGCAGATGTTCAAGAAAACTTGCAGCACGAAAAGCCATGTGTTCAGTTATTAGCATTAATCAAAAAGTTGATATGCGTTTGCATTGAAAGATTATTAGTAATATGAAGACCTGTGTACAAGGTGCTTAATAAGAACAGTGTTTAATTTTGTAGGTAAATGTGTTAAAAGGACTACTTATAATGTGAAAATCTCTTCATTTTACTTTTACCACCCCACCTTACCACCATTTTACCTTTATATATATATATATATAGTCACGTGGTGGTGACGTTGAAGAACACCGTAGCAATACCGTGAGACAAAAGTAACTTTTATTGGGCGAACCTGTGCCCACAAAATCAGCATACACTTATAGCACAACGATAGTGGCGAACACGGTCTGTGATCGTCGAAAATCTGATCAGCGGGTCAAGCGCGTCGGCTTTTATACAGCAGTCGACGAATGTTCCAGACTAATCGTTGGGACCCGCGTGCCTTCCACAAAGTTCTACGCCATTCGCGTCAGGCGATGAACTCAGATAACATAAGGTTCGGCGACAACAGACAGCGGATAGATGCATCGATAACTTTCCAGAAACTTCGGATACATGCAGGCGCGTACCGGGCTGTGCGATAACATTTGTCAGGCGGTGAAATGTGGTCGCCCGTTAAAGACACGTCTCATTACCCCCCTCTTAAAGAGCATCGACCCGATGTTGCAAACAAACGAAGAGAAAAGCACTCGTAGCAAAGAAAACAACAAAATAAGGAATTTCGTCAGCGTCCGTAAAAGGGTTTAAGGCGCACCACGTGGACCAATTCAGATCGTGCGCGGCGCCGCTGTGAATGCGAAATGCTGTCCGGCACGACCTCATAGTCCAGCGCGCCAATACGTCGGATGACCTTGTAGGGTCCGAAATAGCGCCGCAATAGCTTCTCACTCAGTCCTCCTCGGCGTATCGGGGTCCATACCTAAACACGGTCGCCGGGCTGGTACTCGACGAAGCGTCGTCGCAGTTTGTAGTGTCGGCTGTCGGTACGCTGCTGGTTCTTGATCCGTAGGCGGGCGAGCTGTCGAGCTTCTTCGGCGCGCTGGAGATAGCTAGCGACGTCAAGATTTTCCTCGTCAGTGACGTGCGGCAGCATGGCGTCGAGCGTCGTCGTCGGGTTCCTGCCATAAACCAGCTTAAACGGCGTGATCTGTGTTGTTTCTTGCACCGCCGTGTTGTAAGCGAATGTTACGTACGGCAGGACCGCATCCCACGTGTTGTGCTCGACGTCGACGTATATTGCTAGCATGTCGACGAGGGTCTTGTTCAGGCGCTCCGTGAGACCATTCGTCTGCGGATGGTAGGCAGTTGTCCTCCTGTGACTTGTCTGGCTGTATTGCAGAATGGCTTGCGTGAGCTCTGCTGTAAAAGCCGTTCCTCTGTCGGTGGTGAGGACTTCTGGAGCACCATGTCGCAGCGGGATGTTCTCGACGAAAAATTTCGCCACTTCGGCTGCGCTGCCTTTCGGTAGAGCTTTAGTTTCAGGGAAGCGGGTGAGATAGTTCGTCGCCACGACGATTCACTTATTTCCGGAAGTTGATGTCGGAAACGGTCCCCACAAGTCCATCCCGATCTGCTGAAAAGGTCTGTAAGGAGGCTTGATCGGCTGTAGTAATCCCGCTGGCCTTGTCGGTGGTGTCTTGCGTCGCTGACACTCTCGGCATGTCTTGACGTAACGGGCGACATCGGCGGTTAGGTGTGGCCAGTAATACCTTTCTTGTATTCTCGACAGCGTCCGGGAGAAACCGAGGTGCCCAGCGGTCGGATCGTCATGTAGGGCGTGCAGTACTTCTGGACGCAGCGCCGACGGAACAACAAGGTAGTTGGCGCGGGCTTGTGAGAAGTTCTTCCCGAGTAGGTTGTTTTGAAGCGCGAACGAAGACAATCGACGCTTAAATGCCCTAGGGACAACGTCGGTGTGCCCTTCCAAATACTCGACTAGGGCTTTCAGCTCCAGGTCTCCTCGTTGCTGTTCAGCGAAATCTTCCGCGTTTATTACTCCAAGGAAGGCGTCGTCATCCTCGTCATCTGGCGGCGGCGGGTCGATGGAGGCGCGTGATAGGCAATGGGCATCTGAGTGTTTTCGTCCGGACTTGTATGTTACAGTGATGTCGTATTCTTGTAGTCTGAGGCTCCACCGTGCCATCCGTACTGAACGGTCCTTTAAGTTAGCTAGCCAACACAACGCGTGATGGTCGCTGACCACTTTGAATGACCTGCCATATAGGTAAGGGCGAAATTTCGCTGTAGCCCAAACGATGGCGCGGCATTGCTCTTCGGTTGTAGAATAATTGCCTTCCGCTTTTGACAGCGACCGGCTAGCGTAAGCTATCTCGTGTTCATGTCCATCTTTTCTCTGGACTAGGACGGCACCGAGGCCCAGGCTACTGGCGTCAGTGTGGATTTCGGTATCGGCGTGCTCGTCGAAGTGCGCAAGTACGGGCGGCAACCGCATGCGTCGTTTGAGTTCTTGAAATGCATCGGTCTGCGGCGTTTCCCACTTGAACTCGACGTCACATTTAGTTAGCTGTGTCAGTGGCTCAGCGATGCGTGAAAAGTCCTTGACAAATCGCCTGTAGTAGGCACACATGCCAAGAAATCTACGCACTGCCTTCTTGTCGATGAGCTGCGGGAAATTTGCGATGGCAGCTGTCTTCTTGGGGTCGGGGCGGACTCCAGACTTGCTGATGACGTGGCCTATTAACAGAAGCTCATTGTAAGCGAAGCGGCACTTTTCTGGCTTCAGAGGGAGCCCTGATGACTTCATAGCCTCTAGTACTGTTGCAAGCCGCCTAAGGTGATCGTCGAAATTTCTGGCGAAGACAATGACGTCATCCAAGTAAACGAGACAAGTCTGCCACTTCAATCCTGCTAAAACCCTGTCCATCACGCGCTGGAACGTTGCAGGTGCCGAGCACAGTCCAAATGGTATAAACTTGGAACTCGTAGAGGCCGTCTGGGGTGATGAAGGCGGTCTTTTCGCGATCTCTTTCGTCGACTTCTATTTGCCAATAGCCAGACTTAAGGTCCATCGACGAGAAGTATTTAGCGTTGCAGAGCTGATCTAATGCGTCGTCTATCCGTGGGAGGGGGTATACGTCCTTCTTCGGTGATCTTCTTCAGACGACGATAATCGACGCAGAAACGTAGGGTTCTGTCCTTTTTCTTCACCAGGACAACAGGGGATGCCCACGGGCTTTTCGACGGCTGGATGATGTCGTCGCGCAGCATTTCGTCGACTTGTTCTCTTATAGCTTCACGTTCTCGCGGTGAAACTCGGTAAGGGCTCTGGCGGAGTGGTCGAGCGCATTTCTCCGTGATTATGCGATGCTTGGCGACTGGTGTTTGTCGAATCCTGGATGACGTCGAAAAGCAGCCTTTGTATCGTCGGAGCAGACTTCTGAGCTGCTGTTGCTTAATCACGGGGAGACTGGGATTAATGTCGTAGTCTGGTTCGGGAACCATGGTCGTCGGGTAGATGCGGCGGAATCGGAGAGGACAAACGCATTACTGGTTTCCAGAATTTCCTCGATGTACGCGTTCGTCGTGCCCTTGTTGATGTGCTTGAACTCCTGGATGAAGTTTGTCAGCAACACTTCAGTTTTCCCTCCATGCAGTCGAGCGATCCCTCTTGCGACGCAAATTTCACGGTCTAGCAGTAGACGTTGGTCGCCTTCGATGACGCCTTCTACGTCAGCGGGTGTTTCTGTGCCGACCGAAATAACAATGCTGGAGCGAGGCGGGATGCTCACTTGATCTTCGAGCACACTCAAGGCGTGGTGGCTATGAGGGCTCTCCGGCGGTATTGCTTTATCTTCCGACAACGTTATATCTTCGACTTCAGGTCTATGATTGCGCCGTGCTGGTTCAGGAAGTCTATACCGAGAATGACGTCTCGTGAACACTGTTGGAGGATAACGAAGGTGGCAGGGTAAGTCCGGTCATTAATGGTTATTCTTGCCGTGCAGATTCCAGTCGGCGTTATGAGGTGTCCTCCAGCGGTCCGAATTTGAGGGCCTTCCCACGTGGTCTTAACGTTCTTCAACTAGGCGGCGATGAGTCCACTCATTACGGAGTAATCAGCCCCTGTGTCCATTAAGGCGGTAACTGCGTGGTCGTCGAGAAGCACGTCGACGTCGGTGGTTCGTTGTCTGGCGTTGCAGTTAGGTCTCGGCGTCGGATCACGGCTGCGTCGTGTTGAACTGAAGTTGGAACGTCGCGTCGTCGTCTTTCGTCGGTGTAGTCTTTGCTTCCACACTTCTTCGGGACGGCGGCGTGTCGTTATGTCGTCGAGGTAGTTTCTTCAGCGTCTTCGTCGGCGCCGGAGGATCTTCGTCAGTTCGACGAACAGCAACCGCACCTCCATCGGTTGCTGCTTTTAGTGTTCCGGATATGGGCTCGCTGACCGGCCCATATCCGGATATGGGACGATCGTCAAGGGCTACACTGAGTAGCGGCGAGGTAGTCGGCGACGTCACGAGGGCGTTCACCTTCCCTCGGGCGCTGTGCGTTGACGGCGAAGCCTCGCAATCCCAGGTCGCGGTATGGGCATCGGCGGTACACATGGCCGGCTTCGCCGCAGTGGTAGCAGAGCGGGCGGGGGTCAGGAGCGCACCAAACGTCTGTCTTCCTCGGGTAGCTGCGCTGGGCGACGGGTGGGCTTGTTGGCGGCGGCGGCGGTGGTGGTCGACGGAATTGCGGCGTTACAGGGCCCTGGCCCGGTCGTGGAGGGGGACCTTGACGGCGGGCGACGGTGGCGTAGGTCATCGCTTCTGGCTGGGGCTGCGATGATTGTGGTTGTACCTCGGGAACTCCGAGCTATCGCTGAACCTCATCTTTCACGATGTCGGCGATCGAGGCCACTTGAGGCTGTGACGAAGGCAGGACCTTGCACAGTTCTTCACGCACAATGGCCCTGATGGTCTCTTGAAGGTCGTCCGAACCCAGTACTTGGATGGCGTACTGTGGCGTGAGCCCCTGGCGGTTATATTGTCGGGTGCGCATCTCCAGAGTTTTCTCGATCGTCGATGCCTCTGCAGAAAACTCAGCCACAGTCTTCGGTGGGTTACGAATAAGTCCGCCGAAAAGTTCTTGCTTGTCGCCCCGCATCAGGAAGCGGACTTTTTTCTCCTCCGACATTTCCGGGTCGGCGTGCCGGAAAAGACGGGCCATTTCCTCCGTAAAGATCGCGATCGTCTCATTTGGCAGCTGCGCTCTGGTTTCCAGTAGAGCTTGTGCTCGCTCTTTTCGCACCACGCTTGTAAATGCTTGCAAGAAGCCGCTTCGGAACAGGTCCCACGTCGTTAAGGTAGCTTCTCGATTCTCGAACCACGTCCGGGCAGCGTTTTCCAATGCGAAGAAGACATGTCGCAGTTTGTCGTCGCTGTTCCAGCTCTTAAATGCAGCGACGCTCTCATACGTCTCGAGCCAGGTTTCCGGGTCCTCCAATGTTGAACCGCGGAACATCGGAGGTTCCCTGGGCTGCTGCAGCACGATTGGGGACGCTGGGGCTACCATTGGGGTTGCCTTGGCCACAATCTTTTTGGTCTTCTCATGTAGAAGTCCATGCTCCGGGGGCAGCTGTTGAAGACGGCGGCTTGCTCCATTCTCCGGGACTACGTTGGTGTTCTCTTTGCGGTCCGGGCTTGGATCACGGCTTGTCGGAGCGTCCGGCACATGAACGAAAAGCACCTCCACCAGATGTCACGTGGGGGTGACGTTGAAGAACACATTAGCAATACTGTGAGACAAAACTAGCTTTTATTGGGCGAACCTGTGCCCACAAAAACAGGCTACACTTATAGCACAACGACAGCGGCGAACACGGTCGGCGATCGTCGAAAATCTGATCAGCGGGTCAAGCGCGTCGGCTTTTATACAGCAGTCGACGAATGTTCCAGACTAATCGTTGGGACCCGCGTGCTTTCCACAAAGTTCTACACCATTCGCGTCAGGCGATGAAATCAGATAACATAAGGTTCGGCGACAACAGACAGCGGATAGAAGCATCGATAACTTTTCAGAAACTTCGGATACATGCAGGCGCGTCCCGCGCTGTGCGACAACATTTGTTAGGCGGCGAAACGTGGTCGCCCGATAAAGATAAGTACACTTCTCAATATACCATGGCACGCATACCGTAACTCTGATGCTCCATTGGTTATCTGCCCTAAGCTCAATACGTTGGAAAATTGGGCAAGTTGTTGAAGCTTCATTGTAGCTACTGCACGACAGATGCCGACAAAAGTAATAGAACGGGACAGGATACAGCACTATCAAACGAAGTTTATTGAAAGAAAACAACCAATATATAACACCCATCACGTGACCAACACCCGGCCCCCTGGCATATGCAGATACATGCCAAAACAACCTTCACATCACCGAATGCACATGTTTTGATGGCAACACACATGTCACGGCTGATTAATCAACGTAAAAAAACAATTACTAAGGCACAATGCAACTCAGTGGCATTACTTAAGAACTAACACGGCAACCTCACTATCTTGCAGAGAGATGGATGGCTGGGCAACACATAGTGAGCCTTTCTTTCTAATGCGATAAGCCTCCATTAATTCATGTGGAGCTTTTCACAGTGTGTGAGCAGCAGAAGAGTACTTTCAAAAACTGGATGGCGCCCACTGCTGCAACAATGCACAGAAAGGTGTGAATGCGCAAAAACCCTGAAAAGAACTATGGTATTTCCTTAGTCGAATGTTTAAGCACCTTCCAGTCTGACTGATATATATTTTGTAGGCTGCAAGAAAAAGGAATCGAATGAACAACATTTCGTGTCCAAGAAACAAACTATATGCTATATTTCACTTTGCAGTCCTCCCTGTTCAGACACTCCTTGTGAAGAATGTGCCTGTTTATTGCTTTACATATTCCCTTCAGCTTATTTTTAAATGAAAACCCAATCCTGACCTGAAACTTAGAAGCCACTTTTTTCTACCTGTGCGACAATAATAGAGGGGATAATGGCAACTTTGTTCCGCTCTTGCTCCTTAAGCTTCTTCCACCCTGGTTGCACCTTAAGTTCCTTAATTAACAAGTTTCAAGATAAAGAAACCACTGAAACTGAATAACCTGCCTCATTAAGCCTTGTCACCAGATTCCTTGCACTTTCAAGGATAAGGTGAGGATAGCTCTTGGTTGGGGCATCTCTAATTGCGTGAGTGGCAATACTGTACTTAATAAGTTTTGAATGGCTAGACCTATAATCAAGAAGGGACTTAGAAGTTCTCGACTGATTATTCAAAAGACTAGCGCAAAATAGCTGGCACAAAGACAGAGAAGACGACAGGACGAGCGCTAAACATCAACTGGTTTTTACTGCGAGCGAAGGTACATATATACATTTCGTTGGTGCATGCGCACACAGGGTTAAAACAGTACATGTCAATGTGATATGCCTCACAAATCTCGCGCCCTCACCTTGTGCCTCCCCTATCAAGCACACACGTGGTGTCAAACGCAGGCACGCACCCGCATCGCTTACAGTGCATGGCCAAATGGCCGCCGCCCGCTAATAAAGATGACACACCAACTAACCCAGCTTTCTGCCTTGATCGCTTTGATTTCTCGTACATCGGGCCCTGTGCTTCGTTCTTTTATGTGTCGAGATCCCTGAGGTACTTATGTGAACCTAATAGCAGTAACTACCTATCGGGCAGGAGTGCTATCCTTCACCCTGAAGAATGGACTGGTACCGTCAGATGTGCAGGCCTTGTTCAATCCCTGCCAAGCGTCCGTGCGACATACTAGAAGAATCACCAAGATCTTCCGTGCCGAACTCTGGAGACACATCCGGTATTTGCACTCGTGCCTACGCGTGCATGCCGCGACTAGGATAAGCTGCCAGGTAACCTGTGACGCCTTGATGAGGACTTGGGCTAGAGAGGCAGCTAATGTTAGCGATTTTCTGTGGTATTTTGGCCTGCCATCTTTGTGTGCTTGAAAAAAAAGCAAAAGAGGATTCCCAAGATGTTCATAAGAAGAAAAAAGTGTTGTGTTTAGCAGAATGTGGTCTCCCAGATAATGTTCAAATGGTTTTCAGCTGCGGGCCTAAATTTTGTAATGAGATTAACGAGACACTGCTTGGACTCCTTACTATGGTTAGGAAAGTTGGGCAATGTGCAGATGCGGAAGAGAAAGCTAGATTTATTTCTGAAGGTGTCGACTGCCTGACAAGTAGGAAACCATGCTCACTTGGGGCAACGCTAGCGGTGAGCAAAACTATTCATTACCTCAGGAAGAATAATCTCTCTTTGCTGACTGCTGATAAGGAGGGTGGTTTCGTCGTGTTGCCCAAAACAATGTATCATGAGAAGGCTAAGCAGGCTATTGAAAAGAATTTTGTTCCCTTGGAAAGATCTGGCAGGAAAGTAAAGGCAGAGGCACTAAAACTGTGTGAACAGATCCATTTGACAGGACTACACAAGTCTGTAAAAGCTGCGAATATGCCGGGGCTGAACGTATTCTTTTTCTGCAAAAACCCACAAAGAAGGCATGCCTCTCAGAGCAATTGTATCCGAGAAAGAAGCCTGGCAAGGTCTGGTATCAAAATACCTACAAAAGCATCTTAGCCAAATAGACGTAGAAGATCCTTTTCGTGTGAGCAACTCAAAGGATGTGATTGAATTTTTGGGTGAGCAAGATGGTGCTTCACGAGCCAATTTTGCCTTTTCAGTTGATATTGAGGAGCTCTGTTATTCCATTCCCAAACAGAGTTGTTAGACGCAGAAAAAGAGTGGATTGAAAACTGGGGGGCTGTCCAGTTCCAAAATAGCAGCGGGGTTTCCGTAAACAACTTTGTAGCATTAGTTGAGTGTTACCTCTCTTCCAGCTACATTTGTTTTAACGACAAGTTGTTCGTGCAAAAAGATGGTATTTGCATAGGCTCCTGCATAGCTCCTATACTTGGTGAAATTTTGTTAGGCCAATTTGACAAGCGCGTGGCAGCGTGCATAAAAGAGGAAAAACGTGTTGTGAGGTGTTTTAGATATGTCGATGATTTTATTTATTCATATACCCTAAGGGCCCATTTGGGCATTACATAGGGGGGGGGGGCGGAGCCAGTTACAATTACAAACGTGTAGAAAAAGAACATTGGTAAGATACAGTGACAGTGACATAATTATATAAAGAAAGAATAACATACGCAAGTAGGCACTCAACAAAGAAATAATCACACATTTAGGAAAACCTTCAACTTGTTAACAAAAACATCATGGTTAATGGCAGATACAATGTCCATCGGTAGTCTATTCCAATGATATATTGCCAAAAGTAATGGTGAATGACGGTACAGATTAGTGCGAGCAAAAAGGGGTTGCACTTTAAATGGGTGATCAAAACGCTGAAAAATAGTATGAGCTGCATTGATGTAAGATTCGCGGAACGGGGATCTACTATGATAAAGCGCGTGAAAATGTGATAACAATGTTATTAGTCGGCGGTTTTGAAGAGAGCGCAATGAAAGTGATTCCTTGATGTCCGTAACACTGTAGTTTCGCCAGTATTTTTTTGTGATATATCTTGCTGCTTTATTTTGTAATGCTTCGAGCTGATCGATCAGATAGGTCTAATGCGGATTCCAAATAATGAATGCGTACTCTACCTTTGAAGGAACAAGCGTAGTGTATGCCAATAACTTAGTAGCAGAGTTCGCCAAGTATAAGTTGCGTTTAATGAAGCCGAGTGTTTTGGATGCCTTACTGGTTATGGTATTAATGTGCTCGTTCCAAGATAAATCAGAGGATAAATGAACTCCGAGATATTTAAATGTGGATACTTTCTCAACAGGGATTCCCTGAATCGTGTAATAGCTTAATTCTGGATTATGTGTTCTCGTGAACGTCATGGCCTTAGTTTTAGAAACGTTAATTTCCATTTGCCACTGGCAACACCAAAATGCGAGTTTGTCGAGGTCTACCTGTAATGAGTTCCTGTCTTCCGCGTTACTCATTTGTCTGTAGATGATACAGTCGATTACTGAAAACGAGAGCGACAAACCACAGGTTGTAAAAAGTGTTTTAGAAATTTTCGCTGATTGTTCTGGCAAACGAAGGTTCACGCATGAAGTGCCGATGAATGGGTGTCTCCAATTCCTCGAGCTGTGTTTGTACTTTGGCACAGGGCACATCTGCTGGTCGTACCAGCCACGCACAAAAAAGGAAATTCTAGCATATAATTCGGCTCACTCAAAATTGGTTAAGAGGGGCATTGCAAAAAATTGCCTGCGTGGTGCTCTCGAAAAGTCCTGCCACCATAAAATTGAGGTTAGCTTGCAGATGCAAGTGCTCTGGTTGCAGAACGCCTGTTTTCCGAAAGATATCGTGACGGCTGTCGCGGAATGCCTCCTGAAAGAAATCGGAGCAGGTGGACGCCCTGGCGTAGCAGCCGAAAAAAGCTGCAAGAAGCTGAAACGTACAGCTATACCGTACGTGCACCAGCTCTCGCACCGGCTGAGAAAAGTTGGAGACAAGTGCGGCGTGGACGTGATGTTCACTGCCCCCGAAAAGCTGGTGCGCATGTGCAAAGCCGTAAACGAGAAGAAAAAACCGGTCTGCGCCAGAAAACATGCATGCAAGTTTGTACCCTGCATTGTTGGGGTCGCATACCGCATACCTCTCTCATGCGGTAGATGCTACGTGGGGCAGACTGGCCGCTGCCTAAATGAACGGCTACGAGAGCACCGAACGCTGGTAGATTCATTAGCGGGGGGTGGCCATTTGGCCATGCACTGTAAGCGATGCGGGTGCGTGCCTGCGTTTGACACCACGTGTGTGCTTGGTAGGGGAGGCACAAGGTGGGGGCGTGAGATTTGTGAGGCATATCACATTGACAGGGAAGGTGATAACTGTGTCAGCACGGCTTCACTTGCCTTGTCCAAAAAAGAAAAAAAATGTACTTACAGAACAGTCTGCCACATTTTGATTAGAATGTGCTTGTACTGTTTTAACCCTGTGTGCGCATGCACCAACGAAATGTATATATGTACCTTCGCTCGCAGTAAAAACCAGTTGATGTTTAGTGCTCGTCCTGTCGTCTTCTCTGTCTTTGTCCCTGCTATTTTGCGCTAGTCTTTTGAATAATGATGACACACCAACTAGCCCAGCTTTCTGCCTTGATAGTTCTCGACTGATATCCCCAGCATATGTGATCCCACATAAAAGTAAGCCTGATGTAAGAAGTTGCAGCACATCCTTTTCTGGAACTTCTAATGTGACGTTGAAATCTTGCTCTTGTTGTCTAAATAGTTTCAGTACTTCGATGACAGCTCTGCGAAAGTTATCATTTGCTCACGAAAAAGAAATAATCATCCACATATGTAAAAATATTAAGAGCAAGCGCACTCAGGTTTTGCTTATTTTCTGGTCAACATAACTTAATATGTTACTGAGCACTGGTGCTACACCGGAACCTATGCAGATGCCAGCATTCTGGACACGTATTTTACCTTCCCACCAGACCGAAATCGACCTTAAATAGAAATCAAAAAGCTCCAGAAAGTTTGCAACCAGAATTTTACACCTTTCAGCAAATTCCAGCTAACCTGTTTGATTGTGTATTCAGTCTTTAACAAACTGCAGGAAATGCACCTGCAGCAAAGAATTGTATAGATCTTCTGCATCTATACTAAAGCCTGTCCATTTTCCCAGATTATGCTGCTGCAAGAAGTGTACAACACTGAGAGCTGGGAGCAAGGAATTGGTCGTTGATTCTCAGCCTGTCAAGGTGTGTCTGCAGAAATTCTGAAACATGAAGCCATGATTTTTATTCCGACACAGTGGTTCTGAAATGGATTCCCTAAGCTTGTGTGTTTTGCACTGAAGAAGGCGCATAAAAGAAGACCGTTTTCCACCTTAACATCATTTGAGACAGTTGTCAAACCAAGCTGATTCAACTTCGTGACAGCTCAACATTTTATGTCAGCTATATTGGTATAAATTTCTTTAAAATTTATGTCAGTGGCTGACACACCCTCCTCCGTAAAAGTTCTTTCCGACATGACAACACAATGCCCTTTTTTGTCTCCAAGAAACCTCCAAGTTTTTGCCCGATACGTTAGCACAGGTAGAATGCAATGATTCTATGCTTGATTGTACACAATTCTCTCTCTCTCTCTCTCTCTCTCTCTCTCTCTCACCCGCCGTGGTTGCTCAGTGGCTATGGTGTTGGGCTGCTGAGCACGAGGTCGCGGGATCGAATCCCGGCCACGGCGGCCGCATTTCGATGGGGGCGAAATGCGAAAACGCCCGTGTGCTTATATTTAGGCGCACGTTAAAGAACCCCAGGTGGTCAAAATTTCCGGAGTCCTCCACTACGGCGTGCCTCATAATCAGAAAGTGGTTTTGGCACGTAAAACCCCAAATATTATTATTATTATTATCTCTCTCTCTCTCTCTCTCTCTCTCTCTATATATATATATATATATATATATATATATATATACACGCCTTGTATTCACCATCAAGGGCCAGGGAACAAGAGAAGCCAGACACCACTGACCAATTTCTGACTAAAAGAATTAATTTTTGACTTTATACATCTTGTTTTTACTGTACATGTCCCTCACATACATATCTAAAAAGCTTGTCTATCGCTACATACAAGGTCTGTCCTGAAAGTAATGTCAGTAAATTTATTGTGATGTGACTGTGTGTCAGAGCGGTCTAACTGGTTGAAACTGGTAGTGACGGTATCCAGCTAAGCAACACTCAGTCACTCAGTGTGCTCCGAACATCGGAGAGTGTCGGACGGGCCTGTCCGTGAGAGCTGTTTTTTATTCTTGTGCAAGTGAACATGCAGCTCTAATTAGAACAAAGATTTGCGATCAAGTTTTGTGTGAAACTTGGCAATACCACTGCGGAAACTGTTACTATGCTCAAGACTGCTTATAAAGAACATGCCCTGTCAGATCGGCAAGTGTTTCGGTGGCACGAGGCCTTTTGGAAGGCCGGGAAGAGGGTGACGACAAGGACTGCGCTGGATGGCCATCCCCGACCACCACGACTGACAATGTGACACGAGCGAGGAAACTGTCGAACTCAGACCAACGATAAAGTGTTCGTTTAATGGCCAACATGTTAAACATTCCGAAAACTCAAGTTCATGAAATTGTTACAAACGATATCGGCATGCGGAAGGCGTGCACAAAAATGGTTCCGAAAGTGCTCACTGACAACGAAAAGTCACGCCGCGTTGAAACGTGCCAAGAAAATCTCAACATGTGCAAACGTGAGCGAAAATTTTTGGACAACGTCATTACAGAAGACGAGACTTGGGTATTTGAGTATGACCCGTAGACCAAAAGGCAATCATCTGAGTGGCACACGCACTCGTCCCTTCCCCAGAAGAAAGCCAGGATGAGCAAATCAAAGATCAAGATCATGCTCATCGTTTTTTTGACATCCACGGACTGGTTTATCATGAGTTTGAAGAACCTGGAACCACTGTGAACTCCAAAATTTATGTGGATGTCCGCGAAAGACGGAAATGCAGGGTTCAACACATCCGGCCGTACATTGCACACAACTGCAGGTTGCAGCACGATAATGCCCTGGCCCACAGTGCCTTCGTCACCAACTAACTAGTTAAAGCAGGGGTGCCAACAATATTCCAGCCCCCGTGCAGCCCGGGCTTGGCTCCCCCGACTTTTTTCTGTTTCCACGCCTCAAAACACCCCTGAAAGGCAATCATTTTGGGACAGTGGACGTGATCAAAGCAACTAGCACCACAGGATTAAAGGCCATTCTGGAGGAGGACTACCGCAACGCATTCGAGAGCTGCAAGTCTCGCCGGAGCTGGTGTATTGACGCAAAAGGAGAGCATTGTGAAGATTTTTAAACTTTTTGCAACAACAAATTCCATAAATGATTTTTAAACGCCTTACTGACATTACTTTCAGGACAGACCCTGTACATGTACCTTGAAGGTATGTATGTGGAAAGCATTTCAACCTCTGCTTGCTTTTCTGGCATGGAATAAAACGGCCGTTTGTCTCTAAACCACTTTTAAACTATTCCATTTGGTTCATTTTTCTAACTTCTGCAGAGTTGCATTCACAACTTTCATAGTTAACGGGCTCCGTTTTCATTCTTGCTTCCCAAAATATGCCCTCCTGTCATGCTAATTTGGAAGGCCTTCAGTTAGCAATGGGTATTGTATTTCAACACTATCAGTGCAATGTTGCACGAAAAAAACTATTCTTGGAGTAAATTATTGTTCAGCTTGATATCATGCTACTGCTGCATGGTTGTTATTTAACACTGCAAGAGAATGGTCCTGCCATCCTACCAAGAGTGCATTTAATGGGTATTATTCTCTTTTGACATTAGTTTATGAGGCTCACAGATATGTATCTGTGTCAACAATAACACCTGACATCTAATTTTGTGCAACATACACTACATTTAATGAGATAAAAGTTGCATGTTTTGTCTCTTGGACCAGTCTGCTCAGTGGTAGGAGGTCTAGACCACAAATGAGAATGGCTGGCCAAGATCTGTGGTGTTTGGCCCGCGTTATGCATCTGAGAAGATTTCATGCTGGCAAGAAGACATGTCAGCCATGATGTGATCGTTCTAATTATTGTGCACAGAGTTATCAGCATGATTATATCTCCTTAATGCTATAAAGAGTACCTCCAGCAAGCAGTCTATATGCTTATGCCTTTTTGTTGCTTATGGCAACAAAATCCAACATCCTTTAAAACATGCTCACTTGCTGTCTGATGCACAAAATGAAGAACGCTGCCTTCTCTAAATTTATTAGCAACAGGAAAGCCACTCTGGAAGAAATTATATACATACACAGCAACACACACTAAAACCTACAAATGGGAGAAAAAACACAAACTAAGCTAACAATAAAAGAAACCAGACACCCAACAAGTGTTACATGTTACTCATGTGGGCACATTCAACCTGAGTTAGAGAGATAGATGGTCGACTCCCGCACTCCTGTGCATGCATCTGGATATGTTAAGCCTCAGCTACTCTTTCTGTATCATAACTATCCCCATGTTTGTGAAATCTGGTGTACAACGGCAAGAACAATGATGGCTTGACAGGTGGTTCACCTTTCAATGAGTTCTATAAGGAGGATGCACCAACTCTTCCAGCCAATGTACACATTGCCACACGAAAGCAGCAGCTTATAAACAGCACAACACCATACAGCACAAATTATATATTTGCCAAGTGTTATTAAACTTACATCATTAAAGTACATTAGAATTGGTGCTAAGGCTGGTGCACAATATATGCATATACTTTAAACAATCATAAATAAGGCAGGAGCTTGGAATATGATTGAATATTCTCGGTACTGCTCTGATAATACAAAAGTCAAGACTTTGTTTTTGGCATCACCCACTCCAATTCGTTTTCTTTTTTTTCTTCCAATTGAAGCATTGGTAAGGTTTGCGCCATGCGCTTCGACCGTGATTTTTCCTTGTTCGCGCACGGCCATGACCATAATACAAGAAAATCGCCCCAGTGACGCAGTGGTCCCTGCCTACTTTTTCATATACTTTACCGCAATACGTTACGTATGCTTCACCGCATAACATAACTGTATTGCGGCAAAGCTGATTTTATGGAACTGACATTATGTAACGGATCTTTTGTCCTTCTGCTGCTCGCATGAGCATAAGCTCGCAAAACCACAAAATACAGACTTGGCTTGCTGCGGGTTGTGTTTATAGCTAACATTTCGAGACGTCCGCGTTGTTTACACAAAAATCGGTGAAGTTTCTCGCGCTCGTACCCGCTTCAAAAGGCAGCGCGACCACCTATAATTAAGGCAGTCATAAGTGGCAACGAAATTCACACAAGGTACATCAACTTCTAGAAAGCTACTGGGCAACGCCATCAATAACTGGGACAGGGGCCACCCAGGAGCTGGCAAACGCTGCGATGGCATCCACACAAATCACGTCGCTCAGGCACAGGTGAAGTCCGCAAAACACTACATGGGCAGAACTACTACGGCCCTACTCAATCACTTCGCCACAAGCTCTCACATTTAACGACTACAAACAGCCACAATCACTTCTCCTCAGTCACGGGCACAGGCGAAGACCGCACGGGCAGAACGGAAGCGTCGATTCAGGGTTCTCGTCGCGTTCATCGCTTTAGCGCCACCTATTTAAAGATAATATACGGAGCCAAGCCAAACCATTATTTAACGTCTATTTGGGTGAACCTAACGCTTTCGGGCCCTAAGCGTTGGAACGACCAGGGCACAGTAACGCTTACCCCCCGCCCCCCTTTCCACTCTGTCGATCGGGTCGCAGGAACGGCGGCCTGATAACTATTCAAACGTGAAAGCACGGGCGGTGCGGAGTCGAGTGAAAACGAAACCTTTCGACCACCCGCATCGTTGTGAGGGTTATTTTAATTGGTTATTTTTTCTAAAAGTGAAATAGAACTGGGCAAGTAGCATTTTATTTCGTCTTATAATACAACACAGAGATGTTTTGTGGAACGAATGGTTGAGTACTTGTGACAGAATTTAACTGAGGAGTGCTTTCATCATCGGGCAAGTACTTGAATGCCCCGGGGGAGTCTCTAATCATGTCCTGCACTTACCTCAATTTCTCGATAATTAAGGCTCTGTTTGGAATAATATTGATGCCTTAGAGATTCTCGATGACTAATCTATCACTTTAGCTTGACTTAATATTTGCCTTTAGTGTCCCTTTAGCGCATATAGTATTTATTTTTTATTTTATTTGAAGTACCTTACAGGCCCATAGGGCATCGTGTAAAGGGGGGGGGAGCGAAAAATCCCAACAGTGCATACACAACCAGATGAAAAAGAAAAAGTACAATACATGGTAAAAATTTGTGCACATAAAAGCAGTAAAAAATAGAGGCTAAGCAATGAGGAAATAACGAGAAGAAATGTGGTACATAGTTTAATGCGCACAATAACATAAAAAGCACGTGGGGCATGAATAAGTGCGCAACTTGTCAAGCGTGTGTCGGTGGCTCGGCGATGCGAGAAAAGTCCCTAAAGGGACACTAAAGGCAAATACTAAGTCGACGTGGACTGTTTAGATACCATTCCAGAAACCTCGAAACGTTTGTTTCGTGGCAAGAAAATGCTTGGTTTACGAGAAAATTGCATCTGCACCTGAATTTGCATCAAGCAAATGTAAAAAAAAAGGTGGGGAAACGAAATGCTCAACTTCAATATATGAACTGAAACATTAATATGAAACGTGACTAAACATGAGCTGAAAGATGAATCTGAAACATGCTAATGGGGGCGCCTGCATCAGCAGGCGTTTGGTGTGTTGCCACACCACGTACCCGAGCACACGAGGGTTGAATCCCCCCCCGCATGTAGCTGTGCGCGGCTTAGCCGTGTCCGGGGAAAAGAGGGTCCTGGGGGTTGAGCCGATGCCGAGTCTTTGGACCTTTAAGGCTCCTCGGCGGAAGCAACACACCCCTTTGGTCTCTGCTTCACGTATACGGCACTTCCGGACTGACCCACCCGGAGGAAATCGGAGTCGCCTTTTCCTGTCTCTGTCTTCGCACACCTTCGTCTTTCCCTCTCACTTTTAGTTTTTCCTTTCTTCTTTTTTCTTCTGATAAATTCCAACATTCGTGGCGGCGAGGGTTAACCTGGTGTGCTATGACCTATCTTGGTTATAACATATGTGGTTATAGCGACGACGTACAGTTGGCATGGTAGGGCTTGTTTCACCACATACCCTGCCTTGTCCTTTTGGGCTCGGTGGTGGGTGACTGGCATCGTCGCTGAATACTCAACATATTTCATGGGAACTTCCAACTCCTTCTCAACCGATCGTCCTTCTAAAAGGGGGCGCACCGATGCTACATTTCAGTTTTTTCTAAAGGGCACTCAGACTTTCCCGAAATAATACGTCGTCCACAGTGATAAACCTCACAAGAAAGCAAGAACGATTTCACCATTCGTTGTGGCAAAGTATCTCACAGAGACCATTGGAGACGGCTTTAAAGTCACCAAGCTGGCCAGTGGAGACCTATTACTCGAACTGAAAGACAAAGCACAATACGACAAGCTAACGAACCTTGTACAAGTTGGACACATCCCTGTCAGTGTAACAGCACACCGAACCATGAATATAGCAAAGGCGTAATCTCTGACATTGACTTGATAGACTTGACCAAAGAAGAGCTCCTGGAAGGATGAAAACGTAATAAGTGTACAAACAATAAAGATCGGACGTGACAACAAGGAACTGCCAGCTAAGCACCTGATAGTTACCTTTGGCTCTAGCACGTTTCCAGGGACGTTAGAAACTGGATATACCAAAATCAGAGTACGACCGTACATCCCAAACCCGCGACGTTGTTTTAAATGCCAGTGGCTTGGTCACGTTTCCCAGAGCTGCCGAGGGCGGCTAACATGTGCGCAATGTGGCGTCAGTGATCACTCTGCAGATGACTGTGAGGCTGAACCCCATTGTAGCAATTGTAATGGCGGCCACCCTGCATATTCTCGATCATGCGCAGTCTAGAAAAAATAAAAAAAAGAAATAATTGCGATAAAGGTAAAGGAAAACATAACTTTCAGAGAAATAGGGCAACGCATCTCACCAACATTTGCACATAGCGCATCTTTCGCCATAGTGGTAAGTCGGGGGGCAGTACTACAACGGCACTTGGCGGACGCCAGCGCCACGCGTAGCCAGCGTGCGGCAACGCCACCCGCCCCCATGGTGGGAGCAGCGAAGGCTGCCCTACCTCTCCCGAATTTGACTACAGCGGAGGCCTCTGCTAGTGCTGGCACCAGTCAGCGCAGCTCAGAGGTCAAGACAATCCCATCAACCACCAGGACGGTGGGCTTCAAGGCTTGGTCTTCAGAGACAAGGCCTTCACGGAAAAGACACCGCTCGCAAGAGCGCGTCTCCAGTGCCTCGACAGAGGCCGTGGACACAACACCCAGTCAGAAGGCGCAGTTGACGCCTAAGGAGCGGCGCGATTTTGTCGACCGCTTCAGGAAAGACAAAACTCCAATTACAGGACCCCAAAGGGGCACTGTAAGCTAAACCAAGTTCATTCTCTTTCACAGATAGCACAACATTTATTTTATTATGGATACACTGATTATTCAGTGGAATAAGAACAACAGAACATAAGAATAACAATAAGAACAATAAGAACAACAGTTTTACTGAATGTCATATGGTTGTGGTTTATAAAATTCCCCTTAGTTGTGGCCAGTTCTACGTAGGGCAAACGGGACGGTGTATCAATCAGAGGCCAATGGAACATAAAAGGTAGTTAACGGGTGGATCGCCTTCTAATCTTTCGCTACATTGCCGAGATTGCAACTGCACACCAGAGTTAGATGAATGCGCGATATTGTACAGGCATAAGAATGAAGATACGCGTCTTATGGTAGAGGCATGGCATATCTATAATGGTGGAAGTGCGTGTGTGAGTCAGCCTTCGATTACTTTACATAAGGAAGAGATTAAGTGCCTTAACAGTTATCTCTCACGTAGACCGGCACGTGTACCCGACTGGCACGTGGTGTTACCATTCCTGAGAATGCGCAGACGAGTTTTGTGTCGTCTTTCTTTTTTCGCCTCAGTGCTCCCTTCAGTTGATAGTCTGCGTTCGTGTTGTTCACGTCTCTACTCTTGTGTCCTGTCTGCACGCCTCACTTCTTTTTTGCCTAGTGAAGACACACAAGAAAAGAAGACACTCGCTGCGCTCGCAACTATTTTATTCCAGAACACATACTTCATATTTATATACCTGCGCACCCTCAGGCGTCAAAGGAAATCAAGGCAAGATTAAAGGCATTTTTAAAAATCATTTGCACGCGCATACTCGGGCGTCAAAGATATGACACCTATTTATCGTGGTGTGCAATCCTATTGTATTTGTTGCACCCCTAACAAACATTTTTATTACAACTTTTTTTATTCTAGTGTACTTCCTAAAAGACAACCTGACCATGGCTTAGGTGTACAGACGGCTGACTGATACAACCCTCTCTCCTCTTGTGAATGTGAAAGGCTTCGAAAATTTCCCTAGTTAGCCGATCCTTATGGTGCGATAAAACTGTAGTATCATTGTAAAGTGACCAGCGTCCATGTTGTGAGAAGAGCCCCTTAATGTGGGAATGAGTGCTTCCCCCAGTGACCTTTTGTGCTCCAAAAGTCTTGTGTTTACACACCGACCCGTTTGGCCGATGTATACTTTTGCACACGATATAGGCAAACAGCAGACAACGGGTGACCCGTCCCCGAAGAGGTCCGACGCCAGACCAGAATCGACCCCATACCGAAGAAGATGAATCCCGAGTTCAACAAGGGAAGAAGAGCGGCGAGGGCCAAGGCTCTCATCGACCAGCATGCCAACGACGAACACGCGCGGTACGTGGACGCGGCCGAATACCAACGGAACGTCCTCGCAGCCGTCGTAATAGAAGCGTCAACCGGCGCCACGAAGACGGCAGCGAGCGTGAGAAGCGCCGGAGCGGAACAAGCGGAGGAGGTAGCCATCGCCCTGGCCATCGCCGACGCAGACTGCCACACGGTGCTGAGTGACTCAAGACAGGCGGTGCGAAACTTCGCCAAAGGCCAAATCTGCAGGGAGGCTGAGCGCGTACTGCGAGTGGTCAAACTAGAAGAACGAAAAGTACGACTCGGGTGGTTCCCGGCGCACGCGGGCGACGCGTCGGAACGCAATGAGAACCATAATGAGACGGCACACGCAGCGGAGCGAGCGCTAACCAACCGCGCCCCGGCGACAGATCGTCCGACGTGGTTCGGAACTAAGGACCGCATGACTGATTACAATGAAATCATGAAGGCCTACCGCCTGGATCGCAGGACTCTCCCACCCCCGCACCGGAGACTGAGTCGCTACCGAGCCCGAAACTGATGAATCGCATGTACCCCGAGACATATCCGACAGATATGTGCAGAGTCTGCCGGAGGGAGACCGCAGACTACAGGCACATCTTGTGGGATTGCGTTAAATATCCAGAAGAAGCAAAATCAATAACGCTCCCACCGCGGCTCGAGGCAGCCGCGAAGAGCTACGGCCAAGACGATCAGCTCTGGGCCGTCCAGCAGGTCCTCGAGGCGCTCGAAAGGCACGGACCCAGCGAGCCGGGAACGGCGAGCGGGGACCCGCGCCGAGTAACGACGACTTCAAGGATGACGTAGGCCCTCGTCGGGGCGCGCGAGTGCCGAACTGCAGGCATAAATAAAGTTGGCTCCAATCCAATCCAATCAGAAGATGGTAAACAGGCGCCTGGTTCACTATCTAGAAATAAACAAGAAATTAGACCCATATCAATGTGGTTTCAGAGAAGGCAGATCGACGACAGATCATCTTGTGCGCATGGAAATGTACATCAGGAATGCCTTTGTCCACAAACATCTTGTATTATCAGTGTTTCTTAACATGGAGAAGGCGTATGATACTACGTGGTGCTTCGGGATCTTTCTGCAATGGGCATTCGCGGCAACCTGCTGAGGATAATTGAAAGTTATTTCTCTGGCAGGACATTTCGTGTTAGAGTTGGCAGCGTGCAGTCTAGACCATTCACACAGGAGACAGGTGTACCGTAGGGTGGAGTACTGAGCTGTACGCTATTTATTGTTAAAATGAACTCCCTACATACCATATTAGCTCGCACACTCTTCTACTCCGTCTATGTGGATGATGTACAGATTTCAGGTCGTGCAACCTTAGCATTTGCGAGAGGCAGCTACAGCTTGGCTCGAATAGATTTTCAACGTGGGCGGACGAGGATGGTGTTAGATTGAACCCTCAAAAAAGCACATGTGTCCTGCTCTCAAACAAGAGAGGTGCACTACCAGAACCAGATATTAACCTTAATAGAGAAAGACTAACTGTCAGCCTTGAACACAAATTCTTAGGTGTTATCCTGGACACAAAACTTGACTTCATTACCCACTTAAAATATCGTAAAGAAAAGTACCTGAATACCATGAACCTCCTCAAGCTGCTTTCTCGAACAACCTGGGGCAGTGACAGGAAGTGCCTGCTTAGCTTATATAAGAGTCTCGTACAATCGCGCCTCGACTACGGTGCCATGGTGTACCACTCCACAACTGAGAGTGCAGCAAATATTCTCGAGCCAGTCCACAACCTCGGTATACGACTGGCAACAGGCGCCTTTAGAACGAGCCCTGTTGAAAGTCTGTACGTCGAGTCCAATGAATGGTCCTTACATCTACGCAGGACATTCCTAAGTTTTTCATACTACACTAAGGTAAAATCAGACACTGAGCATCCATGTCATTCCATCGTTAGCGACCTGTCCACTGCCAGACTTTACCGTAACCGCTCACTTATAAGAACTCCTTTGAGCCTGCGTTTGGAAGCAATACAGAAGAAACAGACATCCATTTCTCAGAAAATATTCTAATGCCTCCCACTTGCCTTCCACCGCCTTGGGAACGGCAGATCATGAAGTGCGATATCTCTTTTGTCCAAATAACGAAACATGCACCTTAGGCACACCTACGATCACACTTCCTCGAACTCCAAGCGAAGTACTGCTGTGCCGAGTTTTATACAGATGCTTCTAAATCATCTGCTGGTGTCGCGTATGCAGCTCTTGGGCCATTTTTTTCCACCTCCGGTGCTCTAAATCCCAACACAAGTATTTTCACGGCTGAAGCGCACGCGATACTCTCAGCTGTAAAACACATCAGACAAAGAAATCTCAATAAGGCCATCATTTTCACAGATTCATAAAGCGCAATAAGGGCCTTAATGAGTTTTTGAAAACATAAGAACCCTGTTTTTAATGAACTATACACACAACTATGCTTAGCCTTAATGTACAACCAAAACATCGTCCTATGTCGGGTACGTGGCCACAGGGGCATAAAAGGTAATGTAGCTGCTGACGAAAATGCAACGTCAGTCGCCTTTAATGAAACGGATATAAATAAACCCATACCAGCAACAGAACTTAAGCCCTTCTTACTCCACAAACTGAGGAAGTACTGGCAAGACCAATGGGATAATGCAGTAGTGAATAAGCTACACGTTATCAAACCAAAATTAGGGAACTGGATATCTGAAGGAACAGCAAGACTTAAGGAAGTGCTTTGTTGTAGATTAAGAATAGGACATACTTTCGCCACTCACTCCTACCTTTTGACGGGAAGCGAACCTCCGACATGTACCAAATGTGGCAACAGGCTTACAGTTATTCATGTCCTTATCCAATGTGCTGAGATAGAGGCAGAAAGAAAAAGTACTTTCCCTCCGCTTATCTCCAACACATACTGTTACATCCAGCATTCTTTCTGAGCAATGAACCCCTTTTTACTTTTCAATCGGTACTAAACTTTTTAACTGAAACTGACACCTTAAATGTGATTTGGCCAGGCTGCTTGTAGCATGGCCTCCTCCTGGAGGTCGTAGCTGCAATGAAACATAACTAGAGCACGTGCCTCTAGAGCATGTGCCTCCCAGCCCTTGCTTTCAAGGCCTTGCTGAGGCACTAGTGCTGCAGATACTACATATTTTACTGATCATCCCTATCTCGTGAAACATACATTGTCATCGCAGATACAATCAATCACTGTCATTTTTAATATGTATATACTTGTGCTTTGCGCACTTTACAGCGAATAAATTTTAGGTACTTTTACAGCCACATTGCACCACATGTATATTTTGCACTTTTTAGCGAATATTTTTAGGCCACTATACAGCCGCGTTTTATTATTCCTCGCATTTAACACTCATATATCATTGAGAAGCATGGATCATCGACTTGGCGCTCTTTGGCCACATCTGGCCCTTGCGCCAATAAACTCTGCAAATCTATGAAACATGCTAAACGACGGCTTCAGTGAAATGTGTAATAAGTTGGTGATGGAATATATCAGGATTAGACAGAGATGCGATGCTGTCTTGTAGATTATTCCAGAATCTGATGGCTTGTGGAAGTGCTGATGAATTGAAAGCTAAAGTGTTACCATAGATCCGAGTAAGACTCAAATCTCCGATCCGAGTAAGACGCAATCTTTTGGACGTGCAGGATTGGACATCGAGGTGAAAGGAATATGATCTATTGGAGCGCACATACTTGTGAAATGCTTTTAGTAGAGCGATGTCACTGCGTGTGCCTAAAGATTGGAGAAAAATGTCAGTTTATATCTGAGTGACGCTTGAACGGCAGTTATAGCTTCTTGAGATGAATCGTGCGGCCATATTTTGGATGGATTCTAAAGTGGTGACCATGTTATGATAGGGAGACGAAATGGAGGGAGCAAACTCAAGTTGTGGGTGAACAAAAGTAAGGCAGGCTACTTTGCGAATATTAGCAGGGGAACTTCTAGGGTTAAGGCATAGGTACCCTAAAGACTTAGAGGCGACGGCGCATATGGATGTGATATGAAATGATTATGAAAGATCTGATGAAAGGTTAACACCGAGATATTTGTAATGGGAGACGTGAGACAGTAAGTCATCTTGGATATGGTATGTATAACTAGAATTGTTATGTTTGTGGCTGAATGAAATGACTTTACATTTCGATACGTTAAGGGTCATTAACCATGTTTTGCACCACTCTTTGATAAGATGAAGATCGGATTGGAGTGCCAGGTGGTCATTAGCAGATTTAATGGGGCGGTAGATGATACAATCATCCGCGAAAATTCGCATACAGGAAGAAATGTTGCTAGGTAAATCATATATATAAATAAGAAATAATAATGGATCGACTACACTGCCCTGCGGCACACCGGAGGTGACTGGGGAAAGATTAAAGGACAGATTATTAACAAGTATGAACTGTTGGCGATGCAAAAGGAAGCTGCGAAGCCATGATAAAGTTAACGAGTCTTGACGGAGTCAAAATAATTTTGAAATCTTGTGGCAGTGAGCAACGCGATCGAAGACTTCGGCGAAGTCAAGAAATATACCATCAGTTTGTAGGTTGTCGTTGATATTAAAATGCAAGGCAGTCGTTCAAATAACTGTGTTTCGGAGGCATAATTCTCTCTAAACTCATTTGATTAGCGTAAAAAAATAAGGTAAGTATACCTTAAAGTAAAGTGTAAAATAAAGCTAAAGTGTAATAGGCACAGAGTATATAGAGACTATAGTAGGCACTGCTTTCTTGTCGACGGGCTGCGGCAATTTCGATATTGCAGCTGTTTTCTGTAGTCAGGACGGACTCCGAACTTGCTATTGACGGGACGCAGGAACATGAGATCTTCGTACGCGAAGCGGCATTTTTGCGGCTTCAGGGTGAGCCCACATGACTTAATTGATTGCCTCGAGAACGGATCCAAGCCGCCTGAGGTGATAATTGAAGTTTCTGGCAAAGACGACGACGTCACCTAAGCAGACGAGTCACGTCTGTCACTTAGGCCCGTCAGGACCGTATCTATCATGCGCTTGAATGCTGCAGGCGCAGAGGAAAGTCTGAATGGCATGGCCTTGAACTTGTAGAGGCCATAGCCGGATCCGACCAGATGAAGACAGTCTTCTAGCTATCCGTTTTGTCTACTTCTATTTGCCCGTAACCAGTCTTGAGATCCATCGACGAAAAATACTTAGCATTGCAGTGTCGGTCTAATACGCCGTCTGTCCGTGGGAGGGGGTATACGTCCTTCTTCGTGAAGTTCCATCCTTCTTCATTAATACCACAGGAGACACCCACGGACTGTTCGATCACTGGATAGTTTCGTCGCGCCTCATTTCATCGACTTTATGGCTTCTCCTTCGCGCATCGAAACTTGGTACAGCCTCTGACAGAGCGGCCAAGCAGATTGTTTGATTATGCCACGCTTAGGAACTGGGGTTTGTAGAATCCGTGAGGAAACCAAAAACAGTCCTTGTATTTTTGCTGCTGTAGATCCTTGAGTTGTTCTTGCTTACCCCTAGGAAGACTGATAAATATGGAAAGCTGGTTCAGGAATACGCACCGTCGTCATAGCTTCGGTAGAATCAGAGGGGACAAATGCATCGCCGACAGCTGCAACTTCCTCAGCGTATGCGATTTTCGTGCCCTTGTTAAAAGCTCGGGCCCAACTCCGACGCGGCCTATTCAAATGTAAAACTGAAGCTAAACTAAAGCTGAACTAAAGCTTTAAAACGCAAGAACGTCTTTCTGGGATAACAGCGTGACTGATTTTAATGAAATTTGTTGCATTTGAGAGAGAAAGTTAAATTCCAGTGACTGGTGAAGAAGAATTTTGATTTAGAGTCTCAATTTTATTACAAGAATTTTCGAAAGTCCGAAAAATATAGAAGCATAAGTTTACAAATTGATAGCTGTGCATCAAGAACAGATATCGTGGTTCTGTAAACGGCATCCATTAGATCATTGAAAGTGGACAAATTGTATATGGGTTTCATATCTGATGTGAATTTGTTACGTTTTTTACAAGAGTTACAAGAGTTACAAACCCTAATATGGAAATATTAGGGTTTTTTTAGGTTGATGTGTGACATATCAATTTTGTCCGCTTTATATGTACTATTAGATGCAATTCACAGAATTGTGGTATCGCTTTTCCTTGCCGAGTTAATTTGTAAACCTAATAGTTGCATTTTCAGAAAATTAAAAAAAATGCGAAGTTTTAATGAAAAGTTGATGACTTAAATCGAAAATTTAAGGCCAACAGTCACTAGATCTTAAGTTTTTCTTTTAAATGCAATAAACCTCGTCAAGTTTGGTACAGTGGCTGCCGAGAAAAACGAATTCTCCTCTTACGTGTATTTAGGTAGGAGCACTCGAGCTAAAGCTTCCGCATAAAGTGTTTATACTTCTGGCTAAGGTTCGTTGCCATTACCTGCGCTTTTCCTCCGTCTAACTTGATGATGCCCTTCGCGAAGCCGATTCCACGGTAGAATAGCAGGTTTTGGTCGTTCTGGGGAGTGGCTTCCATGTATTGGCGTAGCCAATGGGGGGGGGGGAGGGTTCGAATCCCGCTCCCTCCACTGAAATTTTCTGACGAAGCCCACCCCCCCTTCTCCCCTTTCCCAGAACAGAAAGTTTCAGTAGGTGGATTTAGTGTTCCCCTAGACCGTGTTGCGGTCTGATTGATTAGATTATGGTGATACGGACTTGTTGCTTAAGAAGCGTCTCCCCGCAGGCTGGCTGTACCCGGTTTGGAGGCAAACCGGATGTGACGTAAGCCAGAGGCGTACTCCCTGCCCCCAGATAGGTACTTGTACGCCTAGGGAAGGACGCTGCTAGGTGCTGCTGCTAAATCCCTGTGGTGTGTGCCGGCCACATGCGGCCACTGCCGGCTCACGTAGGTTCGTTCGCGTGGTCTTGTTACGCCTCGCTGGATCGTGTTCAGTCATGCCGTCCTTGCGCGGCGTCATTGTCGGTGAGTCAGGTTAAATTCTTAAATAGGTCGCGCCTGCACCTAATTGAGTCTATGAAAGCCTGCACATTCAGTTTTGTGGGCTACAATGCAGTGCGGCTGGCGTGAGCTGTCTCCACGATGCGCTTCGAGCGTGTCGATTTCGCCGTTCTTTATGTTGGCGGAAACGACCTTGAAAGCAACATGGATCCACAAGAAATATGCGACAACATCAAGGTAAGTCTACTGAAATCACAAAATTTGAAACAATAAGCGCTAATAGTTGTGTTGTCTTTTAAATTTTAGGCCTTGATTGTTCAACGAGACGGCCCCCGTCGTGCTGGTTTTCAAGGAGCTCCCTCGCTGCGTAGAACATGCTGATGCGGAACAGAAAATGCAAAATCGTCGCTTGCTCAACCGCAAATTGACGGCTACGCTGAAGCGCATGCCGTGTCTGCGGAATTTGAATCCCGAGGTATGGACCCCTTTTTTCCAGCGGCATGCCGTTACATACCGTCAGGAACACGCTTGGCTTATTTCTGACTCGGTAAAAAATGTTTCACTTTTTCTTTCTCGCTGCTCGCTGCGGAAGAAATGCGGACCGTTTTTCGTAGTTGTGTCTCCATTACAGGGTGGCATTACTGCGGTGAACAAAGCAAGTGTTGCCGTACATACTGTGCGCATTTCACCCTTTGTTGGGCGGTCGGAAAATATTGGTCCTACTTTTCAGGGCAACTTCGCTACTCTGTAGCGGTGAAGTGTAATTTCTACCATTGAACATTCCTGTGTAGATATGTTTCTGAATCACGTTAAGCACATGTTTTCGTCCATTTCTTTGTCAAACAACGTGATAGAGCGATTGCGCAGATTGTTTACTTCCCGTTCTACAATGTTTATTTTATTCTATCGCCTTCCTTCAAACCACCACAGCGGCAAATGGACTCTTTTTATCGAAATTCCGTGTTTTCATATAAGCTGAATTTTGGTGCGGTTAGGTGTCTAAATTTCTCGTGCCCACAGCTACCAAAACAGGTGATCAAATTATTAGCATCGCGAACAAATCGCATTCCTACATATGCGAGCTGCTACATACGAGCCCTCAAGAATTTTCAAGAAGCATCTTTTTTTCTAAGAACCCTTGTGATATCGGAAAGCCCTGATTGAGGATTCTCATACAAAGCATGCTCAGTAAGTATAATGAAAACGTGCACAAACAATGTATACTGTACTGGGTACTCTGGCTGCTTCTAATCACATTACAGGTGACCACGAGTAGGTAGAAACGGGCCTTGAGGCTGTATAGTGGGATGTAATATTCCCACTTTTCGCTATTACAGAAGCGTAGTCAGCTTTGAGATTTTACGTTATGTGAAAAATACTTCATAAAAAAAACAGCACTTGTAATGTCTCGGACACAAAGCGGCCTGTTCTCTGCTTGCGTCTATGAAAGGGTTAAGATGCACACACTATTCAAAGGTCGCATTAAGGAAGAAATGAGCGGCACCGTACTGCCTTCATTTCTTCAAACCCTTCAACAAAGCTTGAACAAGAAATGCACGCGAGGGTGTCACTACAGACAGCTGCGGCAACACTGACGCATGCGCGAGAATATAAAAATGAGGTGCAGCTGTGCGGTGCACGCTGCCGTGAAGTTCGAATTACAGTTTCCCCCTTGCGAGACTACCGGAAAGGATATATTGCATCCATCGGTGTAAATATATTTTCTTGTTTTCAGCCAACATACACATCCCCGTTAAATCAAATAGATCACTGTAGATGGTGGCCACAAGCATATTACAAGAACTGTGAATTGGAAGCTGTTAGCTGCCTGTGGCACAAAGTCATGCAAGGGTACATGTAGTCTTTGTGTGCACATTGACTTCATGTTTTACTAATTTGACTGGCTCCTATTGCACTCTGGCTGAATAGCAATAACACACAGGCCACTTTACGTTCGAACTACTTGAAAGTTTGCGAAAGCTGAAGGTACATTCATAAAAGTTCATAAGTCCATGGCATTAGTGAAAAAATATCTAAACCTTTTCTGGTACAGCTGTGCGTTGTCAGAAGTGGCTCAATGTATTGCAGTGATTGAACAGGCACATATTGGCTGTACCACTTGGATTTCAGCCTGCATGCGTTGGCTGGACAAAAAATTCTACCATATTTTACCTCCAAACTTTTGCTCACGAGTGGAATGCGCTGTTTCTGTTGTAAATAGATGTGGCTTGCACACAAGGTATGTGCATGCTAAGTGTCTTGGTAAAGAAAAGTAAAGGTATGTTGCATGAACAGAAGGTCCTGCAGCCACATAACCTGACCTTTGATCTTCATTATGCTCGCAGATTGAAGGGATGGAACTAAGTGCGTGTCTTTTAAATGCTTGATTTCAGCCAGTTAAATTTGCCAACACGGGGATTCAAACCACTGGTGTCCATCTGCTGTTGGGCTGAACTCTCAATTTAGTGAGAATACTAACCACTGCGTTCATTGGTGCTGACAGATATCAAGTCAGTTGTAGCTTGGAATTACTGTATTACGTCACCAAAATGCTAGAGAACCACTTGAGATCCTTCGATGTCAGCATCCTCATAATCAGTGGGCACCCCATAAGAAAAATAGGTCAATTTTGGATTGTATCCTTGCAAGTGTGAGAAGGCTAGGCCACAGAAACTCGCGTTTCTGATTTGTGCACTATTCAGCCACGTTAAAATGTGGGGAGCCTAGACACCTAAAAGACGAGGAGCAAGCAAATTGAATGCAGCTACCAAGCAAAAAATGTGGAAGCGTAAGCTGTTGATTTTTTTACTCCAAAGGCACGTTCACACTGAAGACGGAGCGGCTAAACCGGGCAAAGCTCTTGGCCAGGCGGATAAAAGCAGGAGTTAAACGAGGCGGCAAGCCCGATCGCTCGCGGACCACTTGTTTTTCCCGCCCGCCAGAGCTGTCCGCTTTGCCGCAGCCAATCAGAACACCAGACGACGGTGGCGTGTGTGCGATAAGGATGGACGACCGGTGCCACAAGACGGCGACAAGTGCGCCACAAAAACGTTTGGTGCTCCGCCTCGGCGGTGCGGGCAGCCAGGCAAGCCGTCCAGTATACAGGGTGTTACAGCTAATTTGTGCTGAGGCTTTAAAAGAGAAAGACGGAAAGAAACTAGGCCTGCAGTACTCAAATGCAATCAATTCAGTAAACTACCCTTTTGAGCAACTTTAATACTCACAGCTCATTCAGAAACATCTGCTTTATTTTATGAAGATAGCTGTTGTGGTTATTTTTTCAGGACAAAAGAAAGTGCACAAGATTGAAAAAAGTACCATGCAACTATGCACTTTTGAGCAGTGACGAACAAATGAACAATGCGGCATGCAGACAGGATGTAAAAAATATGCAGATCCGACACACTGAAAATTATGTAAGCAGCTTTCTTTGCTGCTTCTGTTCATTGATGGCATTTGGCAGTGATATGTTAAGTGTTACCTTGCATGCACCACTTGTGTTTGTAGTACAGAGCTCACAGGCAGACGTGCACTCCAATGCTCAAGGTGGTGTTGTGCACCATCCATATCCTGTGAGAGTAGTGGCACTGTCATTCCCTTGCATGGCGCATCGCATAGCGGGTGACGTAGAAAAATCCGTTTATTGAATCCTTAGGAGAAATAGTTGCTGCCACGTCCTGTGCCCGACAGAGCAGCGCCTGCTGGCCACCCAGGCTTCTGTCATGCAGCATGGCCTCCCAGTGTTGCAGTGTAGGGACATTGAAGTTTTGATGCTGGACCACCAGTTGCATACTGTCGTTTTGACGCCGTGGTGCTGTATTGCAGCTTTGCATCTGCACATCCTGTGTCAATTGCTGGCATGGACACACTTGCCGTGTTTATTTTTTCAGAAATAGCATAAACATGCCATACCACACCTTGAACTATCATTATAATATTTTTAGTTTGCCACCACAACTGTCACCATGTCTAGTTGTAGTGTTTTTCTTTTAAAGAGACTATACGAAGGATGCTTTCTGATGGCATCTTTACCTTCTCGTATGATCATTCAGCGAGCACAAAGTGCTGCAGCTTCTGCAATGCTTTTGCCTATTCCTTCCAGGCACACTACTATCAATGTATCATTAGCGCTGAAATAGAATACCGCCCGTTGCTCAAAGCAGCTTCAATATAGATTCCAATCGGAAGAATAGGCAGACTTGTGGCAGTATATGACTTTCTATAGCCATAAAAGGCAAGCTAGCATAGTGGGGCATCTCAATGCTTGTAAAAGCATTCAACTGCATGTATCTCCAAATAACTAAGCTCAAGCAGACACTGTCAAAATTCGTGCTTGTCACGGTGATTGGTGCGGGAACTTGAAGGTGTCGCTTTTCCTTCATTTTTGTGTGTCTCATGTTTTTGCCAAGGCTCTTGCCACAGCAAAGTTGCACTTGTGATATTTTAGAAGGGTAATTTACTAATCACCTAGGCGATGTCATTTCCTTCATTTGGTTGCACTTTGTGCATCAGTGCAATAAATAGGTCAAACGGCTTAATACGAAATGTTGCCAGGCCATTTTGGCACAACACTTGTGGATAGCATTTTGGTGTGGCTTGGGCGAGACTGAAAGAGAGAAATTGACACATACAAGCACAAAGGCCAGGCATTGTTCCCTTGTGGCCTGCACAACCACTAGAATAGCAGCTAGTCTTATCAATTCATACTGAGTATCACAAAGTGTAACGTTGCAAGAACTGTAGCTTGGTTGATGAGACAAGGCACTTACAGCTGTAGCTGAAACATGTGTGATCAACATGTACAAGGTTACAATACTCTACACCCTTTTTGTATTTAAGTTAACTTTGCCCACAATCTGATTACAGCTTTCCAGAGTTCCTTGGAAAATCCTCCCATGCACCTACCATGTGGCGTGCAAGATGGCAGCAGCAGCTGTGGGAACAGTTGAAGAGGCGAAGAAAGGTCCACTTTATAATAGGTTGTATGTAAATAAAACTGATTGAACTCAACCGATTCGGCTTCCACTTTTGTCAAGACAATTGTCAGCAAAGCAATGGAGCAATTTCAATGGGCGATACTAATAAATAGTGCACAGAAATTCTTGGAAGCCCCGTCAGCTTTCTTGCTGTTAACGGGCTGTGTTAGTGAGGTGGTTTAGGCAGGGAATGCCAATTCACGAGGGATGGTCATGGCCACCATGTTCAATGTATGTGCAGCATTAATCAGTTCTCTAGACCGAGTGCACTAATGTCATGGCAGGCCAGCACTTTGTCACATGATACATTTTCGAACCTCGCATGCTTTCTTTGGGGCTGAGAAAATTAATGAAGCATGAAACTAAAATCGGCATGTTGCAGTTTTCAATTAACCATCACTGCATTTGTCCATTCTTGAAACAAATTTTATTGTACCAAATGCATACAGAATGAATTTGTGGAATATCCAAAGTACATTTTGCTTGTTTTGGTCAAGCAGCTGGCAGAACAAAACCACAAAGTTCCAAAGCAGAAAGGTAACACTTCTTTTGAAGTACACAATTGGCGAAACAGTGTTGCTAACACACGAGTGCAAAACTTGCCGCCGATTAAAAAAAGGGAGCTGCTACACACCACTTGGTTCCTTGACCATTCATTTTTTTCTTTTGTGGCTGATTTTTAAAAATCCTTGCTATAGCAAATGCAAGGACATCAGAAAATCAACGCACAACAGATATTGGTGCTATGGTGTAAAGTAATGAAGATATAATTTTGCATGCACATTATTTAGTCTGAAATAGAGGGATACAGCACAAACATTACTCTTCAATCCCAATAAAAAATATGGAACTCGTGGGCTACACGAGGGCTACGGATAAATCTTGAGGGCCTCGGCTTCTGTAATGTGCAGCTATACTTAAGTACACAAGCATTTTTGGATTCTGCCTCTACCTGGGTGCAGCTTTGTGACCTGGAATGAAAAGCCACAGCCATCGAGCTGCTGCAGTGGCGACATCACAGTAAAAGGTAATAGCGAAAAATTAAAACAATAATATGGCCATGCAACTTGCACATCAGATAGGTCACCTGAAGCTTCTATTTCCAATTTTTCTGGTGTTGCATAGAAGGACAAAAATTTTGAAAAGTGATAGTGCACGATTTTCATACATTGACAATTATGCATATCTAGCTTTTTTTTTTAACCATGCAGATATTTAGCAAAAAGTTTTGAGCACGGAGAGCCCGGCGTTTTTGCAAAGGAGTTTCTAGGTGAGGTGGACACACTTTGCTGCTAATGCGAGTTTCAGAAAATTAATTTTGAAAAATTCAGTATTCAGTCACTTTTTTATTAGTAACTTGGCGGCAGCCTTCTAAATAGCATATTTGGAGGCAGTTGCATGTGAACGCACACCCTTTCTTTTTCTAAATCTCGAAAATTGCACTTATTCTGAAATATTGATTATCGCGCTCAATTGAGTACAATCAAAACTTGGTGCATCCTCCTCCACATCAGGCGGCAGTGCCCTGTCAAGAAGTGTGGGACAAAGCTTAAATGATAGCCTGACATGGCACACTGACGCACATGCTTGCCAGGCAAAGTGTGTCGTATCAGCAGCTACAATGACTGGCCAAGATGTTTCCATCTGATGAGATAGCGGGACCTTCTTTTCTGCGGTCCCAGCACACTCGGTTCCAATATTGCCTCGATTTACCAGTAAAATTCAATGATGAATATCTTGAATTAGGTGAAACTTTCAAGACTTGTAAGAAATGAGAGTGCATTAAAATGTGACTGCCTCCAAATTTGTGGAGTTCCAAAATAGAGGAATTCCTCTGCAAGAATGCCACATTTGCCGCGCTCATAACTTTAAAACAAGAAAATCTGTATGGTAATAAAAGACACCCTGTACGTAACAGTGTGCATTGGAGCATTTCATGCAACCAATATTCAAGCACCTTCTGTCTACAAAGAATTCATAAAGCAAATTTATGCATTAAGACTGGAATCAGTTACGAGCACTGGAAATGCAAACACTGTTACGAACCCTGGTCACATGCCAGGCATTGTGTTGCTGCTCTCTGCGTAGGGCCTATGAATAAAAACCACCTTCAACATCGTACAGTAAGCTACCAATTGCTATGTGTAGGAAGACTTACAGTTCTTCAAATGCAATTATGACCTAGACATGCTAAAGCTTTTCTAATAGTGTACTTTTAGTGAACAAGTACCCCAAACTTGAACAACTCTGAAGCTATAATGCCATTATTATCTGAAAGATGCACTACACATTTTTTTCACGCAGTAAGGAAACATTCATAATCGACAATGCCACCATAGACATGAGAGTCATATAATATTGCACTGCGTGCAGCAAGGATAGCACAATCTCGCACAAAAGATTAGTCTCTCCCGCAGCCTTTGAGGCCCCCTTTATTATGTCTCGCTTATGATGCCGTGACATGGTACGAAACCATGATGACGTAACTTATGATCATGAGTTACTCTTGAATGAAAGCTTGTGCACATATGCATGTTCCTGCATCGTAATTCTGGAGTGCACTTACAGTAAGGACACTGTGAAAAGAAGAAAAGGCCAACAGCAAGAACCAGGCAGCGCAGTGCTATTTGCACCTTCTCGGCTGTTGTCGGTTTAAGTCACCTTCACAGCAGCAGAGTCGTGTTATGCGGCGAAGCATATTTAGCATCATGCAGTGAAGCATATCTGAAGTTAAAGGGGACACTGTCACGGGGCCCCTGCTGGTGCTTATGGTTACCCGACACTATCAGCTTAAGTACTCGTACTGTGACCTCTTCGTGCATTTGGACAACACCAATCGCCATGTGAAAACCTCTGTTCACTGCTAATCTCGCTAAGAGCCTAAATTGTTTCCAAACTACAAATTTCACCAAGTGGCAAACTTGGCAATGCTTCTGGAACCTCATTCTCAAGTACTTTAATACTACCAGGATGCTTCAACGTCAAACTGGATTGAAAACCTGGGATGAGATTGCGCAAGCTTCTAGCTTTCTGACTGTTTGCTTCACCTTCTACATCAGTGAGTAGGCAGTGTTCAATAGGCGCTCCCGCTTCACCAAGCAGACGACCGCTGACGAAAGCACGGTGAAGGCGAATAATGAGAGCGCAAGCAAACATTCAGAATGCAAGATCTCGCCCTTTGATTTAGAGAAAGGAAGGATAATTTCAACACCAAGGAACCCAAGTATGCGTTCAACAACAAAAGCTTCTGAACGGGCCACTTCCACATCAGCACTGCGGAAAGACTGATTAGCTTATCACCCAGCAGAAATTTTCACTCGTGGCAGAAATTTTCACTGCCACAATCGCAGGTTCAAAGATATTTGCATGATGACATTTTGGGCCAAAAAGAAGATCCGTTTGAGTGATGGTGTAAGCGTGGTGCCCACTGTTGGCTCGGCTTGTGAAGAGCGACCTGCTGATACCAGACACTCTAAGCAGCTCTTTTCGATGTCTGAATCGATGGTGACATGCACTAGGTGTGACTGCTCTTTGAACATGTTGAGCTGTTGTCCTTGCTTCATGAAACATTAAGTAACTACAGTTATGACATTGTCAAACAAAAGTGTTGTATTAGAGAATTTTGTTAACCACGAAGCATAATATCCCTGTACATTATTTGCTGTGCAGTAAACTATTTTGCACCTCTGGTTGGTGAAAAAAAATGGATTTTTGCAATACCAGTAGTATTCATATTCGAAAAATATTTGCTTCGCACTTAGGTTTCATTATTCAAATTAGCTTTGAAATTGAAAAATTCATATTTCCACACCCATAGTTTTGCTCAAATACCTGGAGCATAAGTCATTTGAGGACGTAACTTCAGGATTAGCAACAGTATGCCACCAAAGAGTCAACACAGTTCAAATTTTTTTACATTCTTTTACAATGGTTTCCTAATGTACATTCATTGAAACTATCTTAAGCCTCAATAATTGACTAAACTAAACTTTGATAACAGCTGCATGCTTGGATCGAACGGTGCATGTTCCGGCCACTCTAGGGTAGCAGTTTAGGGGAAAAATATCCGTTACTTAGGAATTCCACTTGGTGACCTTGTGCAGAGAAACCCCGGCTGGACCTTACCATCTGAATCTGCTGCACAATGGCTATCACTGGCTTTTTTGGTGTTCTCGATGGCATCCACTTGCTTGAGAAGCTCGACCTCAATGACGTCTGACCACTGGCAGCACTTATTTCTGTTTATCACAGATGAAAATTGCCTATGAGCTCTTATTTCGCCCAAAATACAGACTTTTGCCACATTTAAGAAAGTGGCACTCTCCAAGTCAGTGTGGTCAGCATGCCTGGCATGCACTTTCATCTCCTGCGTCAGAGTGAGTTACTATCCCAGATTAATGTGCTACAGAGATGACAGAGAGGTTGGCGAAGAAGTTGTACCCAGACAGATAGAATGATAATATTTATGTCTATTGCAATTCAAAGCCATCTATTAGAGCACCTTGCACCACCAGAGAAATCCTAATGGCTTCCTTTTCTTTCATCTCATAATGTGGGCGGTAACACCCCATTAAATGATCCCCAAGATGGTTTTTGTCAACCCTGAGGAAATCTCTCACAGAAAACTTGTAGACAGTCTTAATAAGTGTTGTCAGATTACTTTTCAATGTGTTCTTTATCATCACTGTGGTGGTCGTAATTTCAATTCATGTGCAGCACTCACACAGTGCGCACTCCTTGCAGACATCTGTAACTAGTGGCAGTTCACCAGCATATTTGAAGGGAGGAAAAAAGAGCATGGCCACACCAACCACACCACAGCATGTGTATGCATCAGATGACATTGTGGAACCTAATTCTATGTCAGCAGGAAATGCACCACACAGGCCAGTCATAACATCAGTTAGACTAGTTCTTGCGCACGCTCAAGGACACTGAGCTTGAACGACGCCATGAATGCTCTGTCTTTTCAGTGCTATTAGAACTGTTCTTGTATTTTCTGTGTATACGAAGTCGATTATAAATATCTTGTGCATTTTGCAACGTGGCCTTAGATATCCAAGCACTGAAACGCAGCCACATTATCAGAGTGAGCAGCATTCACTTGCATATCGTGAGTTGCCAGAATTAATTGAAGATATTGTGCTGCGACTATCATTACTGCGTCATGAAGCAACCAGAAATGACAGTACCATGCTTCACAATGCGACTTTCATTTCTCCCCTGGTGCGCTTGTACTTCTCTGGTCCCCTTTCCACTGTGTAGGGCTCCCAGAAAAGCTTTTCTCAGGACAGGGGACCATACTGTGCGCTCAACCAGGTGGCACCCATCACCACAACATTGCCCCAATCAGTCTCACCTTGTCACTTCTCGTCCTGTCCAGTGACGTCCTTCACATTTCAAGGATGAAGGTTTAGCACTGTGTTTCCGATGACTCTCTTTAGAGCTCTGGGACAGCGCTTTCGCTGCCAGGGGTAATGCTACAGAACAGCGATTCCACTGACCCCAAGCAGGTACGCCATGTTTGAAGAGACAGATAAAACCTTGTGCAGGCTGTCCGGCATGCATATACATCTTTTTCTGCGCCTCTTTCTAAGCAACAATACTTTCACTGGTGAACAGGAAGGCAGCCTTTGTTTCTTTTTTTCATTATCGTTTCTCAGTTTTACAAGGCCATAAAGAAAAATAAAGAAAACAGGAAAGATTGCAAACCAGCCCTGCAATTTTCCTGAATTATTGGAAACGAATATGTGCGAACAGAGGATGCCAAATGAAATGAACAGCCAGGTGCAACAACAAGTGACATCATTCAGGTGGTGCAGGCGGTTTGGCGGGCCCATAAAATGCCTTAACGAGATTTATTTGAGCGTGAACATGGTGAGAAGGTTGCTTCTGCCTTGCAGTGGTGTAAAGACTGCTGCATGTCTGGAGGTTAAAATGCTCATCATTCTATCATACATGGAAGTATTCCGACTATTTAGTAGAGTCATGGGAAAGCCACTCAAGCCTACATTAGCAAAATGTGTAGTACTGATTACAGCGAACACACTCCCTCCATATTCATGCAACCGAATGCAAACATACTGAAACCTGAGGTGTACCTGACGAGCGTACCTGCCAACAGCCCATAGGACAGGAAAGGCAAATCCCTGTGCACGCATAGTGAATTCGTCACTGCTGTGCATGCTCATTTCGGCAAACTGGCATAACAGATGAATTGCGAGTGCAATATGTGACTGTAAAGCACATGGCGCATCTTTGTCACCATAGCTTGAGCTTGGTGAGAATCAAGTGGTTTGATAAATGTACAACAGAGTCAGCAATGGTGGGACAGTTCTTAGAAACTTCACAGCATGCCCGTCTGCCTCTACAATGTAAAAAAAAATGGCTTTGATCCAAGAGCCAGATCTTTTTGACTGGGCAACATTCATGCACCAGCTTTGTCAGTTTTTTGATGCTCCCACTACTTGTGCTGAGGTCGCGAGAAAAGCCCGGAGAGAGTATAAAATTCGAGAATCATGTACCTCTTACATTGTGGATGTCCTTGCACTGTGCTAACGCATGAACACCACCACGTCTCAAAATGATCGAATGCGACATATTAAAGGCACAAACACTGTTACCTTATACGTCCTTGGTATGCAGAACCCCAGCACCTCCACCACTTCTAAGGAACCGCTTTATTCTTGCCGAGCTAGAGCTATGGCGAGGAAGAAGCGACACACACTACGTACGGATGAGAAAGATGAAGGAAAGTCACATTGCGCTCACAATATCGCTAACATGGTAGTTTCCCAAAGGAAGCGGTCACACCACTGCATATAAAGTGTATGCACAGGGATTCTCATATGTCTTCCCTGTCCAAGGGACTGGTGGCAAGCACCACAGAGCAGCACTGGTCAGGTGCATTCCAATTAAATTCTTAAGAATTGAGAAAAGGCCGATTCAACACAAAGCAATGATCTGACACCCTTGCCAACAAACCTGTTGCACTGGCATTAAGTTTCAGATATTTGCGGCCACACATAGGTAAACCAATGGGCAAGGTTCTGACTGGTGTTGTAGTGAGTACTGCTCCAGGAGGACACATGTAACCGGCAAACAGAGGCCTCAGGAGAGCATTAGAATATAATCAAGGAGGCGGCAGGGTACCCAAGGGGCAGCGGAGGGATGAAAACTGGAAGCAGGGCGGTCCTAAACTGGAAGCAGGTTATGTTGCTCCAACTCACGGACCACCCTGACTCCAGCCTTGTCCGCGAAAGCGGACAGCTGATCTTAAAATGCGTCAGAAAATTCGGAAAGTACGACTTACACACAGCCTACAGACATCATAGATATACTACTAGCACGCGCAGGCCTCTGCGAGCCCCAACCCATGGACCAGTCCGCGTTCTAGCTCTGGTGTCCCCGTTATCGATTTGGTGTTCTGGAGACGCCGCCAATAATATGAAATAGTGACACGTTGTTACTAGTAAAAAACACGATTTAAGCCGCTAACGCTACGTTCAGCACTGCCGCGCCCAACAACTTCTACAACGCCTGTGAGAGCTTCACCAAGCAATGGTTGTTCTTGGCAATACTAAGAACTTGTGAATTTTGTGTACCGCTCATGCTTAACTTTGTAGTGCACTGTGGCTTAGTGAAGCACTACGATTGCGTGTAGCATACGTACACATCTTACCTGATAGACGGTGAACAGGGTGTTGTACAAATATCCGCTGAAGAAGAAAAGACTACACCTTCACATGTGTTAAAACACATGCCAAACTTGAAAAAACAGACGTACAATGAACCTACACACGTTAAAATAGCAAAAGCATCACTTAAAAGGCGAAAACTATTGAAAACTTTGCAAGCGCCATGGCAAGCGCAAATCCGCCATTGCTGCTGATATTGATGTTGATCAGGCTGTCCCCTTGCGATCGAGTCGGCATGCGCGTGGAAGCGCGTTTCCTTATTCTATGGAAGCGCAATTGGCGCAATGTAGCCAAAATAAATAAAGAAAACTGCATCAACTCCAAATACACACACGCAAAAGAAAATCGTCGGGATTCTCTATAACGACGTTTCCAACCCCTTGACCGATATTTCATACAGCTCGTTGCATTAATTAAAATACCTGCAGTGCATTGTTTTCATAACGCGCTAAAAAAATTCTGCGCTTAAGCTTACCCGCACAAACACACGGTGCAAATTCGTAGAACGCCACCAGTGCAGCCCCCCACCCCCCAAGAATATATATGACTAGTCAATAATAATAGCATACAATTATAACGTGAGCGTGGGCGCAATCAATGGAGAACTCAATTTTATTTGTTATAGAAAATCAAATGCAATGCAGTAAACAATGGATAGAATTAAGCATATAGCTTCCTGGAGTCTAAAAAAAATCTGCCTTGAAACTTGACGTCGTGATGCGGCAAATTGTGAGTATATGATTGAAAATAACTGCTATAGTGTGTTTGTGTATGAGTAAGCTTCTCAAAAGGAGTTTCAAGTGTTTCCATGGTATGGTAAGCTTATATCTTGATTCCTCAAGTTTTTTTTTATTCATATAGGTCAATTATGTTTAAAAAGCGAATTGGAAATCCCAATGGTTTTGTTTTTTACCGGGGGAACACAGAGTTGAGCCACTGTTTTGAAACAAACTTTTATTTAAAGTAGTTACAAGTAACACCGACACCCTCGCTCATGACAAAACAACTTTCACTCACTGTGTCCAAACACTTGGTTCAAGTTGCATGTAATGCTTCATCTCCAAGCTTTGCGTGGTTTCTTAAAGGCATTGTGAAATCTACACGGTGTTTTTATTTTACACCTCCTCATCTCATAGCACAAGATCTGAAATGCGTGAACAAGAAGAATCAGGCCAGTACATATTCACAGAAATGAACTCTTCACAGTGCAGTTGACAAGTGCAAAAATTACAGCAGAAACTGCCAGTCACATGATATGAGCAAAGCATAACTGTTCTTTTTGCGGGAAAGCCTCAGTCCCATGCCGACATTAACCCATATGGTGGTCATCACTGGCAATGTTTGAAAGATTTTCATAAAATAGAGACTGAATGTCTGGAGTATTTATCATAAGGGAAGTAGAAACTCGCACGTCTTCTAAACAGCCCTTTGCAGTGCTAAATGTATGCTGGCTATTGATAGTAATAAATAGTATGACTGTTACAACTGTTAAACAAGACAAAAGCTCACAGGAATATGAAGGCTTGAAGTGATAAACAGTGTTTGGAGGGAGAATGTAGCTGGAGTGAACCTTTTGACAAAGATTTGTCTTCGTCAGTGCCGCAATTAAGTTCGGCACAGCAATCTTCTACGCTCACTTTCCCACACCCTCAATGTAGGATGAAGAGGAGAATAAGATAGTGCGTAGAATGAAGTGAAGTGTAGAAAAGAAATGGGGAGACAGTGAAAGAGAAGGTAGGAGCACTGTTGTAGATTATTCTTCCAAGGTTACTCTTCCAAAACAAAGAAAGAAAAATATTAAATGTGTAAGGAAGCATTGCCAATTGTTATTATGCCTACTCAAGTAAGAGATGCACCATAAGGGATGCAATATAAAATTGATCTCATATGTAGGGTGGCCTAAAGCTTTCTGCATAGTCTTTACAATCATTATGACACTGTCTGCTGCAGCTAAATATGCAGAAGTTTTAATTGAGTGCTCATGACCAGAGCAACTTATCCAGACTGCACACAATACCATTGCATATGCCCTCTATTTTGGTAATCTGAAAAATAAAAGTTTATTCAAATGGGCAATAAGAACATCACATGGAACACAAAATCTAGATCGAATTATGAGGCATGCCACAGTGCGGGACTCAGTATTATTTTTGACCACCTTGGGTTTTGTGATGTGCACTTAAATTCAACTACACACTTTTTTTTTTCATTTCACCACCACTGAAATGCAGCCACCTTTGCTGGGATTGAACCCGCAAGCTCGAGCTCAGCAGTGCAACATCATAACTACTGCGCTACTGAGTGTTTACACAAATTTATAAGTAGCAAAACACATAGGAGGCTTTTGCACCCTGAAGCACTACACACCATCCAATGCACTTCCTTACATCTATGTACAGACATACTTACCAGCGGTTCATATGACAAGCATGGAGGCGTGCTCAACACACTACCATCCAACAGCTGCCACATACCAGAGATGACCACTGGGTTTGTACCTATTTTCACAGAACACTTACCAGCAGCTCATACAACAAGCATGGTGGCCTCTCTCGTGCTCTAACACACATACCATCCAGCTGTGACATATGGCTGCACACCACAGACAAAAACAGACGGGCTAATCATCAGAGACCACATGTCATGATTTGTTAACATGCGAGCCCTCAACCTGCTTCACTAAGGCATGACAGCACAGCACTACTGCACCACTTCTCTCTTCCTAACTGCACTGGAGGCTTGTTACCAGTAATCGTGCCCTGTTGACGTGGTTATCTCTTCAGTTTCTATGTTGCTGTCCCTAAGCTGTTATTTAAGGACTTCCTTTTGAGCTTCAGTGGGCCTTGAAAGGCTAGATGATGGCTGCCACAATCTAGGGTTTTTTGTAGAGTGAAATCTTAACAGGCGCACAACTTTTTTGTTGGCTGGTTTATTTGAATGGTCTGGCATCTTTCTTTTTGGGTCACTTTCACCTTCAACAAGCATGAAAACTGGCTCAAACAAATTGTTTGCCTTCTCAGCCACACCCTCAGAGACTTCACCATCTGATATTGCCTGTCTGACTGAGTCCATTTTTGCTCTTAAGAGTGCTGAGCTTGACACTGCTTTGGCTGCTTCCACCTTTGTTATACTCTGTACAATGTGCAATGCCCGACTTCCCTCACATGCTTCTTCGGGTGAGCTCTCATGGGCCTTGTTGCTGCTAGTTGGATTAGCGATGACCACACAGTGAATGTGCTTGCACACTGTGAAGTGTATAAGATGGTCATAGCAAGTGCACATATAAGTATGCACACACACTGCGCATTCCTTGCACCTCAAAGGACAGCAAGCACCATCTCCCACTTTTGACACTTTATATGAGAGCCCTTTAATAGACTGAGATGGCACAGTCCATATGCCATCTTCATTTAATTTGGCACAAGCTGCCATTTCACTGCCAGACCTGTGGTTCTTCTGAATTCTGCTCAGCTTCTTACCCTTTGCGCCTTTCATCATCTGGATAGCCCTTTTCATTAAAAAATGATTTGTCAAGTCCATGAGGGCAGAAATTAGTTTGTCACCATGCTTATTCTGTTTTCTCTCCAGCATAGTATGCTTTAACGTCCTGTGCTTGCTCTCAACGTGCATGTTAGTGTTGACAGCTGCTCTAGTCCTAAAGCAATAGGCCCACTCTTGCAGCCTAACTGCATAGTGGTCATTGAAGTACTTCAGGAAGTCCCTCAGTTTTTCTTCCTCACTAGAAAGGAATTGCTTAAAATAATCTTCAAATGCCTTTTCCGCGAGGAACTCTAAGAGTAGCCACACACTATGGTAAACATGTGGCCTTAGCTGTTTCTCTACACACTCGAGTATCTTCTTACGCCAATTGTTATCCACATGCCAGGCACAGAGAAGTTTCTGTTGTGCAGCACCCATGACCATGGACCATGCTTTGTAGAATTGCAACGCATCTTCAGATATCAATGTCTTAGCAGCCACTTTTTTGGCCATGGCCGACTCCAGATATTTGAAGAATGCTGTCCAAGTTTGCTCGTTCATCCGGTTGCAGATGAAATAAGCTATAGCTACACCTGATCCTACTTTATCTAGCACCAGAAGAGTGGTCAGCTCAAACTGGTACTCTGTAGTTCCATGTGTGGATTCAAGACATACAGTACCTGCAGGGCCCAATTTTTCTAGGCTCTGTCATCAGAACAAGAGCAAAGTCTGCTGAAGGGAATGTACCACTTGGGTCCACTGCACCTTGTGCCTTGTACAGGCGGACAAGTGTTTCACCTTTTTCTTTCATCACAAGCACCCACGTGTCTACAATGATAGCGTCATTAGTGTGACAATGTTATGGAGCAGCAATGTTAAACTGCTGTTTGATGTTATGCAGGGTTGAGCACTCTGCCAAGTGCACTGGCCTCAGCTTGGATGCCACAGATGTTCTTACTCGCTTTAGAATGGTTTTCATGGGCACACCCCTTTCTAGGTTCTCTGCTACGCTGGCCTTTTCCTTGTCACTCATTCTCAAGCGCTGAATTTCTGGCTTATGACCGTAATGGTTTCTTTGATACCTGACTTTTATGGTGGTGCCTTCAGGTGTCGGACTCTGAGTATTGTCCATTGTGACGGTAATAAATGAAATACATATCTTACCAGACCTACAGCTCCCCTGACTTTTCTCCCGACGGTCACTATGACCTTCCTTTTTCCTTGCCTCGCCTGATCTATTACAGTAATAGTGGATCCTTGTTTCTCCACTGGCCAGCTTTTTGGGGTCCCTGGGCAAAATGAACCAGCAGTTTTGGCTACCCTCTTCTTCTGCTTTCCATTCATGAAATTCTGTAATAAAAGCACAAAATAGCATTAGATAGTGACAAGTACTATTGGGAGAGAGATGCAAACAAAAATAATCACTCTGAAGGCTTTGGACACGGGCTAATGTAGCATTTATTTTACTCCCTCACCTTCAACTCGACTGTGTCATGAGGTTACCCTTGATATTGCTGAAATTTCTGTTAAAATTGAATTTCAAATATGCAATGCGCCATAACTTCAAAAAATTTATCATATTAGTTTTGTTTTAATAAGAAACAAATATGAAACTTAAGCATGATCTATGCTCACTCCTTCCTCAATATTGAATCAGACTACATTCACAGCAATGCTGTTACAATAAGACAAAGACGAACTGAGGACACGTGGTGAAAGCTACGCCCCAGAACAGTGTGAATCCCTTCCCTCAGTTTCTTCTTGAAAAGCTCCTTCTTTTATTTATTTATTTATTTATTTATTTATTTATTATTACCCTCATGGCTTACAAGAAGCATTACAGAGGGGAGGGGCATTAGGATATCAGTACATATAAAATAAATACAAGGAGAAGTGAAGAACAGCTATACCGCAAATAATATACAGCAACAACAAGTAAATAAGCACAAAAGTAACAAGGCAAAAATAAACACTTAAACATCAAGTAACAAGAATTTAAAAAACGAAAACATGGAATAATAGCAATGAAAGAAAACGATAGCAATGACCAAGAAGAGCTTGATTTTTTACTGTACATAGGAGCTTGGCGAGGGAGTGTTCCATCGTCACGCGGTTATGATCTGGCTTGGGCATGCGCCTGGTTCGAAGAGGCAGCATTATGTGCCATTTCAATAAACCAGTTGCTAGTCTGCGTTCTTCCTGTCTTCTTGTACGTTGGTGTCTTTTCCCAAGCGCAGTTTGCGTTCACAAAAAGATGTCTTACCAAGTAGCCTCCTAACACACTCTTCTTAAAAGAAAAAAGGATTGCGCGTGCGTCAAATTTCGCTCTACTTTATGAAATCTACAACCAGAGTCCTTCAATTGAAGGACTGTGGTACTACTAAAGAATTTTCCCAAAGTACGCCGGGAGACCAAGCCGCTGACAGCCGCAATTGCAAGTGTGGTCCTGGACCTACGTCGGCCTGCATTCGGACCTATTGCGGCCTGCACTGAGGCGAAGACTACACCACGCACGCAAGTAGCGCAGAGCAACGTCAGAACGCAGAGCAAATTCCTCCTCTCGTTTAAGTAAAAAAAAAGGGGGGGGGTTGCGCGAGCGTCACATTTCGCTCTATTCTATGAAATGTACTGCTAAAGAGCTTGCCCACAATACGCTGGGAAACCATCCCGGCGACATCCGCAAATTCATGTATGGTCCCGGTTCTGCGTCTCTGCCGCATTGCAACGTGCACTGAGGCGAAGACTAGGCCACGCACGCATGTGGCACAGAGCAACGTCAGAACGCAGAACAGCTTACTCCTGTCGCTTAAAAAAAATAGGATGTACAAACGTCAAATTTCACTCCAGTTGCTGTGCAGGATAGCAGACAATGCCAAACGTATGTCATGTAGCGCATCGCTGGGAGCGCGCACACATGACTATACTATAGATGGATAAACAAACAAATTATATTTAACGAGGACACAAACTTCAAAATACCCCAAGGAAATAAATTAGGCACCTGCGCAAAAGCTGCTCTTCGCGAAACAGATGGAGAAAGAGAAAACAAAGGCCCGCAAAGCATAAACAACTGCCTTTTTGGAAGCACACTGCGCAACAAGAAATTAAAAAAAGTCCAAGATATAATATTGCGTTTAAACGTCATTTGCTCACGATGACTGAGAATAAATTTAATAAAACTGTTCCTCACCCTAATGCACGTCAGCCTCGAAGTTGTGCGCAGCGATCTGGTGCACCGAATACTTCTCCATTGTAGGCAGGGAAGTGCCACATACGTCGCATTTCATCAATTTCTTGACATCCACGGCCATTTTGTGAACGTTCCTGATGTGTTGCAGCATGTTCTCCCTCTGTATGAATAGTTTGCTGCAAAATTCCCAGCGACGATCGTCATCGCCGACGGCAGCTCGATCACAGACGCGCGTCATTCCGAAGCGGAGTAGGCGACGTTTGGAAGCACGTGGTTTCTGTGTCATTGCACGCACTACAGCAATACAGAGAAGAAACCTCCCCAATCACGTGACACACTAGGTATTCAGTGGCCCCATGGGGACAGTTGGAAACCAACTTAGGGAACCAACATCCGGGAACGCAGGGTCACGTGGATGCTGCCTTCTATTGTTCACCGGCCTCAGCCGGCCTGCGGGGAGACGCATGTGTTGCTTAAGCGTCCATGCTTTATTCCAGGTTGCCAACTGAGTAGTCACATTCGGCTAAATGCTGTTGATAGACACTACAATACCTTGGGGAAAGTAAAGTGAATGCACGCACAATGTGATTAAGAAAACTATAAACAGAAACCAGTTCACTGCTGAAAAGTCATGAATGTCTCCTTCCCACAAACAGTCGCAATGTCAGGTCGTGAAATCAGAAATATGATGTGGGGGCTTTCTGTTTCTTCTTGGGTAGCGCTGTGTTGGAGAACTCTGGTGCAATATAATTGGTGCGGGCCCTGAAACTGAGGTAGGCAGAGGATATACAATGTCATCACAGTCATGTGATGTTTTAGCTGGCGCTTGTTTAAGGCCAGAGACATTTTTGAAAAAAAAACATGAGTTGCGCGTTATTACTCTATTTTATCTCGATGCCTCGATTTGTGATCCATGAACACTGACAATGGTATGCGGGTCTGGATCATAGTGCAGAGTGAACTAGTCGTGTCTGTCTTGCTTGCACAAGACTTGTTGACCGACACAGAAGCGATGTGGTTGAGTGTGCCTTTGAGCATCAGCATGTTTGTATTACTATGCCTTTTTGTTGAGCACACTTGTTTCCAACTTTGTTACGTCTTCCGTTTCCGAAGCAGCTTCAGCGTAGCAAGGCAGAATATTTGTCATCGGTCTGCCAAACTCAAGTTCATACGGTGATCTTCCTATAGTCAGGTGTTTTGAAGACCTGTAGGATCACTCTGCAGATGACTGTGAGGCTGAACCCCATTGTAGCAATTGTAATGGTGGCCACCCTGCATATTCTCGATCATGCGCAGTCTGGAAGAAAGAAAAATAAATAATTGCGATAAAGGTAAAGGAAAACATAACTTTCAGAGAAGCAAGGCAACGCATCTCACCAACATTTGCACCGAGCGCATCTTTTGCCGAAGTGGTACGTCGCGGGGCAGTACCACAACGGCACTTGGCGGCCGCCAGCGCCATGCGTAGCGAACGCGCGGCACCGCCACCCGCCCCCATGGTGGGAGCAGCGAACGCTGCCCTACCTCTCCCGGACTTGACCACAGCGGGGGCCTCTGCTAGTGCTGGCATTAGTCAGCGCAGCTCAGAGGTCAAGACAAGCCCACCAACCACCAGGACGGTGGGCTCCAAGGCCTTGTCTTCGGAGATAAGGCCTTCACGGAAAACACACCGCTCGCAAGAGCGAGTGTCCAGTGCCTCGACAGAGGCCGTGGACACAACACCCAGTCAGAAGGCGCAGTTGGCACCTAAAGAGCGACGCGATTCTGTCGACCGCTCCAGAAAAGACAAAACTCCAATTACAGGACCCCAGAAGGGCCCTGTAAGCTAAACCAAGTTCATTCTCTTTGACACATAGCACAACATTTATTTTAATATGGATACACTGATTATGCAGTGGAATATCAGAGGCCTGCTTTGCAACCTGGATGTTGTCCAAGAAATCCTTCATGAGCTAACTCCAAAAGTGCTGTGTGTCCAAAAGAGTCATTTGAAATCTAAACATAAACACTTCCACCTTCACTATGTTATTTTTCGGAAGGATCGCGATGATGCCCTCGCATCATTCGGCGGCGTAGCCATCATAGCTGACAAATCTATAGCTTGTCAACACTTACAGCTACAAACATCCATTGAGGCAGTGGCCGTTCGAGCTGTACTTTTAAATAAACTGATAACCGTGTGCTCCCTATATATACCGCAGCATTTTCAGCTTCACAAACAAGAATTCCAAACATTAATAGATCAGTTACCTGAGCCATATCTTGTGCTTGGAGATTTAAATGCACAAAGCAACCTATGGGGCGACTCCCGCTGCGACGCGAGAGGTCGCTTGATTGAACAGTTCGTTTTTCCTTGAGGTGCATGTCTTTTGAATGGGAAGGAGCCCACGTATTATAATCTGGCAAACAAAACATACTCCTCAATAGATCTTAATATTGCATCTTCTACTCTTCTAGCTTACTCTAAATGGAAAGTTATTAAATACCCTCACGGGAGTGACCATTTCCCTTTAGTTTTATGCACACCAATGTCTAATGAATGTCCCCCACAATTACCTCGCTGGAAAACTGACTCAGCTGACTGGAAAATTTCAAAAATCTTGCTTCTTTATCCTGGGACGACATGTGTCCTTTAAGCATGCACGCTGCGGTTAAATATTTTACGGTTTTTCTCCTTGACACATGCAAATGTATCCCTGTAACAAGTGCAATGTCCACAAAACGCCGTCTTCCGTGGTGGAAGGGTGAGTGTCGAATAGCGCGTAAGAAGCAGAACACGGCATGGGGTTTACTCCGGGATTCTCCGACAGCAGAAAATTTAGTTAATTTCTAGCAGGTCAAGTCCCAGGGTCGGAGAACGCTATGACAAGCTAGAAGAGAAAGTTGGAGACAGTATATATCGGGCATTAACTCTTACACTGATGAAACACAGGTCTGGAATAGAATGAAGAGAATAACGTGTCGACAGCCTTACTCGCTGCCTTTGGTGAATATTCAAGGCGACAGCATGGAAGATCAGGCGAACTTTCGTGGCGCAAATTTCGAACAGATATCCAGCTCGTCGCACTACTCTGAAACATTCCAAACATATAAAAGGCAAATATAAGGACAACCATTAGAACGGAAAAGCACAAAATGCGAGGCATACAATAGACCGTTTTGCGTGTTAGAGCTTCAGGCAGCACTAAAAAGCTGTAACAAATCTGCCCCAGGTTCTGACCGCATCCTATATGAAATGCTAAAACACGTGCCGCCTGAAACACAAAAACCCTTCTTTGTCTCTACAAATCTATATGGTCTTCCGGCCACATTCCCGCTGCTTGGAAAGAGGCCATCATATTTCCCATTTTGAAACAGGGTAAGGACCCTTCTTTGGCAAATAGTTATAGGCCCATAGCATTGACGAGCTGCTTATGCAAAGTTTTTCAGAAAATGGTAAACAGACGCCTGGTCCACTATCTAGAAATAAACAAGAAATTACACCCGTATCAATGTGGTTTCAGAGAAGGCAGATCGACGACAGATCAGGTTGTGCGCATGGAAATGTACATCAGGGATGCCTTTGTCCACAAACAGCTTGTATTATCAGTGTGTCTTGACATGGAGAAGGCGTATAATACTACGTGGCGCTTTCGGATCTTTCTGTAATCTTTCTGCATGCGCGGCAACCTGCTGAGAATAATTGAGTTGTCTTTCTGGAACAGGACATTTCATGTTAGAGTTGGCAACGTGCAGTCTCGACCATTCATAAAGGAGAGAGGTGTACCACAGGATGTAGTTCTGAGCTGTACGCTATTTATTGTTAAAATGAAATCCCTACACACAATATTACCTCGCACACTCTTCTACTCCGTCTATGTGGAGGATGTACAGATTTCAGGTCGTGCAACCTTAGCATTCGCGAGAGGCAGCTACAGCTTGGCTCGAATAGATTCTCAAAGTGGGCCGATGAGAATGGTGTTAGATTGAACCCTCAAAAAAGCACATGTGTCCTGCTCTCAAACAAGAGAGGTGTACTACCAGAACCAGATATTAAACTTAAAAGAGAAAGACTAACTGTTAGCATTGAGCACAAATTCTTAGGTGTTATCCTGGACACAAAACTTGATTCCCCAATGTTGTCCTGAACTTAAAATATCGTAAAGAAAGTGCCTGAAGACCATGAACCGCCTCAAGCTGTTCTCTCGAACAACCTGGGGCAGTGACAGGAAGTGTCTGCTTAGCGTGTATAAGAGTCTCGTACAATCGAGCCTCGACTATGGAGCCGTGGTGTCATCATCATCATCATCATCATCATCACCATCCTGGTTACGCTCACTGCAGGGAAAAGGCCTCTCCCATACTTCTCCAACTACCCCGGTCATGTACTAATTGTGGCCATGTTGTCCCTGCAAACTTCTTAATCTCATCCGCCCACCTAACTTTCTGCCACCCCCTGCTATGCTTCCCTTCCCTTGGAATCCAGTACGTAACCCTTCATAACCATCAGTTATCTTCCCTCCTCATCACATGCTCTGCCCATGCCCATTTCTTTTTCTAGATTTCAACTAAGATGTCATTAACTCGCGTTTGTTCCCTCACCGAACCTGCTCTTTTCGTATCCCTTAACGTTACACCCATCATTCTTCTTTCCATAGCTCGTTGCGTCGTCGTCAATATAAGTAGAACTCTTTTCGCAAGCCTCTAGGTTTCTGCCCAGTACGTGAGTACTGGTAAGACACAACTGTTATACACTGTTCTCTTGAGAGATAATGGCAACCTTCTGTTCATGATCTGCGAATGCCTGCCAAATGCACCCCCTACCCATTCTTATTCTTCTGATTATTTCAGTCTCATGATCCGGATCCGCGGTCACTACCTGCCCTAAGGAGATGTATTCCCTTAGCACTTCCAATGCCTCGCTACCTATCGTAAAGTGCTGTTCTCTTCCGAGACTGTTAAACGTTACTTTAGTTTTCTGCAGGTTAATTTTTAGACCCACCCTTCTTCTTTGCCTCTCCAGGTCAGTGAGCATGCATTGCAATTGTTCCCCTGAGTTACTAAGCAAGGCCATATCATCAGCGAATCGCAAGTTACTAAGGTATTCTCCATTAACTCTTATCCCCAATTCTTCCCAATCCAAGTCTCTGAATACCTCCTGTAAACACGCTGTGAATAGCATTAGAGAGATCGTATCTCCCTGCCCGACACCTTTCTTTATTGGGATTTGGTTGCTTTCTTTATGGAGGACTACGGTGGCTGTGGAGCCGCTGTGGGTATCTTTCAGTATTTTTACATGCGGCTCGTCTACACCATGATTCCGTAATGCCTCCTTGACTGCTCAGGTTTTGACTGAATCAAACGCTTTCTCGTAATCAATGAAAGCTATATATAAGGATTTCTATATTCCGCACATTTCTCTTTCACCTGATTGATAATGTGAATATGGTCTATTGTTGCGTAGCCATTACGGAATCCTGCCTGGTCATTTGGTTGACAAAAGTCTAAGGTGTTCCTGATTGTATTTGCGATTACATTAGTAAATACTTTTTAGGCAGCGGACAGTAAGCTGATTGCTCGATAATTTTTAAAGTCCTTGGCGTCCCCTTTCTTATAGATTAGGATTATGTTAGCGTTCTTCCAAGATTCTGGTATGCTCGAGGTCATGAGGCATTCCGTATACAAGGTGGCCAGTTTTTCTAAAACAATCTGCCCACCATCCTTCAAAAAATTTGCTGTTACCTGATCCTCCCCAGCTGCCTTCCCCCTTCGCATAGCTCCCAAAGCTTTCTTTACTTCTTCTGGCGTTAATTATGGGATTTCAAATTCCTCTAGACTATTCTCTCTTCCATTATCGTCGTGGGTGCCACTGCTACTGTATAAATCCCTATAGAACTCCTCTGCCACTTGAACTATCTCATCCGTATTAGTAATGATATTGCCGGCTTTGTCTCTTAATGCATACAGCTGATTTTTTGCAATACCCAGTTTCTTCTTCACTGCTTTTAGGCTTCTGCCGTTTCTGAGAACACGATCAATCCTATCGATATTATACTTCCTTATGTCATCTGTCTTACGCTTGTTGATTAACTTGTGAAGTTCTGCCAGTTCTATTCTAGCTGTAGGGTTAGAGGCCTTCATACATTGGAGTGTCTTGATCATTTATTTCGCCTCCTGCGATAGCTTACTGGTATCCTGTCTAACGGAGTAAGCACCGACTACTATTGGACACTCCCTAATGATGCCCGTAGGATTGTCGTTAATTGCTTCAACACTAAGGTCCTCTTCCTGAGTTAAAGCGAAATACCTGTTGTGTAGCTTGATCTGGAATTCCTCTATTTTCCCTCATACCGCTAACTCATTGATCGGCTTCTTATGTACCAGTTTCTTCTTTTCCCTCCTCAAGTCTAGGCTAAATCGAGTTCTTACCTTCATATGGTCACTGCAGCGCACCTTACCGAGCACGTCCACATCTTGTATGATGCCTGGGTTAGCGCAGAGTATGAGGCCTATTTCATTTCTGGTCTCGCCATTCGTGCTCCTCCACGTCCACTTTCGTTTATCCCGCTTGCGGAAGAAGGTATTCATTATCCGCATATTATTCTGTTCTGTAAACTCTACTAATAACTCTCGCCTGCTCTTCCTAGAGCCTATGCCATATTCCCCCACTGACTTGTCTCCAGCCTGCTTCTTGCCTACCCTGGCATTGAAGTCGCCCATTAGTATAGGGTATGTTGTTTTGACTTTACTCATCGCCGATTCTACGTCTTCATAGAAGCTGTCTACTTCCTGGTCATCATGAGTGGATGTAGGGGCGTAGACCTGTACGACCTTCAGTTTGTACCTCCTATTAAGTTTCACAAGACGTGCCACCCACTGTTAATGCTATAGAATTCCTTTATGTTACCAGCTATATTCTTATTAATCAGAAATCAGACTCCAAGTTTTCGTCTCTCCGCTAAGCACCGGTAGCACAGGACGTGCCCGCTTTTTAGCACTGAATATGCTTCATGTGTCCTCCTAACTTCACTGAGCCCTATTATATCCCATTTACTGCCCTCTAATTCCTCCAACAGCACTGCTAGACTCGCCTCACTAGATAGCGTTCTAGCGTTAAACGTTGCCAGGTTGAGATTCCAATGGCGGCCTGACCGGATCCAGGGATTCTTAGCACCCTCTCGCTGAGTCACAGGTCTGACCGCCGCCGTGGTCAGTTGTTTCGCAGCTGCTGGGGACTGAGGGCCGGGGTTTGATGCTTGTATTCATATAGGAGGTTGTGACCAAGTACTGCGCTAGGGTGGCCAATCCTGCTCTGGTGAGGGAGTGCGTTACCGGTTCTGGTCACCGGGATCAGGCCGCACTCCAGGCCTGTTTATGCAATTTTATCAACACGCGTTTTTTTTAAGCCGGTGGAAAATTGCGCGGCACCGGGATTCGAACCACGGTCGTCTTGCACGCGACGCGGATGCTTGACCTCTATGCCACCGCTCCACCCACAGGCAGGTATCTGCATTTTAATTCAGTGCATACGACTAACCAGAAGAGACCGGTAGTAGTCTCTCTTGTCGGCAGAGCGAAGCGTATCTGCACAACGACACAAAGCCGGGCTGCGGACCTACAAGAAGTGCACCGAAACCTCTCGGCATGTGGCTCGTTTGTGGACTTGGTGGAACGCCATCTGTCTCAGCCCCCAAGGCCTGACTGTGTGCTCCCAAGAAAACGCGCCCCCATACCGTATGTACCCGGTGTGAGCGAGGGCTTCGCCCGCGTTCTACGCTGCTATGACGTCCAGGTAGCTCACGTACCGTCCAAAAAATTACGCCATCGGCTGGTAAACGTCAAAGACAAGCTTCCAAATAGAAAGTTTCCTGGCATCGTCTACGGGATTCCATGTACAGACTGCGGCTGCGTATATAACGGCGAGACAGGCAATTTCGAACAGCGGTAGAAGCAGCATGTCAACGATGTGAAAAAGGAAAATTCGCATCAAACGCCTTGGCAGAACATGCAGATAACTTGGGCCACAGGATTGATTGGGATAACGCCAGGATATTAGAAGAAGAAAGAAATTTGACTTCAAGAAATCACTTGGAATCCCTTCTAATCCAAATGACAGATAGCACCTTCAACCGGAATGACGGAACCCTCCCCCCCCCCCCCCCCATCTACACGCGCTGCTTACGCCATATTTTAAAGTAATATAAACATTGTATCGCACGTCCTTGATTTCATTGTGGACAATGCTCCCGTCGGGGGAGCTGAAACGTCTTTTCTTGTATTCATTCAGTGGACGGTGTCCATCTTTTTACCCTTCTTCAGAGATACCTTAAGTGGCTGGCTTTGTACTTTTTCATTACAACGTGGAATAGTTTGATATTGATGCTATACAATCATTTATCGACACTACAGCTCTTGCAGCGTGAAGCGCAATAATACACACGAACCTGTATATATATCACAGCATTTTTTTACTGTTGCCCAATGAGGCGACTGCTCGAGCGTGGCGTAAACTCCTAGTGGCGACATATGCGCACTTTTTCTCGTGACGGTATGCGGGCTTTCCCTTTGCGCATCGATTTCTGAGTGGCAACAGGCAATGCAGAGGTTTGTCGGAGTGGAAAAGTCGATCGTCCGAACCCATAGTATATCGCTCTAGTCAAGTGTTCGACGAAAACTTGTCTGGCGAGGAAACATTTTGGTGCCAAAAAACATGCACTCGCCAAGAATAAAAGAAAAATGAAGAACAGGCGTTTGGGGCCCCGTACGGGTCCCTTGATCACAATGAAGATCATGGAGATCATGAATCACAATGGAGCATGGGCGCGCGACTAGTTATGGGTGAAGTGTCGCAGCGCGCGGGTGTATTCTAAGTATCCTAAGTTCTTTCTGCTTTCGTTTTTGTTTCGTGTTATATATTCCTTTCAGGTCTTGCTTACCAGCACATCAGTTGCTTTTCAGTCTTGTTTTTCTAGGTCTTTATTAGTTGGAGGGTAAGAGAATGTGCTTCAACCTATCTTCACATATTCTTTAGAGTGAAGCTGTTCAATAATCTCAATGCACCAGTATGGCTACGATGTGGTTGTTTTGGGGAGAGAGGGTGTTCTTGGTGACTCGCTGATATGTGGCTGTTTTATCATGAATGTGATACCCGATGCTGGTCGTGTGCTGTACTTGCAGATATCACAATCCTCCCGTAAACCTCCGTTGGAATTAAGCGCCAGTCCTGTGTACTCGTCTCGTCCTTCTTTCTTTCGTGCTATTGTCTTTCCTTTTCAATTATGAAAGAATTCACTCAAGAAAATGCTTTACCTCCCCTTATGCACTCATTGTTTATATGATTGTTACCAGTGACAATTTTGCTAACAGACCCAGTTCTGGTTACTAGCTACGGAGCTGTTGATGGTGGGTATATTTCCATATTGTGCAAGTAGTCAGTATACATGTAACTGAAAATCAAAGTGCTTGTGGCTGTTTTGGGAAAAGCATGGTTATGTGGTTCCTGGCAGCCATAATGTACTAGTAACTTCCTGTTTTGTAAAACTGGCAAGCCATCTTAATATTGGTATTACTAAAATTATTGTTATTAATTTGTGGTATTATAAAAATGTCAATTGTTCCTTCAGCAGCACTGATTCAGATTCCTTTACAACATGTTTTAATTGCATTATACAAATCTTTATTGCCGAAGCATGATGGGCGCCTGTCCTTCAGCAGCTGAAAAGCAGCGCGGTTCCCCTCCTCCCTTGCTTGGGAATTGTGCACAAGCACAGCTACAGACACTGCCCCTGCTTTTGTGGCCGTGAGCAGCACAGTGGCCGCACTACCGTCTGTATCACTTGATGATGTTGCGTACACGAACACAATGTTTTCTGATGACCCCAGGCTTTGCATGCGCTGCATAATGGGCGTCACAACGAGCACTGCCGAACAGTCATTGGACGTGCTTGCTGATCAGACATCAGTGCCTGCATATTCATAGTGAAAAATGTCAGCTTTCCAACATTAATTGTTGTGTTGCTATTAGTAAACATTTCAGCATACATGGTACATATGAAACAACTTTTGCCATCAAGCTATGATGTACGTGTCGTTCTTCTAATGATGAGGACTGCCTTATTCGGGCTCAAGGAACAAAACTTTCTTTTTATATGAAACTACCGAAATGTGCATGGAGCCTTCCTTAACAGTAACAGCTACATCCACTACTCATTTTCCTTTGATAATAATGCGTGTGTCATGCCAGACACTACAGAAGTGGAAAATTGTACCTGGTTTGCTAGACATTTTGGAAGGATGCACGCATGCTCGCCCAAGGAGTAAGTTAAACATCACTAGAGACAGGACGATGTAAAACTATTCCAATCTGGTCTAATTTGAATTCCACCATTAGCCCTCCATAATAGGTGAAATTGGCTCAAGCCCCGTCTATGTGGGCGCGGCGGCTGCCCATATAGGCAGTGACCGAGCCATTTTGACCTATCAAGGAGGGCTAATGGTGCATTTGGAATAAAAACAGAATGAAATAGTTTTATATTATTCCTGCCTTGGTTTACCCTACGTAAAAGCATTAGCGATAATGTTATACACAGTGCTTTTTGACTTGGGCTTTTGGTCCCATTCTGCATTTGTTTTCAAAAATAACTTGTTGTTGTTCGAGCGTTACTTCTGATGTTTAAGCCATTCTAAAATGCCTTGATCATCTTAGAGTAAATACCACCTGCGTGCCTGCCCCATCTGCCACCGTCTTGTGACGTCAAGGGAATGTTATAATATAACTTCCTTGTTAACAAGTTAGCAAGTAATGTCAGGACTTTCACCACATTGTTTTTTGCCAAGCTATGCATAGAGAAACCACTAGTGTGTTTCACCAGAATTTAGTCTTTTTGAAGAAACTGCTTTGTTTTTGAGGCTAGTAGGCTCTGGAAAGAGTATCGTTTACATTAGTCCCTGCTAGAACGAAGCTCCATCTTTCATCTCAGAAATGACCCCGTTCCGCTCTGAAGGTGGCATCAAATTTGGTAAATGCCTCAAGCTCTGATATGTGAACGTCTATTTATACAAGGGGCATGTACAAGGTCGCCAAACCACGAGTTGTCCCTTCAACTTTCAGTTCACAGCACTTAGGCATATTGACAAATTCCATCACTTTTAGAACAGTTCATCCTGAAAGGATCCGGTGAGAACACTCCTAAGCTTAACACAGTTTATCCGAACAGGCCAGAACCCCGCAGACACCTGACCTGGCAAAAGGCTGCTCGGTGAAACAAGTCACTGAGATGTCTTAAATGGGTCCTGAAACACTTTTTAACTAATAGAATGGCGTCACTATGAAAGGGTGTTGCCTCACAACTCTCCATGCCGCAAATGCTTTTAAAATCTTTCAACTATAAGTGAAGCTATCGCACCGATGCCCGGATTTCTGTCTCTTCTCCGCTAATGCGCTGGAAGCTACACAGTGGAGAAGAGGGCCCAGCCAAAAGTTGAGTGTTGTGGCAGCAAAAGGGCTCCCACCTCGTGGTGGTGGCCGCGGCAGACGACACACCATCTCGGAGGCCATGCGCAGCAGACGCGACTACGTGCAGTGCGAAATTATTTTTTTTTTGTCTTTTTGAGCTCGCAGTATTTATCATTTTTAACTCAACACTAGCAGTTATGTATTACTGAGAATTCTCTCGCGATCACAAAATCAGCCAATAGTGTTGGTGGGCCAACTGCTTTATGATTACTTTATGATGATGCCGCATGGCGACACTGCCGAAGTAAGAGCAAGCAATTTTTCGCTGTTTTTGACATGAGATTGTAAATTCCCTGCTGCTTACGTGCAGTAGTATTTGACTCATATGTTCAAACAGGCTCTATAACAGACCTGCAAAATTTTCTCACAATGTTAAAAAAAGTGTCTAAGAGCCCCCTTTAAGCCAACTAAGTAAATATACTGCAGTATGTACTCATGGGGTATATCGTCAACCGAAGGAAGTGTGGGGACAGAAGCCAGTAGTGATGTTACTATTCTCAGTGCCCAGTAAGCATATTCATCTGTGCACAGAGGTCAGTAGCGATTTATTTCTTCTGTATGTTCCTATATAGCACGTAGGAGATCGCAGATGTTATTGTGGAAGTACGCACTGAGCTTTTACCCATTGACTTAATGTGATTCACCTGCATATTGTTTCAACTGGAATTCCTGCCTTGACTTCAGAATGCGCAATATTGTGAGAATGCAGCGTCGTCTTGAACTGGAAGTATAATTGACACCTGACACGTTTTACTCAATGCTCCTTCACTAGTACGCTCCTCCACTAGGTATCATTGCACTTAGGGTTCAGTAAATGTGTTTCAGGGCCATTTCCCTACCACGCCCGAGTTATAACAGCGTGATACTTAGTGCCTCCATAAAGGCTAAGCAGCAGAGGGAGGTCTTGGAAGTGATTCCGTGCCTTAGAGGTCACTGAGAAGCAATATTTCATTGCAGTGAGCGTATATGTCAAGGACAGGGGCTAATTTTCACATCCAGAAATCAAGCTGTTGGCCGATTGTGGAGGAGCGGCTAATGTGCTACATATGCTGTTGCCTAAGAAAAAAAAAACATGTGCATCGAAAATACTGTGCCTACAATGTGATACTTTGGGCATTTCAATGTTTCGGTTATCTGAAAAGTATGAACTCAATTGCATTTTGTTCATGTGTTTTACATTTGTGGGCTGTTTCTTTGCATTAATAAAAATTATAGTTCATATTGAGTTCCTGTGCAGTGCTTTTTCTCTCAGATTTTCCTGTTATCTCTTCCACTTCTCAGCCTCATTGTGAACCACGTTGTCTTACATGAAATATTACTGTAACACAAAAGTTACCTGTAAAAGACAGTTTGTTATGTATTGTTTGTTTTTTCTTTTTTTCTTCTACTCGTGAAAAGTAATTTCATTTCCTCGGTAAACTTGATGTGTGTGACAAAAAAGCTACGTTTGTGGGTATGTCTTACTGTGGATCTCACGTCACCTGCAGTTTCCCATGCTAACATTATGCATGACTAGTAATAAGCATGCCAGCATCTTCTAAGGCTGTACTTTGGTAACTAGAGCTCCTACTGCTTCAGTACTGCATCATGAGTGAAAGCCTGACATATCGGCTGCCTTTGTATGACTACGCACTCTGTCTGTACTTAAAGAAATTGGAATTTATCCATAATATGTGTATACATCCCAAACATATGTATACCAGCTCCCAAAGCTTACTTGTGCTAACACTTAGGTCGCTTTTATTTTATTTTTTATTTATTTACATCGTACTGCAGGCTTTGTGGACCGAGCAGGAGGGGCAAGGTAAGATAATATATCTGCGTACAAGAGGAAGAATTGCAAAATATAAAACATAGGAAAGAAACAAAAATAGCACAAAGCAGCAATGCTACTTAGGAACTTATTTGGAGGAGGGATCTAAGTTATGCAAACGGTTACCACCATTGCCCTGAACAGGCACAAGTATTCTGACAAAGTTATTGGCAATTTTTTGAGGTGCCACCTTTACTCTATCAGTTCTTAGTACATTTTTAACATCAATTAACCTTTCCAGCGGGTTTCATGTGCAATTACCGCTGGTCATTGCTAACTGTTACTGCAGGTAGGGCACTTTGTCAAAGAAGGATGGCATTCAGAAAGTGTAGGAGCTCATTTAAAGTTGATGTGTGTGGTCTACAAAACAAACAAAACAGCAATCCATAAACAGGCTATGGTCAATACCAATGGCACACATCCACAAATTTGACATAAAAAAGCTCACCTGAAGCTGCATACTTATCTATCTTCTCCTGCAGCTTTGCCTTTGGGTTTCCTGGTGGGCCAAATTTTGAACTCCTCCATTCGTTGTGCCATCAGTATACACTCCTCCTGAGGGGATTTACGCTGCCATTCGCACGCAAGCGGGGGCCATCAGGCTTAGCATCAAGGAAGACTTCTTGGTGTCGTATTACTTCAGCAGGCCCCAGGCCTGTTTCGAAATATCTGCTGAAGGACCTTTTTGCCTCCTCACTGTCCCGAAGCATTCGTAATGCATCAGCCGAGTCTGTGCCACGATTATGCTGACCTGATATTTTGATGAGTGTTTGTAGAAGGAGAGGACTGCGTAGGAATAGGTCTTCTTTTTCGTGTCCCTGTTCAATTGTTAAATTTTAATATGCAATCTAGCCTGGCACTTTGTGCTTGGCTGAGTAGAAATCTTCGTCTTGTTTCGTTGGTTATGCTGGCAGCGCCAAACTTTGTGGAAAACCATCCTAAGATAAGAAATTCTGCACTTTCCTTAGCAGGCCACATTTTTACCGAGTCTTTGTTAGAATGTGTGATACATCTTTCATCACACTATATTTCTTTCTTCCTTGAATGCCTGTTTTATTCTTTGTAAGTTTCCATTCTTTGTTTGTTTTCAACAAGATACATGTGCTTTTATTTACGAACTAATTAATTTATTGCATGATGATAACACAGCGCACATTATAAAGGCCGGAACCCATGACTCTCATAAGGCTTATAAAAGGAATTCCTAGATTGCACGATTTTAGGAAAACGTAATCAACCTTCAAATGAAAGAGATCATTTGTGGCTACCGAAATATACTATTGGGTCTGCATTGGTTCCTTTGTTTTCATATTCACACTTTCTGCTTTCTTGTCAACTTGTAAGTCTTGTAACCAGTGTGTGCAATTTTGTTTTATTCTCTTACATTATATTTTATCTTTGCACGAAGCCTGCTGCAACTAATTTCCTGTCTTATAATAGAACCAAGCACACCAAATTTGCAGCCCTTGCTTCCACTTTACATTTTACAGTCTGAATGCTTTCTTCCCATGCTTTTATTATCACCTAAAGTAAGCACAATTTTTAAGGTCCTTCCACCACCCCACTACTGAAGCATCTGCAGCCAACCTTTACCAATGAGAACTCTGTCCGACACTGTCATTTTCTTTCTCTAGCCCTCACTGCTATTACGCCTGCCTGCCTAATTGTGGTGCTCCATGCTCCGAACGAGACAGAGCTGTGTAAAAACTACGCCAAGGAGAATATCTGTGTTGACGAAAACAAATCGTTAGCTGAAATGTCGGCCCCAGGCTGTTTTATTGTTTCCCATATGCATTTCGTTGATTCCTAACCATGCCAGCTGTGCAATAATTACATATACACTCATATACAGCCTTAGCATCAAAAAACACTGCACAAAATATCCTGCACTTGCTCCTGCTTCATTACTGCTCTTATTTTGCCCTAAGATTTTATCTAATTGGTCACAATCTAAATTTCACATCGGTGACTGCGTGCTTTATCTGGAAAATAGACATTTGCACATAAAGGCCTTACATAAAGAGAATTGAAGGAGCTGAACAGAGCTTCTGTTGTCTGTCAGATGATCTGCAAAGTAATGCGCTGCAGACCATCTCCTTTTGAAATTCGCCATTGATGATGTGCAGACGTCTTTTGTTGTTCCTTTCTGCCAGATGAAACAGGCAAGTACAGGTGCGCAGTTTCGATTCTAGCAGATTGAGCAACATAATATGCTATCTTTGTCTGAAATAAACGTGCTAATAAAGAGGCAGCGGACACGTAACGATGTAAAATTTGGAAATATGAAAAACAACTGTACATGTAACTGTATATATTGCCAGCAGCTTTTACCTCACATCATCCTCTCTCTTTCGTTTCATTGTCGTGGCAATGTTACGATCTACTTAGTTTTATGTCTCTCATTTACGTAATTTAGCGAAAAATAAAGAGTGCTCGAGATAGGTCAATCAGATTCATTGTAACACCACATGCAGCCTAAATTTTCAGGAAATTATGTGTAAGGATTTATGGAAGAATTATGCAGCATGACATCCTTGCATAATTTAGATGTAGCGCGTAAATGTCGTCACTTACCACTTACTTAACAGTTCGTCTTGGAGTTGTGAATTATCCAGGACGTGTTGGTCGCACAACTGTACATTTTCATCCAGTCTTCCGCACCTGCTCCATCCGTGATGTTTAGCCGGATGACTTTTACGCTTGGCGAAGAGGCCGCGGTGTCATGCACACAGTCTGTCGCGTTAAACATCAAGGAAGCCGCATCGGTAGAAGCTGCCGCAGGCGTGTCGGTTTCTGTGCAGTCCATTACATATTCCGCTACCTGCTCTGGTCGGCTGGCATCGAATGCTTCCGCTGAAGCAGCAGATTCAAAGGCATGGGCGTTATACTCGTGCTGCATGGTGCGTACGCTGTCGGAAACCGCAGTGATCGACGACAAAGAAACAGCTATGACCAAGAAGAGCGCATGTATTTGCCGCCAGTTCATAGTTTCAGTTTCGTTTGTATTTGTGATTTTACTGCGCTATTCATTTCATTTCATTTTATTACCTTAAAGACCCCTTGCTGGGTACTACATAAGGGGTGGGTTGTACAAAAATACAGGAGGTTGCCCACTATGTTATTTTACAGACAGAATACTCGTTACTTTTTCCACGAAGGCAGATGAGGTGGTGATGGCAGCGACGTGGTGGGGAAGGCCGTTCCAGTCTTTAGGTGTACGATGAAAAAATGATGACGAGCAGGTGACAGTGCGCGCGCTAGGGCGAGCAACATTTAGTGGGTGGCTTGTGCTCAGCGATATGCGTGAAGGTGGTAAAATGTAAGGTGCGTGGCGAAACGAGCTGGTGTAGAATTTATGGAATAGTTATAAGCTCGCGATACAGCGACGGTGCGTTAGTGTGTCCAAACCAGAGTCTACTTATAATGGTGATACGCTGATATCATATGAGTATGTCGAGTGAATGTGTCTTACGGTGCGGTTGTGTATGGGTTCTAATGGGTTGCTGCGGCAAATCTAGTGACGATGCCATATGGGTGATGCGTATTCGAGTTCTGGCCTAACCAGTGTTTTATATGCTAGTAGCTTTACCTGTTGAGGAGCATTGCGGAGGTTGCGTTCCAGAAATCCCAAGGTTTTGTTAGCAAATGATATGATGTTTGTTATATGCGAGCATCAGTTTAAATCATACGTGATCGTTATGCCTAGGTACTTAATAGAGTTTACAGTGTCGATTGGGCTGTCATTGAATGTGTAGAGAAAGTCATGCCGATTACGGCTGTGGGAAATTGACATAGATATGCATTTATTATTGTTTAGTACCATTAACCATTGATCACACCAGACTGTAATGTTGTTAAGGTCATTTTGAAGATAAATGCAGTCATTACTATTAGTGATAGTTCGATAGACAACGCAATCATCAGCAAACATACGAATCTGAGAAGAAACATGCAGTGGAAGATCGTTAATGTATATTAGGAACAGGAGGGGACCTAAGACTGAATCTTGGGGTACGCCTGATGTTACGGGAAGAAATTCTGAAGTAGTATTGTTAACACTGACGGACTGTGATCGGTTACTAAGAAATTCTTTTATCCATGTTAGGACATTGGGGTGGAAGTTCAAGCGAGAAAGTTTTAATAATAAGCGTTGATGAGCTACTTTATCAAGCGACTTTGCAAAGTCAAGAAAAATGATATCGGTCACAGTGTTAGTATCGAGATTTGAGTGTAGGTCATGAAGAAATGTAGCTAATTGAGTGTCACATGACAGCCCTTTACGGAAGCCATGTTGCGACGGATGAAAGAAGTGATTACTGTCTAGGAAATTCATTACGTGTGAGTGTATGACGTGTTCCACTATTTTGCAAGGGATACTAGTTATGGTTAAAGGACGACAATTTAAGGGTGAATTACGGTTACCTGATTTGTAGACTGGAACGACCTTGCTCTTTTTCCACTCGCTAGGGAGCGTGCCTGATGATGGCGATTGGGAATACAGCAGGGTTAAATACATGCCAGAGATGCGCTTCGCGTTTTTTAAAAGCTTTGACGTGATGTCGCCTACACCAGCTGATGAAGATAACTTATGATTATCGATTAGTGCGGATATTCCATCTGGTGAAAAAATAATATCCGGCATTGGAGCCATGACAGCAACCGGGAAAACAGGAAGAGGCACGTGTGGTAAGGTAGTGAACACAGATGAAAATGCATTATTAAATAGTTTGGCACAGTCAATATCAGGTAAAATTTCACCATCTCTCGAAATTCTGACACCAGGGGATGACTGGGTATTGATAACCTGCCAAATTTTTTTGGGTTGCTGCTGAGCATGCGGGGTAGGTCTGAATGAAAAAATTAGTGCTTCTGTAACCGGATAGCTATCAGGTAGGCGCGTTCAGATATATAGTATTTTCCCCAGGAACTAGGGCTTTGCCTCACTTTAGCGGAGCGAAATAGACGTTTCTTTTTGTTTTCCAGTTTTTTTAGTGCGTTAGTGAACCATGGTTTATTGCGATTAGAGCGAAGTAAGATAGTTGGTATAAACTGCGCAACGAGGTTAGTCATCTTATTTTGGAAGAGTAACCAGTTTTCTTGTATTGAGCGATTTTCTAAACCTAACTCAAATGATTGATATAATGCGACTAGTTCGTTGTTTATCGTGGTATAATTCCCTTTTTCGTACAGGCGGATTGTTTTCTGATCCGAACGACGTACTATAGGTGAAAATAAAAAAACAGCGTGGATTACTTTGTGATAACTTATTTCGCGTAGGTAGCTAATGGAGGACATGCCTTCAGGATGAGTGGTTAGTAGGAGGCCTAGTATGCTAGCCGAGCCATGAGTTGCACGCGTTGGCTCTGTTATCATCTGGGAGAGGTTAAAATTAAGGCAGATATCTAAGAATTCTCTAGTTCCTGTCCTGCTAGTAACTGTGCTAGAATAATTTGACCAATTGATATGTGGGTAATTGAAATCCCCAAACAGCTAGATGCAAGCGTTCGGGAATTCTTTTGTTAAATGATTCAAGGTGTTATTGAGATGGCGGGGAAGTCAGGATTAGTGTTGGGGGGACGATAACGGACGCCAAGAAGTAGTAGCTGCGGATTAGCGCGAATGATAAGCCATCCAACTTCTAGGTCAGTGGCAACAGTAACTGTGGAGCACATTAGATGTTTTTTTTACTGCGATAAGAACGCCACCGCCCCGAGTACCCTGCCTATCTTCACGAGAAACATCGAAATTCGGTAGTTCACTCAGAACTTTACCTTCAGTGGCATTATTGGCAAGCCATGTTTCAGTTAGTATAAGTAGGTCACTGCCAGACGACGATACTAGATCTGATACTTGTTCTCTTTTCGGAAGGAAGCTTCTTATGTTAGTAAAAATAACAGAGATTGAAAAAGATTCTCGGAGGACAGGCAGAGCACGTCGGGACGAATGCTGGTGACAACGCGGTAGCTCTTTCACGGATTGGGAAGCTGGATAAAAAATGTAGCGTTTTGAACCTGTGAATAATGTTTTAAAGCGAAGAGAAAAAAGAACCGATTGGCTTCGTTGCAAAAGCGACTAGATGCTGTCGCGCATTCTGTACCGGCTTAGAAAAATCCTCACCCATGCTGTACGAAGTGTTTTTAAGCTTGCGGCCATTCGACAAGATGGATTCTTTTGTTTTAAGGAAGAAAAGTTTGACAATGATGGGCCGGTTACGACCAGGGATGTATCGACCAAGGCGATGCGATCGCTCGATTTCTCTTGGCTCTAGGGAAACATTTAACGGGTCAGATCACAGCCGAATGACCAGTTCTTCTGACTGAGCAAATGATTCAGATTTGTCAGTATCCGTAATGCCATAAAAGATGCAAGTTATTGCGCCGAGGACGATTATCGGCATCATCAAGGCGAGCTCCAAGGTTACAAACACGATGAACCGTCTCAGCGGTGTCTGTTTGCACAGTTCGTAGCTGCTGCCTCAAGGGCTCAATTTACTGGCAGTTTGCTTCAACGCTTGTTAAACGTCTACTCAGTTCGACCAGGGCGTCATTAGTTGCCAGCAGCTGATGTTTAAGATATTGGACTTCCGAGGGAAGTTTAGATTGCCCAGAAGATAATTTCTTTAGCTCCTCTAAGACTGCCGCTGTATGGGGTCCAGGATTCAGCTCAATATCGCCTGATTGCAACAACAGGAAACGCGCAACAGCAAAGCACTCACACGCCATAAAAAACAAACACTGGGGCCTCGGCAGCTGTACCAAGAGGTAATTGCTCGTCCTTTTAGCAAATAAACTGCGTGGTGAACCAACCTGCATGGCGAAGAGCAGCGGGTCAGTGGACATGCTAGAGGCACAGCCGCTGAGCCCATGAAACGAGTCGCACAGATGCGGTGGATTTATAGCTGCCGTGAAGGCGGCTGTCGATGACGATGGTGCTTGATTGGCTTAACCGAGGTCCAGGAACAGAGAGGGCGATACCGATTGTGTAGTTCCGTTGATAGTAGATGCATGAAGATGCGTCGTAATCGCCACCGGGTCATCGTTTGCGTGGGTCCATGATGCGCACGCAACTGGCATGCACGAAGGAACGGGGACGGCCGGAACACGAAGAAGCGTCAGGATGATTGCCTCGGTAAACACCTGCATGGCGAAGAGTAGCGGGTTAGTGGACATGTTTGAGGCACAGCCGCTGAGCCCATCTCGCAATTTTGGTTCTCGTAATTTTGCGTTGACTTCGGGAAGAGAAGTGTTTTTCTCGCGTTTTTACGGCCCTCAATGATCTCTTGTAGATTTTTTTTTGATGTTTTAATACCAAGAATATGAGAGGGCGCTATCAGCTGCTGTCGATGCTCCTTGCTTCATGATGCTGGAGGCTCCCTACTGTCGATGAGATGAGAGCCCTCGCTCCGGTGTTAACGGTGTGTACTGTTCCGCCAGAGCAGTGGCGCACGTATCATGTTGCGCGACGAGTCCGAATATTTGAGCCCTTTGTACACGAGGTGTAGTGCTGTTCCGTGCGTTTCATAGCTGACAAAAAAATAACATTGCTTTTCGGCAATATGAACGCTCATTAAATGCTTTGTACTTTGATCTTATAGGAAAGCTGCAAGTGCGACAAGGAGTGCACGAAGACCTTTTATTTAAGCATTGTACGCACAATTTCCCATTGTCCTGGAAGAATTAAATGTCGTACAGAGTCTAAATTTGGAAGGAACTAACAACATATAATTGGTGATATGTGAGGGCGAAATTCCTTGCCCTTTGATTTAGAGCTTTGAGAGCAAATCAGAAAGCTGGCTTTAATTCTCTTTCTTTAAAGGTGCGGTACCAAGCGCGTACATATCACTGGGAAAAGTAAATACAGCAGTGACTTTTAATTTGGAGTGAATAAGGGACATACCGCGACTGATTTGTATACAGAGGTGAACACATACGTGCATTAATTAGCGGCGCTGTGAAAGAAAGGGCGGGGATTGCTGAGACAGGTGCTCGAAAGCATTACATTTCACGCATGTTTTGTCTGTGTACTCGATGAACTAAATGCCGCATTAAAAAATAATTGTGACGAAATGGGGCATGTGCGTAGTGGCATAGTTTAAAATGTGTGAGAGTGTAAATACGAAAAGAAGCGCACCGTACCATGCGCAAAAAATATGTAAAAACTCTAAACTTAAACTTACAGCGCAAACATCTAAGACGAACCACAAAAGGAAGATACGACACACACTGGCGCTGACTAACCACTTCTTTATTTCTTCGCCGCCGATGCATACATAAACCCTAGGCCACACAACCGCGCAGGCGCACAGATTACATTACTGAGATGTTAAAGTTATCACATACGCAAACGTAGGAATTTAAATTCAGCTGGGTGCAGGGACAAAGATGTGTCACTGGTGCAATTATCGCTCGTCTTTTTGTGTGGTATGCCTCTAAGGCAAGCCGCGCATGCTCATTCTTGCTTTTGCCAAGAATCAACGTCCGATCAAGTCAGGCCTCACAATTACTGCAAGAGTTTATGTGCGCAACAAGGTGCGCTCCTCTATCTGCATTTTCGTTTACTTTTTGCGCATGTTCCCTGAGTCGCTCATTGACGCAACGCCCTGTCTGCCCAACGTACGTTTTACCGAATTTGGCATCCTCCTCTGCTCTCTCCGCAGGTGCGGGAGCATAGCTTTGAAAGCTTGTTAGGCGCAGAGAACGCCAAAGGAACGCCATGCCTGCAAGCAACTTTCTTGAGTTGATGGGTGACCTCATGTATATAAGGGACCACCGCAGGCCTTCGCGTTTCACGTTCGGCGGCCGACCTTTTTGCGGTTTTTCTTCTCTGAATCCGAGCTTCAACCACGGCAGTCAAAAGCGACATAGGGAACCCAGCTGCTAGAAGTCGGCTGATCTGATTATCAAAACTTTCTTGCATCTTATGCACACACGAACTCTTAAGAGCCAATTCCATACATGACGACGCAGTGCCTCTTTTAACAATCTTCGAGTGCACAGCCTTAAAGGACAAAATTTCCTTTTTCGCACGGGGTTGATACGCCCAACACACATGACGTTCACTGAACTCAAGCTTAACATGAACTGGAATACATTGTTTTATGGAGACTCGTGGGTAAACACAAGAGCTTGTCCATGTACCTTAATATCATCTACAACCTTATTGATCGTATCCTGGTAGGACGAGTTAAGCGATAATAATACCAAAAAATCATCGACATATCTAAAAACTTTTAAAACTTTCCGCTCAATAAAACAATGGTCTAAAGAATGACCCACACTAGACAAAAAATTTCAACAAGAAAGGGAGCAACACATGACCCAATACAAATACCATTCCGTTGTAAATATAGTTGGTCATTAAAAACAATAGAAGTAACTCTAAGGTAATATTCTGAAAGACATAGAAAATTACCCACTGATAGTCCAGCATGATTCTGGAACGAGATCGTACCCCTATATTCAATGCATTCATGTACCGAAGACTGACAGACAGACAAGAAGGATGCCAGGAAAAAATAGGCATTTTGTCTGAGGTTCCTCTCTGTATGAAGCCATTTACAATGATGCCAGCTAAATACAAGAAGTGTGTGGTCCCGATGAATGGACACCTTCTCCCAGCTGCAACTCTTAGTTTGGTAAGATTTCGAGGCACTTGTACCTCAAAGAGAACTCCGTGATCAATAAAAAGCGCAGGCAGCCACTATAACAGATTTCGTTGACAGTGAGTTGGTCCTAGAATATGAAACTTTGTGGTGCATGCATCGAATTTGCCTCTTCAATAAAATGGCTATTGATTGGCTACTGTCGATCTGTACAATAAGCGCAGCACACATACGGCACAGCACGCATGCCTTGGGCCTCAGTCATACTGTGTTAAATGTGTGGAAATACAACAAATTAATAAGACAAGCTCTCTTTATCACCTTACGTTACGAAGGGACTTGTCGATGTTACAGTGCAGAGCATGAACATTTTCTTAGGAGAAGGGTTCTGGCTATTTATGGAATTATATTGCCACGTGGTGGTGACGTTGAAGAACACAGTAGCAATACGGTGAAATACAAAACTAACTATAATTGGGGGAAGCTATGCCCACAAGAACAGGCTACACTTATAGGCAACGATAGCGGCGAATACAGTCGGCAATCGTCGAAAATCTGATAAACGAGTCAAGCGCGTCGGCTTTTATACATAAATCGCCGAATCTTCCAGATTAATCGCTGTGACCCACGTGTCTTCCACAAAGTATTACACTATTCGCTTCGCGCATACATGCAATCAGATCACACAAGGTTCGGTGACAGACAGCGGATAGAACCATCGATAACATTCCAGAAACTTCCTATACATGCAGGCGCGTCCTGCGCTGCGGGATAATAACATTTGTTGAGCGGTGAAGTGTGGCCACCCGAGCAAGATAAACATGTACACGTGTCAATACGCCCCTCTTAAGAAGCATCGACCCGATGCTGCAAACAAACGAAAGTAATAAACAAAACACCCGTAGCAACGAAACAATAAACTAAGGCAGTTCGTCAGCGTGCGTAAAAGGGCTTAAGACGCACCACGTGGATCACTTCAGATCGCGCGCGGCGCCGCTGTGAATGCAGAATGCCGTCTGGCACGACCGCATAGTCTAGTGCGCCAAGAGAGAGAAACAGAGAAGGGAAGAAGGAAAGACAGGGAGGTTAACCAGAATGAGTCCAGTTTGCTACCCTACACGTGGCGAGGGGAATGGGGAGTGAAAGAGAGAGAGAGAACTTAGGTGTAGGATGTGTATAGTCAGGCACTCAAGTCTGTTGACTTCAGGTAGTGAACAAGCGCTCGAACTGCTTTCTGCGCTAATGAGCTGTGAGGCCAGGCTCCCAAGATCTTCGTTTCCGTAAATGGCCTGTCATCCAGTCTAATTAAGGCACACTGGAGAGTCTCGCGTTGATTATCGAAGCGAGAACAGTGGCGCAGAAGGTGACTGACGGTCTCTTCACACTTGCACTTAGCGCACATTGGTGAATCCGCCATACCAATACGATAGCTGTAGGAGTTGGTGAATGCTACTCCTACCCACAGCTGACACAGCAGTGTTGCGTCACGTCGTGGAAGGTTCGCTGGTAATTAAGTTTCAGTGATGGGTCGCGGCTGTATAATCGACCCTTAGAGTCAATATGTCGGATGACCTTATAGGGTCCGAAATAGCGTCGCAATAGTTTCTCACTGAGTCCTTGTCAGCGTAACGGGGTCCAAACCCAAACACGGCCACCGGGCTGGTAATCCACGTAGCGCCGTCGGAGAGTGTAGTGTCGGCTGTCGGTACGCTGTTGGTTCTTGATCCGCAGGCGGGTGAGCTGTCGGGCTTCTTAGGCGCGCTGGAGATAGGTAGCGACGTCAACATTCTCTTCGTCAGTGACGTGCGGCAGCATGGCGTCGAGCGTCGTCGTCGGGTTCCTGCCGTAAACCAACTTGAACGGCGTGATCTGTGTTGTTTCTTGCACCGCCGTGTTGTAAGCGAAGGCTACTTACGGCAGGACCGCGTCCCATGTCTTGTGCTCGACGTCGACGTACATTGCTGGCATGTCGGCGAGGGTCTTGTTCAGGCGCTGCGCGAGACCATTTGTTTGCGAATGGTAGGCAGTTGTCCTCCTGTGGCTTATCTGGCTGTATTGCAGAATGGCTTGCGTGAGCTCTGCTGTAAAAGCCGTTCCTCAGTCGGTGATGAGGAATTCTGGGGCACCATGTCGCAGCAGGATGTTTTCGACGAAAAATTTCGCCACTTCGGCTAAGCTGCCTTTTGATAGGGCTTTAGCTTCAGCGAAGCGGGTGGGATAGTCCCTCGCTATGATGATCCACTTATTCCCGGATGTTGACGTCGGAAACGGCTTCTGTTGCTTCCGCTGTTCCGTTATTCAAGCCAACCTGCACTTGTCTCTCGCAGATACTAAGTTTACATGACTTGTAACCTATTTGGATATCATCCATATGTACAGAATAAAACATTCTACGTGGTATGATAGTATGGAGCGAATTCATTTTTACAAGAAATAAAGTGCAGCGCAGCACTCCACCTCGTGGCACACCAGTCTCCTGAGTACATAGACTAGACAGGACGTTACCAACCCGAACATGAAATGTGCGGTTGCAAGATAACTTTGAATGACGTTTAGCAAGTTGCCTCGGACGCCCATTCCAGCTAGATCACGAAGGATTCCGAAACGCCAAGTAGTATCATGTGCTTTCTCGATGTCTAAAAATACTGATAAGAAAAACTGTTTGTGCACAAAGGCATCCCGGATATTGGTCTCGATGCAGACAAGTTGATCCGTTGTGGATCTATGTTCCCTGAAGCCGCACTGCAAGGGATCTAGTATCTTGTTACTTTCAAGAAAATACACCAGACGCCCGTTAGTAATCTCAAAAAGCTTACATAGGCAGCTTGTTAGAGCTATAAGCCTATAGCTGCTGGCCAAAGACGGGTGCTTGCCATCTTTCAGAATAGAGATTATGACTGCTTGATTCCAGGCGGACGGGATGTATCTGGCAGAGAATATGGCGTTAAAAAGAGAGAGGAATGTTTTTTGTGCTTCGGGGTGTAGGTGTTCAATCATCACGTAAACTATTCGATCGGTTCCGGGGGCCGATTTATTACAACTATGTATTGCAGCCTGAAATTCCGCCATATGAAAAGGACGGTTGTAGGATTCATCGCTCTTGCCTTTTCGATCCAAGGGCAGTCGCTCAGCTTGTTGCTAGTATCTAAGGAATGAATCGGAGTAATGCAATGAGCTAGAAATGTTTTCAATATGTGCCCCTACAGAGTCAGCTTGGTCCTGAAGAGTATTTCCTTGCGTGTTTACTAATGGTAGAGGATGAGTTTGCCGACCTTTCTTTTATTCACTGTGTTCCAGGCTTTTATTTCATCAGTATACGAGTTAATGCTAGAAATATATCTTTGCCTGCTTTCCCTTTTGGCACGGCGCCGTGTTCTTCTACCCTCAGACTTGTTGTTGGAGAGTTTCGAAGGTTGTTCCAAGCATTATTTTGATTTCTACGCGCTTTCTTGTTGTCGGCATTCCACTATGGAACACGTCGCTTACAGTGCGATCGATTTGTTATGGGGATACATATTGACGCCGCATCAACTCTAAACGCCGTGAAATATGCCACTGCATCTTCGATAGAAAGATTACAGATGTCATTCCAAGTCAAATGTGACAGCTCTCTGTATCGTGTCCAGTCAACACAATCGACTTTCCACCGGTATACATGAGGAGAGCACTCATCACCTTTTGTTAGTTTTATGACAACGGGGAAATAGTCGCTCCCGTACGGATTCTTGATCACGTTCCACTCCAGATGCGGCAAGAGTGAACTCGATGCGATGCTTAAATCGATAGATGAAAATGTTTTGTTTGCGACACTGTAGAATGTAGGATCTTTCCCATTTAGCAAACAAGCATCTGTAGTGAACAGGAAGTTTTAAGCTAAGCGTCCTCTGGCATCACAACGACGGCTTCCCCGAAGGGTGTTGTGTGCATGAAAATCTCCAACGACAATGTAAGGTTCGGGCAGTTCATAGATAAACGTGTGAAATTCTGTTTTTGAAAGTTGGTAGTTCGGGGGGATATATACAACGGTAATTGTGATCAGCTTATTAGACAGTACCGCACGGACTGCAACTGCCTCTATGGGTGTTTTAAGCTGTAGTTGCCGGCAAGCAACACCCTTATCTACAATTATTGCCACACTGCCATACGAGGCAAGGGCGTCGTTGCGGTCTTTTAGATAAACGGCATACTGCCGGAGAAAGATCGTGCGTGAAGGATTAAGATGCGTTTCTCGGACACACAGCACCTTTGGAGTGTACCTGTGTAAAACTTCCTTAATGTCGTCTAGATTGTGGAGTAAACCCGTGACATTCCATTGTATTGTCAGTGTATCCATAATGCATGTGTTTTGTGCTGTGTGCCTAAGTAATATAGATTATATTAGCTCACGAGACCTTTCCAGGCCCCATGATACGAGATCGCTGTTTTTTCCCTGCGCGTTCGAGGGAGCTGCGCCGTTCCTTGACCGTCTGAGACGCCGGATTTGTGCTCGTATCCATCACCTCGTCTGAGGCGGTGGATACTGCCCGCGGAGCGCGCACTTTCGCTGGAGTGGTGGGCCGATCTGCATGGGCAGTGGCCCTGGGTCCAACAGGCCCGAGGGTCTGCTGGTCCTCCTTTACGGGGGCTGGTACAGCGCTGGCTGTTCCAGCCGGGGGGGGGGGGGGTGATGGCGTGACCGCCGTCACACTCCGTGTGAATTGGGCGGCCGCCGAAGGATGTAGCGCTGCCCCTCGGCGCGCCACATCGGTGTAGGATGGACTAGACTGGTTGATGGAGAAGTGTTTGCACGCCTTTTGAGAGGAAAAATTCAGTTTGACTGTGATTTCGATGATGTGTTTTTTTCTTTTTTCCAGGATGGGCAAGAACGGGAGTACGCGGGGTGATCCCGTTCACAGTTAGCGCAACGGGTGGTGGAAGTGCAAGTGCCGGACGAGTGCTCGTTTGATGTACATTTTGCACAAGTGCGCCCTCGGCAGCTTTGCGAACCGTGCCCGAACCGCTGTCACTTGAAGCATCGGCGTGGGTTAGGAATGTATGGCCTTGCACGGAGTTTGCCATATCCTGTTTCTATTGAGTCTGGTAAGTTGCTAGTTCCAAATGTGATGATTATATGCCTAGTTGGTATTTATTTGTCATCTCGCCTTATTTTTATCCTTTGTACCTTGACGACGTTCTGTTATTGCCATCCTTCTAGTAATTCACTTTTGGTAAGTTCGAGAAGGTCATCTTCCGAGATGACACTGCGCACTGTGTTCATCGACATGTGTGGGCCTACAGAAAAAGGGTAATGTCCCCAAGTGCTACAAGTTTTGAGAGTTTTTCGTATTGTGGCTTGTCGCGAACTTCGAGCAGAAGATCGCCACTTCCCATCTTCATTACTTTATAACCTGGGCCTATTGCTTCAGTGAGAGATTTCGCTACAAGAAATGTTGATATCTTTCGGACTGTCTTCGTTTTGGGCTGACTGTCGACAACGTGTTATTCAGGAAAGGACACTTTCGGTTGCATAAAGAAGTTGAATTGTTCGTCGGTGCGCCCCCTCTTCAGGGAGCGATCAGGCAATGGGGGAAAAGCTTTTGCCATAAAAATTAAAAAAGTCGGCGGCGATGGTGGCCACCCACCACCGAGCCCAACAAGGGGACGCTACAAGATCGGAAGCCTGCAGACGCCAGCCATGCATCGCCACTATAACCCAGTATAAAATACCCAAGGTTGTATAATTACACCAGGTTAACCCTTGCCGCCCAGAATACGGAAGTGAGGAGAAGTGAAGAGAAGACAGGAAAGACAATGCGACTGCCGATTTCTCCCAGGTGGGTCTGTCTGGAGGTGCCGTCTATGTGAAACAGAGGCCAAAGAGGTGTGTTGCCTCCGCCGGGGGGCCTTAAAGGTCCGAACACCCGGCATCAACTCAACCCCCAGGATCCCCCTTTCCCCAGACACGGCTAAGCCGCGCACGGCTACACGCGGCAGGGTCCAACCCTCGTGTGCTCGGGCACGTGGTGTCGCAACACACCAAACACCTGCTGACGCAGGCACCCCTGCGGGGAATGGGGCAATAAATGCACGGGTGCTAAACATTTTATTGAGATATAGTTGGATGATATTTTTCTGATGTGATGAAAGGCACTGCAACGAAGCAATAGATTGTCCCACTTGTTTCTGGACCCTACGCTGAGTTTGACTTGTATAGAAGAAAAGCGCGAACCCCTGCGATGGCCGAGCTGATGTGGCGTTGTGCTGCTTATTCGATTCCCGGCATTGGCGCAGTCATATGTACAAGTTCGAAATGCAAATACGCTGGTGTATTAAGACTTGGGCCCAAGAAACCACGGCTGGTCAAAATATTCCCGCGTCCCACCGTAAGGCGTGCCTCATAATGAGACCTTTGTTTCTTCACGTAAAACCACAAAATTAAATTTGTAATAAAGGCATGCAACTACAGCGACGCAAGTACATCATTGAAATCAGCGACGTTGTAATCTTACGATGTGCCACCTTCGACCTGTAAGCTTCAATTCCAAGGGGCAGTGCGCTTCACCGTGCCATAATAATAAAAGATTAGGCATCACACAATTTTAGCTTGACGTTTCGTGACCATTGTTTGCAAGATGTGGTATGCACGTTCTTTCACCCTATGAAAAACTTCTTCTAAGTTTTCCGACGAATCCTCCCATTCATAAAACTATTTGAAAATTTCAGTGAGGCATCATTGGTGCCATAGCATATTCTTTATCATCGAGGTGTCTAACAGACAGCCACTCATTCTTGACCTTTTTTCGTAGCAGCATTTGTCTGAATGGTATTTGTCTGTTACATACACACATTTACCTTTAACACAGTTGGTCGTGGACAGTATTCAGGTTTGTACGTCAATTTAAAGCACCAGGGGCACATGCGTAACATTTCGTGCTAAGTTTGGACGAAAAGCTCCAGCACTTTACCTCTGTGTGTGAGTACAAAAGTGCTGCCGGCAGCTCAAGTGCCCAGAAAGGCCAAGGGCATGCTGAAAGGCAGGAAAACTGTGTGCACAGCGCCGACAACGACAGCCGCCGCTGTTGCACCAGAGCCACACCTGCCGGGAAAATGCGAATGCGGTATTGCACCCGTCCCACGTCAAGCAAGCGACTGCGATGTCTTCCTTCACGGCGACTGTTTTCTCCGTTGTGAAAGGGTCCGCCAGCTCGTTTTCGGGCCATTTTCAGCTGACAAGGCAGTGCATAGAATGCGCACTAACGATCGTGTCTGCAAAGTATGACATCCCTACGCGCTATGTAAGCCGCTGAAATTTCAAGCCAAACGCCGTGCGCCATCCTCATTACGGGCTCCGCGCGGCCAGCCGCAGAGTAGAAGTCTGGCGCACAATGCGCCTAGGTAATTCGCAATACTGCGACGTCACTCACAGTGACCCTTGACTTTGACAATTAAAAGGAACAGCAGATATCGACGATGTATAATGTTTAGTGGCGCAAGGGCCAGGTATGACCACAGAGCGCCAAGAAATGGTATTGAGTGATCAATGGATAAATGACGTTAAGTAGATGTATTGTGACTGTATAAAGGCGTATGGGGCGATCGCTATATGAATGCGTAAAACATTAATAAAAGGAAAAATGATACGATCGAATAGGCAGCAGTTGCTACAAAGGAAACACGTATGGGCTCCTCGAAAGAAAGCCTCGCTGTTGAAGAAAAATTAGTCCTGGTCCGGGACTCAAATCCGGGACCACCACCTTTCCGGGGCATCAATAAATAAAATACCATCTGACCTAACCAGGTGGCCATCAGATGGCAGGATGAAGTCGAACTTATCAACAACTTGAAGCAAAGGCAAGAATTTGACAATGCTCTGCGGAAACCCGGAAGGTGTAGAGAAGTAATCAGTAAAGGGAAATTGAGACATCCACCTAATCGTAGCGATTGCTACAGAGGAAACCCATACGGGTTCCTCGAAAGAAAAGCCTCGCAGTTGAAGTGAAATTGCTACGATTGGCTCGCTGTCTCATTGTCCCTTTAATAATTATTTCTCTCCACCTTGCGTGCTTCCGCAGAATTATTACGCGAAATTCTTGCGTAAAACATGTACATGCAGTAAAACTATTACAATGACTACAGTGACGTGAGGTGTGTATATATATGTGACATGTAAGCTTAAAACATTCGGTTATGATTACTTTTCAAGAAGCACTACTGTCTCAAAGGGCCCTTGAACGCGAGGGCCTGGAAGCATGTGCTGTGGATACTCTGCTGCCACAGCGTAGGCTTCTTTCGAGATGTCGTGCTGCAAGCCGCTCGAGGGTAGAGCGTTTAGTACCCGAGCAGCCTTTAAAAAGTCTATCACTTATTTCCTGTCAAAGAGCGGGTCTTTGCTGAGAAACAATGCAGGGTGTAATGCTGTACGTTGTCTGTATGCTAAAGGAAAGTGCTTTTTTCTTTTCCATTCTACTGCGCGACATTCAAGCAAGATGTGCAGCACAGTTAGCGTTTCGCCACATTTCCCACAGACAGGAGGATCACTGTTTGTTAAGAGATAGGAGTGAGTTACATATGTATGGCCCATTCGGATGCGACTGAGAGTGACCTCTCTTCGTCGTGTTCTTGTTGTAGGTGGCTAAATTCCTGAATGTTGCTCTATTAGAGGAAGCTTGTTTGAGTGTTCTTTGTCCCATAAGCATAGCCCATAGGTCTTCAGTTCTAGAGCGTATCTCTCAAGCGCTCGTTTCTACGTCGAGCGTTCGCGTGCGTTGGCGGCGTTATACCTGGTAACTGAACGAAAGAGCACAGGCGAAAGATGGATGCGAACGCGGAGCGCAGCTGTAGATGAAAGAAGAGCACGCGAGGAGGAAAGTGGGCCAGGAGGTTACAGGGAAAGCGTGAGGGGGAAGTGGAGGAGGAACGGAGGGGGAACGGCCTGCGCATGTGCATGTTTCCATATAGACGACGCTATATCGCAGCCCTCGTCGCCGCACAGCTCGTCTTGCGCGTCACTACGCTGTGCTTCGCGCGCTTTCGTTCCATCAATGACGAGAGCAGCCCTTCGTCACAGGGAAGTCGTGCCCCCCGTGTCAGCGGTGGCAATATCCAAGGGAGCGTCACATCGAGCTTTATTCGCAGCCGTTCGCCATCACCCCTTGCAGGAGCAGTGATCCCCGCCACACACGCTGGTACCAGAGGCGTAGCCGAAGAATGGGGGTGGTGGTTATTGGGCTTCAGCCTCCCTACTTCCCCGAAATTTTTTTGTGCCTTCATGGCCCGCCGACCAAAACAACCCCCTACGCAGGAAATCATCCTGTATTTCGTCTAGAATGCATTTTTCACGCCCGAAAAAATATTTCAGCGCGAACATTGTGAACTAGGGCTGTATTTCATGGCAACGCCCATGCACCTGGAGTCACATGACGCAAGGAGCCCCATCCGAGCACAAAGTTTCAAGGGCATTTTGATGGCGAACGGGCTCGTCGCGGTATCACGCGGAGGGCGCGATATCTACGGAATGTATGCATTTCAATTCCGAAATTTTATGGGTGTAAGTATCCTATAAACTTTTGATGCGAAAGCTGCATTGACACTTCCAAAGTCGTGATTCAGCTTTTCAATTCCCAATCTTTGTGGGTTTATTGTTCTTATAAACATTTGACGTCACAGGTGCATTGACTATTCTAATGTCGTACATCGGACCATCCAACGAGACAAGCCAAACCAACACGCTATCAGACAAGTAGACAAAGTACGCAGCGAGGTCCGATGAGAAGAAGCATCATGATGGTTCATTTGTGCCTTCATGTCACAGAAAGTAACATCAACATTTTTTTTCACATGTGCCAAAGCATCCATGTCAAGACGCTAAAGCCAGCAAAGGTAACTACGTTCTTATTTATTTTTTCCACTTTGACTTTCATTCGCGAGGACCACATTGAGCCTCTTCAATTTTCTTGTTCTCGCTAGCCGCGGGCTGCCAGAAACAGCCAGATGTCATGCGTTTTTCGCCTATTGCTCTGACCAACGTGCGGCGGACTTCAGTGCGCGTTCGTTTTTCTCTGGCCGAGTGGATTTTGGCCTGACAGAGCTTTGGACGCTTTCTGGCTAACAGACAAGAAAAAGAAACAATGGTCGCTCGCCTCCATTACTGTGGGGCTTGATGGATTGCTATGCGTTTGCTTGAGGGCATCACCTTCCTTTCGATGTTACCGCAACCTCACCGGAAAGTCTTTTGTCTCGCCAATGTAAGATAAGGAGGAGCAGGCATATGGTCCTCTGGGGACTAAGCATTTCGCGTTTTTTTCGATATTACTTTGGTAGCAATATTAGGTGCCCAAAATAGGCATTTTATTGTGGCCAACATGCCTTCCTCTGCGTTTTTTTAAAAGTTTTGATGCCTCCGATTCACAAAAGAACAACAAAAGACATTGCTGTGGCACAGCGAATTGTCGCATGGTGAAAGTTTGATTTTGTTACTTCTTTTGCGGAAAGTAATGGGCCACGGAACTCATCAGTTGCTGGATACTCTCATACCATTGCGACAGCAATTATATGGGCACTCAAGGCGTCTTCCTGTAGTCGCCGTCATGTTCCCTATGAAGTCTAAGGGCGATAACATCGTTACCGCACGTCGCATGCTGTATGTGCGAGTGAAAGCGTAGGCGGTGGGGATGGGGTGAGCCGACGATGGTGGGTCAGTATTGTGTGCACGACGGAGAAAAGCAGGGAGGAAGCGCGCCGCCTTCCGTCGCGCGCGATGCATCGAAGGCGGTGGAGGGGGGGGGGCTTAGGGTTTTGTGATCTGGGATTCTGTGATGGCCGCTACTGCTCTTCTCAAGACTGGCGGCCCTTCAGGATGCAGGATGCTCACTATCCCTGCACCGGCGCACGTAGGGTTCCCGGGCAATGAAGAGGCAGACACTCTCGCAAAGAGCGCCCGCCACTCAAGCGTCCCCCTCAGCCCTGCTGTAACAGCCGCGGACTTCGCAAGACACAGGCTGCGCCGGCACATCATCACCTGCCATCCGGATAAACGGGTATCCCTGGGACGGCCTACACGGCCTATTCCAGAGCACGGCCTGCCACGAAGGGGTACCTCGTTGTTTCTCCGACTGCGGGTTGGCTGCTACTGGACGGCAGCCCACCGGAACCGCCTTGGGAAAGCCACCTCGCCAGCCTGTGCCTCCTGCGGTGACCCAGAGACTCTGGTGCACCTTCTGCTGGCCTGCCCTGCTCACCTGCAGCGCCGGGGCCGACTTCTGCGAGAGTTCTCCGGCCTGGGGCTCCCATGTTCACGACAGGAAGACATCCTCTTCCCCAGTCGTAATCAGCTACCAGCCTTCCTAAGTGTCGTCGAGTACCTCGACTCGTCGGGGCTCTCGGCGAGACTCTAGGAAATTTCTTCAAAGACGAATAGCCTAACGGCTATTGACCACCTCGGGCCTCCTGATCCGCTTCAACTTCGCTTCTGCTATTCTTGCTTCGCTTCCCTGGCCATTGCATATGTACAAAAATGTAAACAAGGTTCTTGAACGAAAAAAATTCATTAAAATATTTGTCCTCAACTTGTTCATTTCATGGCCTTTACGTTTCTCATATCAGCGGCATGCACTGCTTTGCTGGTTTCGAACTGATATAGTTCTAAAGTTCATGTAATATATTCTTTACTTATTAAATAGACAAAAACGTAGGAGCATGGATATCAGTTATTTCTGGCGCAATGTTTGGGACATACGAATATATTCTTCTATGAAAGACAAATATTTTGCTTGTATTGACAGCGCGTAGCGTCCAAGAATTTGTTTGCAGCATCTTTGGCAATGGCAATGAAGTCATTATTCATGTATTTAATCCCTCGACAAATTCTGTAAGGAGAAGGCCGATCTGCAACCTCTAGGCTTTATTTTCTTATGTGCATTTCTAAAATCTTCATTCCGCTATGCATGGCAGACACCTTTTCCTCGGAGCGCCATTAGTTTGTGGAATACATTGTAAAGCAATATTTATGAAAGCAGTAAAGCAGCCAGCCGCATCATCTATACTAAAATTATCCAATGTGTTTCGGGGCAGATGGGCCATTTGCTTAAACTTTTCCCAGTTTGCAGATGCTACTTTCCATCGAGGGGCACATGATGGAGGGTCGGGTTCTTTCGTAGTTGTGAGAAGGATAGGGAAGTGATCACTGCCATAGTGGTCCTTCACATTCCAATCTAAGTGGCGCACTAACGTCGCAGATGTTATGCTTTGGGGTAGAGAGCTGCCTGTGTTATTTGCGAGGCCATAAAATGTTGGTTCCTTCTTCTTTAACAGGCAAGTGGTTCCTTTTAAAAACTGCGTTAAAGTCGCCAACCAGTATATGTGGTTCAGGCAGTTCATCTAGTAATTCCTGCAGTTATGTTTTACAAGGTCAATAATTAAGGTATGTGGAGAGTAGAGACTGTAATTATTTTCCAACCACTACGGCAAGAACTTACTCTGCCTCAAGAGGCGTTCGGAGTTCTAAAGCCCCACATGCTGAATTCTTATCGACTATAATTGCTACGCCGCCCGACGTGGTACTAGCATCAGAGCGGACTGTGCGGAAAAAAAGCGTGCTGTTGTAGAAAGTTTTCTTATGTACTTTAAGTGTTTCTGAAGCGCAGAGCACCTTTGGCTTCAGTTTATATTAAGAGTTCCCTAACATCATCAAGATTGCGGAGAAGACCTCTGGCATTCCATTGAAGTATGTGCGTCAATGTTGAAAGAGTTGTGTGCTGTATGTCAGAGGGAAATATGAGCTTAGTTGAGAGAACCCTTCAAGGGCACTGTTATGCGGAGTTCCTGTTTTGGCGCACTTCAAAGAGCTGCGCCATCCCTTCGGCATCTGCGACGCCGATGCACTGGGCGAAGTGTCCGTCACACTCACTGAGGCGCTGGATGCCCGCTCGCGGGATACCCTCGCTCGTGTTTTGGGCCTTTGTGTGCGAACAGAGCCCGCATGCTCAGACACCTGCAGGCACTCCACTGGTGGCGGAGCACTGCTAGCAACCTCCGCCTGGGGGGCTATCGGTGCGTTGCTGCCGGCACACTGCATGTGGTCCGAGCGGCCACCAGAGGCCGCGGTGGCACCACCCCCTGACGTGCTGCTGCGACATAACTTGATTCTTGAAATGGGGAGAGGCGTTTCCGCGCCTCTTTAAACGAGATGTTCTCTTCGTATTTGAAAGCGAAGATGTCCTTTTCTTTTTTAGAGGATGGACAGGACCGGGAGTCTGCTGCAGGTCCCTCTTGGCAGTTTGCACATTAAGGTGTGTTTCCAGGTATCTTGCAGGAGCGAACTTGGGAGCTACATTTTGCGCTGGTTAATATCAATCTCTGCACCACTGCGAGCCATGGCGAGTTTCTAACGAATAAAGCATCGGTGAGGTTTGGCGATATGTGGTCTTACGCGGATTCTAGTGCATCCAGTTCCGATAGCTTCATGAAGTGTACTAGAGGCAAAGATCAAGATCAGGTGTTTCGTAGGCATTTTTATGCTGTCACGTCGAAGTTTAATTGTTTGCACATTGGTAACATCCTGCTCCTTCCATCCTTCAAGAAGCTTCGTTTTACTGAAATCCAGTGGGTCTTGCTCCCATATGACACCGCTAACAGTGTTTAAGGAACGATGCTGCGTTACTGTCACAGGAATATCTCCGAACATCACAAGTTTCGACAGTTTCTCGTACTGAAGCTTGTGGCGCACGTGAAGGAGGGGTAACCACTTGCCACCTTGGTTAACTTGCAGCCTGGCCCTGTCGTGTCTTTTAGGCATTTGGCCACAAGAAATGGTAAGAGAGTTCTTACAGTCTTGTCGAGTTTTTCACTATGTGTCACGTGGAATCTCGGAAAGGTTTCTTTGATATGGCTGAGGAAAGTGAACGTTTCTTCAGCGCATCCTCTTTTTGAAAGAGAACGATGAGGTAGATTGGTGAAAGAAGTTGAAGCCACAAAGGAGGAGGAAATAACTTTAATGTGTCCTGAGGAACCCCTCCCCACCCACTCTTGCTTTATTGGGCGGCAGGGGTCGCGGGCCGCACCCACGTTGGGACGGGAAGCCCGTGAGCCTCCGCGCTTTCGTGAGCCCTCTGGACGGCCCGGAGCTGGGTCTGGTGGTTAATATTTTTCTGAAGCGATGGCAGCCACCCACTAGGCTGCTCAACAAGAGGATGCTACAACGCCTTTTAACAAAAAGAGTTGCACGCGCAATATAACCCAATATAACATTCCCAACGTTGAATATATTACACCAGGCTAACCCTCGCCACCGGAAAATAGAAAACGTGAGATAAAATAAGGAGACAAGAAAGATGATCAAGAAAATAAAGTAGTTAAATGAAGTGGAGAGCGACCGGAAAAGGTGACTGCCGATTTCACCCGGGCAGGTCAATCCTGGGTTGCCGTCTACTTGAATCTAGGGCCAATGGGGCGCGTTGCCACCGCCAAGGGGACTTAAGCGTCTGGACACCTGGCATCGGCTCAGCCCCCAGAATTACTTTTTTCCCGGACATGGCTGAACTGCGCGCGGCTACACGCGGGAGTGTCCACCCCTCATGTGCTCGGGTCCATGGTGTCGCAACACACCAAACGCCTGCGGACGCAGACGCCCCTGTGAGGTATAGCAGTTATTCATTTGATCTGTTGCTTCAATACACGAATTAGAGTTTACAGAGGTAAGAAAACATGAAATTTGAATGTTAACGTGCCTTTGTTCTACTTCATACCGTAGCAAGAGCGATATAGTTCCGTTTCGTCTGCTTGTTCCAACGTCGTGCTGTCGCATGCGCAGAGAATGAAACTATGTCATTTTCTACCCTATTCCTGCACGCGAGCATGCTCTTTGACCCGCTCGCGTGTACCTGAGTGTTCATGTGGCACTGACTTATCATACCGCTTGTCTGGTGCCAGCGGTACAACAACGCGGTGTGTCGCGGTAAGTATCCATGAGCCGGACTAGACTCTTCAAACGTGCGCGCACTGAGGGATTCATTTCGCAGAAGCAGTCAGACAACAATGCAGGTGTGTTCGTGCACAGCTTGCAAGATTACAAATGAAAATGAAAATGAGCTTGCAAATGAAACAAGTGGAACAGCTCGCGGATCCGCGCGAGAGACCGTCACCGAACTGCGCCGTACTGTAAAAATGCTGTTGTGACCGAGCACCTGCAAACGATTGCGCTCCGACCACCGGCGCCGTACCTACACACTCCCCCCCCTATGTAACCGAACGGGACACGGGGAACGATTCAAGTGTGCATCGCGACAGTCTCTATGCTTCTATCCCGATCAGGTTCGGCGAACGGGAGTTCAGTGAACTGCCACAATCTTAGAAGCGTTGCCAGAGATGACGGCGGTTTTCAGCACTCAACCTTGACATTTCTGCGCTGTCAACTGGACCTTGATCATTGACAGGGGAAAAGGTACCCGCTCAGTTAAGTGCGTGTCCGCGACTTATAATGATCCTATGAAGGTTCCAGGATTGATGCGATCCTGATCACCACTGGCAGCCTTCAGAATTCCACAGAACTGCTGACCCTTGCCGTGGAGACCGGTGTTATGCAACTGGGGTTTCCCCTGCTTCGACGAAAGAGGAGAGCGCCGAAGAATACGTCAGCACGGGTCTTGCCTCGTTCCTGCCGACGATGGGACGCCCAAAAGGACTTAAGACAGAGCCGGCCCATTATTAGGGAGAGAGTCGCCACCAGCCGCCTCGGCGGTCTGGTGCGCTTTTTGGCTCCGCTACTTGTATGCCAGGGTCTGTTCACTGAGTTCCTTCAAACATGTAAATAGGTGTATAAAGTTTTTGTTCCGTACCTGAACTTGTCCTGATGACTGCCCCGGCACGACACCAACTCGACATCATATAGGCCACGATAACCCAGCCTCAACATTATATAAGAATTCTGTTACGCGGAAACTAGAAGACAAAGTCTATTTCCAGCTGCCCTTTGAGGTACCTCCTCATTCGTTCTCATTCTTGTAGGATATCCGCCTGGCGCAAGTGCGTTATTGAGCTAATTGAATTTCTCAAAGTAAAATGTACCACAAAATTCATAATGTACGATGTAGGTATAACCTACATGCATGATAGCATCGGATTCTAACTCCAATATGTCAGAAAACAATTCTGTTACGCGAAAACTCAATCTCATACCCCTTTTCCAGCTGCCGTTTTATTGCGATAGCTACTATGTGGTCAATCCAATCGCATTCCTGCCGTTGGCATCGCCGTGAGATTCTGTATGAAGTCTAAGGGCGATAAGATTGTCGACGCACGCCGCGCGCTATATGCGCGAGTGGGAGCGTGCGAGGGTCAGCCGGCGCCGCCTCAATCTCGCGCACGAATGCGCGCGTCGTCTCCGTCAGCTGCAATGCTCCAGGGCGAGGGTGGGGCGCGTTCTCCTACACGTGACCCGCGCCTCCGTGCATGGCCTCCCGGGGCGCTGTTTCTTGAAAGCCATCTGCGACGTTTACAAATCCACCGGGCGCAAAAGGAGCTGACGATCGCGGCTCAATCCCACGCGTCATGTATGGAGCAAAACAAGGCGTGGAGGCAGCGCGGAGGGGCAGACGGGGGGGGGGAGGGGGCGGCTTCGCGCGGGCCGTATCTTGAAAGGTATCTGCAAACGGCTAATAACTTTGCGCTTGCGTTGAAGCGATAGACACCACGAAGCTGAATTCGCTCGATATTATTGCCGCGCTTGCTCGCACCAACCTTTCGACAGCGCCTGTCCGCGCTCATCGAGCGTGATGTGATCATGTTAGCTTGTGCGCGCTGACACCATGCTTATTAATTTAGTTCGTAAGCGAATGTTTCCAAGTTTAATGGGCCAATAAAACTACTATCCCTATTTCGTAAAGCTGTGTCCTAATTTGCTACAACAATCGGCCCTTCGCCTTTACGGCGAAACTAACCTGCCCTGGTTGCTCAGTGGCTATGGTGTTGGGCTGCTGAGCACGAGGTTGCGGGCTCGAATCCCGGCCATGGCGGCCGCATTTCGATGAGGGCGAAAAACACCTCGTATGCTTAGATTTCGCTGCACGTTAAATAAGCCCAGGTGGTCGAAATTTGCTCAGTCCTCCACTACGGCGTGTCTCACAACCCCGTAATTTTTCTTTCCGGCGAAAATGCGACTTTTTTTGGATGAGCACTACACGAATACACCCGACCAACTACACGATGTAAAATAGCGCGGACCTTGACGCGTTCGTGACGCGATCCTCCGGCTCATGTATTGGAGAACGCAGGCAAGGAACTTTGCTTGCGGTGACTAGACGGGGGCAAGCGGTGCGACTGTCTCTCTCGACAGTGAAGCTCGCATCCTGAAATCACGGTCTCTCGACACTTCAAACCATTATATATCTACTAATAATGAAAAAATTTTAAAAATTCTTGCGGTAGAACGCACCCTAGAGGGCATGTAACAATGTACAACGTATAACTAAAATAACTATACCGTAAGTCTTCTGAGGGGGCCCTCTGAAGAAAGCCTTTGGGTCGTTCGGCTGTTTCGTGGTTGGTAAGTGGTCAGTAGTCGTTCGATGTTTGGTGGTCGGATTCGACGAGGAAAACGTTTGTTCTCTTTCCTTGGTTCACTCGTTTGTCTGGGCTATTTGCTTACATTGATAATTATTGATCGTGGTTAGCGTACGTAGTTTTTCTTTATTCGTATTAACTCTGTATTGAAGAGCATTGCTCCACTCGATAATTCAACTCGACTCGAGAAATCAATGACAGCGTGTCCGCTGGGCTAAGTAATAAAAATAATAATTCAGAACATTCGGTGCCAGAATTACGCCATTATTATTAGGCACGCCGTAGTGGAGCATCCGTACTAATTGTGACGACCTCGGTTTTGTCACCGTCCACCTAAACGTGAGTACAAGAGTGTTGTTACATTGCTTTCTCATCGAAATGCGGCCGCCTCGACCAAGGATAGAACTTGAGGCATCGTCCTTCGCAACGCGAAGGCAGCGCAGCGGGTTCTCCTCGACTGATATGGTAAAATAACTCTTTAGTAACACTGCTGGGTTCCTCCTGATCTTTTTTTTTTCGGAACCAAGGCAACCAGGCGAATTCGTTGCCTTCTTGAATGCACTAGGATAAAAATGCCCTTTACAAACATGTTTTCGTTCCAGGCCCCATTGAGAAGTGTATTGCAGCGGAATGTCAGGAAGCGGGGGAAGGCGGATAGGGCTTGATGAAGAGCATCAAGTCGAAGTCAATTTGCCAACAATCGCGTTCTATTCTCCGGGACGTTCGATTCTGAAAGCGCGTCGTGGCTTAAAGCAGTTAAAGCACAGGAAAGAAGCTCGTATGATGATTTCCCAACTGTCTTCATGCAGGCACGGTTAAACGCGAGCATGAATCCTCCAAGGTCCCCACCCGTCGCTCAGTCTTGGGTTCACACGGCGCAATGTATCGCTGATTCAGCTCGCAGATGAGTGTCACGACGCTGAGATCCAATGAATCGCACTGCTAGGAGTTCGTCGTCGGCGTCTTTGCGTGTGGTGTCGTTCCGCGGCACTGAGCGCATAAAGGTCGTCTTCCACCTGAATCAGCTGTCCATAGTTATTTGGCTTCGTTGTAACCAAACTGTTGAACTGCTAGTTTGTTGTAAGCGGGAAGGTCACAGTAGGCTTGTTACAAAATAATTGGATGAAGAAAGGACGCATCTTCAATGTCAGAGCCTGCTGTGTGGCAGTTGCAAACTAAATCGACTGTTGGAGTGACCCAGTAGAGGATAAAATATTTTCCAGTAGTGTGGGCGTGATACATTGGAAAGCCCTGTGCAGACTTGGGGATATGATTGGTTCTTAGGCATACAGCATGCAAGTTAAGCAAGCATACTCAGAAATGTTTCGTATTAGCTGTGTATTGTAACGGTGTTAGAAAAGTGTCTCTGGTTATCTTAGCCCTACGGCTGAAGCTATGACGTAACGCAAGTACTTACTGCATTTGTATTCAAGACTTTGAGGCCTGGGAATGCACTGCTGACTTTCTTTATCAGTTCCTGTGACGATATCATAGTATTGTCGGGAAGCAGGAATTGGATTCGGCAACCTTTGCCAAACTTGTTCTTGAGATGCTGCAATGTTCCCAGGCAGACCATTGTGCCTTCAACCATAATGCACATCCGGTCACAGGCGACCTCGCACTCTTCCATGCATCAATGGAATGTTTAAAGAGGCTGCGTTACAAAATATTGGAGAGTGCCACATTCAGTAAATACGCATTCTAGAGCTGCCGCTGAAAACAGTTAAATTCCAGAAACTATAGCATTAGTACTATACAGTGAGAAATGAGTAAGTGTTGTTGACTAATCATACTAAAGTTTATCAGTTACTGCGAACTAACAGGTTATGTAGAAAAATAGACTGATGCGACGATGCCAGCTTAAACCGCAATTACAACAGCACCTAGTTTAAATAAGTTGTTGGAGGAGCTGAAATTACTTCGTTCTAATCATTATAAAGTCATCATCATCATCATCATCATCATCAGCCTGGTTACGCCCACTGCAGGGAAAAGGCCTCTCCCATACTTCTCCAACTACCCCTGTCATGTACTAATTGTGGCCATGTTGTCCCTGCAAACTTCTTGATCTCATCCGCCCACCTAACTTTCTGCCGTCCCCTGCTATGCTTCCCTTCCCTTGGAATCCAGTTCGTAACCCTTAATGACAATCGGTTATCTTCTCTCCTGATTACATGTCCTGCCCATGCCCATCTCTTTTTCTTGATTTCAACTAAGATGTCATTAACGTACACTACTATAAATGTAACAATGAGGCTTTGAAGGAATTTTCCCTTACTTCATTACAACTATTATTTTCTTGTAACTTGTTTCATCTTAACGAGATTTGACTATGTGGCGCGGTTGTAAGGTCGTGGGATAGCGGCGCCGTTAGCGCTCTCGCTCAGGAGCTTTTTCGAATGCTCAAGCCTCATTAACGAGATATACTAAGTGCCCATTCTTCTCTACTTTGTTTCTATCCGTGCAATATTTTCTGATAAACTGCCATAATTACAATACTACGGTCAAGCTCTAAAGGAAACTTCCTGTCTTTCCTAGAATCCTCCTACGCTCTCGATTCGTCCTTGGAGCGCTGTTGGTGCTTGTCCGTCAGCAATGAGCTTGGCAGTTTCAAACACAAGAGGGAGCTTTTAGCTTGAGGCCAACTCCAATGGCGCCTATTCAAAGACGCGTGAAACGTGTGCGGGCATTTATTGTTCACTTCTCCCTAATCTGCAGGTTATCCTCATCACATGTGATGCCTTCATCTTCATCGGGCGTGTGTGTGCATCATCAGCGTTGACTGTGCCTGGGCTCCTTCGCCGTGTCTCCTGGGCTCAATAAAGGTCGGCCCTTACTGTGACACGTAGAACTATTTTTAGACAACCCCTGCGCTAATTTGAATGCCATTTTTCGCATTAGATATGTATGTTGCAATTATATTTACTGTAGTAGGAATTTTGATTAAGGGTTTGAGACGCTTTGAAAAAAAAAACAGAACAAAGTGCCTAAAGCTACGCTGGACGTACGCGCGCATGATGCAATTTGTTGCCTTAAAGGTAGTGCTGAATGGCAGATCCTTCAGAAGAATGCTCTTGCGCAACCGAATTCCGCAAAGCTTCACCGTGTCTTCAGAATACAGTCATTCAAATGCGTACAGAGCTACTTATCGTACACGCATAAGTTCCGTTGTCATATGTACTACCGAGGAACATGCACAAACAAGAGGAAGGAGTGCATGCCGTTGCCCATTGCGACGGCAATCCGGGCTAGCGCGGCGGAGGATTCGCTATTCCAACGAAAGAGGTGTTATGAAGTGCCTCTAGTTCCTATATACGTTATAGGATAAGAGTTCAGAGGAAAATGCAAGCAAAGCGTAGAAGAGATGCCCGGGAAAACACCAAAATGAACAAAATGTAATGCGACGAGAACTAAAAAATGTTGAGGCAATCAGTGGTATAACACTGAAAGAACCCTCAGACAAGCTTCAGCGGTGGCGTAGAGTTAAAATGTCCGTCTGCTACACTAAGGCCTAGCGTTATATTGCTCCCCCTTACCACCCCTCTTCCCGGAGAACACCATCTATACAGCATCCACTACTTTAAGCAGATGAAGTACCACCAAAATATGAGTGTGTATGTTCTAGTGACATGGCCGAAAAGGTTTTTAAACGTGTCCATAACCACGACCGTCTTATACAACGCGGTAACTTGCGCTACCAAATTTTAATGCCACCCCCCTTTTTTTATTATGTGCCTTGCGGCACGATTAAAGCAGTCACCCGAAGAAAAAGCGTCATGACGGACCTGCTTTCAGAATTAAAGCAAACGATAGGACGATGGTCACACGCGCATGTTCACGAACGAAAACTGAACGCGACTTGAGGAGCAGTCCGCGGAGCTAGCTGTATGGATAAAAGTTGTTCTTCTATGCTTTCGTTAGTTAAGGATTCTGGTAATTTGTGGATTGCAGTTTTGACTTCGACATATTCGCATTTATGAAATGCTGCTACACGAATGAATTCCCATCAGTCACTTACTTGCTCAGTCACTTACTTGCATTGCTCTATTTGTGACAAGCACGCGTTGGCATAGTATCGCGTCGAGAGTCACTAGATAGAATGCACTTTTTTGCTGTGAAAGCGCACAGCAACGCTATGGAAGATCTGGCATTTATTACGGCAATGATGAGCAAGCTGCCAGGCACCACACAGAGAATGAGCGCTGACGTGAGTGAGGCACGTATTTAGCTGTTCAGCGTGCTTGTGCCTGACAATGCTAACACATTGCTGCCCACGATCAAAAAAGGTTCACATAGGTGATCATCGTTGGTAGCAGCATCAGATAGCGCATGAAACCTTTTGTCTTCGTTTCCGTCACCCATTTCGCCCTGTTTCTTACCTCAGTCTCATCGTCCTGAATGAACGGCTTGAAGTCTATCGTGCCTACATAGTTCAGCAACTGGTGACGAATGTACCTGCTCTCAGGGTCGCTTTGATACTCTAACACTACCTGATGCGCTGGCAGTAGTAGTGATGCGGTAGTCGCTGCTTGCGTCCCAATAGGATAGCAAGCTGTCAATCACCCGACGGGGTGCAGGAGCTCAGCGCAACGGAAACCTGGCTGATCGTGTGACATATCTTCTAGTAGCATCGTCAGGCTCCAGTTACATCCGCTTCGTTTTCCTCGTGCCTCCCGAGTTCTTCGATCTTAGCAGAGATTTCAGAGGAGATTTCGGAGATTTCAGCTATCTTTGTCATCAAGGTCATCTAGGGCGACTTACAGGTCAGTATGCGTCGATTGACTTGCTTGCATAGCTTCGGTGGTGATGGCTCGCATAGAGATGCCTGGAATGATGCCACGCTGACTGCACAGTGAGTTCACGATCTGCTTTGGAGACGGCGGTCTCCTCCCCTGCTTTTATTTCCCTTAATGCATAGTACAAAGTGACTACATGTTCGCATGCTGCGACCGCTCGGTGCGACTCCTGTATTATAAGGCTGTGACGAACATAACGTCCAACGTACCCCTGCAACGTATCCCTGCAACGTATCCCTGCAAAGCATTTGATAATGTCTGTCATAAACTTATACTTTATAAGCTAAGTCAGTTGAACCTTGACGCTAACATCCTGAAGTGTATTGAATGCTTCCTATCTAATCACTCTCAATTTGTAACTGCAAACGGCCATAACTCCCCGCTTCGAAGCGTAACTTTCGGTGTACCTCGAGGTTCAGTATTCAGGACTCCTTTGTTTCTTATTTATATTAATGAATTCCCTTCCTCACTATCATCTAACATTCACGTATTTGCTCTAGATTGTGTGATCTTTTGTGAAAGAGCTAATTCAGAGGATGCTAACCCCCTTCTGTATGATCTAATTAGTGTAGCTAACTGATGGAAGTATTGGGTAATGGAAGCAAACGATGGCAAATGTAAAGTGATGCGTGTATCCCGAATAACAGATTGCATGCATACATATTAGTTAAATAATGTTCCCTCGGGATTAGTCCACTCTAATAAATACCTAGGTGTGCATTTCTCTGCTAATTTATATTGGATTGTTCATACCCACTACGTAATCCGCAATGCTAACCTCACGCTTCGCTACCTCCACCGTAACTTTTCAAGAGCCCCTTCATCCCTAAAAATGCTTCTTTATACTACTACCCTTATACGTCCGAAACATATATATATATATATATATATATATATATATATATATATATATATATATATATATATATATATATATATATATATATATATACCTACACGTGGGCAAAGGTCTTGTGTTTCATAATGGTTGTCGATAGATTTCCTTTATCTTCACCACAATCCAGACAAGTTCTGTGGTGAATTATGCAAACTGCGGTGCCGTGAAGCATACTGGGATTGAAAGGGGGCTCTTTTCAACTCTCACGGGGACTATAGTCAGAGTCCCTAATTACACAAGCGCGTACACGTTGTCTCCGGTACAGGCTGGCATTCAGAGGTTTTTCAGGTGTGGTGTTTTCAGCTGTTGTTTTACCTTCACAATTCCTCACTGTTAGCGCTCTCTTTACGCAGCCCCTCGCGAACAACGATAAAACCAACTAATAAACCCAGCTATTCGCTGCAATGCGTAATTGTTGTCGGCAAATGGGCTTTACTGCAGCATTAGGTAGTATACAGTGAAACGCTATCAGAAAAATATTTTTAACTCAGGTAAACACATTGCACTTCCTCATGTCGCGATGTTCGGTGTCTCGCGGGTAGCCAGAATATATATATATATATATATATATATATATATATATATATATATATATATATATATATATATATATATATATATATATATATATATACATATATTGTGAGACGAGGTTTAGGCAGCCAGTCTCTTCTTTATTCTCCAGAGTGAGAGCCCCACCACCAGGGTCCAAAACGGTGATGATGAGTATGTACAGGTGAGAATATGAAGCGTATGAATAATGCTCACACTAATTTCCCCGCACGCGCAAGCGGCCAGCCAGGCCGCGACTTAGCCAGGAGGGGAACGCCGAACGAATCGTTTTAGGCGCAAAACGTGAATGATCTCCGAACCACGACAACGATGGTCGGAAGAAACGTCTACGGGAGTAACGCTATAGTTCACGGGGGATGTTTGTTCGTTAATAATATAGGCTCCAAGAAAGCGGGATTCAAACTTCTCGCACAAACCGGGTGTACGAATGGGCGTCCAAAGGAGCACTTCCTCTCTAGGACGAAAGGAGACGTCGCGACGAGCGATGTCGTAACGTTGCTTGCGATCTAGCTGACTGACTTCTGTGTTGAAGCGAGCACGTTGACGGCATTCCTCAAGTCTCGAGACGAACTGTTCGGGTATACTGGCCGAGGTGTTAGTTGGGGAATTGAAGAAAGCGGCGTCGATGGTGAATGTCGGGGAACAGCCGTAAACTAGGTAGAAAGGTGAGTATCCCGTAGTTCGTTGGATAGCGGTGTTGTGAGCAAAAGTCACGAAAGGTAAAAGTTTGTCCCAGTTGTCGTGGTTTGGCCCGATATACATGGATATCATATCTATTAGTGTGCGATGAAATCGCTCGGTTAAGCCATTTGTTTGTAGGTGATATGCGGATGTTGTCTTATGAACTGTGCCACAAGCTCCGAGTACTTCTGCTAGCATTGTTGACATGAAAGTCTTGCCGCGGTCGCTTAACAGTACACGAGGTGCACCATGGCGCAGCACAATGGCATCTAGGAAGAAGGTGGCAACGTCGGAGGCCGAACTAGAGCGTAGAGGAGCGGTCTCTGCGTAACGTGTGAGCTGGTCAACAGCTGTCACGACCCATCGATGACCCGCTGGCGTTATGGGCAGAGGGCCGACTAGGTCTATCCCAACGATGGCAAACGGTGTCTCGGGACATGGAATGGGCTGTAAAAGCCCAGCAGGAGGCGAAGTCGGTCGTTTCCGCCGTTGACACTGAACGCAAGAAGCGACGTACTTGGCCGCAAAGGTAGACATGCCTGGCCAAAAGAAACGGCTCCTAACGCGGTGGTATGTTTTGTGGAATCCCAAATGGCCAGCAGATGGGTCGTCGTGCAAGGCTTCAAGGACTTGTGTGCGCATCGAACGTGGAAGAATAGGTACCCAGCGGTGTCCGTCGGAGTTGTATACGTAGCCGTACAGCACATCGTTGTCAAGCTTAAATAGTCGCAGTTGTCGACGTAATCTGGCATTTGGTGCAGATGTAGTTCCGCACAGGCGTTGGATGATGCTGTCGCAGTAGGGGTCAGAACGTTGACACGAGGCGAGGTGAGTGACGCGATTGGAAGATAACGTGTCAGTAACCGATAGAGGTAATAACGGTAATAACGGGAGTGACGACTTAGTCTCATCATCAAGTGGCGAGCAATGGGGAGGTGTACTCGAAGCTAATAGTGGCAGCGGGCAGCGAGAGAGAGCGTCGGCATCTTGATGCTTTTTCCCAGACTTGTAGACAACGTCAAAATCGTACTCTTGTAAGCGTACCACCCAGCGACCAAGTCGTCCGGACAAATTTTTGATTGACGACAACCAGCATAAGGCGTGGTGGTCGGTTATGACCGTGAAATGGCGTCCGTAAAGATATGGTCTAAATTTTTGGATTGCCCAAACTACTGCGAGACATTCCTGTTCTGTGATCGAGTAATTCTTTTCGGCAGGTGTAAGTGCACGACTGGCATAGGCAACAACTCTCTCTCGTGAGGTGGTATCACGCTGTAAAAGTACAGCACCGATCCCATGGCCACTAGCGTCGGTGTGCAAGCAAGTTGGTGCGTTCTCATCGAAGTGACAGAGGACAGGGTCGGTGGTTAACGCCTGCTTGAGGGCTTGAAAAGAAAGTTCGCAGTCATCTGTCCAAGGGAAAGCAGTGCCCGACGTGAGCAACTTGTGTAGCGGCGACGCCACGGCCGCAAAATGACTGATGAAGCGGCGGAAGTAAGATGCCAGGCCCAAGAAACTTCTTAATTGCTTTTGATTTTCAGGGCGAGGGAAGCGAAGCACGGCAGCAACCTTTTCGGGATCCGGTCGAACGCCATCTTTGCTGATAAGATGGGTTAACACTGTGATGTTCGTTCTGGCAAAATGGCATTTCTTTGTGTTGAGTTGGAGTCCAGCGTTGGAAATGCATGTGAAAACTTCGTCCAAGCGCTCAAGGTGCTGACGAAAAGTTGTAGAAAAAATAACGAGTGGATGACACACAGGTCTTCCACTTAAGGCTACGTAAAACTGTGTCGATCATGCGTTCAAATGTTGCAGGGGCATTACATAAACCGAATGGCATGACGTTGAACTCGTAAAGGCCGTCTGGTGTTGCAAAGGCTGTCTTGTCCTTGTCCGCATCGTGCATGGGGATTTGCCAGTATCCGGATTGGAGGTCTAGACTAGAGAAATATTCTGCACCCTGGAGGGAGTCAATGGCATCGTCAATTCTTGGCATCGGATATACGTCTTTGCGCGTGATCTTATTAAGGGCTCGATAATCGACGCAGAATCGTACAGAGCCGTCTTTCTTGCGAACCAGCACGACAGGAGACGACCAAGAACTGGAGGATGGCCGAATGATGTCTCTCTGGAGCATGTCATCAACGTTATCCGCAATGATTTTCCGTTCTGCGGAAGACACGCGATACGGGCGGCGGCGTACAACCGAACTGCCTTCGGTTTCGATGCGATGTACTGCGACGGAAGTGCGCCCCAGAAGCTTGGAGTGGACGTCAAATAAGGCTCTGTGTTTGTGCAGGAGTGCCAGAAGGTCTTCTTTCTGCGCAGCGGTCAAATCGGGATTTATCGCGGCCGTTAAAGCAGCGGTAGCAGTGTGATAATCAGTTGTGGTAGACAAAGGTGGTGATTCGGTGTGAAGCGGTACCAGCGAAAGAGGTTCGGTGTCAGTAAAGCATTTCACAGTAGAGCCCTGGGAGAGCACAACTGGCGAAGAAGTAGGGTTATGAACAGCGACTAACGCTCTACCGTCCTGAAACCGTACTAGGCTAGGAGTAAGGCGAAGCCCACCAGGAACACATCACCATTAATAATAGTGTCGGAAGTCAGCGTCAGAATATGCTCATTACCCGCGGGGAATGAAACAGTCGGTAGACGTGACAAAACGCAGGCTATGAGTATTGACAGCGGACGAAGATTCAGTGTCCGTCATATGAATAGTTCGCTGACGGCAAGAGATGAAAGCTGAGGCGTAGGACAGGAAGTCCCATCCCAAAATCATCGCGTAAGTGCACGAAGATAGCACGACGAACTGAATGTGGTGGAGGATGCCATCAATGAAAACGCGCGCAGTGCAAACACTGGAGGGCTGAACAAGAACTGTATTAGCACAACGAAGGGGAGGGCCATTATACGGTGTCTTCACTTTTCGCAATCGAGAACACAAGTCAGCACTAATAACGGAAAGCGATGCACCTGTGTCAACCAAGACTTCGATTCGGACACCTTCAGCACACACCAAAAGTACATTTGACGGGCGCTCCGGAGGAGTTTCACGTTGTCCAAAAGATGCAGCTTTCCCTCCTGAAGCTGCACCATTTAGTTTTCCGGGCGGTGATCGGAGGACGAAGTAGCCGGTCGTAGAGGGGAAGACGAGCGCCGCATCGGTGATGGAGAGCGACGACGCGGGAAACGCAATGAACCGGCAGTGTTGAAGTCCTGTGGAGATGGGGAACGTCGTGGATAATAATCGTAGTCAGAACGCCGACGTCGTGGTACAGGGCCAGAAAACTGATCCCTTTCAACGCCGTCATAGCCACGTCTTTCATCTTGCTGACGGCGTCGGCAAAACCTGGAAATGTGGCCACGGATGCCGCGGTAGTAACAAACCGGTCGAGGTGGGCTCCATGCGTTATAAGACGGAACAGGCGATGGCCTTGCAGTGATAGGATTCAGGGACATGTGCGGTGCAGGTGCCTGTTGTGGTGGCTGCTGGGAGGGTGGCGCTATAGAGGCAACCTGAGCGTACGTTGGCGTATGGATAGGGCGCGGGCTCGTGATTTGCGGGCAGGTCACGGCAGCTATCTCTTCCCTCACGATATGGCGTAGGCCGCCACCAGGGGGCATCAGATGGACCTCAGGAGGGTTTGACGAAGCTTGGGCGTGCAGTTCCTCACGGATGATGGAGCGAATCAAACCACGTAGCTCGCTGTCGTTGGACGCCTTGAAATCAGACGTGTCAGGGTGTAAGCGGAGCATATGAAGGTCATCGAGACGCTGACACGTACTGATGATGTCGGCGACGGTAGTGGGATTCAGCACTACAAGAGCATTGAATGCCGCAGTCTCAATACCCTTGAGCAGGTGGCGCACACGGTCACTCTCTGCCATCGAGGTGTTCACGCGACGGCAGAGGGCGAGGACGTCCTCTATGTACGAAGTGTAGGACTCGCCTGAGTGCTGTACACACTCAGCAAGCTTCTTTTTAGCGATATCGGAGCGGACAGACGAGTTCGCGAAAATCTGGCGTAGATGGTGTTTAAAAATGCTCCAGTAGACCAAATCGAGCTCATGATTGGAAAACCAAGTTTTCGCAATTCCGGTTAGGTAGAAGGCGACGTGAGCAAGTTTTGCTGGTTCGTCCCAGTGGTTAAAGTCACTCACGCGCTCGTACAGCTCCAACCAGTCTTCAACGTCGTCGCCTGGAAGCCCAGCAAATAGCGGTGGATACTTCTGAGGGGTGGTGACTGTCCAAGAAGGGGTTCCCGCAGGAGTAGGCAAAGTGGATGTCGTGGTACTGGTCTGCTGGTCTTGCGACATGGTTGAGTGCAGTGGGTAGAGGCGGCGACCCGAGCGGAGCTCCAGGGATGTAGCGTAGGTGAAGCTGGAGAGAGACCGGGAGCGAGAGGGCGAAGGAACCGGACAGCACACTCCACCACTTGTGAGACGAGGTTTAGGCAGCCAGTCTCTTCTTTATTCTCCCGAGTGAGAGCCCCACCACCAGGGTCCAAAACGGTGATGATGAGTATGTACAGGTGAGAATATGAAGCGTATGAATAATGCTTACAATATATATATATATATATATATATATATATATATATATATATATATAGAGAGAGAGAGAGAGAGAGAGAGAGGTAGGTATATACAGAGGTGTGGAGGTAGAACATCCGCCTCGCGTGCAAGAGGACGGTAGTTTGAATCCCGGTGCCGTGCAATTTTCCACCGGATTAAAAAACATCCGCCGGTTGATAAAATTACATAAACAGGCCTGGAGTGTGGCCTGATCCCGGTGACCAGAACCGGTAACGCACTCCCTCACCAGAGCAGGACTGGCCACCCTGGTGCAGTACTTGGCCACAACCTCCTATATGAACACAACAATCAAACCCCGGTCCTCAGTCCCCAGCAGCTGCGAAGCAATTGACCACGGTGGTGGTCAGACCTGCGACGCAGCGGAGTGTGCTAAGAATCCCAGGTTCCGGAGAGGCCGCCATTATAATCTGAACCTGGCAACGTTTAAAGCTAGAACGTTATCTAGTGAAGCGAGTCTAGCAGTGCTATTGGAGGAATTAGAGGGCAGTAAATGGGATATAATAGGGCCCAGTGTATTTAGGAGAACAAAAGAAGCATATACAATGCTAAAAAGCGGGCACGTCTTGTGCTACCGGGGCTTAGCGGAGAGACGAGAACTAACCCCCATATTCAGAAATGCAACTTAAGTTGAAGCCCATGCTTGACTTGATTTAAGTGACGCCTATCGTGAACGCGCCGAAGGAAACGCAGTGAGCATCTTTGGGCACATTAACGCCAGGCGTCATCTAAATCAAGTCAAGCATGGGCTTCAACTTAAGTTTCATTTCTGAATACGGGGGTAAGAGTCGGATTCCTGATAATTCAGGATATAGATGGTAACATACAGGAATTCTATAACATTAACGAGAGGGTGGCAGGTCTTGCTGTGAAACTTATTAAGAGGTACAAATTGAAAGTCGTACAGGTCGGCGCCCCTACATCCAGTCATGATGACCAGGAAGTCGAAAGCTTCTATGAAGACGTGGAATCGGCGATGGGTAAAGTCAAAACAAAATACGCTATACTGATGGGTAACTTCAATGCCAGGGTAGACAAGAAGCAGGCTAGAGACAAATCAGTGGGGGAATATGACATAGGCTCTAGGAATACCAGGGGGGAGTTAGTAGAGTTTGCAGAACAGAATAATATGCGGATAATGAATACCTTCTTCCGTAAGCGGGATAGCCGAAAGTGGCCGTGGAGGAGCCCGAATAGCGAGACTAGAAATGAAATAGACTTTATACTCTGCGCTAACCCTGGCATAATAGAAGATGTGGACGTGCTCGGCAAGGTGCGCTGCAGTGACCATAGGATGATAAGAACACGAATTAGCCTAGACTTGAGGAGAGAACCGAAGAAACTGGTATATAAGAAGCCGATCAATGAGTTAGCGGTAAGAGGGAAAATAGATGAACTGCAGATCAAGCTGCAGAACAGGTATTCGGCCTTAACTCAGGAAAAGGACCTTAGAGTTGAAGATATGAACGACAATCTTATGAGCATTATTAAGTAGTGTGCAATAGAAGTCGGTGGCAACTCCGTTAGACAGGATGCCAGTAAGCTATCGCAGGAGACGAAAGATCTGATCAAGAAACGCCAATGTATAAAAGCCTCTAACCCTACAGCTAGAATAGAACTGGCAGAACTTTCGAAGTTAATCAACAAGCGTAAGACAGCTGACATTAGGGAGTATAATATGGATAGAATTGAACATGTTCTCAGGAATGGAGGAAGCCTAAAAGCAGTGAAGAAGAAACTAGGAATAGGCAAGAATCGGATGTATGCGTTAAGAGACAAAGCCGGCAATATCATTACTAATATTGATGAGATAGTTCAAGTGGCTGAGAAGTTCTATAGAGATTCATACAGTACCAGTGGCACCCACGACGATAATGGAAGACAGAATAGTCTAGAGGAATTCGAAATCCCACAAGTAAAGCAGGAAGAAGTAAAGAAAGCCATGGGGGCTATGTAAATGGCGAAGGCAGCTGGGGAGGATCAGGTAACAGCAGATTTGTTGAAGGATGGTGGGCAGGTTGTTCTAGAAAAGCTGGCTACCCTGCATAGGCACTGCCTCATGTCTTCGAGCGTGCCGGAATCTTGGAAGAACGCTAACATAATCCTAATCCATAAGAAAGGGGACGCCAAAGACTTGAAAAATTACAGACCGATCAGCTTACTTTCCGTTGCCTACAAAGTATTTACTAAAGTAATCGCAAATAGAATCAGAAACACCTTAGACTTCTGTCAACCAAAGGACCAGGCATGCTTCCGCAAAGGCTACTCAACAACAGACCATATTCACGCTATCAATGAGGTGATAGAGAAGTGTGCAGAATATAACCAACCCTTACATATAGCTTTTATTGATTACGAGAAAGCGTTTGATTCAGTCGAAACCTCGGCAGTCATGGAGGCAAAACGGAATCGTGGTGTGGACGATCCGTATGTAAAAATTCTGAAAGATATCTATAGCGGCTCCAAAGCCACCGTAGTCCTCCATAAAGAAAGCAACAATATCCCATCAAAGAAAGGCGCCAGGCAGGGGGATATGATCTCTACAATCCTATTCACAGCGTGTTTACAGGAGGTATTCTGAGACCTGGATTGGGAAGAATAGGGGATAAAAGTTAATGGAGAATACCTTAGTAACTTGCGATTCGCTGACGATATTGTCTTGCTTAGTAACTCAGGGGACCAACTGCAATGCATGCTCACTGACCTGGAGAGGCAAATCAGAAGGGTGGGTCTAAAAATTATCTGCAGAAAACTAAAGTAATGTTTAACAGTCTCAGAAGAGAACAGCAGTTTACGATAGGTAGCGAGGCAGTGGAAGTGGTAAAGGAATACGTCTACTTAGGACAGGTAGTGACCATGGATCCGCATTATGAGACTGAAATAATCAGAAGAATAAGAATGGGCTGGAGTGCATTTGGCAGGCATTCTCAGATCATGAACAGTAGGTTGCCATTATCCCTCAAGAAAATATTGTATAACAGCTGTGTCTTACTAGTATTCACGTACGGGGGGAAAACGCAGAGGCTTACGAAAAGGTTTCTACTTAAATTGAGGACGACGCAGTGAGCTATGGAAGGAAGAATGATAGGTGTAAGGTTAAGGGGTAAGAAAAGAGCAGATTGGGTGAGGGAAGAAACGCGAGGTAATGGCATCTTAGTTGAAATCAAGAAAAAGAAATGGGCATGGGCAGGACATGTCATGAGGAGGGAAGATAACCAATGGACATTAACTGTTATGGACTGGATTTCTAGGGAAGGGAAGCGTACCAGTGGGTGGCAGAAAGTTAGATGGGCGGATGAGATTAAGAAGTTTGCAGGAACAACATGGCCACAATTAGTACATGACCGGGGTAGTTGGAGAAGTGTGGGAGATGCCTTTGCCCTGAAGTGGCGTAACTAGGCTGATAATGATGATTATGTTATATATATATATATATATATATATATTGTAAATATAATTTTTTATACTCCCAACATCCCCGTAACATATTGTTGAGAGGTGCCGGATACCACGGCTGGAAACTGAGCTTCGCAGTAGGCGTCGCATCACTGTCCGCACCATGAATGACGGTGAGCACTCGGGATCAACGTCGTTGCCACCTCCTACGTCACCCTTGCATGCTACGTCGCTGTCACCTTCGGTTGTCGTTGTGAAACGCAAGGATCCTGGAACTTACTGCGGGACTGATGGCGCCGACGGTGAAGAGTGGGTGGCTATGTAGGAATGCATGAGTGGAATCAACAGATGAGACGCTACGCTTATGTAGCTAACCTGTTGTTCTACCTAAGATGCACGGCAAAGGTGTCGTACGAATATTACGAAGAGGAGCTAACCAGGTCGAACCAATGCAAAGAGAAATTGACATAGTTGTTTGGCAAACCAGCTGGCCCTAAAGGTGCCGCAAAGCAGGATCTGGCCTCCCGTGCCCAATCCCCCACGGAGTCCTGTTTCTCGTACATCCAGGACGTACTGGCACTTTACCGTAAAGCCGATCACGACATGACAGAAGCTGAGAAAGTCGGGCACCTGCTTAAGGGCATTGCTGACGGCGCGTTTAATCTGTTCATGTGCAAAAGCTGCTCTACATTTGATGCAATAAATAAAGAATGCCGACAATTCGAGGAGGCCAAAAGCCGACGCGTCTTGCAACCATTCGCCAGACTTTCCAATACTGCCGCAACATCGACGTGTGAAGATCGACCCGCACAGCAGCATGCGTAGACGTCAGAGGACATGGTGCGAATCGTTCGACGGGAACTGGATGCTATGGCGCCCTCAGCTTTCTGTTCGCGCAGCCCTTGTTCTATCACATTTTCAGTTCCTCTCGCACAAGCCATCGTTCGCCAGGAACTTGAAAACATTGGTTCACATTCTGTGTACGCTGTAGCTAATCCCAGAGCTAACGAACGTCCTTGTATTTTCACTCCACCCCGACGCTTCTCTCCGCGTTATCGCCACCCGACTGAGTGGAGAACTGTGGACGACAAGCCGATATGTTTCACCTGTCGCCGCATAGGTCATGTCGCCCGATACTGTCGAAACTCGTGGCCATCAACACCTCGCACCCCGACCAACCTGAGCCGTTTTGATGGAAATATCCGCAATGTTTCCCCACCGCCGAGTCTAACAGCGCGGACAACTCAGCTAGGAACACGTGGTACAGCCGCTAACCATCGCCGCGCGGACACCAGTCTCGTTCACCGCAAACACGTCGCCCATCTTCCCGTTCACCGCAGCCACGTTGTCCTTCGTCCCCTGTGGCTTTTGACCATACCCTTCCGGAAAACTAAGAAATGCAGCCCTCGGAGGTGGTGCTGCATTGCCTACTACCGCAGCAAATCCTCTGTCTGTGCCCACAAGAAGTGTAATAGACTTGAAAATAGACGGCGTACCTGTCCAAGCACTCGTCGACACTGGAGTCCACGTATCTGTGATGAGTGCTAGCCTACGTAGACGTTTAAAATAGAGCCTCATCCCAGCAGCTGCTCGAGTGGTTCGTGTGGCCGACGGCAGCGTGCTAGTTGTTCTTGGAATGGGTACTGCGCGCTTAATTATAGCCAGCCACCCTACTTCTGTTCTCTTCGCTGTGATTGACAACTGCCCTCACGACGTTATCCTTGGATTGGACTTTTTGTCCACTCATTCTGTTCTCATTGACTGCGCGACCGGCGCACTTCATTTGCAACTGCCTCAACCCGCCGATGCTCCGAGCACCGCACTTGTGCTCGCTTAAGGATGTGCAACTGTCATCCGACGCAGTTACTTACGTCACTATGACCGCCCAGCCACAGGCTCCTACATGGTGAATATGTGCTTCGCCCCATCATCGACGTGCTATTGAACCGAAACGTTGCTATTAAGGATACGTTGGTCACGGTTACTAACGATATCGTTCTACCGCTTCTGAATTTCAGTCTGTGCCCTGAAGTGATTCCGACCGGCATGTTTTTGACCAGCGTTTCAGTGGTTCCGAATTTGACAACGTATGCCTATGCTGAAGAAAGGTGTAAAAGGCTGGAGAATTTCAAATAAACTTCCAGTTGGCACTCAGCGCTTGTCTGTGGCATTTGTTCCTCGTGTCCTTGTTGTATTCGCGCTGTATAACCTCAGTTCTAAACTTATTCTTATTTGATAATAAACAAAAGTTACTGTTGAAATGTTCTTTTCCATACTCGTTTGAAGGACTCTGAGATGCTTTTGTACTTATGCCTTAACCAAGGATAGCTAGTTGGCCAGCACACTTGGTCAGGCAATGGCCTGGCCAACTAAGGTACCACTTGGCCAGAAATTAACAGTGGTTTTAAATTACACCTTAGTGTATAATATTTTCTTTAAAGCAAGTTATTCGAAACATATAAGAGCTTTTAGATGCATCCCTTTAACATGAAAAAATAAACCTTTAAATCAGTGCAATTCTTTCATGCAATACAGCAGCACACAATTAAATAAATCACTGACAGTCACTCAACAAGAGAATCTTCTCCCTGGAGTCAACGTTTGGCCAAAGGGACTTGCCTTTATTAGGGCAACAAATGATTTCCCCATAGCTCGCAAGGGTCGAGGAGGATAAGCAGGTGCGTACGAGTAAAATAAAGGCTATGGAAAGAGGAAGTGGAAAGCTTTGAAGGCAAGGATTAGTTTGCGATAGTAAAAGCGGTGTGCTAAGGGTTCTCCCAAGTAGGGTGACGAAAAAAACCCACAGAACTTTAAATGAACCGTTACATACAAGTAGGCGTCAATCTACTGTGGCAGCCCTTTAGGGAAACCTAATTAAGGTGAAGCTTGCACTGTCAACTCTGTGGAGAGCTGAAAGCCTCTCCTAATCATTCCACGTAATGTCCTGGCCATGACCAAATATAATCTGGAGCTCCTACTGTTCCACTTGCCCTTTGTATGTTCTATGATATAGTGTTACCTGAAAACACACCTTTCTTGATGAAAAGCTTTCAAACTGGCAAAGCCTTTGCTCACTTTAACATACTCAGGCTTCTTAAGCACTATGTCAATTTTATGAGCTTTTTGTCAATGGGTAACTGTTCTGTGGTGTACAATATTTAGTTATCTTACGATGGTGTTTACTTGTGCAACATCTCCCAATATTACACATCACTTAATATTTAAGACAACGGCAGTTATAGTGGACTAAGAATGACTGTATTGACTGATGGAACTATCCATATGAAAATCTTTTAACTTTTAGTACTCATAAGAGTTCAGCATTTGAATTCTTGAAACATTTAAATGTAGTCAAATACACTGGGTACAATTATTATTGGATTGTGTCTGCACGCATTAGAAAGAAAAGAATTAAACTGTTGTGTCCTGTATAGAACACCTGGCTCATAAATAGTCATGAACTCAAACCCTAACAAAAACACAGATTTAGTTTTTTCTACAACTATGCTTTTTTTGTAGGATCATTTCTAATCCCTAACTCAGCCACGCTAGCACCTATGAGTGGTATATATGACGGCTAGATTAATATGTGGTACGTTATAGTATTTTAAGCTTGTTTTTTAACTGGTATATGCTCTTGAACTGACTTGACTTATGGTTGCGCAGCTTTGCTAAGGTTCACTCCTTTATATATTTGACACGCGTTTAATGGGTTCACGGCAACTCTATTTTTAATAATCAGTATGCTGTGGCAATCTAAATGTACCAACAACCATCATCTTGCACTCATTTCTCTTCTTCGAAGTTGAACGAGAAACAGAAAAGAAAGAACCATGCTCACTAATGAAAATGTTTAGCCTTTAGTGTACATACATGACTCAACCTTCTTCCATACATACTAATACAACTAGGGAGACATTACAGCATGAAGCCCCTCTGGTTGCTTGAAAGTTCTGAGAACTGTGCAGCTGAAATTGATATAAATATAAGTGACCTTTCCTCAGTATATGTTCCAAGTAGTACTTAATGAACGGGGTTGTGGAAATAGGCCTCATGCTAATGCTATTAAGCTGATTTGTCAAAAGGGATTGCTACCTGATTTGTGTGAAGCCTGTCTGCAGCTCATTTTTATAAATTTAGGTGTATGAAAAAGGGTAATATTATAAGCCTGATGATAAAGGAGTCATTGTAGAGAAAATCTGGTTCATATTTTAATGTTCGGAACAGGAGCCATAACTATCAGCGATGTCACCTGCCATTGTTAATGATGTGTGGGCATGTCCTACATACATTATTTTTAATCTGCTACTGAGCCCCCCGTCGTAAATCATTGTCCAAACAGATAAAAAATGTAGGTGGCTGTGTTAAGACTTGTTCTTCCTTATTGCCTTTCGTTGAAAGCCATGATTCAAGCTCTTAACAGTATTCCTTTGTCTAAGCAATGCAACTTTGTGTCATCAAGCTTGAATATTAAAAAGAACTGGTCTGGCAAAGGCTTTTTTATAGAAGCTTAATAATTTACCCGCGTTTTCTTTGCAAAAGCTACCCCAAATTTTTCACCGCATGCCTTGCGCTATTAGATTTTTGTCCTGGCTGTCTAGTTTTGGAATTGCTGACATACATAATTTCAGGCGTGCTTTCTAGCAAGATTAGTAGACTCAACTTTCCGTCAATTGAACAATACTTGCCAGGTGTGCGGCTTGTGCTCCGCTACTTGATTCTGAAATGAAACACTTGTACACATTGTGTAGGATGTTTAACCCTTTCCGTGCCTTCGAGACCTTGGTTCGTCCGGGGCTTTTTGCTAAACGTGGCCAAAGACAAGCTCAGCTCATAAGCAGTACTTTGCATTCTCTAGCAATGCTGCGGACAAGCCTAGGTGTGTTTGAGTGCTTAGTTGGGCTTTTGATCGAAGCCGATGCATAATCGATAGGACAGCGCCAGAAGCAAATTTATTCTTTCTGAGCAGGTAAAACACGTTGCCAATTGAGGTTTTAAATATACATTAGCCACTTCTGGTTAGAGTGAAACGAATTCTTGGGTTTTGCATGCCAAATCCATGATATGATCATGAGGCACACCGTAGTGGGGGACTCCGTATTAATTCTGACCACCTGGGTTTCCTTAATGTGCGCCAAATGCACATTACTTGGGTGTCCTTGCATTTCGCCCCCATAGGGGTAACAGTGCCACATGGAAGGGGTAAAAAAGTGCTTGGTACTACATATTGCACGAGTGTGCTCAACTGAATTAGTTAGTGCATGTTTATAATTGAATTTAACAGGGCTGAAGATGGGTGGGGAGAAGATAGACAGCGTCAGAGGGGTGCAGCCTCAAAATGCCGTAAATAATTTAATATGGTAGCTTTTTTACAGCCACTTTGCTTTCATGCCCCGATGTCATGACACAGTATATAGTCATGTGGGAGCAGGACATTGTGATGTTACGACACTCGTTCTGGCTCATTCAGCTGTCCGCTATGCTGCAACATTGGCCTTCACGAGTAGCAGCACACAAGTCGACCGAGCGAGCCGGAGGCCCCAAGAGAGCGTCAAAACGTCGCAATGTCCTTCTCCCACGTGACCACATACTGTGTTGTGATGTCACTACAGAGTATGTGATGTCACTACAAAGAAAACAAAACCGAAACCGGCTCTAGGAAAGCTATTATGCTAAATTACGCCACTCCAAGGCTTGTTACTATTTTTTAGAGCTCTAGAGCCTTAATTTCTGAGAATGAGGTCTGAGGATGTGTTGTAGATGCCAAAGAAAAGGCGAGGGGGATAGCCCCCGGGCATAGATTTGTTGGCAAAGTACTTCATTTGAAAAATCTGAAGGAGCTAAGTAAAATTTTCTTGGTGCAAATATTTGCTTGCATAGTTGTAACTGGCACAAGAATTGTTGAAGCTTGAAGCAGCATCCACTCTGGGCTGCTCATGGGTACTCAAGCAGTGGGTATTCCTTCTCTGGACAAAGACCTAGAGCGAGGGGGCAGGGTCACAGGGTCAAACTGAAAAATATTATTACCGTCCAGCATGAATGCGAGGATGCACACTTTATGCTATGCGCAAGATACGGTATCTGTCAACAATAGAATTGCGCACAGTCATAAAATACAGATATGCCGGCACGTGGATAGACATAAATGGCTGCCTTATACATGAGATTTATCACATGCAGCATTTCTCTATCCACCGTCTGAAAACACACTGTTGAGCCATCTGGCTTTGCCGAGGTATGCAGTAGTGTAACAGCCATGCAAGTGTTGGCAAACTGTATGGTAAAATTTATGCAAATTAAAGGGCAGGCTACTGCTTCCTGTCAAGATAAGCTGACTCAGTACAATACCAGTGAAATTTATATCTCGGTATTTCTGCCCAGAACACATTACATAATTTACGCATGGCACTTTTGTCCATGTTAACTCTGACACTACTGCAAACAAATGTTCTTTTCTTTCCCACTGCCGAACTCCTATTTCGGTCACAACTATAAAAGTTTAATTAATGAATAACCTTTCTGCCAAGCCAAAGCTGCACATATTCAACCTATTCAAGCCACACATCCCAATTTGCTCACAAGGAACAAATTTTATTCCATCTATTTCAGGCTTTCAGGTCGAGTTTGTACAGTTATGATATTTGGAGCTGTTTATAATGTTTTATGTATTGTGTGGTGAGGCAGTGTCACTTTAACCTCGTCTTTGAAAGTAAATGCTTTATTATAACATAAAGCATAATTTTTACTCTTTTCTTGTATTCTGGTGCTTGAGTTGTTTCCCGCAATCTTTCTGCATCCTAGTGCGTCACTCTGTCTTTCCAAGCTGCCAAGTGCCTTCGCTTCATCCTTGTGCTCTTCTTGATGCCTTAAGTATGATGCCTGTCTGTTTGATCACACACGACAGTGCAAACTCTCCTTTGACTTATACTTCTGGTTCTCATCCCAACTGCCACACGTTATCTCAAAGAATTCTTGTCTCTTTTTCTGCAAGCGTCATTCCCCCTCCCCCCCCACTTGTTGTGCGTTTTCGTCTTTATGACAAATATTTAATATTTATTTATCAGTGGCACCGGATGGATTATGAGTCTCAGTTAAAGGAAATTTGTCGCCGTCATCAGGGCAGACACAGCGCCCATTGACCGACACAGCATAGAAGAGCTACTCACAGAGAACAGAATGGGTTTTGTGGCACAATTATTCAGATTCGCCTCTGTGAGTTTCTGTTCTTTTCGAGCTATGACTGTTGTTTCTGCAAGGCATCTATTTGCTGTGAGAATATCGCTACTCAAGTAGTGTTAATGTCTTGCAGCAGTCTTTAGACCGAGTTACTTAGCTTCATCAATGGGCATCCTCTCATCATGTGAACAAACCAAGATCTATGGCCTGCTTATTAAAAACCCCGTTGGCATAGCAGATGTGTAACATGCTTTCTTGTCTAATTTAGTCAATCGCACCTCGAGCTTCACTTTACTGCAGCAGATGTCCAATTCAAATTATTCACCAACCTCTACGTCACTGTTGTTGATCCAGGCTACTAGTGTTATGAATCTGGTGGTCTAGTTGGTTCAACGCCTGTCGCATCAATTGGAGATGTAAGCAAACTAAGTTGAACTTAAAAACTATTTGGGACATATGTGAAAGTATTCCATCACTTTTCCTTGATTTCTTTGATGTCAGTGTGCAAGAATATTCCCATAATTCTGAGCCACTCAATGTCCCGTATTTCAGTCTTTTAGGTCCCCAGGGAACTTGTGAGTTCACAGCCAAGGATGCTCCATAATTGTTTGCAAACATCAGCGATCCTCGCGGTTCCTCCCATCTTTAATACTGCCGCGACGGTGCTGGCTGCTTGAAGGGCAAAGTTTCCAAATTTCAGTTTCAGTTTACTTCAGTTGTCAGATGGGGTGACATCAACGTTCCAGCCTCGCAAACCTTGGAGTGCGCATCACGATGAAGGCGCAGAATATTGGCAAGTACACAGCTGGTGGTTTCAAGGGATAGGCCCGCACGATCAGCCTTCCGATGAGACTTGCTATCCCAGCCTTCTGAGCTATGGAGCCAGTCATCGTTGTGGTGGCGAGATAAGTCTGCAGTCTATGTGCTGTACACTTCAAGGGCTAGGCCTTCAAAATGGATGTCACTGAAGAATATGATCGTCCCAGCCTTGCAAGTTTCGAGTTGTCATTGAAGTTGTCCTTCGCGTCGACAGGCAGGTCATCGGCTCCTCCGAGGGCTGGGCTGACAGGTTGTGTGATTCACCTCCGGAGCATACTGGCTTTTTGAACTTTAGGCCGTTGTGCTAAAGGGCAAGGTCAGACAGGAGCTGAAGCAAGCGGGAGGTGCTCCCGCCTCACAAACCTACAGATGACGCCTTCAGCCGCAATATGAGTCCAGGTTATTACGGCCCAAATGGAAAGAACCGAGACAGATGCCATGGCGACCCCTATCTTTCTCTTTTAATTGAACTCTAATGAGAGCGATTATGATGATAGAAGAGTGATGCTATCTTCCTCTACTGTTTGCAAAAGGTACAAGGGCGTTCACGGCAAGAAAACAGGACAATTCAAGGACCTGCTTGTACGTTTTAAATAAGGGGCTAATTACTGCGGACCACAAAGCCCCGGGTGAGAAAATGAAGGAAATAGCTGGAACATGGAGGAAAGCCACGTAGGGAGGTCGCCCCATGAATTGTGCTGAAGACATGCCATCAAGACTTCACTGGACCAGGGCAAGCAGTCAAAACCTGGCCAACACATCGCTACAAGAGTACGGTTTGTAACTTCACCAGGCCACAGAATTCTAACACCAGGCCTGTGAGCTCCCGTTTCTGTGACCAGAGCTTACAAGCTTGCGTTCCGAACTTGTACACTTGGTCCGAACTTGTAGACAGCTGCCTGTCCAGGACACGCTCTCCAGGTGTTCCTGTTCAAGGTTCACAATATGGTCCCCGCTTCTTTGGTCAAGTGTGGACATTATGTTCGAGATGTCTTGGACCCTCGGGTCAAACCTGTAATTGCTGGGGTGAGTGAATTGCTACTTCCCTCACCGTCTCACCTTGCTGCAACAGTGAAATGTTTTTTTTTGCCGAACGATATTTTTTAAGTCGCTTTGTTTTGTTACACTGCTTTATTTGTTGTAGCCTGCTGTTCACGTAAGGTCAAAATGCCATCTTACTCTTAGCGTCTAACTTAAACCTTTGCGATTTACTTCCCCTTCATTGGCTACATTAAACTTTTTGCTGCATGTATGGAATGGGTTTATTTTCTTTTGGGTACTATGAGGTTCTGGGTAAGTCCCTCATTCCAAATATAAAGAACCTGCGTCATATCTACTGATTATAGGTAGCCATGTGGGAAGCAGGGAAATGCAGTGAATATGTAATGGCTAAAAATCACTCCACATAGTTAGATGACTGAGGTTTTTTTAGCGCACAAAAAGGGACGAAAGACAGTGGCATGACGCGGACACAGCACTACTGTCTACTACCACTGTCTTTCGTCCCTTCTCGTGCGCTAAAAAGCCTCAGTTATGTAATACCAACACACCCTAACCTACGCTCTTTATAGTTAGATGGTCTGTTGCGATTTTTAGGCCGGCCAAGCTTTTAAGAACACGACAGTGCAAGCAGGGAAGTTCCTAAATTAAAAAAAATATACAAAAATTATTCGGTTATTCATTGTGTTGACTGTTTATTAAGTAAAGACTGGCACACTTTATTCCGTAATGATGCTGTGAACAGCCATGTAGTCGCAGCCGTAATGGGTCTGTGCTACGGAATGCAGAAATGTATATGAAGTTTATTGATTAAATATACACGTGACATCTGACGAGAACTCAATTGCCATATACATGCAGCCGTGCAAGTAGTTGTGCATAATCAATGAGCGCAAAAAAATTAGGCCATAAAAATCGCTCAGTGGCTTGTTTTATTTGAAATTGATTTTGGCCAAAATACAAACAAATGAAAAATCATCACATGTCTGTCTCAATATGACAAACATAAATGAGGGGGGAAATGGCAAGACGAGGAGGTGAACAAAGCGAGAAAGCGATTGGGCTTTGTTCGAAACCTGACAGCAGCTTCAAAGCATGACCAGAAGGTTAGCCCAGGATGCTAGTTAATAGATCTATGTTGGGAATTGTTGTATGTTGTATAGTTCAAGGGCATTGTGGTCAGATCCATGCTTGATGCATAGTACTATCTGCAATGCGTGTCAACAATTGGCCTCCTGAAAGTTGTTTCCTATGTAAGCATCGTTGTGTATGTTTCAGCTCAAGAACGGAAGTTACAGTTACCTGCTTCTGTGCCTGCCTTCACATATGAGAACGCTTAATAAATCAGGACGTGTCAATAGTGTACTGAGTAGGCGTATGTTAGCAGGCTCAGATTTTCTGTGTCTTCAGTAATATTTCAGATCATTTGACCCATATTATACCATTTTACCCACTCACCATGAAGGTCCAAGCACAAGAGGGCAGATGAAAAAGTGAATGCATACATGACTTTTTTAATGACGAAATGAATTTTCTGCTTTAATATCATAATACATACCTGCCAACTTTTAAAGTTTCACCACAAAATCTCAGATTTCTAGAAGTTGCTTATAATTCTTCTTTTTACAAAATACTTATAATGTGGGAATTTCTGAGGCACTTCATAATCTGCACATGATCATCATCACATCGTGTTCTTCATCTTCATCTCTTGTGGGGACCCATCTTAAGGTTGATCTGGGCCTTCAGTGTGATCAGTCCACCACGTCTTTGTGGCGTATCAAAGGTCATGCTAACTGCTACGTCACAATCAAATTTTTTTATTTGCTTCCTAGTAAAGGCAAAAACTGATCTTAACGGAATGCAAATATTATCAATGTGCAATTTTCAGAGGCAGACTACTCAGGCCCACACGGTTATTCAGTCTTAAGGTTCCGCCACACTAGCGTCAAAAACGCGTGCGACACGCCGCGCGCGGCAAGGGCGTGAAACCGGCACTACTATGGCTGTGCCATTCACGTCTTTGTTGCTCTTCCTGCAGATTGGTGCTGGCTCACTGACGAGCCGCTGCCCCGTCATCACAGAAGTGGACATCGTCCAAGGGCCTTCGTCGCAAGTTACCAACCCGTCGTGCGCAGCTGACACTGTTTTAAAAAACACTGACTGCAACATCACTGAGGAATACTGCAGTGCCGCTGATTTTGGACGTTGCGCAACTCGGGTCGAGCTACCATGGGCTGTTAGCAAGCACCACTTCCATGTATAAAAGGCGGCGAGCTTCAGTCTGGGTTGGGGCTTGAAACCGGCACTACTATGGCTGTGCCATACACGTTTTTGCTGCTCTTCATGCAGGTTGGTTCAGATGATATTATTTATTTCAAAATACTGCAGGCCAATGTGGTGGCCCAAGCAGGTGTGGGTTACATCCAACATGAATGTGCAAAGCAACAGACAACAAAAAAGCAAGCAAGAAAGAAGAAAAGCAAAAAGAAAAAAAAAAGAAAAAATAAAGCTTAAGAGAGAAGGTAACACTCCAACTCAGCGAGAAAATTATTGGAACCAAAAATATCAGACGGCAAAGAATTTCATTCTTCCACAGTTGTTGGAAAATAACTGAATTTGAAAGCTTTTGATCGGGCAAAGATTGGGGTTAGTGCAAATTCATGGCCATGGCGTGTGCGTCGTGTTGTTAAGGGTTTTATACTGTCAGGCAGATCTATTTTTATGTTACCAAACATACAATTATAAAGAAACGAAAGGCGACTAAATTTTCTGCGGGCTTCTAGCGTAGAAATACAGTTTAATTGCATTAGGTTGGATGGAGAATCAAGTCTACGATATTTGCCAAATATAAACCTAACAGCCTTTCTGTTAATACGTTCAAGTTGCATGATATCTTTCTTTGAATAGGGATCCCAAATGATAGAAGCATACTCAAGCTTAGAACGAACACGCGTATTATAAGCTAAAAGCTTTGTTTGCGAGGGTGCGAATTTCAGCTTTCTTTTAAGGAACCATAACTTACGTAGTGCAGATGTGCAGATATCAGAAATGTGGGTTGACCAAGTTAAGTTGCTTGTGAGGGTGACACCTAAGTGCTTATATTTGCCTACAATCGAGATACTATTGTTTCTAAGGGTATAACAGAACTGGCTCGGATTTAGTTTCCTGGTGAAACGAAGTAGTACTGTTTTCTGAGTATTTAGTTGCATGCCCCATTTTGGACACCAGTCGTCAATAACATTCAGTGCATGTTGCAATTCAATGTGATCTCTGGGGGATACAATTTGTTTAAAAATGATACAATCATTCGCGAACAAACGTACAGACACATTTTCGGGAATAACATCAACCAAGTCATTAACATAAATTAAAAACAAAAGTGGTCCCAATACACTTCCCTGTGGAACTCCAGACTTGACATGAAGAATAGCAGATGATGAATCATTTATTACCACATACTGTTGTCTATTGTAAAGGTAAGCCCCAATCCATTGAACTATTTTTCTTGGTAACCCCAAGCACTGTAATTTGTACAGCAATTTCCCATGTGGCACTTTGTCAAAGGCTTTACAGAAATCTAGGAAGAGAACATCTATTTGACCTGATGCATCAAGCACTCGTGAAAATTCATGCACAGTTGTAACTAGTTGTGTAACAGTGGATAACCCTTTTCTAAATTCATGTTGAAATTTTGATAGTACATTGTTATCACTAAGGAATTCATGAATGAAGTTTGCAATAACATGCTCGAGAAGTTTACAACAACTGCTTGTAATAGAGACAGGACGATAATTCTCAAACGACAAGTGGTCACCTTTTTTATGAATCGGCTTAACACGTGCTATACCCCAGTCAGTCGGTATTTCCCCTGAAGACAGTAAACAGTTAAAAAGAGCAGTTAGAAACCCGGATAAATACTCAGCGTATCGGTTAAGAAAGGCATTAGGGATACCGTCAGGCCCAGCAGATTTTTTAGGATCAAGTTTTAACAGCATATGTACTACTCCTTCCCTCGTTACTTCTATGTCAGTATCAGTTTCAAAGACTGAATTCTGAAATTCGTAATCATCGGTTTTAGTAAAAACACTCTGGAAATATGCATTAAAATGTTCAGCAATAGCACAGGAGTCAGTTATCACCAAACCATCGACATTCATTTTGCTAATCCCGGTTTTCGGCTCACTTAAGTACGGCCAAAACTTTTGGGGGTTAGTTTGAAGAAAATCTGTCAATGTATTAGTATAAAAATATTTCCTTGCTTTTGTCAAGCTTGTTTGTAGCTTAACTTTCAATTCTGTAAACTGGGAAGTCATTGTTGCACGCTTCTTGCGTAGTCTTTTAATTTTACGCTTCATGTGGATCATTTCTCGGTTAATCCACGGGTTTAAACTGTGCTTACACATTTTTCGGCTGGGTACAAAATTATCAAGACAATAATGTATGGTTTTAACAAAGAGTTGCCATGAGGTCTCAACATCGTGTGATAAGGTTTCGATATGCGTATCAAGGTAATCAATTATAGCGACATCATCAGCCTTAGAAAATTCCTTTACAACAGTGGCTGACTGAGTTTTTTTTTTAGTTCGACCTAAAGCCTTATCCCAGATAAAGAAGATTAGCTTATGGTCAGAAATACCAGGCTCAATTACAATGGTGCCTTGAATGAATATTTCACTGAGGAACAGTAAATCCAAAATTGAGCTGCCTCGAGTATAGTCAGTCACCGCTTGCTTAAGGTTGAGCAAAAACATGATGTCAAGAATAGAATCACCAGTAGAAGAACAGCCATAACGTAGGTTCTCCCAATCAATCGTTGGTAAATTAAAATCACCAGTTATCAATATGTTTTTATTACGCAAACCTAAAAGTCGATCGTATAGCTTATTCAAAAACAAATCATCTGCATTGGATGTACGGTACATGGCACAAAGAAAAAAGGTATTCTGCTTAAACAATATTTTCAAAAAAAAAGGCTTTCATGATCCGCAATTTGATCAACAAGAGTGGCATCAACGCTATCTTTTATAATAACCGCCACGCCGCCACCACGAGAGCCTCTATCACGCCTGAAGACTTGATAACCAGGCGGCACAATTTCGTCGTCGCCTATCAGATCATGTAGCCACGTTTCTGTAATAACGCATATATGCGGGTCATATAAAATAAGGATATCTTCAAGCTTATCAAGTTTGTTACTAATGCTCTGTGCATTAAAAGATATCAGGCGCAGCTGCGCAGTTGGGAACTGCTATATCTTTGTAGGCTTCTTTTTCGCCTTTGTAAGCCATTTTCGAGTGTTTGAGGAGTCATTCCAACTGTAGATGTCATTGTCAACATGAAGGCTATCATGCACAAGGAATACTTTTTTACCAGCTGCTTTCTCTTCCTTCGCTGTCTGCCAGAGCAATTTACGCTTCCGTCGAGTGTCCTCACAGTAGTCGTTATCAATACTTATCGAAGAACCCTTAAGCTTTGAAACATTCTTCCAGACAGCCTGCTTTTCCCTGTAGTCTTGAAAATAAAGAATTACTGGCCGATTTTGTTCGCTATGTCCTAGTCTGTGAATGCGGGCGACTGAAGAGCAGTTGACGCCCAACTTATTCCTAAACAATTCATCAATAACCTTTTTTCCTCAAGTCCAGTTGAGTTTCATTCGCGTGTTCCGCAATACCGAAAACTATCAAGTTTGATCTACGACTGCGATTTTCAAGGTCAACTAGCTTAGCATGCTGTGTTATGACGGCTTCTTGAAGAGTCTCAACGCTAGCGGTTAGTTTTGCATGGGTTTCAGTAACGTTTTCTTCAAGGGTATTCAGTCCTACACCAGAACACTCAATACTTTTTTCAGTACATTCAAGACGAGTTTTTAAGTCAACTATTTGTGCTTTGATTTCATTCTGTCCTTCCAAGAGTTGCGCGAACATTTCCTCAACTGTAAGAGGACCTGGATTTAACTCTACATCCCCGCAGATGATAAGTTTGCACGAACAAAAGCATTCATATGCAATAGTCAAGCAGGTGCGTGGGCACGGCAAAATAACAAGAAATATGTCATCACTACGTATTGAACATTCATGCCTAACCTGCACGACGAAGAAACGAGAGGCCGTAAGCCACATGCTCGCAGCGCTTTCGCCGCGCCCACTGTCGATGCCGAGGGGTAGTCCACTTCTTATAGCATTGGTGGCCGTTGACGTAACAAATCCGGGCCGGAAATGCAGAAGAGCCCCTTCCGGGACTGCGTCGTCGAATCCCTTTTGTTGTCTTCGGTTGAGTCGAAAAAGCGGTTCAGCGAAGGGAGTCGAAGATAAGGCCCCAGCAGAAGAAATCAGCAGAGCCTGCACGACGAAGAAACGAGAGGCCGTAAGCTACATGCTCCCAACGCTTTCGCCGCGCAGTGTGTTTATGCGCAGTGTGTTTTTGCCTTGCCGGTTTCACCCCCTGTGCTTTTCGCGAGTGTATGTTCGCGATCAGGGGCCAGGCGACCTTCTCGTGGAAGGAAGACTCACTTTTTGCTGCTTCGTCTCGCTGCATTTTACTTCCTGCTGTTGTTGATATGGGGCGACGTTGAGCTAAACCCTGGGCCCGGTGGCACGATACTGCAGCAACTCTTGGATGGCCAAAATGAAATTAAGCAGAAGCTAACCGCTATTGAAAAATACCAAGCAGGCAATAAGGCTGCTATGGCTAATATGAACGCGCGTATGAACAAGATTGAAGCAACTATTGACAGGTTCGAAGAATTACGCAGTAGCGTTGCAGAGTATAAGTCAAGCTGTGATTCCTTCCAGGCTAACTTAGCATCGTTGGTACACAAGGTGGACGATCTTGAAAACCGTAGTCGGAGGTGTAACTTAATATTTTTTGGCGTCGACGGGGATGACGCGCGGGAACCATATGCAAAATCTGAAGAGCGTGTTGTCAATCTGTGCACTTCATTATTACAAGTCGGCGAGGTGGAAATAGAAAGGGCACACCGACTTGGAAAATTTAATTCTGACAAGCAACGCCCTATAATTGTCAAATTTCGTACATATAAGGACAAACAGAAAGTTCTGCTGGCGGCGAAAAAATTGAAAGGTACAAGAATTTCCATTTCGGAAGATTTTTCTGAGCCATTACGAAAGAAAAGAAAAATGCTTCTTGAATATGCGAAGGAACATCAGTCTGAGGCAGATAAAAGGGTACGTAAAGCGTGACGTACTCTACTTGCATAAAATGAAGTATGTTTATGACGAATCCATGGGGAAGGTTGTGCGAGTTTGAGAAAGCCGAGAGAAAGGCGCGTTGTTATCGTTCCTTATCGTTAACTGTAGAAGCCTCCAAGTTAAATTGTAAGTTAAAAACTGACCCTAGGGAATTCTGGCAGTTTATCAAGAAGAATAGAAAAGATGAAGTGTCAATTCCTGTGCTTGAACACAATGGGACTCTTGTACATGATAGTCTAGATGAGGCAGAATGTTTTAGCTCGTTCTTCAGTTCTGTTTTTTCTGCGCGCGCAACTAATACTGATTCAATGTTTCACTACGGGCTTATCGGAGGGGAACCAATGAATGACATCGTCTTCGACAGGAGGGGCATTCAACTACAACTTGAGCGTTTAAGTACCACTAGTGCCAGCGGTCCCGATGACTCGCCGAACTATCTGCTTTCCGCTTGTGCAGGCCCGTTGTCTAAATACCTTTATGTGCTCTTTGCCAAGTCGTTGACATGCGGAATGTTGCCTACAGACTGGAAATTGCCAATGTTATACCTATCATGAAGTCAGGACCTCGAAAATATGTGTTTAATTATCGACCGGTGTCCTTGACTAGCGTACCTTGCAAGATCTTTGAGCATGTACTTTTTAGCAATATCATGACTCACTTAAATTTGTTTTCCTTGTTGATCTCTCAGCAACACGCAGTTCGAAGTGGTTTTTCTTGTATTACTCAGCTTACAGAATTAACGCACGACCTAGCATCCACTCTTGACAAAAGGGGGCTGTGTAAATTGCATCTTTTTAGATTTCAGGAAGGCTTTTGACCTAGTGCCCCATTCTTTGCTGCTTGAAAAATTGTCGTGGTACAACATAAATAAAGCGGTTGTTGAATGGATAAAAGAATACTTAAATTGTAACACACAACGCGTAGTCGTTGGAGGTGGGCTGTCGCCCGGTGTTAATGTGTCATCGGGGGTGCCTCAAGGTTCAGCGTTGGGTCCGCTATTTTTGTTATACATGAATGACATTACCGTTGGCATATCATCTTTCATCCGATTGTTTGTGGACGACTGCGTTTTGTCACGTTATGAAGGTATCACGTTATGAAAGGTCCCGATGATTATAATGAACTACAGAAGGATTTAGACAAGGTTTCAGAGTGGTGTGACAAATGGGGCATGAGTATAAATCTTGATAAAACTGTGCAGATGTGCTTTACGAGACAAAGGTCACCAAATGTATATACATATAGCATTAACGGGACAAATCTTGCATCCGTGTGTGAATATAAATACCTTGGGGTGTACTTGACCCCTCAACTATGCTGGCACCGTCATGTTAACTATATAATTGCTAAGGCGTGTAGAGTTCTTGATATGCTACGTAGAAATGTGAAATGCTTTCCTTTAGTTACAAGGAACTCGCTTTACAAGACTAACATAAGACCAATACTGGAATATGCTTGTACTATCTGGGACCCGTGGACTGCGACAGACATAAAGAAACTAGAAAGAGTACAAAGCTTAGCAGCCCGTTTCGTGGTTCAAAATTATACTCGGTATTTTAGCGCATCCCAAACAAAGGAAACATTAGGCTGGAATACGCTTCAAAATCGTAGAAAAACATTCAGATTAACATTTTTGAACAATATATATCATTCTAAAACCGGCCTCAATCGTGATAGCTACATGAGGCCACCGGAGTACACTTCTGGCAGGCGCGATCACCCACTTAAGATTAAAGAGTATAGATGTAGAAAGGAGCTTTTTAAGATGCCCTTTTTGCCTAAGACGGTCAGTGAGTGGAACAGGTTGCCCAGCGATGTTGTATCGCTATCTGCAAGTGATGCCTTTGCTTCAGCTGTATGACTTGCAAATTTTTTTCTCTGTACTTTGTGCTTGCGTCGACAGAACCGCTTTGTTTCATTTCGCGCATGTACGGTTATGCTCTGCTTCTTTTTCTTCTTCTTTTTGTTGTGTCGGCGATTTGCTCTGATATGTAACTTTTTTTTTCATGTATTCTATATTAACTGCTTTTTGTCAATGATATATGTACTTCACCCCTCCCCCCCCCCCCCCGCTGTAATACCAAACTGGCGCTGTGGGTACTGTGATAAATAAATAAATAAATAAATAAATAAAGGCGGCAGAAACGCGCGGCAAACGCGCGAATGGGTGCGAAACCCATTTTTTGGCGGCAGCCGCAAAACGAGCACCAATAAGAAGCGAGCCGCGCTGTTGTGGCGCCACCTGTCGGATAAGCAAAGAACCAGAATCTATGGGCTCCGAGATTGAACAGTGACACGCACGTCGTAAAATCTCAGAGGCCATTTCCAATCAAGGGTGCTGTTTTTGTTAAGCCTTCCAAACCGCCACCGAGACGTCGACGAAAAGGTCGCCTCGCAATCGAGGCGCTTTTGGAAACCGTCCGCGGATATGCGTGCCTCCATGACAAATCGAATGTCGATTTTCAGGACAAGAAGCTGCGCGTCAACCACTGCGCGCACATTATTGGGCAGCAGTTTGGCATGACAGGTCCGAAATTGGTGAAGGCGGGGCAGCAGAGTGTGTGCCTGGCTCTCAGTGTCCCTGTACTGCCATATAGGGCGCACCCAATACTTTCTCGTGTGCTTTCTGGCACGTCGGCATCGCACAAGTAAAAAATAAGTATTATAGTGTTCACAGTCACCAGTAGCTCCTCGTCCGTATCCGACATGCCTGAGTGGCGCAAAGAAACATAGACACTTCCGATGGAACACGAAATCGGCAGAACGGAGAGTGCGTTGTCACGAGAAGTATCGAATGGAACGAGACAAAGCGGGAATCCAAGCGCTGTTGCCGCGTGCCGCAAAACGCGACTGTGGACTTGCCCGCGCGCGTCTGCCGCGCGGGCGCTTGCGGCGGGCGGCGTGTCGCCCGTGTTTTTGTCGCAAGTGTGGACGTACCTTTACTGGCAGCAGTGCCACAAGTGAAACGGCAGGCAAAATTTTGGCTGGCGTTACATGAACATTTTGCGAATAAGTATAACAAACATTTGTTTTTCTATGACCAGATTATGTTTGCTGCGAATCTAGAGGAGCGTGCCTTTTCATAGCGCCTCTAGAGAAGGAAGCCATGTAAGGTCCCCAAAAATGTTGCAGAATGCAGCATCAGCTGCGCCACGATACACACTTGTTAGGCAGTGAAGCATACGCAATGTAAGGCGGCGAAGCATATTATAAAAGTGGGAAGGGGCCACTGTAACAGGACATACTCATTTTATTTGTTTATTTTATTTATTTATTTACCCTCAGGGCCGAAGCATTACAGAGGGGAGTGGGTAGAGAATAAACACAGTGCATAGTAGCATAATAATAACAAAATAATAATGAACATAATAAACATAATATCACAAAGCATGGTAAGGTATGGTAAATCCTAATTATACAATGTTAGCTAATGCATATTTAAATCGGGTATTATCATTAATGGAAACAATGTCGGAAGAAAGGTGATTCCAATCTTGTGAAGTTCGAGGTAAACAAAGAGTAAAGAAAGGTTTTAGTATGGGGGAGGGGACATGGCTCGATACCAACCTTAAAGCGATGGTCAACACGGTTAGATATATAATGTGGCTGAAGAATGAATTCGTCACGGAGGGTAGGGTGATAGTAAAGCCGATGGAAAAAGTTGATGTGATGTGATAACTTTATTTGGAATCCGGCGATTGGAAGGCCCGGGCCTGGGGCCGCCTAGATGGCCACTGGGACCTGCTGCTCGCGTGCGGCTTCCTTGGCTCGCTGGACGGCCCAAAGTTGGTCTTGGAGTTCTGAGCTGAGCAGCACGGCCGACCACCGCGCCCGTAGATTTTCTGGGGAGACTGCCATTTTATTTTGGTATATTTCACATCCCCACAACATGTGTTGAAGGGTGGCTCTAACATTGCATAGCTTGCACATATCGCTCTCGTATATATCGGGGTAGAAAGTATTTAGTTGCATGGGACTCGTATAAGTTTCTGTTTGTAGTCGCCTCAAAGTAACGGACTCAGCTCTGTTCAGTTTAGTGTGATGCGGTGGTAATACTCGCCTCCGATTTTGATAGAATTTGGTAATATCGCTAAATCTTGTTAATATATCTTTTTCTCTCCAGATTTCCTCCTCCGCGTTCTCCTGACCGATGGGAGTCACTCTTTGCTCAGCTCGGCGAGTAAGACCTCGAGCTTCGCGGTGTGCTACCTCGTTGAGGTTGACTGCGGGAATGTCTGGAGTCGTATGCGCTGGGAACCAGAGCAATTGCCTGCCGTTCTTCTCTGCATTGGAGAACTTTGCTTCATTGACTCTGATGATGTGCCATGCCTCAGGAGAGATCCTACCTTTTGCATAATTTCTAATGGCCGCTTGAGAATCACTAATGATGTAGTGAGCATTCGTGGAGACCAATGCTAGTGCAATGGCTACCTCCTCTGCGGTCTCGGAATGTTTGGTATTAACTGATACGCTTGTAAGAGGTTTTTGGGTGTGATCTACGATTACTGCTACATAGCTATTTCTGTCTGGGTATTCAGCCGCGTCTACGAAGGTTGCTCTGTCGTCTGACCCAAAGCTTCGGATAATTTTCTCTGCTCTACTCTTGCGTCTGCCGTCGTTGTAACCTGGATGCATGTTCTTGGGTATATTTGGTAGCAGGAGTTTGTCACTAATTTCTCTCGTTATCGTCCTATTTTCCCCGTATAGATTGTGGTAATTCATTCCTAGTTTGCTTAGTATATGCCGTCCCGTTTTGGTTTTGGTTAGTGGCTCTGCTTGAGATGTTTGTTGTGCTTCTATGAGTTCGTCCAGTGTGTTGTCGAGTCCTAACTTTAGCAAGAGATCCGTGCTCGTACTGATGGGAATTCCTAGTGCTAGTTTGTATGCTTTTTTATCATGTTGTTAATTTTACACTTTTCAGCTGCAAACCAATTGTGGAAGGCTGCTATGTATGTGATCTGACTGATTACGAATGATTGTATCAGCCGTATGATACTTTCTTCCTTCATACCTTGGTGCTTGTTAGTAAGTCGTTTGATTAATCTCATGGGGTTTGTTACCTTTGTGTCTAACTTCATTACGGTTTCCCTATTTGTGCCTTTGTTCTCGATTACCAGACCCAGCACTTTGAGCTGGTTGACTATTGGGATATTCCGCCCGTTCCTTGTGTGTAGCTTGATTTCCTCATGAGCCTTGTTTCTGTCGTATCCTTTGGGAGGCCTGCCTCTAAGTGTGGGGCGGTACAATAGAAGTTCAGATTTCTCTGCAGAGCATGTGAGGCCTGTTCCTATGAGGTGTTCCTCTACTGTGTTAATTGCAGTCTGGAGTCGTTGTTCTATTGATCCGTCGCTGCCATCACAGGTCCAGATAGTAATATCGTCCGCATAGATTGTGTGATTCAGGGACTCTATGTGATTTAATTTTTCGGGGAGTCCCACCAAGACGAGATTAAACAGCATCGGCGAGATGACAGCGCCTTGCGGCGTGCCGCCCCCCCCCCCCTATGTCGATCTCGGGCGACTTGAGCCCTCCGACGGAGATGACTGCTTTCCTATCTGATAAGAAGTTCTTGATGTAGTTATACGTCCGTTGCCCTAGTCCTATTCGTTCGATGTTTTCCAATATGGTTGCGTGGATGGCATTATCGAAAGCTTTTTTTAAGATCAAGGCCGAAGATGGCCCTTGTCGAGCGCGTTTTATAATCGATTATCTGATGCTTAAGTTGGAGCATCGCATCTTGTGTCGAAAGATTTTTGCGAAATCCTATCATTGTATCTGGGTATATGTTATTATCCTCTAAGAAGTTGTCTACTCTGTTTAAAATTACATGTTCCATTAATTTTCCGACGCAGGATGTTAGGGAGATTGGTCTGAGGTTGTCGATCTCAAGCTTCTTGCCAGGTTTTGGAATAAGCGTTATCGTCGCTTTCTTCCACTGAGCTGGCACTTCTCCCTTTACCCAACACTCGTTTATGTATTCTGTTAGTTTGGCTATCGATTCATCATCGAGGATCCTGAGAGTCTTGTTGATTATACCGTTCAAGCGAAAATTTTTTCGGCGGGATGGAAGAGATATATCAGATTTCATAGAAGTTATACTAGCAGTGCGGTTATAACAGGAAAAGATGAAGCGAGTAGAGCGATTCTGCTCCATTTCTAGTGACGCAACCAAATTGTTAATGCTTGGATATCAGACTGGAGTGGCGTATTCGAATTTAGATTGAATGAGTGTTTTATATAATAAGAGCTTTAAAGACGAAGGGGCTGCAGAAAAGTTACGGTGTAAGTAACCTAACATGCGGTTAGCGTTATTAATAATCTTCTCAATATGCAGAGGCCAACTTAGATTAAAAGTGATATGAACGCCTAAATACTTATAGGAGGAAACAGGATTACTGGATGCGCGAGAGATACGCATCACTTTGAACTTGTTAGTATTTAATTCCATTAGCCAAGCATTGCACCAGTTATAGAATTTAAATCTGACTGGAGAATGTTAGCATCGTTATCAGTAACTGTTTCACGGAAAATAACGCAGTCGTCATCGAAAAGATGAATATTAGAAGAAACTAAAGAGGGAAGGTCGTTAATGAAAATGAGAAAAAGAAGGGGGCCTAATACGTATCCTTGCGGGACTCCAGATTGAACAGGAGATTGGTTAGAGGAAAGTTCGTTGGCTGCAACAAATTGGGAACGATTTGAAAGGAAATCTTTGATCAACAAATAAAGACTACTAACAATATTAAGTTGACTTTGTTTATGAAAATGAGGTTTGTGGGAGACCTTGTCGAATGCTTTAGAAAAATCTAAGTAAATACAGTTAGCTAACGAAGAACGATCAAGAATGCGGTGCAGTTTATGAGTAAAGGATATGAGCTGCGTTTCACACGAAAATGATTTCCGGAAGCCGTGTTGAGCTGGTGAGAAAAAGGAGTTAGATTCAAGAAAGGCGACAAGGTTCGAGTATATAATATTGTTGCGTGTAGCTGATGTACAAGTCGATTTACAATATATTTACACGTAGACCAACGGTGCCAAAGATGGCGACTCTATATCAAGCGGGGGCCGCGTCGTCTACTTTCCCCTCAGTGCAGCTACACTGTGGTGGCTGTTCCGTAGCATCACCCCCGGCAGTAGAAGCACCGTCCCGGTGCTTAATCTACCCATCCGCGGTGAAACGCGTTTGGTATGGCTTTAGTCTCGCCACGTGAACGATGTCACTTGCAGCCGACGATGACGCTGAGAGGTCGGCGGGGATGACTTCATACGGGACATCAGTCACTTGTCGCACCACACGGTATGGGCCAGTGTAGCGCGACAGCAGCTTTTCGGAAGGGCCCACACGACGAATGGGGGACCAGAGAAGCAATCGTAGAGGTGTCTCTGATGCTCCTGCGAGGCGTCGAGACGGGTGCGGGCGAGCTGGCGCGCGTGGTCGGCGTGTGCGATCGCGTCGCCGGCGTATTCAGTGGCTGAACGTGTGTCCGAGGGCAACAAAGTGTCTAAGGGCAACGCGGGTTCTCGGTCATATAGGAGATAGAATGGTGAATAGCCGGCGGTGTCGGGACCCGATGAACTATACGCGAACGTCACATATGGTAAGTGAAGATCCCAGTCGTGGTGGTCGGTCGCAACGTGCTTGGATAGCATGTCGGTGATGGTCCGGTTGAGGCGCTCCGTGAGGCCGTTGGTCTGTGGGTGGTAGGACGTGCTGAACTTGTGCTTAGTTGAGTAGGAGAGGAGGATGTCCTCGACGACTGTCGACAGAAAGCTGCGGCCACGATCAATGAGTAATTGGCGCGGAGCACCGTGCAGTAAAATGATGTCATAGACCAGAAAGTCAGCAACGTCAGTAGCACAACTTGTCGGGAGGGCTCTGGTGATTGTACCGCGTGGCACAATCAGTAGTGACGGCGACTCATTTATTTCCGGAGCCCGAGAGAGGAAACGGTCCAAGCAGGCCTAGACCAACACGGAAAAAGGGTTCCGATGGGATGTCGATCGGCTGGAGACATCCAGCTGGGGGTGTGGAGGGCTTCTTCCGGCGCTGACAGGGCTCAGAAGCGGCAACGTAGCGCCGCACGGAGCGGGCGAGACCCTGCCAAAAGAATCGACGTCGTACACGGTCGTATATGTGCGAGACGCCCAAGTGTCCAGCCAAGGCAGCGTCGTGAAGTTGTTGGAGGACAGTCGAACGCAGGTGCGATGGAATTACGAGCAGAAGGTCAGGGACGGGTGGATCGAGATTGCGGCGGTATAATGTCCCCTCCTTAAGGAGAAACATCCGGAGAGATGCGTCGCCAGGCGTTGACTACAGATGGTCGATGAGGGCTCGTAATGAAGGATCGCGGCGTTGCTCGTTGCCGATTTCAATCAACTGGGACACCGAGAAAACGCAAGCGATGGCGTCCGCATCAGCCGCGTCGTCGACGGGGTAGCGGGACAAACAATCGGCATCCTGGTGCAAGCGTCCCGTCTTATATACCACGGAGAGGGTGTATTCTTGCAGGCGTAACGCCCAGCGAGCGAGTCGTCCCGTGGGGTCCTTGAGCGAGGATAGCCAGCAGGGCGCGTGGTAATCAGTGATGACACAGAAGGGGCGTCCGTACAAGTATGGACGAAACTTGGCAACAGCCCACACAAGAGCGAGGCACTCGCGCTCTGTGATTGAATAATTACGCTCGGCGGCTGACAGAAGTCGGCTTGCATAGGCTATAACGCGATCATGTCCACGCTGGCGTTGTGCTAACACTGATCCGATGCCGTGACCACTGGCATCAATTCGAACTTCCGTTGGGGCAGACGGGTCAAAATGGGCCAGATTTGGAGGCGTGGTAAGGAGAGTAGGGAGAGATGCGGCATGGTTAGGTCCCCAAGAAAATAGGGCGTCTTTCTTCAAGAGGTCGGTAAGTGGACGTGCGATGGTCGCAAAATCCTTCACAAAGCGTCGGAATTAAGAGCACAGCCCTACGAAACTATGAACGTCCTTGGTAGACTTCGGAACAGGAAAGTTTTTAACGGCGCGAATTTTGTCCGGATCAGGTCGCACGCCTCTGGCGTCAACGAGGTGTCCAAGGACGGTGATTTGGCGGCGAGCGAAGTGATATTTTCACGAGTTCAACTGGAGACCGGCGCGGCGGAACACGTCAAGGATCGCTGAAAGACGGTCTAGATGCGTGTCAAATGTGGGCGAATAAACGATGACGTCGTCCAGATAGCACAAACAGGTGGACCCCTTGAACCCCTGAAGCAAAGAGTCCATCATTCGTTCGAAGGTGGCGGGCGCGTTACAGAGACAGAAAGGCATCACCTTGAACTGATAAAAGCCGTCAGGGGTAATAAATGGAGTCTTCTCTTGGCCCATGTAGTCGACGGATATCTGCCAGTAGCCGGACCGCAAGTCGATAGAAGATAAATAGGTGGCACCGTACAGGCAGTCTAGAGCGTCATCAATACGTGGCAGAGGGTACACGTCCTTTCTTGTGATTTTGTTCAGGTGGCGATAATCTACACAAGAACGCCATGTGCCATCCTTCTTTTTGACAAGTACGATGGGAGAAGCCCAGGTACTACAAGAAGGCTCGATAATGTCCTTTGCAAGCATCTTTTTGACTTCCTGTTGGATAACAGCTCGTTCGGACGCAGAAACAGGATATGGACGTCGGTGAATAGCGTTCGCATCGCCAGTGTTTGTGCGATGGGTCACGATGGACGTTTGACCTAAGGGTCGATTGTCAAAGTCAAAAATGTCGCGATAGCTTTCAAGAACGCGGCAAAGAGCTTCAGCTTGAACATGTGTAAGGTCAGAGGAAACGATCTTCTCAATGTCGACGTGAGTACCGTGCGATGGCGTCATGGTATGGGCTGAGCTGTGACGATCTTCCACTGTGAATGGCTCGATCTCATCATCCTGCAAAGCGCTAATTATAGCCAATGAAATCCCCTGAAGCAGAACTTGCGCGGTTAGCGTGAAATTGAAAAGGGGAAGGCAGCTGCGGTTACCAGTGATCGTCAGCACAGTGTGTGGCACGGTAACACCATGCGTAAGTATAACTGCCGGAATTGGTGCGACCAGGCAATTACCGTCAGGTACAGCTGCTGAGGACAACAAGTCGACGTGTGTCACTGATTGAGGCGGTAGGCGAATAAAATCCATGCAGCTCAAACGGCTTGGAGGCGGGTCCACATGGTCGGCAGGAAGAGGCAAGTCAAGGCGAAGTGAGCCGGCCGAACAGTCAATGAGGGCAGAATGATTGGCAAGGAAATCGAGACCGAGAATTAGTTCGTGAGGGCAATGCTCGATGACGGTGAAGAGAACGACGGTTTGTCTCTCAGCAATGGTGAAGCGGGCAGAGCACATGCCAACAATAGCGACAGTCCCTCCGTCGGCGACTTGTACAACTCGGTAGGGGGCGGGCGTCAGAACTTTCTTGAGCCGACGGCGAAGAGGAGCACTCATAATGGACACATGCGCCCCGGTGTCCATCAACGCGCACACAGGAACATTGTCGACGAGAACGTCCAAAAGATTCTTGTTCGTGGGTAAAGTGAAGCGAGGATTTCGTGCCAATTTCGTCATTGCAGCTTCACCTCCAGAAGCTGCACTGTCTAGTTTTCCGGTCGGGCGTGCGGCGGGTAGGACGGAGAAGGAGCACGGCGTGACGGGGGCGAACGAGATTGACGACGGGCGGGAGAAGGCGAGCGGGAGTAGCGGGGTCGTGTCAAAGGTGTCGCAGGGTCAGATGATGGAGCGGGCATAGAAGCGGCGAAGGAAAAGGATGCGTTAGAGGGGCGAGGGTGGTAATCAGGAGAATAGCGCGTCGGAGAAGCCCAGCGGGTGCGGCAGTGGCGAGCGACATGTCCTATGCGTCGGCAGTTAAAACAGATAGGCTTGTCGTCCACGGTTCGCAATTCGGAGGGGTGGCGCTGTCCATAAGAGGAGTAAGAAGGGCGCGGTGGGGACGTGCGTGGAGGAAGAGGTTCCGAGCCTAAGGAACGAATGGATTGCAGGCCGACATTGGACAACTCTTGACGGACGACGGCCTGGATCAAGGAGATTGTCACCGGAGAATGATCAGGTGACGGGAATGAAGGGGGCGCCGGTTGTGCCGCTTCGACCTCACGACGAATGATGCGGGTCAAGTTGCCACATCGCGATGGCTGGTGGAAGAGGTCGTCACAGGATGACGTAGCAGCTGTGTTGGGAAGTCGCGTGATGTGCTGGGATACCCGGCGGCTTTTAGCATGCTCAAGACGGCGGCACTCCTTGAGGATCGTATTCATGCTGGTGACGTTCGTAAACACCAGTAAATTGAAGGCGTCATCAGCAATGCCTTTAAGGACGTGATTAACCTTATCGTCCTCAGACATGGTCTGGTCAGCCATGGCACAAAATGCCAAGACGTCGAGAATGTAGGACACGTAGGACTCGGTCGACGTCTGTACACGTATGGCAAGGGCTTTCTTGGCATTGACTTGACGACCGAAGGGATTGCCGAAAAGGTAGCGGAGCTTCTCTTTGAAGAGATCCCAGCTTGAGATCTCCTCTTCGTGAGTCTGGAACCATGCAAGTGGAGCTCCGTCGAGGTAGAAAAGAACGTTCGCAAGCATGATAGTCGGATCCCACCTGTGACTGGTGCTCACACGTTTGTATAAGCGGAGCCAGTCGTCAACATCAGGACTGCCGACTTCGTTGAAAACACCAGGATCCCGTGGGGGGGGGGGGGACGGCGACGTAGGTCGGACCTGCAGGCGGAGACGGTTGCGTAGATGAAGTGCCGCCAGCAGGAGCCGAAGTTGCAATGTCGCCGTTGCGACCGCTGCTAAACTCCATGACGGGTACGGGGAACGTCCACCTCAACCAAATTAATGTTACGTGTAGCTGATGTACAAGTCTATTTACAATATATTTACACGTAGACCAACGGTGGCAAAGATGGCGACGCTATATCAAGCGGGGGCCACGTCGTCTTCTTTCTCCTCAGTGCAGCCACACTGTGGCGGCTGTTCCGTAGCAATATGTTCTAAGAGTTTGCAGCATGTGCTAGTAATGGAGATGGGTCGATAATTACATGGTGAACTTTTATTGCCCAATTTGAAGTTTGGAATCACCTTCCCAATTTTCCATTGGGTTGGAAGAGCTGATGTGCCAAGTGATTGCTGAAATATTTTTGTTAGTATGATTGAGCTGTACACACAAGTCTTTTTGAGAAATTTGCAATCAATAGAATCATCACCAGGGGAGGAATGGTGCTCTAAGTTATTGATGAGTTTCGTAATTCCAACCGTGTCAACAATAATGGGAGACATGAATGGGTAACTGCAATGAAAAGTGTCTGGAAGATTAGTATTTGCAACTACGGAGAAATTCCTTGAGAATGCGTCATTAAGAATAGTAGCACATTGGTTAGGTGGGACGGGGTTGCCAGCTGTGTCTACCAAGGCAATGGAGTTATCAAGACAGGGGTTAATCATACGCCAAAACTTTCGAATATTAGAATTCAGAAGTTGGGGTAAGGTATTCGACATGAAGTTATCTTTAGCTTCCTTTAATGCTGCAATGTAAGTATCAGATGCAGATTTATAGGCCGTCCAGCGTGAGTTTGAGGACGGTAATTTGGCCAAGCGATACAGACGTTTGTTTCGATTAGAAAGCCGTTTGATATGGGAGTTATACCGTGGTGTTCGAGGATTAGACGTGATAATACGAACAGGGATGTATTTTTCAATTAATTTGTTTACTTTTGTTGAAAACATGTCCCAGTTATGTTGAATTGGACGTTCATCAAAGTTATTCAGAAATGTGTTAGTGAAATCCGCTAATTCATTGCTGATTGCCTCGAAATTAGCTCTAGCATAGTGACGAATCGTTTTGCGTATTTTGCTGGTTTTTGGAATGTGCGCATCAATAGAAAAGGAAAGTAACGAGTGGTCACTTATACCTGGTAAATAAGAAATACTGGAAACAAGTTCAGGTCTGGTTGTAAGGATTAGATCAAAGGTTTTGGCTGAGACAGGCGTGATTCTAGTAGCTTAAGTGGTGAACTGCGATAATGAAAACGTAGAGCATAGTTCTAAAAAATCATGAGCTTGAGAGGAAAATGGCGACATAGCAGCTGGTGCTGTGTTCCGCAGTATGTTAGGAAAGTTAAAGTCGCCGAATAAAAATATGGGAGATAAAGGAAAACGTGAGAAAATATGATTAATACTGTCATGAAGTTCCGGGACAAAAGAATCAGTGTATGTGGGAGGACGGTAACAAATGCCAATGACTATATTTTGATGGTCAATTATTAAAGACACCCAGATAATTTTTAGGTTAGTGTTGACGTCAATGCGCGATGATAAAAATATTTAGAGACAGCGACGAGCACACCGCCACCACAGCGCGCATCTCTATCACAACGATAAATACAGAAACGGTATGTATCTTGGAAGATTTTCATATCTTGAACATTATCATGCAGCCAGGTCTCGGCCAGTGCAATGATATGAGCAGAAAGTGTGTCTACTGCGGATGATAAGGAGTTATATTGTTTAGTACGCTTCCTGCATTAGTAAAAAGGACAGTTACACGAGAATAGCTTGAGTGCCCATCACTCCTCGCGCTTTCCTAGCTTGAAGTGCCGGGGTTAGGTGGAGCAACAGCAGGCCTTCCACGTAGCTCGATTTCTTCCACCTTATCGGAGGCAGGATTGTACATGAAGCATTTTTTGTTTAAAAACATTTTGTTGTAACGCAGCTAGGACGAGGACGATTGTGGTTGGCTACGAGTAAATTCCTTTAGTTTCTTTCTAGCTACGCGGGTTCCGGGTGAAAAGTCCTGACTGATGGATATGTTATTCGTTTTGAATTGCTCATGCAGTGATAACACCTTTTCTTTCATTTTAAAGTTGGAAAACTTAGCAATAATGGGACGCGGTTTGGCAGGAGTGATTGTACCTAACCGGTGAGCACGCTGGATGCAATCGGCAGAAAATGAGGGAAGTACTGAAATAATTGCATCTGTTAACTTTTTTTCAGTGTCATTCCAAGATTCTTTGGAATCGAGAAGGCCATAGAAAATTAAGTTGTCGCGACGTGACCGGTCTTTCATTTCGTCAAACCATGACTGAAATGTGTATTTGTGCGAGGATAAATCTTGGACTTCTTCAGTAAGGCAAGACATTTTTTGTGACTAGTCTAGAGCCTGTTTAGCCTGTTGTTCCAAAGTGTCCAAGCGATTCTGAAATGCCGCAAGTTTGACTTGAATGCTGTTTTGTCCGTTTTTTATTGCTTTAATATCAGTGGCGAGCTCTGCGTGAGTTTTACTTGATTGCAATGAGCGCGCATGAATTTCCTTTAGAAACTGGAACATAATTGGCATTTGCTGTTTGGGATCATCAGGCAGGCTTTCCAGCTTTCCAGCGGGTGGTTGGACCAGGGTTAAGCTCAACGTCTCCCGCACGTATCAATAAGCAAAACATAGAAAAGCATTCAGATAAAGTCTCAGTAATTCAAGTGTCGGCCTTCCGGTGGACAGTGGGCAGGGCAGCAGCAAAAGAGACCGGTTGTCACTTCTATAGGATTTAGTTGAAAAGTAGGAACTAACCTGCGCAAGAAGGCAGGACGGGTTCAGCATGGTATTCGGTGCGCTGCTGCCGCGCCCACTGGCCACCGTCGATGATGCGAAGCCGTTTATAGCCGTCCGCGCAGTCACATGGTCCACGGGGAAGGTCACGAGTGTCGAAGAGCATATGAAGATCTCGATGATATGGCAGTGGTCACCAGGATGAGATAGAGGCCAGATCAGATCACTGTTGTAGTTGGCATGCCATTCACCCGGTGATGTGTTCCTTAATTATACATGTGTGTACCCTCCGTCGGCTGTCGGCAAAAGCACCAATACACCTATTACGTGTACTAGCAGGCGATCAGAGCTACTTTGGAGATGGCTGTGGCAATGTGAGCTCTTATTTCAACCACCTTGCAAGGATGTAGCTAAGATTCTAGAAGTAATAAACACTTAAAAACATGAGGACGATAAACTTTGGGTTGATTAACGAAACATTACTTTCTTACAGCTAGAGCCGCACTTTTCACCCCAGAACATGGGCCTTTAATCTCCGCAGAAACAGGTTTGAATGGCTGCCAGTAAAGGTATGACATGTGTCGGTATTTGTACTATGACAGGCGACAGTAGGTACGCGCATGTCTAATTAAGGAACACACATGTCCTGTGACAACGGCTGTATTACGGCCGTTGTCACAGGACAGCTAAAGCTAAAAACTATGCAAAACCCTTAGCCTTGACAAGCTAGCAAAAGTGATAGAAAAACCTAAAAAACTAAGCCTAGACATTTTCTTTTCAGGTAAGACGCATAAGAATGACTGCCCTCTGCGGGTTATCGCAACTGAATCAGCGACTTGGCAGAAAGCTGTTGGCTTGTTTTTGCAAGATAAATTAAACCTTCTAATCATTGACGATCCTTTCCTCGTTACAGATTCTGGTGAAGTTATTAGTTTTTTTAAAAGAGAATGAAAGGGACTCAAAATGTTGTCGATCGACGTTAAATATCTGAACTATTTACTTCCGCATGACAAGTTGCTTCTGGTTGTTGAAGAATGCATTGATGACTTGGATCAGTTGGCTTTCAGAATGCTGCAGGTGTTTCTGTTAGCGGCTTTCTTGAATTGCTCACTTTCTACTTTAAATCAACTTACATCTCATGGAATGAACAAAATTACATACAAAGGAATCGTGTTTGTATAGGGTCATGTCTGGCTGCCGTACTAAGTGATATTTATCTAGCTCATCATGATCGCAATATTCATGGTCACCATAGCCGCGTCCCCTGTTGTCAAAGTGTGCAGGTTTGTGGACGACTACCTGATATTTATTCATTGCATTGATCCTGCTTTTGAGCCTACTGTTTCTAAAGTGTTGGAGATCTTTCACAAAGAGCTGGAGCCTCTAGAACTTACGCATGAGGTCCCCATTGATGATTCCTTGCGCTTTCTAGATCTCAGGCTGAGCCTTGGTAACAAACATGCGTACTGGTGCTTCGCTCCGAGAAGTAAGAAGCCACTCTTGAATGAATGAATGTGTGATTTTTACTGGCGCAAGGGCCAGGTATGGCCAAAGAGCGCCAAGACAGTGTTAGTGATTTCGTGGTGGAATGATGAGTTCTGTGAAGAAGATGTGAGTTGGCTGCACAGGGGCCTAAAATAGTCGCTGTAAAGTGCGTAAAATCTACGTGCTATAAGATTATAGCGATGTCTTATCACGAGTACTGTGGGCCTTACACTGCAATGCGGGAGAATGATAGGATGTAAGAAACATGTAAGATGTAAAAATTAACTACAGCACAACTGCCTCACCAGAGCCCTTGAAACACAAGGGCCTGGAGGCAGGTGCTATACAGTACAACTATCCCAGCGGCATCCTCTAAAGAGAGGAGGCGCTACGAATGTATGGGGCTAATAACATGTAAGACCACGTCTCCGAGGAAACCTAGGACTATGTCTGTATAAAAAGCGGTTCTGGACCGAGAAACATTGCAGGATGAAGAGCAATGTGCTGCCAGTATGCTAAAGGAAAATGTCTCTTTCTCTCAGATTCGGCTTCCCGACACTCCAGGAGGACGTGGAGTACGGTCAGCCTCTCCTCGCATCTACCACAGGTTGGTGGCTCTCTTCCAGTAAGTAGAAAATTATGTGTGCCAAATGTGTGTCCTATTTTGAGACGACAGAATAGGACATCTGTTCGGCGCGATTTTGTAGTAGAGGGCCAGTGTCCTAACTGTGGCTTTATTAGGTGGAGCTTATTATCCGTTTCCGCGGCCCACATGCGTTGCCAGTGGTCTCGCAGCCTCCTTCGCAAGAAAAGGCTCAGATCTGTGACAGGCACCTCAGCGGTAGGGTTAAGGGCTTGCGATGCAATAGACGAGGCCATCTCGTCCGCCAGTACGTTGCCCTCGATGCTCCTATGGCCAGGCACCCAGCATATAATGATATGCTGGTTAGATATGTATGCTTTACACAAGACGGTGTAGAGTTCATTAAGTACTGAATTTTTGTGTCTATAGAGCGACATCAAGGCCTTCACGACGCTTAGGGAGTCTCTATATATCGCTGATTTTTGAAGTTTGGATTTTCTTATATGATTTACAGAAGACAGTACTGCGTAGGCCTCGGCCGTGAAGATACTTGTTTCTGGATGCAGCACACCAGATTCTGAAAAGGATGGGCCGAAGGCAGCACGAGACAGCCCGGCATTTGACTTCGAAGCGTCTGTGTAGAACTCTGCGCAGGAGTGCTTGTCCTAGAGTTCTAGAAAATGCATTCAGATTTCTATCTCCGGTGCGTGTTTTGTTACTTCTAAAAAGGATATGTCACATTCTATCAGCTGCCACTCCCAAGGTGGTAACATCTTGGTTGGATGCATAAGGCGAAGCTCGAGGAGTGGGACACGCATTTCATCACTACGCTCCCTCACACGAAGCGAGAAAGGCTGTCTTACAGAGGGACGGTTATGGAAAAGTGTAGTACATGTCATATCGTTAACAGTGTTAAAACATGGATGTTGATAATTGGAATGTATTTTCAGGAAAGAAGTAAGGCTGATGTAAGTTCTCTGTAGATGGAGGGACCATTCATTTGATTCCGCGTATAAACTTTCAATTGGGCTTGTTCTGAAAGCGCCAGTGGCTAAGCGGATACCTAGATAGTGGACAGGATCTAGGATCTTTATTGCGCTCGGAGAGGCAGAGTTATATACGACGGCACCATAGTCCAATCGTGATCGAATTAGGCTCTTATAAACATTCATCAGACAGTTCCTGTCGCTGCCCCATGTTGAGTGGGATATAATTTTACGTAAGTTCATTGTCCTTAGACATTTTTCTTTAAGATATTTAATGTGCTGTATAAAAGTAAGCTAGAAATTTGTGTTCTTTGTTGATAGGTATTTGATGTCCATACAGTTGAACACAAGGATCTGGAACCAGGCCTCTCTTTCTAGTAAAAAGAACACAATAGCTTTTGTGGGGGTTGATTTAATTTCATTTTCGTCTGCCCACTTGGAAACCTTGTTCAAGCCCTGCTGTACCTGTCTCTCGCATACTGTGAGGTTGCAGGATTTGAAGCCAATATGTATATCGTCTACGTATACGGAATAAAAAATGGCCGGCGGCAGTGAAGCAGGTAGTATGTTCATCTTAACGATAAAGAGAGTGCAGCTGAGCACGCCTCCCTGGGGTACACCAGTTTCCACCGTAAAAGGAGGTGACAGTGCATTACCGACTTTTACTCGGAAGGTACGATTTGACAAATAGCTTTCAATAGTGTTCAGCATATTTCCACGGATGCCCATTCCCGACAAGTCCCGCAAGATGCCGTAACGCCATGCTGTGTCATACGCTTTCTCCATGTCGAGGAATATTGATATGAAAAACTGTTTATGAACAAATGCAACGCGGATATTTCCTTCAATGCGCACAAGATGATCGGTTGTCGATCGTCCTTCTCGGATCGAGCTTAATGGCGAGTTCAAAGAAATGTATGAGTCTGCGATTGACCATTTTTTCGAAAAGCTTACAGAGACAATTTTTAAGAGCTATCGGGCGGTAACTTGCCGCCAAGGAAGGGTCTTTACCCTGCTTCAGAACAGGGACCACAGTCGCTTCTTTCCATGTGGATGGGAGGTATCCCGCAGCCCAAATAGTGTTGAAAAGTGTGAGAAGTATAAGTTGTGTGTCAGTATGTAAGTTTCTGATCATGTCATACATGACTCGGTCAGGTCCCGGTGCAGTGCTTTTGCATGTGTTCAATGCAGCTCTCAACTCGGCAATACTGAAAGGCTGGTTATACGGTTCATTCTGTCTGGATTTTCGTAAGATTGGCTTACGTTCTTCTATTTCTTTAACTTTAAAAAGAATTGGAAATAGTGGATTGAGCTCGACACGCGCTCGAAGTGCTCCCGAAGAAAGTCTGCCTGAGCTTGCAGGGTATCGCCTTCTGTGTTTACCAAAGGGAGTGAATATGTTTGCCGCCCTCTTATTCTATTACCCCTGTTCCATACTTTGGCCCCATCTGTATACGAGTTGATGCCCGATAAAAACTTTTGCCAACTCTGTTTTCTGGCCTGTCGGCGTGTTCTCCTGCCTAGGGACTTTGCTTTATTAAAGTTAATAAGATTCTCCGCAGTAGGAGAGGCGCGTAGCGACCCCCACGCTTTGTTCTGTTTCTTTCGAGTGATCCTACATTAGTCGTTCCACCACGGAACACGCCATTTACTTCCGATATGCATTTAGATGCGGCATCTATTATGAAGGCTGTAAAATACTCCACAGCAGCATCAATTTCTAACGAAGACATGTCAGCCATGAGATATTAGTGAGAGCTCGGAATTTCTGTCATTCAGCTGTATCAATCTTCTACCTAGGAGCCTGTGGTGGATATTGACACGCGTACTTGTCTTTATCGGGCGACACGTTTTGCCGCCTAACAAATGTTATCGCACAGCGCGGGACGAGCGTGCATGTATCCGAAGTTTCTGGAAAGTTATCGATGCTTCTATCCGCTGTCTGTTGTCGCCGAACCTTGTGTTATCTGATTTCATCGCTTGACACGAATGGTGTAGAACTTTGTAGAAGGCATGCGGGTCCCAACGGTTAATCTGGAACATTCGATGACTGATCTATAAAAGCCGACGCGCTTGACCCGCTGATCAGATTTTCGACGATCGCCGAGTGTGTTCCCCGGTACCGTTGTTCTTTGACTATAGCCTGTTTTTGAGGGCACAAGTTCGCCCAATAAAACGCTCGTTTTGTTAATCACAGTTTTGCTGCCTTCTTAACCGTCACTACCACGTGACATCTGGTGGAGGTGCTAGTGCGTTCATGTACAGAACGCCCCCACAAAGCCGCGATCCAAGCCCGAAGCCAGAGGACAAAACCAACATCGCCCAAGACCAGCGTACTAGCCGCAGACTGCAACGACTGCCCCCAGAGCACGGACTTCTACCTGGGTCGACAAAGAAGATCGTGGTCAAAACAACCCCAATGGCTGCCCCAGCGTCCCCCGTTATCCTACAACAACCTCGGGACCCACCGACCTTCCTTGGAGCAGCGACTGAAGACCCGGAATCCTGGCTGGAGACCTACGAACGAATCGCGACTTTTAACAACTGGCACTCCGGCGACAAACTGCGGCATGCATACTTTGCCTTAGAAGATGCCGCCAGGACGTGGTTTGAGAACCGGGAGTCAACCTTGACAACATGGGACCGCTTCCGTAGCGGCTTCCTGCGCACCTTTACGAGCGTCGTGTGCAAGGAAAGGGCTGAAGCCATGCTGGACGCCCGAGCGCAGCTACCTGACGAGAACGTTGCCATCTTCACGGAGGAAATGAACCGTCTGTTCCGCCACGCCGACCCAGATATGCCAGAGGAGAAGAAAGTCCGCCTTCTCATGCGTGGTGTGAAGGAAGAACTTTTCGGCGCAATGATACCAAGCCCACCGAAGACCGTCGAAGAGTTCCTTCGCGAGGCCACCAGCATCGAGAAGACACTCGAAATGCGGAACCGGCAATTCAACCGCTGTACAAACTCTACCCACTACGCAGGAATTCAATCACTGGCCGCGAACGATCTGCGCGAGACCATCAGGGCCATTGTGCGCGAAGAAGTGCGTAACGTCTTGCCTTCGTCGCAGCCTCAAGTGGCCTCGATCGTCGACATCGTGAAAGAAGAGGCGCACCGATCGCTTGGAGTTCCTGAGGTGCAACCAGAATCACCGCAACCCCAGCCGGAAGCGAAGACCTACGCCGCCGTCCCTCTCCGCGAGAACGCCAGGGCCCTGTAACGCCGCAATTTCGTCGACCACCGCCGCCGCCGCCGCCAGCACGCCCACCTGTCGCCCAGCGCAGCTACCCGAGGAAGACAGACGTTTGGCGTGCTCCTGACCACCGGCCGCTCTGCTACCACTGCGGAGAAGCCGGTCACGTTTACCGACGATGGCCATACCGGAGATGGGACTACGAGGGTTCACCGTCAACGCTCCGCGCCCGCAGCAAGGTGAACGCCCTCGTGATATCGCCGACTACCTCGCTGCTGCTCAGTGGAGCTCTCGACGACCGTCGCGTTCGCCATCACCAGGCCGCTACCTGTCGCCGCAGCGCCGACCATACACTGGCCCAGCCCGGGGCCGGTCAGCGAGCCCATATCCGGAAAACTAAAAGCAGCAACCGATGGAGGTGCGGTTGCTGTTCGTCGAACTGACGAAGATCCTCCGCCGCCGACGAAAGCGCCGAAGAAACCATCTCGACGACATAATGACGACGCGCCGCCGTCCCGAGGAAGTCAGGAAGCCAAGACTACACCGACGAAAGACGACTTGACGACGCGACGTACCAGCTTCAATTCAACACGACGCAGCCGTGATCCGACGCCAAGACCCAACTGCAACGCAAGACAAAGAACCACCGACCTCGACGTGCTTCTAGACGGCCACGCAGTCACCGCCTTAATCGACACAGGCGCCGATTACTCAGTCATGAGTGGACACATCGCCGCCCAGATGAAGAAGGTTAAGACTGCATGGGAAGGCCCTCAAATTCGGACCGCTGGAGGACACCTGATTACATCGACAGGAATGTGCACGGCAAGAATTACCATTCACGACCGGACTTACCCTGTCACCTTCGTTATCCTCCAACAGTGTTCACGAGACGTCATTCTCGGTATGGACTTCCTGGACCAACACGGCGCAATCATCAACCTGAAGTCGAAGTCAATAACGCTGTCGGAAGATAAAGCGATACCGCCGGAGAGCCCTCGTAGTCACCACGCCTTGAATGTGCTCGAAGACCAAGTGAGCATCCCGCCCCGCTCCAGCATTGTTATTTCGGTCGGCACCGAAATACCCGCTGACGTAGAAGGTGTCATCGAAGGCGACCAACGTCTCCTGCTAGACCGTGAAATTTGCGTCGCAAGAGGGATCGCTCGACTGCATGGAGGGAAAACTGAAGTGTTGCTGACAAACTTCAGCCAGGAGTTCAAGCACATCAACAAGGGCACGACGATCGCGTACATCGAGGAAATTGTGGAAACCAGTAATGCGTTTGTCCTCTCGGATTCCGCCGCATCTACGCCAACGACCATGGTTCCCGAACCAGACTACGACATTAATCGTAGTCTCCCAGTGATTAAGCAACAGCAGCTCAGAAGTCTGCTCTGACGATACAAAAGCTGCTTTTCGACGACATCGAGGATTCGACAAACACCAGTCGCCAAGCATCGCATAATCACCGAGGAGTACGCTCGACCACTCCGCCAAAGCCCTTACCGAGTTTCGCCGCGAGAACGGGAAGCTATAAGAGAACAAGTTGACGAAATGCTGCGCGACGACATCATCCAGCCGTCGAAAAGCCCGTGGGCATCCCCTGTTGTCCTGGTGAAGAAAAAGGACGGAACCCTACGTTTCTGCGTCGATTATCGTCGTCTGAACAAGATCACGAAGAAGGACGTATACCCCCTTCCACGGATAGACGACGCATTGGATCGGCTCTGCAACGCTAAGTACTTCTCCTCGATGGACCTCAAGTCTGGCTATTGGCAAATAGAAGTCGACGAAAGAGATCGCGAAAAGACCGCCTTCATCACCCCAGACGGCCTCTACGAGTTCAAGGTTATGCCATTTGGACTGTGCTCGGCGCCTGCAACGTTCCAGCGCGTGATGGACACGGTTTTAGCGGGATTGAAATGGCAGACCTGTCTCGTTTACTTGGATGACGTCGTTGTATTCGCCGGAAATTTCGACGATCACCTTAGGCGGCTTGCCACAGTTCTAGAGGCCATCAAGTCATCAGGGCTCACTCTGAAGCCAGAAAAATGCCGCTTCGCTTATGACGAGCTTCTGTTCCTAGGCCACGTCATCAGTAAATCCGGAGTACGCCCCGACCCCCAGAAAACAGCTGCCATCGCAAAGTTCCCGCAGCCCACCGACAAGAAGGCAGTGCGTAGATTCCTTGGCATGTGTGCCTACTACAGGCGCTTTGCCAAGGACTTTTCACGCCTCGCCGAGCCGTTGACACGTCTAACTAAATGTGATGTTGAGTTCAGGTGGGAAACGCCGCAGGGCGACGCATTTGAAGAACTCAAACGACGCATGCAGTCGCCGCCGGTACTTGCGCACTTCGACGAGTACACCGATACAGAAATCCATACTGACGCCAGTAGCCTAGGCCTCGGTGCCGTTCTAGTCCAGAGGAAAAACGGAGTCGAACAGGTGATATCTTACGCTAGCCGGTCGCTGTCAAAAGCGGAAGGCAACTATTCTACGACCGAAAAGGAATGCCTCGCCATCGTTTGGGCTACAGCTAAATTTCGCCCTTATCTTTATGGCAGGCCATTCAAAGTCGTCAGTGACCATCACGCGTTGTGTTGGCTAGCGAGTATAAAGGATCCTTCAGGACGACTAGCACGGTGGAGCCTCAGACTACAAGAATACGACATCACTGTAACCTACAAGTCCGGACGAAAACACTCCGATGCCGATTGCCTATCACGCGCCCCTATTGACCCGCCGCCGCAAGATGACGAAGATGACGACGCCTTCCTTGGCATGATAAGCGCGGAAGACTTCGCTGAACAGCAACGGGCAGACCCGGAGCTAAAAAGCCTGGTGGAATATTTGGAAGGGCACACCGACGTTGTGCCCAGGGCATTTAAGCGCGGATTATCTTCCTTCACGCTTCAAAACAATCTCCTCGTGAAGAAGAACTTTTCACCAGTCCGCGCCAACTACCTTCTTGTTGTCCCGTCAGGACTTCGTCCAGAAGTATTGCACGCCCTACATGACGATCCGACCGCTGGACACCTCGGTTTTTCCCGGACACTATCGAGGATACAAGAAAAGTATTATTGGCCGCGCCTGACCGCCGACGTCGCCCGTTATGTCAGAACATGCCGAGACTGTCAGCGACGCAAGACACCGCCGACAAGGCCAGCCGGATTACTGCAGCCAATCGAGCCTCCTTGCCGACCATTCCAGCAGATCGGGATGGACTTGCTGGGACCCTTTCCGACGTCAACAACCGGAAATAAGTGGATCGTCGTGGCGACAGACTACCTCACCCGCTTCGCTGAAACTAAAGCACTGCCGAAAGGTAGCGCAGCCGAAGTGGCGAAATTCTTTGTCGAAAACATCCTGCTTCGACATGGCGCCCCAGAAGTCCTCATCACCGACAGAGGAACGGCCTTTACAGCGGAGCTCACCCAAGCCATTCTGAAATACAGTCAGACAAGGCACAGGAGGACCACGGCCTACCACCCGCAGACGAATGGTCTTACGGAGCGGCTGAATAAGACCCTCGCCGACATGCTAGCGATGTACGTCGACGTCGAACACAAGACCTGGGATGCCGTCCTGCCGTACGTAACATTCGCTTACAACACGGCGGTGCAAGAAACAACACAGGTCACGCCGTTTAAGCTGGTTTACGGCAGGAACCCGACGACGACGCTTGACGCCATGCTGCCGCACGTAACTGACGAAGAGAATGTTGACGTCGCTAGCTATCTCCAGCGCGCCGAAGAAGCCCGACAGCTCGCCCGCCTGCGAATCAAGAGCCAGCAGAGGACCGACAGCCGACACTACAACCTCGGACGACGCTTCGTCGAGTACCAACCTGGCGACCGTGTTTGGGTCTGGACCCCGATACGACGACGAGGACTCAGTGAGAAACTACTCCGACGCTATTTCGGACCCTACAAGGTCATCCGACGTATTGGCGCTCTGGACTATGAGGTCGTGCCAGACGGCATTTCGCATTCACAGCGGCGCCGCGCACGATCTGAAGTGGTCCACGTGGTGCGTCTTAAACCCTTTTACGGACGCTGACGAACTTCGTCATTTTTGTTCTTTTCTTTGCTACGAGTGCTTTTGTTTATTACCTTCGTTTGTTTGCAGCATCGGGTCGATGCTTTTTAAGAGGGGGGTATTGACACGTGTACTTGTCTTTATCGGGCGACACGTTTTGCCGCCTAACAAATGTTATCGCACAGCGCGGGACGAGCGTGCATGTATCCGAAGTTTCTGGAAAGTTATCGATGCTTCTATCCGCTGTCTGTTGTCGCCGAACCTTGTGTTATCTGATTTCATCGCTTGACACGAATGGTGTAGAACTTTGTAGAAGGCATGCGGGTCCCAACGGTTAATCTGGAACATTCGATGACTGATCTATAAAAGCCGACGCGCTTGACCCGCTGATCAGATTTTCGACGATCGCCGAGTGTGTTCCCCGGTACCGTTGTTCTTTGACTATAGCCTGTTTTTGAGGGCACAAGTTCGCCCAATAAAACGCTCGTTTTGTTAATCACAGTTTTGCTGCCTTCTTAACCGTCACTACCACGTGACAATATTCGTTTTCTTTAGGTGTTGTTAGCAGCATGGGAAAGTGGTCACTTCCGTAAGGATTGTTGATAACTTCCCATTCGAGTTCAGGCAGTATGATCAAGTAAAACTCTTGCTTAGGATAGTTGGTTCATGCTTGAAGTAGTAAAGGCAAGGCGCAGAAGACCAGGGCTCAAGAAGAAGAACACAAACGACAGGACCGGCGCTGGTCCTGTCGTTCGTGTTCTTCTTCATGAGTCCTGGTCTTCTGCGCCTTGCCTTTACTACTTCAAGCATGAACCAACTAGCCCAAGCAAGAGTTTTACTTGAGCATATTTCTTCTACATTGGGCCATTAAAAAAAGGCGCCGGTCCTGTCGTTTGTGTTCTTCTTCTTGAGTCCTGGTCTTCTGCGCCTTGCCTTTACTACTTCAGGCAGTATACAAGGGGAAACTAGGCTGAGGTCAATTGAAGAAAATGTTCTGTTTGAAAGAGAATAATATGTGGGTTCCTTCTTATTCAGAAGACAAGCACCAGAAGAGAAAAGGAACTGTTCAACAAGACGACTTCGCGCATCTGTTCGAGAGTCGCCCCACAGGCAGTTGTGCGCATTGAAATCCCTAAGAACAACATAAGGTTCTGGCAATTCATCTATGAAGGACTGAAATTCATGTTTGCATAGTTTGTAGTGTGGGGGTATATAAAGCGAGCAAATAGTGATAAGTTTGTTTAGCAAAACAACACGAACCGCCAATGCTTCGGGGGCCGTTCGTAGCTGTAAACGTTGACATGCTATGCTTTTTAGAGCGCAGCTCTTTGGCGTCCGTTCCGGGGTTTCGAGTCATCATCGGCCTCGTAACCAGCTCCGCCCCCCTTTCATCCCCCCAGCGCTAGCAGCGACCGACTGATACCGCTGGATGCCGCTGACGCCGCTAGAGAGTCAAGATAACGTGACTGCATAGAACACCGTCGCCGCCATGCAGAAAGAGGAGGAAAGGGTCCCCCCCTTTATCGGCGTCAGCGGCATCAGTCAGTCGCTGCTATCTCTTCCCTCCTCCCTTTATCGTGTTGTCCGCTTGCTGCGCGCGCTTCTGCCCCCATCGTTTGCCGCTGGGTGTACACGCCGCCCCCCTCCCCCCTCTTCCTGCGAGTCTCCGGTTGTCAAAGCGCCGGCTCGAACTTAATTCCTTTCTTCGCTCCTCCTCCAATGCAACCCCTGTGCGGTGGCAATCAGAGAGCCAGATCGGTGGCGGCGGATCTGTATATGTGCACCGCCCGAGCCGAAATTGCCGCTGCCGTTCGCCCTGTGCGGTGGCAATCAGAGAGCCAGATCGGTGGCGGCGGATCTGTATATGTGCACCGCCCGAGCCGAAATTGCCGCTGCCGTTCGCCACTGCGAAATTATCTGCCAGTTCTTTCTGAGCCATGAGCGAGACGACCGATGGAAGTCCTCCGTCTGCTGCTGCTGCTGCTGCTGCTAAACGAGCTGCCAGAGCAGAGGCCCAGCGCCGTCGCCGTCAGAATCCAGAGGTGCGTGCCGCCGAAGCAGAAGCTTACCGTCGCCGCCGTCGAGATGATCCAGGAGTACGGGAAATATAAAAAAAAAATTCTGTGATAGCGCATACATGTGTTGCTCGATTTCTTTGCCTCAATCTATCGAAAAGGTGAAACAGCTTATTTGCTGCGCTCAAATTTCGCATTAGGAAGTAACGTAATCGTCGGTAATTTTTTGAATTACAATTGCAACACCGCCCGATGATGCGACTGCATCATCGCGATCTTTGCGAAAAGTAACGTGCTGTAGGAGAAAGTTTGTGTGTTGTAGTTTTAGGTGTGTTTTCTGTAGACACAGCCCTTCTGGATTGTGTTTGTGGATAATCTCTTGCACATCATCAAAGTTCCTAAGAAGACCTCTGACATTCAATTGAATGATTTGTGTATCCATGTTAAAATTAAATGGGTGCTGTGTGTATGGAAACTGAAGTGCTTAGATTACAGAGCTCTTTCGAGGCCCTGTAATCGGGGTCTTGCCCTTTCTGGAGCGTTCGAGGGAGCCTGGTCGCTCCTTAGGCGCGTGGCGCGCCGTGAGGACAGGTGTAGTGTCCATTGCCTTTTGTGAGGCGCCGGACACATGCTCTTGCGAGCGAGAAGACTTCCGTGAGAGTCCTGCTTCGGAAGGCAAGACCCCTGCGCCCACCAGCCCGGAGGTCGATGGGGCTCCCTGGGGGATTTGGCTGCGCCGGCTGTTGCCAGCGCTGGAAGGGGCCGGGGAGGTTGGGGCAGCCTCGGCTGCGCCCACCTTCGGGGTCGATGGTCCCTTCTACTTGGTTGGCGGAGCAGCGCTTCTGCAACCACCGTGGGGGCAGATGGCCTAACTGCCGACTCACTGACTGTGGGTCGGGCAGCCGCTGGAGGCCGTTGTGACGCTGCCCCCTCACGCACCACTTCGGCAAAGCTTTTCTTTGGCAGGTATGCTATCCGCCTGCGTGCCTCTTTGAATGATATATTCTCTTTTACTTTGGTCATTACTATTTCTTTTTCCTTCTTCCAGGAGGAGCACGACTGCGAGTACGCGGAGTGCTTCCCATCACAGTTTACACAGTGGAGATCGTACTCACAAGTTTCAGTGGTGTGTTCATAGGCGCTGCATGTAGCACATGTTTGGCGGCCCCGACAGCTCTGCGAACTGTGGCCGAAACGCTGGCATTTGAAACATCGAAGTGGATTTAGCACGTACGGCCTAACACGGAGCTTGATGTACCCGGCCTCAATTGACTCGGGCAGGACACTTGAACCAAAGGTGATGATTAAGTGCTTCGTCTGAATTTCTTTACCATCTAACCTCATTTGAATTCTTCTGATATTGATCACATTTTGTTCGCTGAAGCCCTCCAGGAGCTCCGCTTCAGTCAGCTCAAGCAAATCATCATCCGACACAACACCGCGGGTGGTGTTCATTGAACGGTGCGGGGTGACTATTACGTGGGTCTCCCCAAATGACACTAGCTTCGGTAATTTGTCATATTGCTTCTGGTCGCGGAGCTCCAAGAGGAGGTCGCCGCTTGCCATCCTGGACACCTTGTAACCTGGACCAAAAACATCAGTCAAGGACTTTGACACAAGGAACGGTGAAATGGTTCGCGCTGGTTTGTCTGTCTTTTCAGAGTGAATAACGTGAAAGCGGGGGAAGTTTTGGATTGGGCGTCCGAAAAACTGGAATAAATCTTCGGTGCGCCCTCGTTTCTGAGGGCGATCAGGAAGTGGGGGGAAAAAGTTTCCATGAAAATACGAAAAGAATTCGGCAACAGCGCTGACCGCCCACCCAACGAGGGGACGCGGCAGAGCTTGCGTACAAGCCTGCACGACGCCAGTCGTACGCCTTCACTATAACAAAATATGCTCTACCCAAGGCAGGATAGCCACACACGGTTGACCCTTGCCGCCAAGAAAAAAGGAACTAAAAGGAAGAGAGAAGAAGACAGGAAAGGTCAAAAGTGAGAGAGAAAGACGAAGATTTGAGTAGAGAGAGATAGGAAAAGGCGACTGCCGTTTTCCTCCAGGTGGGTCAGTCTGGAGGGGCCGTCTATGTGAAGCAGAGGCCAAAGAGGTGTGTTGCCTCCGTCGGGGGGCCATAAAGGTCCAAACACCCAGCATTGGCTCAACCCTAGGATCCCCCTTTCCCCAGACACGGCTAAGCCGCGCACGGCTACACGCGGGAGGGTCCGACGCTCGTGTGCTCGGGTACGTGGTGTCGCAACACACCAAACGTCGCTTGCACAGACACTCCTGCGGGGAGGACCCACTCTTGTTCTTTAACTTCGCACACTCAAGGCTCGTTAAACGATGTATTATATAGTTATGTCTCGTTAACAGCCTCAATAAATCGTGCCCACACCAGATGCAATATAGTCTTGCTGCTCAAGCTGATCACCTTTCTTGGGCTGGCTACCCTTTGGCCTTAATTTCAGCCATAGCCGAACAGCTTCTGACGCGTACAAAACGTGATGAGCCCGCTTAAACAGGGAACCAGCTGGCTGAAAGACGCAGGTTTGCAGTACTACCGTACGTGCATGATGTCTCCCATAGGGTGAAGAAAATTGGGCAGCGTGCAGGAATCATAGTCGTTTTCTCAGCCCCGGAAATGTTGGCAAGGCTCTGTAAGCGTGTAAACGCGCCTGAATCGCATCAGAGTTGTAGCTCTGTCGGGCACAGAAAACGTTTTGTGACGGGCACAACTAATGTAGTCTACCAAATTCCCCTGTCTTGCGGCAGTAAATATGTTGGACAGACAGGCAGGTGCTTAAACGATCGAGTAAGAGAGCACTGTAACAACGTCCACAGCACTGTACAAGGTCACTTGGGCATCCATTGGCGGGACTGCAGCTGCGTGCCCCTCTTTGATGATACTGAAGTTTTAGCGAGACACAGCTCACAGCTCACCCGGGAAATTGTGGAAGCTGATTTCACCAGAAAAGTTGGTAGTATTTGCGCTAGTGCCCCCTCTATCGCGCCTACCCCTGGTAAAGTCACGTATCTAAACAGATAGAAATCATAATGTTTTTTATATTTTTTATTTTTTCAGGTGACCATGCTCCTAGTTCAGTGACTTGCTGTTAGAACACCCCATGTGACTGCCTTTCATTTTCTGCGCATGCCCTTTCTTGTATATATACACATGATCTGGCAGCGCAATAAAACATTGTTGGAAGTCAGCGCTGTGTATGTCGTCTGTCGCAGTCCTTGTCCTTCGCGCTGTACGTTATTTTTGACTTGCGGGCAGCCGTCCTTGCTCACTACGTCACTTCGAGCACCCCCTCTCCTCCAGCCGTTGCTCCATCACAACAGCTCTCGCCATCTATCGCGTCATTCTGCTTGTCGTCTCACATCACCTGCATCCACCTGTGCCGGTCGTCTGCACGCGCCGACCCCAGCATCATACTTCTACTCTCTCCGTGAGCCTCCTCCCCAGCTCAAAGGTAGGTGCTCGACAACTCTTTCCAAGGAATTTAATGGTCCAAACGCAAGCGCTTTCGGCTACTCTACAGCTCGTCGCTGTCCTTCCTTGGACGTTCCCACAAGCTGCCCGCTTTCCACTCGGGGCACCTCACTCATCACCAATTCAGAGGCTCAGCCACCGGCTCCACAAAGTGGAAATTTCACTCTCGCTGGCACGGCGACGACAGAAGCACAACCTCCGTGATGGATTCAGTGACCACTGCAACGCTGATGCTATCGGCATTCGAGATTCCACTGCAAGCAGAAGCAGGCAAGTCTTCCGACGTTGTGCTCACACCTTCCGTGGATGCATGGCCTACCGAAGTTTCGCAGAAGCAACTCTACCATATGGTTTCTTCAGCTCAAGAATCACTTCTACGTCTACAACATGAATGACCAGCACTTGCGCTATCTCCACGCAAGTCCCAAGCTGCCAGACGGTCTACTTTTGGAGCTCCGACCTCTACAGGCCCGGACATCTATAAGTGTCTGTGACAGGTTGCGATTTTGCACTCGTACATCATTGTGGCTGCCCGTCGCTCATAACCTACGCTACGCATGGTATAGCTCTCTCAGATTGCGTGAACCCAACACTACCAACGACGACACGGTCTCCACACTTTACCTGGACTTTACCATTGGACTTTATTTCTATTGCACTTCGCACTAGCAGGGCGACTATCACCTCCAACGCAGGCAAAGAAGATGGGCTCACGCAAAGGCAGAGCAAGAATAGAACATGCTAGCGTGCGCGACCTGAACGGCCGCTTCCGAGAGCCCGTGACACCATGGCTGGCTGGCTTGAATACGCCGTGTCTACGGCGGCTACCTCTTCATGCTGCCTCCCATAAACTGGTGACCCGGACGACCAAACCCAGCCTTCTCACTTCTTTGTACATACACCCCTGCTCACGTTGCTTCCGTCGCGTCAGAAAACACTGTCTTAGCCTGCAAGTCATTATTGCATTCACGTAATTAACCATGAGGACTTGTTAATTTGAATTTCAGCACAAGGATTAATCATTTACACAAGTTGGAAATCAAAATGGAGCAACTCCCATGCGTTATGGGAACCAATGTTATGGTAACAATTTGCTGGTAACCCAGCATTGTTATGATTAACGTGAAGTGTTGCTAGGCGGACCGACATGTTTGTGTAAAATGAACAACTATTTTTATTTAGTTATTTTATTTATATTACCCCTAAGGGCCCTCACACGAGGGTATTACATAGGGGGGGGGGTACAAACATGAAATATACACAAGAAGTAAAACTACATAAAATAAACATACACACAAGGAACATAAAATAAATAGATATGAACAAGGGGTATATGCACTTAGTCGTGAGAACACAAGAACATTTTACATAATATGTTAATATGTGCATATAGGCATAAGTAATATCTAATCTGCTACCACTAACCGTTTTCTTGCAACAAAGTTTGGAAAGATGGTAAGTTAACTTCAGTATCTATGCGTGATGGTAGGTTATTCCATTCTATTATTGTGCGAGGAATAAATGATTTTGCGTAGAGCGACGAGCGGCACATTATGCGTTTTACTTTGTTAGCGTGGTCACGGCGCGGGAAAACTGCAGGGGGTGGTGAAAAGAAGTCATCGTGAAGCGTGGAATGGTGATAAAGTTTATGAAATAAGGTTAGGCGAGCAAACTGGCGTCGACGCGATAGTGATTCCAACTCGGCACGTTGTTTTAACGATGTGGCGCTGGTGAAGCGTGAATAATCGGAAAAGATGAAGCGAACAGCACGGTTTTGCAAAGATTCAATGTTGTTGATTATGTATGCTTGATCGGGATCCCATATGGCAGAAGCATATTCAATTTTTGGGCGGATCAGCGTGATGTAAGCAAGTTTTTTTAAGTGAGAAGGTGCGTGCTTGAGGTTACGCTTAAGAAGACCGAGTGCTCGGTTAGCTGATGCTAAGACGGTGTTAATATGGTAATGCCAAGTTAAGTCAGACTGAAGATGAAGGCCAAGATACTTGTAAGTTGGCGCAAGTTCTACTCTAGCATTATTGAGAAAGTACGTGGTAGGAAGTCGAGTGGAATGGTTGGTAAATGACATTAGCTTGGTTTTAGATGTATTTAAAGACATTAACCACGAAGAGCACCAAGCGGTCACAGCATCAAGATCAGTTTGTAAGGAAAGTCGGTCAGCGTCATTACTAATATTACGATATATAACACAATCATCTGCGAATAATCGAATTCGAGATGAGACACATTTGGGTAGATCATTAATGAAAATTAAGAAAAGTAGGGGACCGAGGACGCTGCCCTGGGGGACTCCAGATGTTAAAGGAACAGAAGAAGAGTTACAGCCATTAGCACAGGTAAATTGTTGTCTGTTGGAGAGAAAATCTTTAATCCATGCAAGAACGTTTGGGTGAATATTTAAGTGTGTTAATTTGATTAGAAGCCTGTGATGAGGAACGCGATCAAAAGCTTTAGAGAAGTCAAGAAACACTGCGTCAACTTGGAATCCTTCGTTAAATGCGGAAAATAGATCGTTAGTAAATCCGGCGAGCTGAGTGTCGCATGAATAACCTCTGCGAAAACCGTGCTGGTACTTGAAGATGATATCATGGTCTTCTAGGTAGTTGATGACTTGTGTGTGTATGACGTGCTCGTGAAGTTTGCATATGTTGCTAGTTAATGAGATAGGACGATAGTTAAGTGGGACAGAGCGATCACCTGATTTAAATATTGGTATTACTTTAGCTATTCGCCAATCATGAGGAATAATGCCAGATGATAATGATTGTCAAAACATGGCTGATAACACTTGAAAAATGTTTAAAGAAGCGTTTTTAAGTACCTTGTTATTGAAACCAAGATGATCAGAGCTAGTAGTAGTTTTGAGGTTATTCAACAGGGCAAGAATACCAGAATCACTGATGACAATTTCTGGCATGGAAATGTTAGGCAATGGCTCTAATATAGGCGAAGAAGTTGTATCTTCATTGGTGAATACTGATGAAAATGCATCGTTTAGAAGCTGCGAACACTCAGTTTCAGTGACTGGTTGTTCGTCAGCATTAATTAGTACTATATCAGGATAGGAACTCAGATTGATAATGCGCCAGAATCTATGAGAATTATTGGTTAACATAGTAGACAGGTCGTGAGTGAAGAAATTACGACGGGTTGTTCTAAGCAGGGACTGATACTCTTTATCACAATTTTTGTACTTGTTCCATGATGACAGGAGACGTGTGGTCATTGCTTGGCGGTAACGGCACTATGTGTGTAACGACAGCAAAAAGACGTCAGTGACCATTATTCTGTGACACTGACGGCATGATTTCTACTCTAGTAATTTGAAGTCAGCTTGCGACGTGCAGAATGTTGTTTTCCATATGTGTACTGGACAAGCATATGAAAGAGAAGCACGGATTGTGAAGTTATCAGTGATTGTGTTTACAATCGTACGTACCTATGGCTATGACATGTGATGTATGTTAGAACAACCATGGCTTCATGGGTTTCTCAGCTGACAACACTTTTTTTTAAAAACCCATATGGGTTTCTTTGAAGAAAGAACCTTCATAGATGAAAAAAAATTTTCTCATGCTGTGGGCATGGAACCCAGGATATTGTGCTAAAGTCAGGTTGATTAGAATTTTCCTTTTCGTGAACCCTCCTTGATCTTGCGGGCTTCCACAGAACTGATTTGCCAATTATTGGGCATAGGAGGAACACATGCAGGATGGTTCTAATAACATATGCCTCCATGAACTCACGCACTTCCCAGGATCATAACACGCGAAGAACACAATTCACATTCACAGACCTTGCAAAGCGTGCCAGGATGCACACCATGAAATTTATTTCATTTGTTTGAGTGCTCCGAAATATGTTCATTTAACGGGACACTAAAGGCAAATACTAAGTAGATGTTGCCTAATAAAGTAGCATTTCACAAACCACACAGTGCTGGTTTCGTGCCAAGAAAAGTCTTAGTTTTCCTGAAAACGGCATCTGAAGGGTCCGCATACCTAAAGAGATAGCCAAATCACCTGCTCCCGAGCAGAGAGTGGTGACGTTGCATTTGACGTTACTTCCATCGGTGAGTAAAACAGCGCCCTACCCTCACAAAATTTTATATAGAAAGTCTATAGACAGTCTATAGACATTTTTTAGACTAGTCTATAGACTTATGGCCATACACTTTTTATAGACTAGTCTATAAAAAGTCTGAGTCTATAGACTGTCTATAGATTAATGAAAATTCGTTTGTAGACAATTGTCTGCAGCAAGTCTATAGACAAGTGTATAGGCTTAAGTTAGAACTTTTGTAGACTGAAGTCTATAGACAAATGTCTATAGACTATCTATAGACTATTCCTACAGACCAGTCTATAGAATTATGGCCATACACTTCTTATAGACTAGTCTATAAAAATTCTGAGTCTATAGACTGTCTATAGATTATTGAAAATTCACGTTTGTAGACAAATGTCCACAGAATGTTTATAGACAAAAGTATATAGGACAGTTCTATTTTTGTAGACTGAAGTCTAGAATGTCTATAGACGATCTATAGACATTTATCTACAGACATTTTATACACTTCAGTGTACAAAAAATGAACTATATATGCAGTTCATGTATAGAACTATATATACTTTCATATATGTTGCATAAACAGAGAGAATTTAGTGCTGAATCATGCAGTGCAAAAAATAAAGCAAATGCACCGGCAATGAATCAACTGTTTTTATTTAACGATATAAAATAGATGAATTCCTTAAAATGCATGTCTTATGCTATAATGGAAACAGACTAAATATTTACACTACTTCCCCTTAGCAAGCATGGTCGCCAGGCTGGCCTTGACCTTTGTGTCATTCGTCCCAAAGATGATGCAGGTGTATGCTAAAATAAGTAAATGCAGCGATATGAGGCAAAAATAACAAGTGTGTATTCTTAGTATGTTCATTAAGCAGCTTAATATATTTGCTCAACCCATCTAAATCAATACTTAATGCGGTTTAACTATGACTAAGGACTGCTTGTCAATATAAATCAGTACCTTAATACAATGTTTTATTTTATGGTGTGGTAAACCATTAAACTGTCACAACTGCTGCTCGTGCCAGCAACAGTATGTTCCCTTTTATGACAAGTTCATATATGATGCATTAATGTACTTATCCCAAAAGATCTCCATATTTTTTGCTGAAATGTTACCCAGTTGGACTGTCTGTACATTTTTTTGGCTGGTAGTTAAGTATGCCCGTGCAGAGGCATATGCTCAGAAAACGTGACAGGAGTATCCACAGCATAATGCCAAAGATTGTAATTTATATTGCTTAATACACATTTAAATGTCTTTCTCATACTCTTAAATGAATGGGTCATTGGCCATAACTTCAGCAGAAGGCTGATGGATTGATTTTATTGATATGGTCACTTAGTTTCTTAGGTATTGAGGCTTCTTGGGCATGCTAACAGGTTTCCAACTTAGGTATACCACATGAGCACCCGAAATACCACACGAGCACTTTGTGTCATGGCACGACAGATATGCACCTCCTAGGAAACAGAACTGATAGTATAGTTCGAATGAATTCTATTACAGTAAATTATTTAAGGTGCTTTCAAAGATGAAATTTTTTTCTATGGTTTCGAGGGTGAGAACTTTTAGTTAACGCAAAAAAAAAACAAAAACAAATTGAGTAAGAAATGCCTTGTCAGTATGCTTTACTTTCTTTTTTTTTCAATAAGTGGAACCAATTTCCCTCAACTTTTTATGAGGTGAAACGTATTAAAAACACATTTAACAGAGAGATTCTCTGAAAATTTTGTATGACATATAACAGGACAGTATACCTATGTGGCCATTTTAACATTTCCCGATCTTTTTCCAAGCCTTCCCTGGCTGTTTTCATGAAAATTTTCTGGCAATCTATGACGCCCGCAGCTTAAGTGGAATAAAAAATATTGTGGTTTAATGTTTGCCAAGTATACTGCCAGTCCATAATATTTCGATGAAACGAATGACACGTCAGTCGCTTGACATGCAGTATTAGATTTAACTGACTTGAATTCCTTGTTTAATAAAGCTGAGAAGGGCTTGGACAAGTTCGTTATTGATGGCCACACGAGTACAGCACGGAAGACAAGGACACAAAGACACACACGTAATGCAAATACAACAATGTGAGGGAAAACTATTCAATGAGTTATCTTTACGGTTCAATAATGGTTTTCTGTATCATTTGCATTCATCACTTATGTCTCTAGTTAACGTTGTTTACCTCGGCTTAAAAACTACATGGCAATATGAATCAGTACCATTATGATGTTTCGTTATATCACAATATGATAAGCAGTTAGACAACCGTAATGGTCGCCAGTGCCAGCAACGGTACGTTTCGTTTCAAGACGGGTTCATGTTACACACAGTGTACTTATAAAAATAAAAGAAATGCGAGAATCCCAAACTATTCCTATAATAGTAATTGTTGAAACAAAGATACCCAGCTGGATTGTGCACATTTTTCAGGTGTTAATTTATTATACCCGTGCCGAACGAACATGCTCAGCATAGTGACTGCAGTTTTGAACAATCACGTTAAGAATGGCAATTTATTTCCGCTTCGAACAGTCTGCGATGTCTCTTTTCTCATACTTCGAGATCAATACATCTGCGACACATTCAGTAGAATGCACTTGAATGGGGGCGTATTGATAAGGTTACTTAACAACTAAAACATGTTACGATCTCTTAGGTGTGTTGATAAGGGTAGAACAAATGAAATGTACACTAAATAATTTGAATAATCTGTGCGTTATCTACTAAGAAAAGAACACCAAATGGATAATCTGGCTCTTTCTTTTTTTGTACAGCGCATATAGTATACAGTCTGTCCAAGACGACAGCACTACATGCAACCGTAATGAAAACCGGAACACTTATTACGCACGACAAGGGCTTCATGTCATGCACGACTGGCACAATGCGAATCTGCGTCAGCAGCTGCCTAGTGATTAGCAGCACGTAAACTGCATAACGCCGAAGCATCGAAAGGCGCCTAACGCTTTTCGTATAGCCTGAAAAATAACTTCTGCTGCTAAACTGTTTATAAAAGAGACAAAAAACAAATCTTCCAACTACCGTCAAACGCAATGCCTTCAGTTTGAAACGTGTAAAGGTGCTTCCCGGAGTGACTAATTTATTTTTCTCTAATTTTTTCGGCTAAGTTGCGAAGCTGGGAGTGACTGAGCTTATCGCAGGTTTCATGTTTCAATAGCGTTTGTGGTTGCATACAAATAGATTGGGTGAATCTAGATATTTCTTCAAGTCTCGTGTTTTGCTTGCGCTAACTTCCCAAAATATTTAGATTCCAGCAGAACTTTTTGTTGGGCTAGTTGGTGCATGTTACTGAAGTACTATAGCGCCAAACAGACGACACAAGAAGAGACACGGACGAGCGCTTACTAACAACTGATGCTTTATTGTCGGAAACACACGATATATATACGCAAATTTGGCGGCGCAACTCGCGCATTGTCAAACATCACATGTTAACCAAGCAAAAGGCGATAGAACGATTGTGAACGTGACGTTCGTGAAGATGACACGTGGTGTACAGGGCCAAATGACTATAAATGATAATGGTTACGCGATACACAAACACCGCTGTAAGGGAGTACACCATAAAAACTGAACGATTAGGAATTTTTACCAAGCGCGGGCGGCGCAGCAACATGCTCAGTTCTAACTGAGGGCTTCTAAAAAGGACATCTCACTTTTATACAGAATTTTTGATGGTTCGCTCACGCATTCAAGGCCCTTCCTTTTAATATGGAAGGCTTCCTTCAGCTTACGGGCAACGCTGTCTCGACTTTTGTCCAGAACGATGGTATCTCTTAGGTGAGGCTTGCACCCGCACTCTTTGCAATGGATGGCCATATTGGAACCAGTTCCTTTTTCTTGTGACCGTTCGTGTTCTTTTAGCCTTTCATTTAAACACCGCCCCGTTTGTCCAATGTAAACCTTTTTGCAAGAGAGCGGAATTTGATAAACTACCACTTCCTAGCAACTGACAAGTGGATCGGTATGCTGGACTCCGCAGGTCGCGCGTACTGTTTTTTGGTTGTTAACGCGGGCTCACAATGTAGAAAGTTTTGAAGGGGCTGAGAAAACAACCGGGACTTTGAATTTACTCGCCACCTTTTTCAGGTTGTGAGCTACGCGGTTAGAGTACGGTACAACTACAGGTCTTAATCTCCTGGTTTGTTCTTACGTGTTTTTTCTTGCTTTCCCTTTTATTTTCTGTAGCAGGCACTCTACTACAGAACTTAGAACTGTCTGTGGAAACCCCGCCTCCTTTAGCCTTTCAATCTGCTGAAGGAAGCTGCTTCGTATGGCATGCTTACATGAAACAAGGAACTCCTATGATGTGGTAGGATTTTTGCAGTCCTGCGGTACCGTAGGTGGTTTTTTTCTCGGTCGATGTTAAGGATCTTTTCTATAAAATCCCACACAAGGCACTGTTTTTAGCTGTCCAGGCATGTATTGAAAAGAAAGGCACCATTCCGTTTCTGAATTCTGTGGGCATGTCAGTTGAAAATTTCATGAGGCTTCTGAAGTTTCATCTTAGTTCCACGCTTGTTCAGTTTGATGACACGGTTTATGTTCAGAAGAAGGGCATCTGTATAGGGTCCTGTGTAGCCCCTATCTTGAGCAACATTTTTCTTTCGGCCGTTGATAGCGTTTTTGACAGCACGTTTGACAAACAGAAGGTTTTGAAAGTATTTAGATATGTAGATGATTTCCTAATTGTGTTACACAGACAGGATCCACCAGGCCACCAAGAATCTGTCAAAGAGATGTTAGATGTTTTTATGAAATATAGCCATGGTTTAGAATACACCTTTGAACTACCAAAGAACAATAAGTTACAGTTTTTAGACCTCAAGCTCAGCCTGGGAGCTGAAGTGCTCTGGAAGTACCAACCCCAAGCGCAAAAAGAGCTCTTGTCTTATGAGTCAGCCCACTCTAAGATCGTAAAAAGAGCGGTAGCCACAGGGGCATTGGAATCGGCTGCCAGGAAATCGTGTAAGCATGCCATACGAAGCAGCTTCCTTCAGCAGATTGAAAGGCTAAAGGAGGCGGGGTTACCACAGACAGTTCTAAGTTCTGTAGTAGAGTGCCTGCTCCAGAAAATAAAAGGGAAGAAAAAACACGCAAGAACAAACCGGGAAATTAAGACCTGTAGTTGTACCGTACTCTCACTGCGTAGCTCACAACCTGGAAAAGGTGGCGAGTAAATTCAAAGTACCGGTTGTTTTCTCAGCCCCTTCAAAACTTGCTACATTGTGAACCCGCGTTAACAACCAAAAAAAAAAACAGAACGCGCGACCTGCGGAACCCAGCATACCGATCCACTTGTCAGTTGCTAGGAAGTGGTAGTTTATCAAATTCCGCTCTAAACAAAAAGGTTTAGATTGGACAAACGTGGCGGTGTTTAAATGAAAGGCTAAAAGAACACGAACGGTCACAAGAAAAAGGAACTGGTTCCAATATGGCCATCCATTGCAAAGAGTGCGGGTGCAAGCCTCGCCTAAGAGATACCATCGTTCTGGACAGAAGTCGAGACAGCGTTGCCCGTAAGCTGAAGGAAGCCTTCCACATTAAAAGGAAGGGCCTTGAATGCGTGAGCGAACCATCAAAAATTCTCTATAAAAGTAAGATGTCCTTTTCAGAAGCCCTCAGTTAGAACTGAGCATGTTGCTGCGCCGCCCGCGCTTGGTAAAAATTCCTAATCGTTTAGTTTTTATGGTGTACTCCCTTACGGCGGTGTTTGTGTATCGCGTAACCATTATCATTTATAGACATTTGGCCCTGTACACCACGTGTCATCTTCACGAACATCACCTTCACAATCGTTCTATCGCCTTTTGCCTGGTTACCATGTGATGTTTGACAATGCGCGAGTTGCGCCGCCAAATTTGCGTATATATATTGAGTGTTTCCGACAATAAAGCATCAGTTGTTAGTAAGCGCTCGTCCGTGTCTCTTCTTGTGTCGTCTGTTTGGCGCTATAGTACTTCAGTATTATTTAGATTGGTTGCCAGGAACATTAAAAATACTGCTACTTTTAAACTATACGAAAACGGCAGCGCACATACTGCTGATGCATGCCCCGCAAACACGGCCTTTCATCCGAGTACGCTAGCAGTTATTCAACTATACGCGTCTGTTTAAAATTATTCATGCTAACACAATTTCGAGATATGTACACAAGGCATGTCACGAGAATTTCACTTCACATGTGGGGCAGCATTCATCGCGGCCGGATCGAGCGCCACGAAATGAGATCTATCACACTAGCTGCCTAACACACACATTCCGCTTAGTGGCAGCTCAGTATCAAGTTATAACATGGTGTACTTCCTTTTTTACCCCCGCAGGGGCGTCTGCGTCAGCAGGCGTTTGGTGTGTTGCGACACCACGTACACGAGGGTTGGACCCTCCCGCGTGTAGCCGTGCGCGGCTTAGCCGTGTCCGGGGAAATGGGGTTCCTGGGGGCTGAGCCGATGCCGGGTGTTCCGACCTTTAAGGCCCCCGGCGGAGGCAACACACCTCTTTGGCCTCTGTTTCACGTAGACGGCACCCCCGGGCTGACTCACCCGGGGGAAATCGGTAGTTGCCTTTTCCTGTCTCTCTCTCCCTACAACCTTCGCCTTTCCTTTACTTTCCACCTTTCCTGCCTACTTCTGGCTTACCCTTACTTCGAATTTTTCCAGGCAGCAAGGGTTAACTTTGTGTGAATAGCCAACCGAGGTTATTTCATATTTGGTTATAGTGGTAACGTACAACTGGCGTTTGCAGGCCGTGTTTCACAGGTCCAGCAGCGTCCCCTTGTTACTCCGCGGTGGATGGCTGGCGTTACTGCCAAAATCTTACATATCCTTATGGCTAGCTCCTTCCCCCACTCCCTGATCGCCCTCAGAAAAGAGGGCGCACCGATGAACTATTCCAATTTTTTGGTCGGCAAAAAGAATCTTTCCCTCGTTTCCATGTCATCCATTCTGAAAAACCAGCTAAACCAGTGCGAACATTTTCACTATTCCTTGTATCAAAGTCCTTTACCGAAGTTTTTGGCCCAGGTTATAAGGCGTGGAGGATGTAAACAATTTGAGAAACTGTCTAAACTAGTGTCATTTGGGGAGACCGAAGTAGTAGTAACCCCGCACCGTACGATGAATACCACCCGCGGCGTTGTCTCGGACGATGATTTGCTAGAGCTCACTGAGGCTGAACTCTTGGAGGGCTTCAGTGAACAGAATGTTATAAATGTCAAAAGAATCAAGATGAGGCGAGATGGTAAAGAAATTGCGACCAAACACCTAATACTCACCTTCAATTCAAGTGTCCTGCCCGAGTCGATCGAGGCCGGGTACATCAAGCTCCCTGTAAGACCGTATGTGCCAAATCCCCTGAGATGTTTCAAATGCCGACGTTTTCGCCACAGCTCGCAGAGCTGCCGAGGCCGCCAAACATGTCCGAAATGCAGTGCCCATGAACACACGTCTGAAGCTTGCGCGAACTCTTTGCATTGTGTAAACTGTGATGGAGAGCACGCCGCGTACTCGCGGTCGTGCCCATCCTGGAAAAAAGAAAAAGAAATTGTGACGATAAAAGTAAAATAAAACATAACTTTCAAGGAGGCACGCAGGCGGGTATCCTATCTGCCCAAGAACACATTTGCCGAAGTGGCGCGTCATGGGGCAGCGCCACAACGGTCTCCGGCGGCTGACCGTCCCACACCCAGTGTGGCGGCAGTGACGCCATCCGCCCTCCTGGCGGCTGCAGCTAGCGCTGCTACGCCAACCCAGCAGACGGGGCCATCTACCTCCGGGTAGATGACCTCAAAGACCTCGTCCAACGTGGCGAGGCCTTCACGCCAAACAAAGCGCTCGGAAGAGCGCGTGCCCAGCGCCTCGCAAGAGGCGATGGACACAACCACCAGCAAGACGGCGCCCCCAGCGCCTAAGGAGCGGCGAGGCACTCTCGATCGCTCCAAAAGAGACAAAACTCCCGTCACGGCGCCCGAAAAAGGCGCGTGAGCTAATTCTGGTGTCTTAAACACACAGCACTAAACAGAAATAGCAAAATGGATACACAAATACTACAGTGGAATGTACGAGGACTTCTAAATAACCTCGACGACATTAGAGAACTACTACACAAACACAATCCCAAGTTGCTGTGTGTTCAGGAGACACATATGAAACCTACAAACACAAACTTTCTTCGCAATTACTTCATCTTCCGAAAAGACCGCGATGAGGCTAACGCCTCTGGCGGGGTAGCAATAATAGCGGACAAGTTTGTAGCTTGTCGGCACGTCGCCCTAAAGAAGACCCTTGAGGCAGTGGCAGTTTGGGCCATTCTTTTTAATAAATTAATCACTGTCGGTTCTATTTATATACCCCCTAACCATCATCTCAAAAGGACAGACATTTACAACCTTATCATCCAACTTCCCGAACCTTACATACTTGTGGGAGATATTAATGCTCACCACACGATGTGGGGAGACTCACAATGCGACGCGAGAGGTCGATTAGTAGAAAACTTTTTAGTAAATACGGGAACATGCCTCTTCAATAAAAACGAGCCGACTTATTATAATATGTATCACGATTCACATTTGTCCATAAACCTATCTATTGGCTCCGCAGATCTTTTCCCTTACCTAGAGTGGAGTGTTATTAAAGATCCGTACGGAAGTGACCATTTTCCAATACTTTTAAACTTATTTGAAGAACATCAGTGCCCTTCATATACGCCTCGGTGGAAGCTAGCTTTTGCCGACGGGGATCATTTTAAGGAATTGACTTACCTATCACGAGATTTTAACACCGATTTTAGTATTGACGACGCGGTGGCGTATTTTACCGCTTTTATCATCGAGGCAGCGAATAACTTGGTCCCACAATCAAGGGGTACCGCATCCAAAAGACGAATTCCGCGCTGGAATGGGGAATGCAAGGAGGCGCGAAAAACAAAATAAAGCGTGGGGCGTACTGCGCCGATACCCCACTGCAGAAAATCTGATTGAATTTGAAAACATTAAATCGCAGGGAAGGCGGACGCGAAGGCAATCAAAGAAGACAAGTTGGGATAGATTCTTGTCCGGCATTAACTCCTACACACCGGAGGCAAAAGTATGGAACGGGCTGAGGAAACTAAAGGGACCACAATTTCAGCCATTGCCCCTTGTTGATAAAGAAGGAAAGAAGTTGGAAGACCAGGCTGATGCTCTCGGTGAACACTTCGAGCGCGTGTCTAGCTCCACTCACTATTCGGAGAACTTTCTTAAAACATAAAGCAATAGAGGAACTTAAGCCACTGGATCGGAAATGCATCCCAAACGATCCTTATAATCGTCCTTTTACCATTGCTGAACTTAAAGCTTCCTTATCAGTACGTCGGAGCTTTGCACTGGCCCCGATAGAATCATGTATGATATGCTTAAGCACCTGCACTCCGACACACAAATCACGCTACTTACACTTCTCAATACTATCTGGGCTGCTGGTCATCTCCCATCAAAGTGGAAAGAGGCTACTTTGATCCCTGTTTTGAAGCTTTGTAAAGACACTTCATTGCTTACTAGCTACCGTCCCATAGCGCTTACAAGCTGCCTCTGTAAGCTTTTTGAAAAAATGATCAATCGCCGTCTCGTACATTTCCTAGAGTCCAGTAAAATGCTTGACCCATTTCAATGTGGTTTTAGGGAAGGGCGATCTACAACCGACCACCTCGTGCGCATCGAAACGAGCATTCGCGATCCCTTCGTGCACAAACAATCTTCCTTATTTGTATTTCTGGATATGGAAAAAGCGTACGACACAACCTGGCGGTACGGAATCCTGCGCGACCTTTCGGCGCTGGGCATCCTCGACAATATGTTAACTATTATAGAGAGCTACCTTGAGAACCGTACATTTCGGGTGAAAATAGGTCCTGCACTTTCGCATACATTCATACAGGCAACTGGGGGACCCCAGGGTGGAGTACTCAGCTGCACGCTCTTTGTCGTAAAGATGAACACGCTTCGTGCATTATTACCACCAGCTATATTTTATTCCGTCTACGTAGACAATATACAAATAGCTTTCAAATCCTGCAACCTCACAGTTTGCGAGAGACAGGTACAGCAGGCCCTAAACAAGGTGTCCATGTGGGCAGACTAAGATGAATTTAAAATCAACCCCCACGAAAGTTCCTGTGTTCTCTTCACAAGAAAGAGAGGCCTGGTCCCAGATCCTTTTCTAGAACTTGGCGGGCAACAAATTCCTTTTAACAAAGAGCAAAAATTTTTAGGTGTTATACTTGACTCCAAGCTTACTTTCATTTCACACATAAGATGTCTAAAAACAATGAACCTACTTAAAATCCTATCCCACTCAACATGGGGTAGCGACAGGAAGTGCCTGTTGAATCTTTACAGGAGCCTGGTTCGATCACGAATAGACTATGTTGCCGTAGTATATCACTCTGCCGCCCCGAGCGCGCTAAAGATGTTAGACCCCGTTCACCATCTGGGAATCCGCCTGGCCACTGGCGCCTTTAGAACAAGCCCTGTTGAAAGTTTGTATGTCGAGTCCGATGAGTGGTCAATCCATTTTCGGAGAACATACATCAGCTTTAACTATTTTCTGAAAGTGCGCTCTAATAAGGAACATCCGTGTTTCACAAGCATTGGCGACTTGACGTGTGAAACACTTTTTCGTAATAGACCCTCTACGAGATTACCTTTCTCACTGCATGTAAGAGAACTTGGCGAAGAAATCGACGTCCCATTTCTCGAACATCGCCCAATGCCTGCAGTTAAGCTATTACCGCCCTGGCAGTGGCGGGTGATAGAATGTGACGTATCCTTTGTAAAGGTCACAAAGCACGCTCCTGAGCTTGAAATTGCCATGCATTTCCGTGAGCTACAATTGAACTACTCCTGCTCCGAGTTTTACACAAACGCATCAAAATCACATGCTGGCGTATCCTACGCTGCTGTTGTTCCCTCTTTTACTGAATCTGACGTGTTGAACCCTTAACAAGTATCTTCACTGCAGAAGTCTACGCAGTACTGTGCGTAGTAAAACATAAAGAAACTGAAACTTGACAAAGCCATCATATTCACAGACTCGTTAAGTCTTGTAAAAGCACTCATTTTTTCTCAAAAGCATACGCATCCTGTCTTCAATGAAGTCTACTCACTCTTATGCAACATCTACTTATCACATAGGTGTGTAGTGATATGCTGGGTTCCTGGCCATAGAGGAATAGAGGGAAATGTGCTTGACGACGAGATCGCCAAATCAATAGCATCGCAAGGTATTCGTTCCGCTGCTCTTCCTGCCACAGACATGAAGCCTTTCCTAAGAAAGAAACTCCGAAGCCACTGGCAACGCTTGTGGAACACAGAAACGAGTAATAAGCTTCACCTAATTAAGCCGAAGTTAGGTTTCTAGCACCCAACTACGAAAATACGAAGAACAGATGTCCTATTCACTGGACTGAGAATAGGACACACATTTGGCACTCACAACTTTCTCTTGACCGGTAACGAGCCTCCAACCTGTGGTAGATGTGGAGACAGGCTGACCGTCCTCCATGTCTTGCTGGAGTGCCGGGAAGCCGAAAGAGACAGGAGGAAACATTTCCCTTTTGCATACCGCCATTGTATTCCCCTGCATCCGGCTATGTTTCTTGGTGACGAACCACTTTTTAATACCGAAGCAGTCCTCGCCTTTTTAAAAAATGTTGTGCTCCATGTCACAAGCCCATTAATTTCGTAGCGCATCCTCTTTCCAGAGGATGCTGCTACGATAGTTTTCTTTGTAAAGCACATACCTCTAGACCCTTGGCTTTCAAGGGCTCTGGTGAGGCAGTAGTGCTCTACCGAATTTTAGCACCTCACAGATTTTATATGTTGCATCGTTCTTTCTTTATGCATTATAATGTTCATAGTACACGTCAAGAGTCATTCCCATAATTTTACTACATGTAGATTTTATGGAATATATACCAATTCTTTTAGGCCTTTTACAGCCACGTCATATTAAGTTCACAGAACCCATCAGTCCACTGCGAACTCATTAACACTAGCATGGCGCTCTTTGGCCATACCCGGCCCTTGCGCCATTAAACATCATATATTCAGTCATTCCTTTTTACGCACGTAAACTATAACGCTAAAATCAACAAGCTCCGAGCGATCGCTCGCCGTAAAACATTCCGTATAGTAGAAGCGAGAACAAGGGCGCGTTATCAGATCATGTCAACGACAAACCGACACTATACCCGAGTCACCTGCGCTACAGGCAGCCGGTTCGCGCTACGAAATGCGCTTAACTAATCATGATCTATTGACGCAAGACATCTTTGCTAAAGCTTACCGTCCAGTGTAGTTGACGTGTGATGCCACAAAGAAGACACGCATACACAGACACCAACGTTCAGGCAGGCACCGCACACCGCTACAAGCGTTTACGTGCCTGGCGCACTCGTTGAGAATTCAAATTGATGCGGACAGACAGCGCACCGCCGCGCATGCGCAAGAGCTTCGCGCATGCGCAGGAGCTCCGCGCGCCGGGCGTGCGCGCTCCGAGCTGTGCCAATGCCTCCTTTACTAGATGCCCGCCGCGTTGCTCGCTTTCCCATTGTAGTAGCGGTTCCCTTAGTTGAAGTTAGTTCAGCATAAATTCCGTGAGGCGGCGCTCGTTGCCTTTTCAACTTCCGGCGTATGTGGCAGCGGCGGCTGAATGCATCCGCCGGCGCGTTATGGGGAACCAGCTCTCGACAGATGGCGCCCCAAAAATAACGGGATAGCGCAGTCTGTAGTGGCGGAAATGCATTTTTCAGTAACACACACTGTGCGAGCAATGCTGTCATATCTGCTGCCCGCCGCGTCGACGTAACTGTTGTGGGCCCCACGGCGAGCACGTTTTTGTCGCATGTTTCTGTTGTTGTGTCGTGGTGCGTTGCAACGTTTTCACAAAATTCAAAAACTGCGACGCCACCTCCGCGGCTGCCGCATAGCACCCGTAGTGCTACGCTACGGTTTTAGAAAAGCGGCCGGGATCGACGAATATTTCCGTGCTAGTGCGCTTGAGAAGGGCCGAAAGTTGTGCGCTGCGAAGTACGCTTACGACGTCGAGGAGTCCCTGGAACGCTTTGATGGCGATTCACAAGTGGCGGCGAAGTGCCACTCGCAAGTGCGTCAAGCTATGTACGACGTCAACATTCAGGTAAGCGCGCATATTCGTTAAGCTTTTTCTTATTTCACAATGACCGCGAAGATTGGTGTTTTGCGTAGTTTGACCAGCGTTTACGGACTTGATGTCCTTATTAATTTTAAGTTTTATGCGGCGTAGCGAAGCCTCACAAACTAAACAATTTGGACCGCTGCTCATCTCGTGTATGCCTAGCGCAAATTTCGCTACGTCCGTGCGCGGTAAGAGTCACGTTTTCTGTTGTTTGACTAAATAATCATATTTTTGCGTCGGCAGCTGTCATCGCAGCGGCGAATACTGGGTGCGCAGTGCACGTGCAAGGCCGGCCTTGGTGGCGGTTGCAAACATGTAGCTGCCGTCGTCTTGTTTGTCAACGAGACCGACGCGCCGTCTTCGACTGATCGCCCTCAAGGGTGGGGTCGGCCGTCCTCTAAGCCGGACACTTCTCGAAGGGAGTCCATCGAAGAGCTTTTTGGAGGTACACTGCACATTTTGTCTTGCAAAGATGTGGCGTGGAGAACTACTGGTTCTCGGTGCAGCGGAAATTGAAAGCCTTTTGGAAACCCGATTTCATTTTCGTACTTATATGCCTGTTTGACAAGTCGACATTACCGTGGTCAAAGTGGTGTCTAGCTGGTTTTGGGCACGCTGATGTTAAGCATATGTGGAAGGAAGCTATGTGCATGTGGAAGGTTGTGTATGTGTGTGGGTATGCAGGAAGGGGGGGGGGGTCAGCAGCACTAAGCTGCTGGTCCTGTCGCTTGCGTAGGGACGCCCCTGCATTGACAATGCAACAGTGCCATATCTAATTAGCATGCATTTTGTGAGCATGAAGTCGGTATGTGTGTATGCCTAGCACAAGTTTGGCTATGTCTGTACTCAATCACAATCACGTTTTATATTGTTGCACTAAATACTGATCATACTTTTGCAGCTGCAGCTGTCGTCACTGCAATTTCTTTGCTTTTAGTTTATTAAACATGTAGTTCACAGCTGTAATCTCTTGCAGAGTACAAGCCCCTGTATGTTGGTGGCAAGTGCCCAAAAGAAGAACCACCATCCTATGTTCTGCACCATTTCCCCGACATAAGCTGTGTAATGAATTCAGCTTTGATAGGTGAGGAGCAAGGGCGAAATGAACGAGACGTGCAAGACGTCTTAGAAGACCTTATTTCAAAGGCAGCACTCCATGCTGACATATTATTTGTAGAAGAGGTGTTGATCTGGGGGGGAATGTAGTCTACCTCACTATACAGCAGGACAGTGTGCCTCACTCACTGCAATTGAGCAGCAATTTATTGCCACAAAAGTGGCATGTACAGGCTCCCAGGCAACCGTGACAGCTGCTGAAACTATAATGCAGGGAAAATGCCCCCGGTTTGTAACAAAACATTGCACATTTCTGAAATTTCGCATCTTTTTCTTGTCTTACCTTTTCTGCTGCATGAGCACATGTAGTACACTATACTCTTTCTTGGTGCATGCATGAATGCATGCTTTCAGAATGTGCTCTACGTTTTATTACTGGCGATGAAATTTAACTGATCCTTCTTGTGTTTCAGTTGGCACAAAGAAAGGTCGGTAAGGATATCCAGCTCCATTGCACACCGCATCCTGACTAGGCAAAAGGCCTTCGAGTCCCTCGCCGAGCAGCTGCAGAACTCCAAGACACCACTTGTTCCATGTATGGTAGGCAACCAATTTTTTTAATAAATGACTTGATGGACTTAAGACATGTAATAGAAATTAATAAGTTTTGTTTTAAAGCAGCAGCCATGAGCCAGTGACGGCACTAAGCGCTGTAATCCACTGTAATATACCACTTTACATCACTTAGGAACACCTCATTCATGCAACTGAACAAATTCTTACATATGCACTGCTAAAGATTGGTCTTTGCTTGAATACTACTGCAACCTGGATCAGGTTATCAGTGACAGTAAAACTTGTAGCTCTGTGTTCCGTTAAATGCATGAGTGAGGAACAGTTCCTCCAGAAATGCACGTTTTAACAAGGGAACATACAGCAAGGATTGCGACAGCCGTAGATTCTTGTGCAGGCATTTGAACTCGAATGCCATGTGCCTCCATACACCCTGTGAGCCTGTAAGCATCTAGGCAACCAACATATTGGTGTCTGTTGTATTCACACAGGCAGACGTAGGCTTCAAGAAATTGTTTTATTTTCCATGCTGCATACTGGCAGCATGAAAGCAACAATTGATGATAGTGCAGTACACAATCAACAATGTATATACACCAAGATACAGTCATACATGGAACATCATGGTGACATTCATTAGCCAGGTCATTGTCCTGATTACCAGCTAAGGAGGCATGCAATGTCACATTTGTCTGCTGGTGGGGCCAATTTGCCAGTGCACCACAAGGCATGTGGTTGCTGTAGTGAATTAAAAGAAATGTTCATTACTCGGTGGGCTAAGGAAGTGAAGCAACTATAGATTGAAGTGGCAGTAATGCTTGGGGTTGGGGCTTGGACATCCGTGTTAGCATGCCATCGTTTCACTGACAGAAAAATAAAATCTTGAGAAGCAGATATGGCCCTTTGGGCATGCGCAATACACAGTTTCTTGCAATCTTTTTCTTGTATATCTGACGCTGGCTTTGCATGTAGTGTTTGATTACCATGTTCGTAAGAGTGAATATGGCTGGCCTTGTGCGTGCACTGTACTCCACTGGGTTTTCATCAAATGTTGAGTTGTAAGCCAGTGCTTGTGTATCATGTAGTATTCCTTCAGTCCTGTCTGCATAATTGTATTTCACCTGGAATGAAAATTAGCTGTGGCGTACTGGTAGGGCACTTGTTTCAGAGTTTTGCTAGTGTAGATGTGCTTAGTAGACGACAAAAGAAAGAATGAGATGCGCACAGCTGGTGTGTTACGCGTGTCTCGTCATCTCTTCTGTAATGTCTGGTAAGCACATGAACATGCACGATTGCAATACTCAACTCACCCAACTAGCTGTGTTGACCTGCTTGGTAGTCGTGAGGTTCTTTGTTTGAGCCAACGAAAATTCATGAACCTTTTCTTCCTTTTCCCTTCTGACACTTCAAGTTTGTTACCAGGGGCCATGATGTAAAAGGGATACACTCATAACTGCTTAGCACACTAAAAATGTTCAACACTGCTACTGACAGGTGATTTATGGAAGGATTTCAGAGCAAAATTCATGATATTGTTACGTGTAGCTGACGTACGAGTCTACAATATATTTACACGCAGACAAGCGGTGGCAATGATGGCGACGCTATATCAAGCGGTGGCCACGTCGTCTTCCTTCTCCTCAGTGCAGCCACACTGTGGCGGCTGTTCCGTAGCATCACCCCCGGCAGTAGAAGCGCCGTCCCGGTGCTGAATCTACACATCCGCGGCGAAAGGAGTGTGATATGGCTTTAGTCTCGCCACGTGAACGATGTCACTTGCAGCCGACGATGACGCTGACAGGTCGGCGGGGACGACTTCATACGTGACATCGGTCACTTGTCGCACCACACGGTATGGGCCAGTGTAGCGGGACAGCAGCTTTTCGGAAAGGCCCACACGTCGAATGGGGGTCCAGAGAAGCACCAGAGAACCCGGAGTAAATTGTACGTCGCGATGGTGGCAATCATAGAGGCGTCTCTGATGCTCCTGCGAGGCCTCGAGACGGGTGCGGGCGAGCTGGCGCGCGTGGTCGGCGTGTGCGATCGCGTCGCGGGCGTATTCAGTGGTTGAACGTGTGGCCGAGGGCAACAATGTGTCCAAGGGCAACGCGGGTTCTCGGCCATATAGGAGATAGAATGGCGAATAGCCGGCGGTGTCGTGACGCGATGAATTATACGCGAACGTCACATATGGTAAGTGAAGATCCCAGTCGTGGTGGTCGGTCGCGACGTACTTGGATAGCATGTCGGTGATGGTCCGGTTGAGGCGCTCCGTGAGGCCGTTGGTCTGTGGGTGGTAGGACGTGCTGAACTTGTGCTTAGTCGAGCAGGAGTGGAGAATGTCCTCGACGACTGCCGACAGAAAGCTGCGGCCACGGTCAGTGAGTAATTGGCGCGGGGCACCGTGCACTAAAATGATGTCATAGAGCAGAAAGTCAGCAACGTCAGTAGCACAACTTGTCGGGAGGGCTCTGGTGATTGCGTACCGCGTAGCATAATCAGTAGCGACGGCGACCCATTTATTGCCGGAGCCCGAGAGAGGGAACGGTCCAAGAAGGTCTAGACCAACACGGAAAAAGGGTTCCGGTGGGATGTCGATCGGCTGAAGACATCCAGCTGGAGGTGTGGAGGGCTTCTTCCGGCGCTGACAGGGCTCACAAGCGGCAACGTAGCGCCGCACGGAGCGAGCGAGACCCGGCCAAAAGAAGCGACGGCGTACACGGTCGTATGTGCGCGAGACGCCCAAGTGTCCAGCCACGGGAGCGTCGTGAAGTTGTTGGAGGACAGTCGACCGCAAGTGGGATGGAATTACGAGCAGAAGGTCACGGCCGTGTGGATCGAGATTGCGGCGGTATAGTGTCCCTTCCTTAAGGAGAAACATCCGGAGAGAAGCGTCGCCAGGCGTTGACTCCAGATGGTCGATGAGGGCTCGTAAGGAAGGATCGCGGCGTTGCTCATTGCCGATTTCGAGCAACTTGGACACAGAGAAAACGCAAGTGATGGTGTCCGCATCAGCCGGGTCGTCGACGGGGTAGCGGGACAAACAATCGGCATCCTGGTGCAAGCGTCCCGTCTTGTATACCACGGAGAAGGTATATTCTTGCAGGCGTAACGCCCAGCGAGCGAGTCGTCCCGTGGGGTCCTTGAGCGAGGAAAGCCAGCAGAGCGCGTGGTGATCAGTGATGACACAGAAGGGGCGTCCGTACAAGTAGGGGCGAAACTTGGCAACAGCCCACACAAGAGCGAGGCACTCGCGCTCTGTGATTGAATAATTGCGCTCGGCGGGTGATAGAAGTCGGCTGGCATAGGCTATAACGCGATCATGTCCACGCTGGTGTTGTGCTAATACTGCTCCTATGCCGTGACCACTGGCATCAGTTCGAACTTCCGTTGAAGCAGACGGGTCAAAATGGGCCAGAATTGGAGGCGTGGTAAGGAGAGTAGTGAGCTGCGAAAAAGATGCGGCATGGTCAGGTCCCCAAGAAAAGAGGGCGTCTTTCTTCAAGAGGTCGGTAAGGGGACGGGCGATGGTCGCAAAATCCTTCACAAAGCGTCGGAAATATGAGCACAGCCCTACGAAACTACGAACGTCCTTGGTAGACTTCGGAACAGGAAAGTTCGTAACGGCGCGAATCTTGTCCGGGTCAGGTCGCACGCCTCTGGCATCCACGAGGTGTCCAAGGACGGTGATTTGGCGGCGAGCGAAGTGACATTTTGACGAGTTCAACTGGAGACCGGCGCGGCGGAACACGTCAAGAATCGCTGAAAGGCGGTCTAGATGCGTGTCAAATGTGGGTGAGTAAACGATGACGTCGTCCAGATAGCACAAACAGGTGGACCACTTGAACCCCTGAAGCAAAGAGTCCATCATTCGTTCGAAGGTGGCGGGCGCGTTACAGAGACCGAAAGGCATCACCTTGAACTGATAAAGGCCGTCAGGGGTAACAAATGCAGTCTTCTCTCTGTCCATGTCGTCGACGGATATCTGCCAGTATCCGGACCGTAAGTCGATAGAAGAAAAATAAGTGGCACCGTACAGGCAGTCTAGAGCGTCATCAATACGTGGCAAAGGGTACACGTCCTTTTTTGTGATTTTGTTCAGGTGGCGATAATCTACACAAAAACGCCACGTTCCATCCTTCTTTTTGACTAGTACGACGGGAGAAGCCCAGGGACTACAGGAAGGCTCGATAATGTCCTTTGCAAGCATCTTTTTGACTTCCTGTTGGATAACAGCTCGTTCTGACGCAGAAACACGATATGGACGACGGTGAATAGGGTTCGCATCGCCAGTGTTTATGCGATGGGTCACGACGGACGTTTGACCTAAGGGTCGATTGTCAAAGTCAAAAATGGCGCGATAGCCTTCAAGAACGCGGCAAAGGGCTGCAGCTTGAGCAGGTGTAAGGTCAGAGGAGACCATCTTCTTCATGTCGACGTCAGTACTGTGCGATGACGTCACGGTATGGGCTGAGCTGTAACGATCTTCCACTGTGAATGGCTCAACCTCATCATCCTGCAAAGCGCGAATTATAGCCAAGGAGATCCCCTGAGGCAGAACTTGCGCGGTTAGCGCGAAATTGACGAGTGGAAGGCAGGTGCGGTTACCAGTAATTTTCAGCACAGTGTGCGGCACGATAACACCATGTGTAAGCATAACGGCCGGAATTGGTGCGGCCACGTAATTGCCGTCAGGTACAGCTGGTGAGGACAACAAGTCAACGTGTGTCATAGAGTGAGGTGGTAGGCGAATAAAATCGATGCAGCTCAGATGGCCGGGAGGCGGGTCCACAGGGTCGGCAAGAAGAGGCAAGTCAAGGCGAAGTGAGCCGGCCGAACAGTCAATGAGGGCAGAATGATGGGCAAGAAAATCCAGACCGAGAATGAGTTCGTGAGGGCAATGCTCGATGACGGTGAAGAGAACGACGGTGTGTCTCTCAGCAATGGTGAGTCGGGCAGAGCACATGCCAACAATAGCGACAGACCCTCCGTCGGCGACTTGTACAAATCGGTTCGGGGCAGGCGTCAGAACTTTCTTGAGCCGACGGCGAAGAGCAGCACTCATAATGGACACATGCGCCCCGGTGTCAATCAACGCGCACACAGGAACATTGTCGACGAGAACGTCCAAAAGATTCTGGTTCGTCGGTAAGGTGAAGCGAGGATTTTGAGCCAATGTCGTCTTTGCAGCTTCACCTCCAGAAGCTGCGCTGTCTAGTTTTCCGGTCGGGGGAGCGGCGAGTAGGTCGGAGAAGAAGCACGGCGAGACGGGGGCGAGCGAGATTGACGACGGGAGGGAGAAGGCGAGCGGGAGTAGCGGGGACGTGTCAAAGGCGTCGCAGGGTCAGATGATGGGGTGGGCATAGAAGGGGCGAAGGAAAAGGACGCACTAGGGGGGCGAGGGTGGTAATTAGGAGAATAGCGTGTGGGGGAAGTCCAGCGGCTGCGGCAGTGGCGAGCGACATGTCCAATGCGTCGGCAGTTAAAACAGATCGGCTTGTCGTCCACGGTTCGCCATTCTGAGGGGTTGCGCTGTCCATAAGAGTAAGAAGGGCGCGGTGGGGCCGTGCGTGGAGAGAGAGGTTCCGAGCATGCGGAACGAATGGAGTGCAGGCCGACGTTGGATAACTCTTGACGGACGATGGCCTGGATCAAGGAGATTGTCACCGGAGAATGATCAGGTGACGGAAAGGAAGGGGCCGCCGGTTGTGCCGCTTCGACCTCACGACGAATAATGCGGGTCAAGTTGTCACATCGCGACGGCTGGTGGAAGAGGTCGTCACAGGATGACGTAGCAGCTGTGTTGGGAAGTCGCGTGATGTGCTGGGATAACCGGCGGCTTTTAGCATGCTCAAGACGGCGGCACTCCTTGAGGATCGTATCGATGCTGGTGACGTTGGTAAACACCAGTAAATTGAAGGCGTCGTCAGCAATCCCTTTGAGGACGTGATTTACCTTATCGTCCTCAGACATGGTCGGGTCAGCCTTGGCACAAAGGGCCAAGACGTCGAGAATGTAGGACACGTAGGACTCGGTCGACGTCTGTACACGTGTGGCTAGGGCTTTCTTGGCAGTGACTTGACGACCGAAGGGATTGCCAAAAAGGTCGCGGAGCTTCTCTTTGAAGAGATCCCAGCTCGAGATCTCCTCTTCGTGAGTCTGGAACCATGCAAGTGGAGCTCCGTCGAGGTAGAAAACAACGTTCGCGAGCATAATAGTCGAATCCCACCTGTGACTGGTGCTGACACGTTCGTATAAGCGGAGCCAGTCGTCAACATCAGGACTGCCGACTCCGTTAAAAACACCAGGATCCCGAGGTGGGGAAATGGCGACGTAGGTCGGGGCTGCAGGCGGAGACGGTTGCGTAGAGGAAGTGCCGCCAGCAGGAGCCGAAGTTGCACTGTCGCCGTTGCGACCGCTGCGAAGCTCCATGACGGGTACGGGGAACGTCCACCTCCACCAAATTAATGTTACGTGTAGCTGACGTACGAGTCTACAATATATTTACACGCAGACAAGCGGTGGCAATGATGGCGACGCTATATCAAGCGGTGGCCACGTCGTCTTCCTTCTCCTCAGTGCAGCCACACTGTGGCGGCTGTTCCGTAGCAATATTATTAATGAGCATGAGGCTCTCTAAGTGTTTCTACATTGAACTCATGCGATGGAAGATTGTGCACATAGCATCTGCATTTTGTTTCTACTTTTCTGAAGGTACTGCTATGGAACCAACAGCAAGGGCAACATTCGAGAAAAAAATTGGTGCCAAAGTAACCCAGGTTTGTAACTACGTTCATCATCGTCATCAGCCTACTTTATGTCCACAGCAAGCAGAAAGCCGCTCCCTGCGATCTCCAATTACCTCTGTCCTGCGCAAAAAGATTCCAGCTAGCACCCGCAAATTTCCAAATTTCGTCGCACCACCTAGTCTTCTGCCGTCCTCTGCTGCGCTTCCCTTCTCTTGGGACCTATTCTGTCACCCTAATGGTCCTACGGTTATCTAATGTGTGCATTACATGACCTGCCCAGCGCCATTTTTTTCTCCTAATGTCTATTAGAATATCGTCTATACCTATTCCCTCTCTGATCCAAACCAATCTTTCTGTCTCTTAAAGTTATGCCTAGCATTCTTCATTGCATCGCTCTTTGCGCGGTGCTTAACTTGTTCTCAAGCTTCTTTGTCAGTCTCCATGTCTCTGCCCCATATGTCAGCACCGGTAAAATGCGCTGACTGTATACTTTCCTTTTCAGTGATAGCAGTAAGCTCCCAGTCAGGAGCTCACAGTGTCTGCTGTATGCGATCCAACCCATTTTTATTCTGTGAATTTCCTTCTCATGGTCAGGGTTCCCTGTGATTAGTTCACCTAGGTAAACGTACTCCTTCACAGACTGTAGAGGCTGTCTGGCGATCCTGAACTCTTGTTCCCTTGCTCGGCTGCGTATCTACAATTGCTCGTAGGTATAGCGGTGCGTGGCACTTGCGCAGACAACGGATGTTTGCGCGCATGTACGAATAAGAGCGGTTGCAAGAGAGGAAATGTGGGGACTTTTGCTCCTTGCAAATGCGACTCTGCCTAGGCACTACGGAGGAGTTTCTTAACGCGTGTTCTATGTGTTTGTCCCTAGGCATGCCGGCAGAAGTCGCGGGGTGTGGTAGTGCTGAACTTAACGTCGCAAATTGGTGGATGGACGTAATTACATTTATTCAATCGTCTTTTGTATTAATTGAAACAACGTGCCATTATTTTGCATTATTGGCTGCACCTCCAGGACACCAAAGCGACAACGAGGCCATCAAAGCTGGTACCCAGACTGGTCTGTGGGTTGGGGCTCGCCGAGTTATCCATGGGCCACCCTGCTTCCAGCTTTGATCCCCCCGCTACCCCTTGGGTGCCCTGGAGACCTGCGCCGCCTGCTTTATTATAACCTCAGGTGCTCTCCTGAGGCCTCCGTTTGCCAGTTACATGTGTCCTCCTGGAGCAGTGCTTGTAAAAAATGGAAACTATCGTCACGACGAAAAAACACCACGACTTATACAACACCAGTCAGAACCTTGCCCCTTCAGACACAGCAATCACCAAATGGGGCGTCCGTGTCCACTGCCTCACCGCGCCGGCAGCCAGCGGCGGAGCGTAAACAAACTGGACCGCACTCCACAATGCCGGCATGCCTAGGGGACAAACGCATACAACACACGCCAGGAAACCTCCTCCGTAGTGCCTAGGCAGACTCACATATTCAAGGAGTAAAGGCCCCCAGATTTTCTCTCTCGCACCAGCTCATACTCGCGCCTGCGCAGAAACGTCTAGCACCACTGTAACTACTAGCAATTGTAATAACGCTGTCCAGCTATTTATCATTATCTTTGTCTTCTACGTATTAACCTTAAACCCCACTCTTACGCTCTCTCTTTTACGGTCCTCAATCATTTGTTGTAACTCGTCTGCATTGTTGCTGAATATAACAATGTCATCGGCAAACCGAAGGTTGCTGAGATATTTGGCGTCGGTCCTTACTCCTATAGCCTGCCCAGTTTAATAGCTTGAATACTTCTTCCAAGCACGCAGTGCATAGCATTGGAGAGATTATGTCTCCCTGTCTGACCCCTTTCTTTATAGGTATCTTTCTGCTTTTCTTGTGTAGAATTAAGGTAGCTGTGGATACTTCTGTAGACATTTTCCAAGGTATTTACGTAAGCGTTCTGTACTCCTTGATTACGTAATGCCTCTATGACTGCTGGTATCTCTACCGAATCAAATGCTTTTTCCTAATCTATGAAAGCCATGTGGAGATGCTCATTGTACTCTGCGGCTCTCTCGATAACCTGATTAACGACATGGATGTGATCCATTGCAGAGTATCCCTTCCTGAAGCCAGCCTGTTCCCTTGGTTGACTAGAGTCCAGTGTTGCCCTTATTCTATTGGAGATTAGTTTGGTAAATATTTTATATAATACTGGGAGTAAGCTAATGGGCCTATAATTTTTCAGTTCTTTAACGTCTCCCTTTCTGTGGATTAGTATAATGTTTGCATTTTTCCAGTTTTCTTGGACCCTTGCAGTCGATAGACACTTTGTATAGAGAGCTGCCAGTTTTCCTAGCATTATGTCTCCTCCATCTTTGATTAAATAGACTGTTATTTCATTTCTCCTGCCGCTTTCCCCCGTTTCATGCCTTGCAAGGCCCTTCTGACCTCATCTCTAGTTATAGGAGAAGTTTCTGTATACTGTTCAGTATTGTTTCGAATAGAGTACTCCTGAGTCTTCTGGGTACTGTACAGGTCAGTATAGAATTCTTACGCTGCTTTTGTTATACCTTCGAGATTGCTGATGATATTACCCTGCTTATCTTTCAGTGCATACATCTTGGTCTGTGCTATGTCAAGTTTCCTTCTCACTGATTTCAGGCTGCGTTCATTTTTTACAGCTTCTTCAGCCTTTCTCATGTTATAATTTCAAATATCCCTTATTTTCGCCTTGTTGATCAGTTTTGACAACTCTGCGAATTATATCTTATTTCTTGAGTTGGACACATTCATTCTTTGTCGTTTCCTTATTAGGTCCTTTGTTACTTGGGGGAGCTTGCCTACTGGTTGCCTTGGTGCCTTGCCTCCCACTTTAATCGCAGCCTCTGAAGCCAGCCTCGTTACGGTTTCGTTCATTACCTCTATGTCATCATCATCATCTCTTTGTTCTAAGGCTGCATATTTGTTTGCAAGCACCAGCCTAAATTTGTCTGCTTTTACCCTTACTGCCTCTAAGTTGACCTGTTTCTTCTTGACGAATTGTTCTCTTTTTCTCTCAAAATTGAGTTGAATCCTAGCCCTCAGTAACTTATGATCACTGCACTTTACCTTACCTATCACTTCTACATTCTGCAGTATGCTGGGATCGGCAGAAAGTATGAAATCAATTTCATTTCTTGTTTCACCATTAGGGCTTTTTCAGGTCCACTTTCTGTTGCTACGTTTCCTGAAAAAGGTGTTCATTATTCTCAGCTTATTCCTTTCGGCGAATTCTACCAGCATCTCTCCTCTAGCGTTTCTAGAATCGACGCCGTAGTTGCCAATTGCCAGTTCACCTGCCTGCTTTCCCCCACTTTTGCATTGAATTCACCCATTACTACTGTATACCGAGTCTGCACTTTTCTCATCGCTAATTCAACATCTTCATAAAACTGATCTAATTCCTCATCGTCGTGGCTGGATGCTGGAGCGTTGGCTTGTGCTACCTTTAATCTATACCTCTACTGCTACGACTACTGCTGCCCTCTACATTAAAGCTTCTTTCTGGGCGAGTTGGTGCATACTTGACATAAAAATTGTAACAGCGCCAATGCATGCATCCACAAAGTAAGAAGCGCTTGTGTCTCGTCCTTTGTGGATGCATGTATTGGCGCTGTTACAATTTTTATGTAAGTGTGCTACCCTCTCGTTAATGCTGTAGAATTCGTCAGTGTTGCCCGCTATGTCCTTATGGATTAAGAATCCTACCCCGTGTTGCTTCTTATCAGGGAGACCTTTATAGCAGAGGACATGGCCGGTATTTCGCAATGTATAAGCCTCACCAGTTCTTCTAATTTTGCTAAGGCCGATAATATCCCAAACAACGTCTGATAGTTCCTCAAAGAGTTTTGCTAAGCTAGCCTCATTCGACAGAGTTTGGCTGTTAAAGGTTGACAGGGTCAGTTTCCATGGGTAGCCTGTTCGGACCCAGAGATTCTTAGCACCCTCTGCTGCGTTACAGGTCTGACCGCCGCCTTGGTCAGGTGCTCCGCAGCTGTTGGGGACTGAGGGCTATTAATTACTTGTAGATATCATCAGGGAGGTTGTGGCCGAATACTGCACCAGAGAGGCCAATTGCTGTTCTGGTGGCAACTGCATTGTCACATAACAATGCATTTGAATATTGTACCACTAACTAATCTATCAGTTTAATAATACAGACATCAAGATGTCTTTTGTAGTGCTTTTATAGGTACTGCTAAGCGAGTTCACACTGGATAAGGGCAACTTTAAATTTCATGCACAAGTGCACGTTACTCAGCACAGCTGAAAGAATATACACTGCAAGAGTGGGTCATCAGTAGAGCTTGGCAGTGTTGCCCTTGTCATCTATCCCCCTCTCCCCTATGCATTATTGAAATAAAAGTAAAACCAATTTTTCACCTGAGCACATTTATAGATCAGCATAATGCATTTTCATCGAAGTGCTAGTACACTGAGGCTGGCTCACACATACTGAAACTGTCATAGCCACTACTGCACACACGGTGATTGCTACTGATACTTGAAAGCATGACTGTTGGATAAAACATATTGAATATGGCGTTCGTGCATGTTGTACATATTATTCTTCACTAACTTTACAAAATATGCTTTGCAAGTTGGTGTTGTGATTCACCCCTGTCAGCCATGGCTTTGTGCAAGTCCCGATGGGCTTTTCCAAACAACCAGTGGTGACATTTTGCTTGAAATCAAGTGCCCTTACAGTCGTAAAGATGACATAATCATAGATCATGCTCTGTGCGAAAGCTACGTTACCTCTGTGACATATGATGATGGAATGCTTCAGTTGCCTCGCAGCCACCCATATTATTCACAGGTTCAGGTTGCCATGTATGTCACTAACACTACAGAATGTTTCTTTTTTGTTTATACAAGCAAGCAAGATAATACTATAGTTGTTGACAGAAATGAAGACTTCCTTGCTCGAAATATTCCTCGGTTGGAGGCATTTTATTATTCTTATTACATTAAGCAGCTCATGCGTTAGACCAGATTCCTGCTTGCAGGAAATAAGTTTGCTCTTAAAGGTACATACAGCCGCTCAGCACATGAATTCAGATAACCCTGCTTATGGAATGATTCCCTATCATAGTGGCTAAAACAAGCCATGTTTTTCTCATTAAATTTGGAAATGTAGTTTTTAATCCATCCCTAAAAGTTGGGAAAGACGACCTTTCGTGCACCACATGGCACACACATGAAGCTGCATAAGAGCTCTGCCACGTGACCTTCTACTAGTGTACGTGGTTACTGGTCTTTTTATTAGTACTGAAATGCAGTATACTTTCTATTACACGTTTTTCCTGACTTACAGTGTGCAGATAAGCCTTAGTTTATACTGTGCAGAAAAGTAGCGCTGCCTTCATTTTCGATTAGTTGGCCCACTTGTGGCATAGTTGATGTCATATTGTATCTTATAGGGGGGACCACAAAACTTGGGTTACTTGCATGCAAATTCGCCTGTGTACAAAAGCATCCATGCGTACCATTATGCATGCCTTTTTACCTTGTAATACTCACAGATTAACGCACCAGTGATTTTAAGGCAGGTAAAGCACAAATAAAAAACAGACAGCGGAAAGAATGAGAAAGTACATTGTGATTGCCATACATGCCTTACCAAAACATATTACTGTCTCAATCTTCCACTGTACTAGCTAGCTTGGATACAGACCCTAGGCCTGTGTAATATAAAGGCTGATTTGTAAATTATGCTGCACTTATTAACAGCTCAATTACCTACAGTATGTTAGTATCAAGGTTTCACCTCCAGTGAGAGTGGCTAAGTGTTTTTCGATTTCTGTGCCAATTTAAAATTATAATTGCTACTTAAAACATGTACAGCATCCTTGTTTCTATCAATATAAATCATGGTCTTTTCCTTTGCACCATTTCATGACACATTCTTTACTCTCGTTGGCCCTTTAAGGAAGTTGCTAGAGTGTTAAGCACTGTTGAGCTACCTGATGGCGAAAGCTGGTTTTATTCTGAGTCTTCCTCTCAAATTGCCTGGCCTCCAGGAACATGCAAGTGAACAGCAATGCTTTATTACCACCAATTTCTTTGCTTATTGTTGCTTTATAACTGCAACATGAAAGACTGCATAAAAAATCCCGAACGTGTGCCATGGCTTTTACTTGTCCATTCTGTCACTGAAGGAGTTGCAGTGATTCTTTCAGTTGTATCTGTAAGCTTGCAGACTGTATTTCCTTATTGAGAGCCTTTGCTGTTGCACAGTTACGGCTAGTTCACAGTTGCAGTGTTTAAACCATTTTTGATGCCTGTAGTGAATGTAGCCTTGAGGCCCATCCATTCAAGACATCTATATCAGACCAGAGGTCTGATCACCGTCGACCTGATCATGTCTCCTTTAATTTTAATTGATGTCTCGCATTTTTTTTGTGTGCGTATGGTGGGAAAGAGCCACACCATATCTTCTTAGATATATTTGCAAATTTGTTCAGCCTCGTGCTGTTCCCTTGCTTTACAATTTCTCATCCAAGTTTATAATTTTACAGTCACAGATAAAGCTGCTAGCTTTCCTGGTGACCTGGGCACTACTATGTTAGCTGGCTAAAACATCACTGCTACGAGCAGTTTCTTCAGTGTCATACTGTTCTTAATGTTCTAAAAATAAAGCACAGTAATCTGTTTCTGTATTGTGCTTGCCTTCAAAACAGCAGTATTGTGTTTGCAAGCAAGGCACATAAGTCTACTCATGTTTACACGAATGGATTGGTCCGCTTTTTATTATTGTCAAAAATGATGAAAAACATACATGACTGGAATATTTTTCAAAATCTCTGTGGGGAAGTTGGCCTTTAAATATTGCAATTTTGTAAAAGGTGGTAGCAGTGCTTATGCCAAAAATATGTTTCTTACTCTGTGCTTGTGTATCACAGTGAAAATAAAGCACCTTACTTTCTGTTGCTTTGAATTATTGGGCTTTGCAGATTTGCCAAAATGCAGCACATATGAAAAATCTCACTCATGGCAGGAATCAAGCTGACAGGAATACGGTGCTCTAAAATTCCATGAGTTTTTATGCGCTGTATCACTCTCTCTACATGGACGCGCACTTGAGCAACATTGTACGTTTCTTGCAGTTCTGCAGGTGAGAAAGGCTGGTTACCAGTCGAGAATGGTGGCATAATCAGTACGGCACTTTTACCTGCTACACCTGCTAGTATTCCAGGAAAACCCTTATCAGCGAGAATAACATCATGCTGACCAATTATTTCAAGGAATCCTGATTCCAGCACGATTTGTGTGTCTGAGCAACGCCCACCATAGGATTTGAACTTGAATACAATGAGGCCAGAGGGGGCAATCGCAACTAAAAATTTCAATGTAAAGCCACTTTTGTACTTGGAGTAGAGGACATGTTGTTGCCTCACCTCTGATGGTGTTTCTGTGCGCACCTCAGTGCAATCGACAATGAGTGTGCAGTCAGGATAGTTGACCTTAAAACACTCTGGACGTGTATCCCGTATCACTTGCATGTGTGGCTTATATATCCACTTTCTTGTAGCACCCGCAAGCGTGCCCAGAACTGCATGAAACGTTCGTGCTGCTGTTGTTTCATGAATGCCAAAAATTACTGCAATTGCACTAAAAGGCACTCCATGCTTCATTTTGAATAGAAATATTAAAAGTTTGTTTGGAAGGCTGACATCAGTACCCTTATCTCTCGTGTGAGGCAGGAGACTTAACAGGAGCGAGAAAACATTGTCAGAAACGCCACAGAGCTGTCTCGCTGCACCAGGTGTTAAGGACACTGTGTCGAATCCCCCAAAAAAGCAAACCCTAGTGTGTGGTCCTGCGGCACGGTGCAATAGGCATGGCAAATTCCCTGTTGGTGTCGTGAAGCATGGTGTAGCTGATTCTTCTTCCTGGCACACCTTTTGCACTGTAAGGTCTAATGCCTCAATGTGCTCCTCTTCAAGATTGTATTCAACCTGAAAGTCGCAAATGAGAGAGAATATGAATCGAGCTCCAGCAAACGGTGAACGTACCAGCTCCAGGCTACTGTGGCCATTTGGCGGTTCAAGGCATGACTGCTGCTGATTGAAGCCTCCAACCAAACTGTGAGTGTCCTTGTCCTGTGTAAATGGAAAAAGTAAATTTTTCTATGATTTCTGAACCAAAATGCAACAACATTGTTTTCCGCTTGCCCTCCTTTCACTTTGTTGTGATGGCTCCTGGCAATCCGTCGGCGATTTCGCACGTGCTAGAGCTCGCTCTGCCCATCTGGTAAGAGAAAAAAAAAACAAAATCGGTGCACTTGTACGTACGGTTTTTAACGACATCCCCCACTGCATCAACGCGACATTAATGTAATAGGTTGATGAAGACTTTTAAGATTAGTCGAAAGGCGACTCTTGGACTTTGAAAGCTAACTACCAGCTCGTCAGCCCCTATAGTATTTGTATCGTTGAAACCAATAAACTATAGTATGAAGTTTGGTGTCGCGATAACCCGGAAACAAAACCGTCGGCTGCGTACAATTAAGCGACTGGGGTATGCGAACGTACCAAGCAGCAGTGGTGTATTGAGATGCCGACGCGTACATAGAGGCTTTTACTATAAATCAACAGTTTGCATCGTTTCTACTGCAATGCAGAAACAGCCCAAGAAATAATAAAGGCGGCCGCGATCGTTCGGGGCCAGGGCGACGTTCGATCGTCCGCGTTATCAACGAGATCAGCCGGCCTTGAACGGTGGATGACGAGGAGCATAACACGAACAGTTTGGCCTTTATGGTTGTCAAAGACCTGCTCACTGGCACAGTAGCCGAACACAGCGCAAATTTCCAACCGCCTGAGGGGCCCTTAGGCGCGCTTCGTGCGAGCTGCGCTCCTCTCGGCAACAAGTTGACGCAGCGGCTTTCGCGAGACGCGATCGCTCGATGCCTAACCAATGCAATTTAACACAACCCACAACGATGACACGTAGTTTTGCTTTTAAAAATCTCACCGGGGGTAACGCTCTGTTGGTGCCGAAGGGTCGCAAGGAACCGTGCAGCAGTATGCTGAAGGAAAAATTGTTGGCACGTAAGCGGGATGGTGCATGCAATTACTCTTTGCATTGCCGAAGAAGTGCCGGCTGCATATTCTGGTGTTCGCATTCGGCTGCCATGGCTTGCCGTCAGGCCTGTCGAACAAATTAGGCATATAAGTTCAAGTGTAGTCCCACCTGTTTAAGTGCCACGCTTTAAAATTCAGCACACTCACCCAGCACGTCGAACCGCTTGTATCCAACGCTGCCGCCGCTCTAACTCGTACGGCTTTGAAGGGAATGTGTAAAAAGACACGCTGCTATCATAGCCTTCTTGGTTGTGACACTTAAAAACACAGCAATACCGCCGGCCTCGAAGTGTCTTTTTCCGCGTTTCACCTATGGTTTCACCCTCATGCACCGCGGTGCGGTTGACGTTAGCTGCCATTTCTATTTGTTTGTATTACTGAAAACTTCCGGCCGCGTCCAAGAGAGCGGCGCTGCATGTTTGTCGAAACTCCAGCGCTGGTTCCCCATATGCGCGGGCGTCTGTTAGTGAGCGTTATCGCGCGCCTCCGAGACTGTGATAGATGCCATGTTAATCTCAGAGGCCGCAGCACGTGATTGCAAGTTGCAGGCGTTCGCCATGAGAGGCGCTCGTTGCCTTTTCGCGGAGGAGAGGAAAGGGAGAGGGCCCGGAACCGAGCTACCGTACAACGCGGCAGGCATCTCGTAAGGGAGGCATTGGCTGTGCGAGTGCCTTTTCCTTTTTTCTTTTTTTTGTCTGTTTCTCTCTCTCTCTGCGCACCATGCGCGCCGGAACGGGTTGCTTTTCATTTCCATTTTTCATCTTTTTTCATGGACGAAGAAAATGCGCTGGCAGGTTGTATTACAAACGCTGTGGGCTATCGTGTGGATGAATGAATATGCTGTTTCTAAAGACCGTTACAGGGCCCTTCAGACGCTTCAGACGCATTATCGCCAACGACGATGAGTAATAGAGCGCATTTGTAGCATATCTTTCAGCGTACCGCCAAATTTGATGCCCGCACGTATGTTAGTTCTAATTTTCAGTTCCGATGGTAGGTCAAAGCAATCAGTGCAGCATTGAGGTACTCATATGCGTAGCTGCGCAGGAATACCGCCGGCGAAATACTGAGTGGGCTTAGAGCATTTGGCACATATTTTAAGTGAATGAGAAACTTTGATGAGTTTATAGTGCAGGATAGCAGTCAACGAAAACCGCCCGATGTTAGTGATGCAGCCGAGATATGAAGACAATGTGAAAAGTATCTGAGAATCGGACAGCACACAACGCGCACACCACATGGGCAACATCGGTTCATCGCCCACTCACAAAGTCCGCGTTGTCAGCTACAAACAATACGAGTCTCTGCGCTGCTAGCTTGATGTCTGTTTGGAATCCACTCGTAGCTGAAGTTGGCGTTCATAACATCTATTATCATAACTGGATCGGCGTTTTGCTTTCTTTATTCTACTGTCGCAAAAGTGATGCTATGACAACTGTGAAGACTATCTTTGGATCGCCGAGAGCGACTACGTAGATCATATCATGTGGTCAAGAAATGCGGAAGTATACACTTTGTGTATACTAAAGTCTACAAATAGGCTCTACAGCAATCTCAGCTGTATACAACTTCAGTGGCTTATGTCAAGCGCAGCGCCGTATTATCCACCAGTACCTGCAGGCGCTTGGTTACAACGTACACGGGTTGGGCCCAGATTAACGATGTTTGTCTATTGTCAATCTATAGAGGCCTTGTAAACCTGAAGAAATAAGAATTTTACAGTATCGGCTGTTTTATACTTCATCTTACGCCTTACCACAATCGGTATACGGGCAGTTCGCACAAGTTAACATGACCTTTGGTGACGTCCCACCCTATGGCCTTCACCGGCGGTGATATAGGAAACCGTGGAAAATAATTTGAATGGCAAAGTATACGGGGTGTTTCACTTAATTTGAGCCAGGTTTTAAGAAATACAATTGCTACGTAGCTGGAGAGAACCAAGGTAATGTTGTTTGCCATCGCTTCGTGACACTCAGATTATTTTTTTGCATTTCCCTGATTAGTTAATTAGTATTACTTAATTTCTCAATTATTTTAATTAGGTGAAAATTCTCAATGGTAAATTTGTAAAGCAACATTAGAAACTCCCGATACAGTTTTCGACCGCGTGCTCCATAGAAGTGTTTTTCCGGTACACGCAATGTGACTCGAGCAGCCAGTCGCACAGCAATATATATATATATATATATATATATACATATACATTGCTACGCATGAAGGAAACGAAGACCAGTGAACGTGCTTGCGGTCTCGAGTGGAGGAAGGCAGAAGAGGACGACGCTCAGTTGATAAACCAGCTGGCCGCTCTTGCGCTCACCTTCGTGACCTACAGTAAACGGTCCCCTTCATCCGTAAAGGTTATAAACGGTCTCCTTCTCGTATAACAAAGTGGTGGAAGTGTGGGGTACCGCTCACAACAGCGGAACCGTCACTGCTGCAGCTTCGTCGAAGCCGTCGACTTGCCGGCCTCCCGCCATCAGCCGTGACCGTCTTCGAGATGTCAGAAGAAGTAGCTGCTCTGAGGGCAGCGCCTAGCAGTCCAGTGCCATACTACCGAGTTCCACCCACCTTCGGAGGCAAAGCGGGGGAAGGTGCCGACGAGTGGCTCGTCCACTACAAACGAGTGAGCAAGTCCAACGGGTGGGATGCAACCGCTCAGCTCACCAATGTGGTATTCTCCCTGACCGATACCGCCCTCGTGTGGTACGAGAACCACGAGGACGCGCTTACGACGTGGGAACATTTTTTTGACGAGTTAAAGGCGTGTTTCGGGGACTCAGTCGCCAAAAAGAAGTGCGGAGCAGACACTGTCTTAACGGGCGCAGCTACCAGGTGAGCCATGCACAACATATATCGAAGAAGTGCTAAAGCTGTGCAAGGTGGTCAGTGCTCGCATGTCGGAAGAAGATAAAGTTGGACATTTGCTGAAAGGAGTGGCTGAGAATATGTACAATTTTCTAATTGGAAAGGAGAGCCTCAGTTCAGTGTCCGACGTCATCCGGCACTGCAGAACTTTTGAAACGCTCAAGATGCGGCGGATTGCGCCAAAGTTTGGTCGGTTGGCAAACGTTACGACGGTTGCCAGTGGGGAGACGAGTCCTTGCCTCGACCTTCCATCCACGATCCGACAGATTGTCCGCGAGGAACTTTCCCGCCGCGAAGAGTTTTGCATTCAACTGCTGACCACCATGGTGTGTACACGTCACGTGAGGCTATGACGGCGCCATATTCGGCCCCTTGGCAACCGATGGTTACCGCAGCGGCCTTAGAGTACAGCGCAGCCCCACAGTCGAGGATGACAACACGCCCTCCGACTCCGCGCTATGACCAACGCGCTCAGCGCACGCCTTCTCAATGCCCGATGCATCGTCGTGACACACGCCACGAACCAACGCACTACACGCGGGAAAATGATAATATCCGCTTCATCGACGAACAACCAAGGTTTCGACCTCTCCCGGTGTGTTATTCCTGCGGTGTACCGGGTCATATATCGCGGTTTTGTAACCAGTGTATGACCATGTGGTATGGCCAGCCCTCAGAGTTTTCTCGGCCCTCCGAACGGCCACACGGTGCCCCGTGGCCAGCACACGTATCATCTGGCGACGAGTATTGGCCGAGAAGCTCCCGGAATCGTTCCCCGGCGTCTGACAGGAGTTTGACACCCCCACCGCAACGTCGTGCTCCTCGTTCTCCCTCACCGCTGTGTCGCACCACGTCCCCTCCGTCACCGGAAAACTAGCTAGCGCGGCCGATGGAGGTGAGGTCGCTGGAGACGTGCTACTGACAGAAATACCTCCTGTGTTGATGCTGAAAAACAAAGTGCGCGTTCTTGTAGATAATGTCCCTGTGATGGCTCTGCTGGACACAGGCAAAACAATTTCGGTCATGAGTGTCTCTTTTAAACACGTGTTAGGGCGAAAGGTTTTGTTTAAATGGGACGAAGATTCAAAGTTCTGTGGAGTGAGTGGCGAGCCGTTGCGACCTATTGGTGTGTGTAGTGCTGACGTGTTTTTGGGAGGCCATGTTATTACGACAGAATTTGTAATTATTCCTCGGTCGACCCATGATGTTATTCTCGGCATGGACTTCTTGCGGGAGTGTGGTGCTACTGTCGACTGCCGCACAGAGAAAGTATTTATAAGTGGTAGGATTCCATCAGGACTCCTGGAGAACCCTGTAGATCGCGAAACTGCACTGTGTGTGGTGATATCATACCTGCATCATCTACAGTTTGCGTTCCCGTTGTCTGTTGCGGCGCCGATTCCGACAGCTTCGGAGCTACCGCAGAACGATACACTTTAACTGTGTGAAGAAGAATGTGTTGGTGCCACATTGTGCAGTGTCGATTAAAGGCGGACGCACTGGCTTATGGACAGTAAACTGTTCTAAGGAGCCTGTTATACTACCAGACGGCATGAAATTAGCCTTCGCCAAGGAACACGCATCCCTATCAGTGGCTGAACTTACAAATGTACCGGAAGAACCTGATGGCCACAGTTCGGGAACGGCCCTTTTGTCGATGGTAAACAAATCGCTCAGCACGAGTGAACGCCGAACGTTAGTGGGTGTGCTTTCGAAGCACATTTCGGTTTTCGACTTTGCGCAGAAGGAAAAAATACCTGCAATCCCTGCGTCTCGAACGCGCCATACGATCAACACGGGTTCGGCAAATCCGATTAGACAAAAGCCATATCGTGTTTCACCATCAGAGCGCCAGATAACGAATGAACAGGTGCACGAAATGATGAAAAAGGGAGTCGTACAAGAGTCAGCGAGTCCGTGGGCAGCTCCAGTGATTCTTGTTAAAAAAAAGATGGATCTTGGAGATTTTGCATCGACTATCGCCGTTTGAATGCTGTAACAAAAAAGGACGTGTACCCTCTCCCACGTATTGATGACGCAATAGACTGCCTTCATTCTGCCTCTTACTTTTCCTCAGTAGATTTACGATCCGGCTATTGGCAAATTCCGATGCATCCTGACGACAAGGAGAAGACTGCCTTTTTAATCCCTGACGGGCTCTTCGAATTTAATGTCATGCCATTTGGATTGTACAATGCTCCGGCAACTTTCGAGAGATTTATGGACACTGTTCTGCGCGGCTTGAAGTGGAACATCTGCATGTGCTACCTCGACGACGTCGTCATCTTTGGCCGCACCTTCAGCGAACACAACTCGCGTCTGGATATTGCCCTGAAGTGCATCAGAAACGCTGGTCTAGTTTTAAACTCTAAGAAATGCCACTTCGGAGACCGCCAAACCCTTGTGCTTGGGCACCTCGTCGACAAGGATGGCATCCGATTTGATCCCCAGAAAACAGCTGCCGTTGAAGCGTTCAGTGCACCGCGCTCTGTCAAGGAGCTCCGTAGTTTTCTGGGGTTTTGTTAGTACTTCCGCCGATTTATTCCTAAATTCGCCGACGTCGCGTATCCGCTGACATGCCTGCTACGAAAGGACGCCCCCTTTGAGTGGACTCCGGAGTGCGACTCTTCTTTTCGTCAGTTGAAGTTCCTGCTGACGTCACGACCTGTTCTTCAACACTTCAGTCTTTCAGCTCCGACGGAACTCCATACGGATGCCAGTGGCATAGGTGTTGGTGCCGTCCTAGTTCAACGATACGGTGACCGCGAACACGTGATCGCATATGCAAGCCACTCATTAAGTAGGCCAGAGCAGAATTACACTGTCACGGAACAAGAATGCCTCGCGGTAATATTTGCGGTTCAGCGGTTTCGTTCTTACCTGTATGTACGCCCCTTTACAGTGGTCACAGACCACCACTCATTGTGTTGGCTTGTGAATCTTCGTGACCCTTGTGGCCGCCTTGCGCGCTGGGCGCTCCGACTGCAAGAATACAGCTTCACCGTCTCTTATAAGAGCGGTAGACGACACGATGAGGCGGACTGCCTCTCGCGTATGCCACTTAGTACTATGGACTGTGACGCCGACGACTTCGATCACCTCGTGGCTTCTGCGTCACCGCGTTTTCCAGACTTCGACTGCTTCAAAGCCGAACAACGGAAAGACGATAAATTAACACCGCTCTTCGCCTCGACGACAGCAAACCATGTCTGTGTGCGTGATGGACTCCTGTATAAGAAGAACTTTTCCGGCACTGGCGCACGTTTTCGCCTAGTGGTACCGGAGAGCCTTCGCACAGTGATTCTGAATGCTATGCACGACGACCCTACGTCTGGCCATTTAGGTTCGGCGAGGACGCTCTACCGGATTCAGGAACGCTTTTATTGGCCTGGAATGCGACAGTCTGTTGAGACGTATGTGGCCAGCTGCATGCAGTGTCAGCGCCACAAACGACCATCTACTGTTCCAGCTGGTCTCCTGCAGCCGATCCCGCCTCCAAACACGCCTTTCCAACAAGTAGGAATTGACTTCGTAGGCCCATTTCCAAAATCAGCCAAGGGAAACCGTTGGATAGTTGTTTGCGTCGGCTACCTCACACGCTACTGTGAGACGGCGGCCGTGCCCTCCGCAACTGCCACTGATGTTTCAACATTCCTGCTGCAATATGTGATCTTGCGACATGGCCCGCCTCGCGTGATCATCAGCGACCGTGGACGACAATTCACAGCGGACGTTGTAGAGAAGCTGCTTCGTTTCTGTGATTCCAACTTGCGTCACTCGACACCATACCATCCACAAACAAATGGGCTTACGGAGCGCACCAACCGAACAATTGTAAACATGCTATCTATGTATGTTTCATCCGACCACAAGAACTGGGAGGACGTACTGCCTTTTATCACGTACGCGTTCAACACCGCCAAGCACGAGACCACCGGCTATAGCCCTTTCTTCCTGCTGTACGCACGGCCACCCCGGTACACAATCGACACTGTTTTCCCCTTCTGCAGTCACGAAAATCCCACTGTCGCCGAGACTCTCTGCCTCGCCGAAGAAGCTCGCCGTATTGCTCGTTTGTGCACTTTGGCATCGCAGGACAGATCAAAAGCACGCTACGACATTCGCCACCGTCCGGTAACCTATCGCCCTGGTGATTTAGTCTGGCTGTGGACTCCAGTACGGAAACGCGGGTTATGCCAAAATATTTTTGCCACCTACGATGGACCGTTTGTTATTATTAACAGACTCACGGAAGTCACGTATAACATAGCTCGCCTGACGGCGCGTGGTAAAAGAGCTGCCAAGACACAAGTGGTCAATGTCGCCCGCTTGAAATTGTTCACGTCAAGACACATGGATTGACTCGCCCGGCGGGCTTCGTCTGAGACGAGAGGAATGTTACGCATGAAGGAAACGAAGACCAGTGAACGTGCTTGCGGTCCCGAGTGGAGGAAGGAAGAAGAGGACGACGCTCAGTTGATTAACCAGCTGGCCACTCTTGCGCTCACCTTCGCGACCTACAGTAAACGGTCCCCTTCATCCGTAAGGGTTATGAACGGTCTCCTTCGCGCGTAATGTGTGTGAGTGTGTGTGTGTGTGTGTGTATGCATGTGCGTGTTTGACGAACTATGTAGAGTGGGGATAGAACAAGAAGAAATATACACCTTGTCGACTCTCGTCTATAGACAGTCCAAAGACGAAGAATGAACAACAATAAATAGAGTCTGTATCGACTTTTGTCTATAGGTAGTCTATAGAGGGGCAGTAGGCAGAAAAGAAACAAACAGCTTATCGACTTTTTTCTATAGACCGTCTATAGACTGTGCGAATAGACAAAAAGAAATAGCAATCTTATCGACTTTCTTCTTAAGGGAGTCTATATAGATGAAGTAGACAAAAAAGTAACAAACACCGTATGGACTTTTTGTATAGACTGTCTATAGATTGCGAATAGACAAAGAGAAATAGAAATCTTATCGACTTTTGGCTATAGAAAGTCTATAGACAAATAACCGAGAAGAATAAATAGACGCAGTATTGACTTTTGTCTATAGGTAGTCTATAGAGGGAAGTAGACAAAAAAGAAACAAACACCTTATCGACTTTTTTCTATATACCGTCTATAGACTGCAAATAGACAAAAATAAATAGAAGTCTTATCGACTTTCGTCTGTAGAAAGTCTACAGACAAACAATAGCAAAAATAGAGTCTGTATCGGCTGTCGTCTATAGGTGTCTGTTGTGGGAAAGTAGACAAAAAAGAAACGAACACCATATCGACTTTTTTCTATACACTCTCTATAGACTACGAATAGACAAAAGAAATAGAAACTTTATCGACTTTCGTCTATAGAAAGTCTATAGACTGTATATCAACAAAAGTCTAAATCAATGGAAAGGTAAGGCCGTCTATAAAAAGTCTATAGACTTTTTACGTCAAGTGGCATGGCATGTTCAGGAATCCCGCAACATCACAAGAATATAGAATTCTCTGCAACTTACAACTTGTGTGAGTTTCGCAAGCCAGAAAAACCAGCTCAGCACTACGTGATAACGAAACTACTGAAAGACAAAAGTGTGGGCGATGCTTTCAAGGGTAACCGCAATGGGTTCTTTTTTCTAAAAATCAAATAGAACTTGACAAATAGCATTTTCTTTCATCTTATAGTGTAATGCAGCGATCTTTTTATTACTAGTAGATGAGTCCCAGCGACACAATTTTTATGAGGACCACCTTCGTCATCGGACTAGCACTTGAATGTCCCTGGGAAGTGTGTGTGTCCTGCATTTAATTCAGTTTCTCAATTACTAAAGCTCTGTTCTCAGTAATACTGATGCCTTAGACGTTCTTGAGCACTAATCTATTACTTTAGCTTGACTTAATATTTGCTTTTAGTGTCCCTTTAGACACTAGTGCCTCTGACCTCCACAGGCCGTGCCACAGCTGGGAAGTATCACGCTGATAACCGCCACAGCACAACGCACAAAATGCCTGGCATGGTTCTTCATACATCCTTACCTCTCAGTACTCATGGTACAAAAACACAATTGGGCTAATCGCTTGGGTGCGGGAGAAACCACTGGGGCTCCATATCTACCAGCCAAGTTTTTCAATTTGTGGCTAATTTTGAGCACATACGGCACAAAGTCAGGTCTAGTGATGTCTGTTCCGTTTACGTCCGATTGGTGAGTCCTTAGTGAGCTACGCTTCACCTTTCAAAGAAATGATTTGGTCACAGCATGTACAACAAATTGAATGAAGCTAGATTTTAAGCGTTTTTTTCATTTGAGGAAATCACATCACTAGCCACTTGCCCCAATTGAGCAAATGGCCAATAAACCATCGTATGCTATCTTAGGGAATTAAAGGGCAGCGGAACTCAGGGCCATCCAGCAGTTGCCTGCTTATGTATTACATTACGCCTGTAGTTAACATTGTTCTACGTCCACTGCTGTGGCTGTGAGTGGTAGTGGCTTACGCCAAGGGCTGCTATTTTACACACACACAAAACACTAAAACTGCACGAGAGGGTGAGTGCCACAGTAGCTGAATTGGTAAAGCACCACATGCCTAATGAAGGTGGTGTGGATTCAGTCCCTGCCTACAGCAAGCTCTCTTTTCGTCCACTTTCATCTCCCTTTTAATACTATCTATGATTCCAAAAATGCATAATTACTTTACCTTGTGGTTTTTCCGGTTCATTGTCTATTTTCATCATCTGGTCAGAGAATGATGGCTCAGCTCGATACGGGCTACTTCAGCTTGGGAGATAAGAATGTCCCAGGAGGCGTAAGGAAGCGGCCTGCTCGGCAGTTGCGGATACTGTTCAGAATCAGTTAAAAAAAAATAAAATGCTTCGAGCTAAATGCATAGCAGACACTCTATTTTTCATAAAGGGGCTTAGAGTAAATACTCACTTGTGCACTAAGCATGAAAGCTTTATCTAAATGTGCCCTAATTGCTGACAAGAAATGCAGAAATAAGATAACTTCTCAATCTAGTATATGCTTCTGACAGTGCAGCTTGCCAGCGAGCACCACAACATTTGTCACAGTTGAAGCGCAACTAGGAGACAGATGGCGAATAGGCACCGTGCCAAACAGTGCAGTTTGCGGCTTTGAAGCTGGTCGGGGCACAGCATGGTATTCGCGTGTTCAATGAAAGTATGAATCTTTTTTAAAGGCGGGAGCTGACGTATACGCTTTCCATTCCGCGTTGTGGTACTTAAGTCGTCAGTTCGCACATCACCGAGAACTGCGCTTTCCGTGCTCGTATTTTGAAATTTCGAATGGCATTAGCGGAAATTTGTGTCATTCTTCTGCCTGTCCGTGCAGAGGCTTGGTTAAGATGTCCTCTTTGCCACATTAGGGCGAGAAAATTGTTTGATAAATAAAGGTTAACGTAAAATACGTGTTTTCTTTAGGTTGTTACTCCGGGTAATCTAGTGCCTCACATGATTTCACCCCCCCCCCAATGCTACATAGGCTTCATCGCCTCTCGTTTCACGCTGGCGGCTAGACCAGGGTCCAGTTACTTCAGCGTCCAGTGAAGGTATGCGCCTGGGAGGTGGTCTTTACATGCAGGAGTGTCTGCCTAACCGGACCCTTTAATCTGATTTGCAACTAGAGACAATTTTTACATTTCAGATAGCGTGAGGCTTGTCACCGGCTTGTGATAGCACTGCAATACATACTAATAATGGGGCAGACGTCGACCGAGAGGCAGCCCTATTAGAAAAATCCGGACTTATATCTACCTTAACGCACCCCTAAATCAATTTTCTATTTGGCTTTCTTCAAAGTCTGGCCGCAGTAGCAGATCCAGCGAAATGCATAGATATTTCAGTGTTGTGAATTTAATGGTCGCACTTCATCATCACCTGCGTGCATTAGCTTGAGAAGTGGCTAATCACGTTGAGCACGCTAAAGTGAGCAAAAATTGAGGGCTCACTAGAGCGTCGAAGCAGTGCCACGAAAGAGCGAGCGACTCGAATATCGAGCCGAGTCATGCTCGCAGTGTCTTTTGAATTGCTATCTCAAAGTATAAATTCATATAAGGTGTCTCAAAGAAAAAAAAAACAATTTATGTCTGTTTCCATCGCTATGAATGTTGGCACTCCAGCAAAAATGACCCCTTCTTTCACGCTGGAAATGTGCGCAGCAGTGTACAACATTTGTCGCACGTGAAAGCGAATAATTTTTCTATTAGCTTTAAGTAACTGAGTACGGGCTGGTAGGCGAGTTGGTTATGCATGATTACAACGAAGGTGCTCAATAAAACAACGGACGAAGGAAGGAGACACGAGACAACCACGTAGGTGCACTAACAACTGAGCGTTTTATTTCTTGACACAGGAATAAATACCTGCTGTCAAGGATCAAAACAACAAGAAGAAACAGGGCCGTCATCTACACCGCACAAGGAAACCACAAAACAGAACGACTTCTAAGCGCCGCTCCCAAGATACGCCAGTTCCTTAGTCGAAAGGGAAACTGAGACTTCACTGGTGCAATCATCCCCACGCTTTTTGATCTCAAGCGTTTCCAATATCTCCCTCCAATGTATCTTCCATATGTTCAAGGCATATCTCACAATCTGAAAAAAGTAGGCAAACGAGCTGGTGATCGGGCTTTATTTTCCGCTCCGAAACGTCTTGGTTTGATGTGTGACAAGGTGAACGCAAGTAATCGGGAAAATCAACAGGTGTGCGCAGAAAAAGATGGGAAGAAGCATCTCGGATGTGTAAAGAAAGAAGTTCATTTGGTTACCTTGTCGTTTGGTTCATCATATGTAGGCCAAACGGGCAGATGTCTGAATGATAGATTGCATGAGCATTGATATATGACGGAAAACCAGCTCTCCGGCCACATAAGTGCGCATTGTAAGGCTCACAAGTGCATTCCAGATTTTGATAGAACCTGCGTTTTGAACAGAGCTGATGATCAACTGACAAGGGAGATATTGGAAGCGCTTGAGATCAAAAAGCGTGGTGATGATTGGAGTTGGAGTTGGAGTTTATTTTCACCACAGTGATTCAATGTTTACATATTCATACATGAGGCAAAGGTACAATGTGTGGTGTGGAATGCGGGAAAAAAGCTGCGACATAAACGCAGCTTGACTGGCCCCACATCCCAGCAATACAAGGCAGAAAAGTGACAGCATTCGTAGTCATTGAAACAAGTAAATAGGCACATAAATACATAGTGAAATTGGTACAATAAGGAAATATAGTCATACAAAAACGAAAAACGCATAAAAATTTGTACGCCTCGAGAAGACAAAAAAAATCTTAAAAATGCAGCATAAATATTGCATTGCATCAGTGAAGCCTCAGTTTCCCTTTCGACAAAGGAACTGGCGTATATTGGGAGCGGCGCTTAAAAGTCGTTCTGTTTTGTGGTTTCCTTGTGCGATGCAGAAGACGGCCCTGTTTCTTCTTGGTGTTTTGATCCTTGACAGCAGGTATTTATTCCTGTGCCAATAAATAAAACGCTTAGTTCTTAGTGCGCCTACGTCGTTGTCTCCTGTCCCTTCCTTCGTCCGTTGTTTTATTTGGCGCCTTCGTTGTAATCATTTAAGTAACAAAGCAAAATTCATGCCATTTCTGTTGCTCTAAGCAAGAGCGTGCATGGAGTTTCAGTATTGGTTCAGCAATAGCAGACCGGTCCAACCGTGCCAGTGTTTAGTCAACTTGCCGTGCGAAGCACTGATAGTTCTTGCTCCGACGCGCCGTCTGGGCAGTGCCAGAAGCTTGTACGCTATTGTGAAGAGAAGCATCTATTTTTTGCAGTTTACTCTTTATGAATTCGCACACGGTTATTTTTGTACAATGTCCAAACAAAAAAAATGGAGACGGTTGTTCCCCACAACGTAAGGAATTTAAAATCCAAATTTCTGCAGCTAAGGTGACGGCGTCCATGTTTGGGGGCCAAAAAAGGGTCACCTTGGACTATATTAAAGTGGGTGCTACAGTAACAGTAGTGACTTATTTATCACTGATGGCAAAATGAGGCAGCTCAGATCCACAGGCTTTTAAAAGCAGGTTTATCCTATAGGTCATGTGTGCCATGGCCGAATCCATCCCCCGAAAGCTAAAGAGCAGATTGACAAGGACTTGCTAATCAGACATAAGCGAAACAGACGCTACTAGACCTGAGGTGTACAAATTGTACACCTCATGCACAAATATATACACAAATTTAACCACAGTTTCAAGAACATGCCTGCTAGATACAATGTCCCATTTGTTCATTTACGCACTTATCAAATTAGCGCAATTGTGTTCTCGCACCACAAGGCAAGGGTGTAGGAAAAATCATACCAACCATTTTGGGCATTGTAGTGTGGGTTAGTCTATGAGATACCTCTCAGCTGTGGCAAGTTCTATGTGGACCAAACGGCCCAGTGCCTGAATAACTATTTGAGGGAGAATTCAAACAATTTAAATAAACCGAAGGGTACAACGCACATTGCAAAGCCTGCTCATGTGAGCCGTGTTTTGCACATCATGATCCTGGGCAGGAGTAGCGACAAAGCAGCCCATGAGCTCACAAAGGTATATTTTATCAGAACGATAAATCTTTCAATAAACTTCAATCGCCTTAATTCCCCAGAGGTTTCCTTGTTTAATGCCGATTTGCAGCATTACTAGACAAACGTGCACTGTCACAACATTCAGCTCTTGCGTGTGCGCAAAATTTGTACCCTATGTTCCACCCTTTTAATCATTAATTCAGTTGGCAGTACGCAGTTTCATGTGTCCTTTATCTGCAAATATCTTTTTGCGCACAAAAACAATGTGTAGCAGACTGCACCAACTTGCCCAAGACGAAGTCCTAGTCAGTCTCAAAAATCTCCTTCGGAGATTTTCTTATTGTGATGAGAATTTCTGTCACTGCACGGCACTCTGGTCGAAAAAAGTCACACGTGGTTGAGAACTTGACTTATCAAGATGGGTGAAAAGAAAGGCTATAGAGGCAAAAGTTGTCACACTATTACCCAGATATATTCCCTAATGCAATGCCTAAAGGATTTCTTTTGTTGGACAAGAGGATCAGGAACTCAAGAACTATGTGCAAGTATGCTCAAGAACTATGAGCATACTATTGCACAGATGAAGGGATCAACCAAACAAGCCCGGCGAAGTGTAGCAAGGTCAAGTAAGATTCATACAATGGAAACTTGGCATTTGCTTGAGAGTGGCATGCATGGACCTACAAACCCACACCGGTCATATTAACGTGCTTCTCACATCTATAACCTAAAGCAGGTTACTGCAACGAATCTACGTCGTTTTTGCAATCAAGTTGCGAGGAACATTTGCGCAAACCTGGTACCTCGCATAGTGCCACCAAACGAAGAAATACTAAATAGCAGCTTAGCAAACTAGCTGGAAGAAATGCAAGAAAATTTCTTGGTCTTCAAGACAGTCAAGCTTTACAACAAAATTGAGCCAGAGTAGAACTATGAGCGGCCAGGCCACGTTCTGCAATATTTGTCTTCATAGTTTACATTGGGGTTGCTCAACATGTGCCTTTTGAACTGTGGCGAGCAGGTGCTTAAGCAAGTCGTGATTCACGAGCCGCCAAAATCCTAGATAAAGAAGGAAACAGTATGAACATGCAAAGCAAGAAACAGTAGAAGTAAATGCGACATCGAGTGCCATAAAAAAATTGCAACAGCTCACTTACTCGGGACATATCTGCAACAGCAATCCTGCGAAGGATGAAACAATTTTTTTCTGCCATCGATGTACAACACTAAGGCCACGCTCACACTTGAGAAACGGCAAGCGGAAGGAAATGCCAACGTGGGCGAAAAATTTGTTACGCGCATGTCCAATATGTTCACATTTGTTTCGCCACTGCAGCGGAAACCACTGCCGCTTTTGCCCACATCCATCTAGTCTGCGTACGTTTGCCATTCGTGCCATTCTGCTGCTCTGAGCGAGAGCGTGCACGCAGTTTCAATATTTTTTTCAGCAATAGCAGACCGGTCCAACCGTGCCAGTGTTTACTCAACTTGCCGTGCGAAGCACTGATAGTTCTTGCTCCGACGCGCTGCCTGGGCAGTGCCAGAAGCTTGTACGCTATTGTGAAGAGAAGCATCTATATTTTGCAGGTTACTCTTAATGAAGTCGCACACGGTTATTTTTGTACAATTCAAAACAAAGAAAAATGAAGACGGTTGTTCCCCTCAACCATGGTTGCCGACATGGTGGCGTTGTTCATTATACCATTTCATGCGGTATGTTTATTCATTAGCCGATCAGTTACTACAAGCTATCATTTCGCGTAACTGCGCGTGTCGGCTGCAACTTTGGTTAGTTTAGTCGGCAATGGATGAGGAAGAGGAAATAACTACGATACTCCAGGCCAGTTGCTCTCTCTCAATGGACAACGAAGGGCGGAAAAAGCGGCCACCTCGGAAGCGGCGATGGTGGGTTCGTCCAGCTTTGGCGAAACGGGAGAAGCTGGGCCACGCCAACACTTTGTTGCCACACCTCAGGTCACGCGACGTTGAATACTACCACGAGTAAGTATTGTTGACAGTTCATTGTTTCGTTTTGTTGAATGCTAACACTATGCTTTCTTTTTTGCTAGCTATTATGCCACCGCGAAGTTATGATATACTCTTGAAACTGGTGGGGCCTAGGATAACAAAAGCGAATACCAAGTTCTGCAAGGCCATTCCTCCAGACCACCCCCTAGCGTTGGCTGTGAGGTAAGCACACTGTCATGTCCGTGTTTTATTTGCACGGTGGTTTCGAATTTATGCACCTGTGCTGTGTTTTCCTGCATTCCAAGGAACAGTTATGGGTTCACTAAACGCTAGGCGTGTGTGTGTGTTCTTTTTATTTCTTCCGTTAGATTTTTGGCAGCTGGCGAGAGCCAATAAGGACCTCGTCATTTAATTTCTTGGCTGGACGGTCGACCTCCTGCATGATAATCACCGAGGTCTGTCAAGCAATCTGGGAGGTCGTTGGCCCTGTTTATGTAAAATATCCGTCATCCGCAGATGAGTGGCTTAAGGTAAGTAGCATCTCCAAACAATTAGACTTTGAGAAAATTCGAATATTGCGTTAATATATATTCGCTTTAAAGAAACATTAGTATTCGGTTTTACAAAGTGCCATAATCGGCGCCGTTCATTAACCTTTGCCGCAGTACAGTCTTGTCATACAGCGAAGCATAATGCCGTGCACTGAAGCACATCAAGAATGGGCAGGAGTATTGTAACGCAGCCCGGTCTGAGTTTGTTTACGTGTGAGGCGTGCGCCATCAACTGTCATACTACAAACGCGGAGACGTCTAACCAGAGTAAAACCACTGTGCCGCACTATCTCGTGTTTACACTTCCGCTAGTCATTTCAAGTCTCCATTTTTGTTTGGTGCACCGTTTTACTCTTGCGTTTCTTTATTAGCTTCTTGCATGCATAGACACAGATGAATCATGTCTTGTTATAATTAACCTCTTTATACCTTTGACATTTCTTTGACAAGTTCTACTGGGAATATCTGGATCTCATTCTTCCACAGTAGTAGTAAGGAGCAGTTTCCCTTTGTAACTCCCAAATTATCCTTGGTAAATAGAATAGTTTATTAATTCATTGGAGTTTGCCGCGACTTCACCCAAGAGACGTTTGCAAATATTCGTCCTAAATCACATTCGCTTCGAACTAAAGATCCTGTATTCGCGCATGCCCACCAAACAGTTTTAAATGCCAAACGGTAGCGTGCATTTTTTGTATTGCAAATACCTGTTGAAAAGGGAAAACCTCAGTCACCATACGCTTGCCATGGCTAGTGCTTCCTACTTGATTATTTAGAAAATGAAGGTTGAAGTGAAAATAAGAATGAATATGCATGTTAATTTTTGCACAAGCTATAAATGTAGTTGCTAGAAGTGTCCCCGCGCATACCCAGGGGTTAGACAAGACAAGTTGGCACACAAGACGGGTGCTCATCTTGTCTGCCCTTCTCAGTGTGCATATGTCACATTGTGCACCTCTTCTGCGGGGATGTTTCACCTGTTCCCAACAAAGGTTCCTATCCTGCACTCGGGAACGTGAGTGCAGTAGAGAAGACCCCCCTGTTTTGGAGAAATCATGAAGCTGAATTCACACTTCATACATCCGCTCAGAAGGTGGCATTTTTCCAAATGAAATAACTTAGCACACATAGATTGAAATTTGGCGCCTTGTTGAACACATAGGTCTGTACTTTCCTAAGTTTGCTTCTTACTTAATAAAATTCAAACTGAATTAAAGCAGATTAGACTACTGCAGTTGTATAAATGGGTAAATAGGATAAATAGGAACAGCACTGAAAGCTTCTGTCTCTGCAGTAAGCAAAACTAGAACACACAATTTCCTATAGAACACATATATTGAGCATTAACGCATTGCAACCCAAAGATGTTGCATGTGCTCAGTAATGTAAGTTTGAAGAGCTTCACATACTGTTACTCAGTACAGATTTTAGATTCTGTACATGCAGCAGGAATCTGAGAAGCAATAAGTGTAGAACTATATCATGTATGCTGGGGTTTTATGTGCCAAAACCTTGTTCTCATTGTGAGGTACGACGTAATGGACTGCAGATTAGCCTGGACAACCTGGCGTTCTTTAACGTGTAAAGCCCAGACCACACGTACGCTTGCGGACGCGCGCAAGCTCGCGTTCACGCGCCCACGCATGCGCAAAAGGTGCGGCATGGCTCGTACGCGTCGAAATGCGGCGTGATCTCGGGGAACAGCTCCGCTCTGTTATCGAGCGCTTCGGCTGACTCGCGTCGGCGCGCCTAGCTACGCAGCTACGGCGCGAAACGTTCAACTCTCGGTGAAGCAGATTTATATCATGCAAAAAAGTGGTTCTTCTTTCCTTTTTACGCTGCTCTAAATGCTATAAAAATATTACAATTGCGTTTATATAAATTGAAGCATTTTGAAACACTGTCGATAACAAAGTGCGAAGCGGTGCCTACCAAGGCGTCTGTGAGTGAGCCCAGTGAGCGCGCGCTGTCGCGCGTCTTTGTGGATGCAAACCGCCATTACTCGCGAGGCGCGGCAGGCGCTAGGCGCGCGGACGCGCGCTTACGCGCGTCCGCAAGCGTACGTGTGGTCTCGGCTTAATAGTTCACTCACAGACCGTCAATTGCAACCCTCAATATGGGCTGTGTGTTCTGCACTGTCACTGTCGCGTAGGTAAAAGCAAAACAATAAAGCGACATTTACCACAGATTGCGTTGCCTGAGGCTTTGCTCAAATGATTGAGGTTTTACTATTTTATGATGTGGATTTCACTCAGTAGCGTTTCATTCTGCTTTTTTCATTAGGTTGCAAAAGAGTTTGAAGAAAAGTTGAACATGCCTCATTGTATCGAAGCCATTGATGGCAAACGCGTGTTCATTGAGTGCCCCGCCACATCAGGAACTTTAAACAGGAACTACTAAAGTAGTTTCAGGAAGTCATTACTTGCGATAAGTGATGCAAGTCCCAGGCACGGATGATTTGCACTGTTCAGCCATTAATTTAAGAAAGCAAGGGCAGTAGGAAAGTTAGAGCATAAATAGCCAAGCATGTGGTTAACATTGGTAATATTGTATTTGGTATATAGCAAGCAAGTTAGGTTAGCCATGATGTGGACTCCTAGTTACCAAGTTACTCCTAGTGTACTGAGAACTAACAGATCCCAAGTGAATGGTAAGATAATGAGGAAGTGGGCTATTAGCGGTTCTGGATATACACGACTTCGGACTTAAATCTTTAGTGTTTATATCCATTAACCATTTCATACATCAGTTAGATATAACACAAAAGTCAGATTACACTACGTTAATGTCATCTTCATTACCTATTCCATGAAAAAAATGCAGTTATGTGTAAAGAGATTAATGTTACAAGATATAACTGATGGGAAGTTTGACCCATATATACATTTGAACATATTTAAATACACCCAATAACAACATTTTTGCGTGCATTTGCTTTTAAATAAAATGTTTTGTGTGCTTCCTTAGGTTTCTGTATGTCGAAATTGGGCACTTGGGTAGCGAGTCCGATGGTGGCGTGGTTGCACGGAGCAAGTTCCAGGAGTTGATTTAGGCAAATCGAATTGGAATTCCTGAAGACTCCGATACTGGCAGCAATGGCAGGATGCCCTATTTTTTGTTGGAGATGACGCTTTCCTTCTGAAGACCTTTATGATGAGACCTAATTCTCGCAAAAGTAAGCTGCAACAGTCTTTTTTATGCCATTTGTGATGTGTGTTTCTATAGTGGCACATTGTCGTTTCTGTAATTTTTATTTACGTCAAGTTTATCTTGTACATTGTTACAGCCCTTCAACCGCTGTTTGCCGACACATCTTGTGCAAATCAGCCATTTGAAGAGAAACTTCGGAGAAGAATATTTAACTACCGACATAGCGGAGCTCCAAGAGTGGTTGAGAATGCTTTGGGCATTATGGCACCGAAATGGCGAATTCTTCGACGGTCATTTAAAGCAAAAGACGATAATGTCAACAGAATTGTGTGTGCTTGCGTAACGCTACCCAATTTCTTACTCTATGAATAATCTGCATCTCCAGCTGCATACAGTCCACCTGGAACTGCTGAAAGCGAGGACTAGCAAGGGCAAGTGACCGAAGTCAGCTGGAGAGCTGAAGAAGGCAGAAGTAAGTAAGTAAGTAAGTAAGTAAGTAAGTAAGTAAGTAAGTAAGTAAGTAAGTAAGTAAGTAAGTAAGTAAGTAAGTAAGTAAGTAAGTAAGTAAGTAAGTAAACTTATTTGCCAGGTTCAACTGGAGGGTTTTCTGGCAAAAAGCTGCATGAGCAGCTTGACTATGTCCAGAAAACCCCTACAAGCAGCAGCACACGAGTGGTACAGAATTCTGACACACATACAATAGTTACAGTCAATAAGGAGAAATCATTCACCAGTTATACATACAGAGTGTAACAATCCATTGCAAAAAAATAAAATTAAACAATAAAATCGAAAATGGAGACGCTCAAATGGTCATACAAATGTTCAGAGTAAAACAGGAATAATCAAGCAAAACATAAATGACATAAAATCACATTTCAACGAAATATTTCCGCAGTTCAGCTTTAGTATATCCTATTGTGTGTTTATATGTGTTTAGAACATGGGGCAAGTTGTAAGACAACATTTGTAATTTATAGTTAGTACGAAAACGTGGTATATTCCAAGTATTAATAGTTCTTGTGTGTATGTTAGCATGACGCATGTCCAAAGATGCCAGAGTCGAATAAAAATCGGCAATGGATGCCGTCGAAAAATACATTTTTTGTAACAACTTAAAATGATACAAATGGTTGACCCGGACAATGTTATGTGTTTCAAAAGCATACTTGGAGGTAGTTGTATTATCAATATTTGCGATTATTCGAACAATTTTCTTCTGCAGTACGAGAATCTTATTTATGTTAGTTTTGGTCACTGTGGCCCATACTAAATTGCAGTAGTTAAGGTGAGCAAAGAAAAGTGCGTAGTAAACTTGTAATTTACATGTTAAAGGTAAAGTTTCACGACATCGCGATAGAACCCCGCAGACGGAAGAGAGTTTCTTGCAGACAAAATCAGTGTGGGCATCCCAGTTTAAATAGCAGGAAAAAATGTACTCCAAGTATTTTTGTGCACTTCAACTATTTCTATCTGGTGATCTTCTAAGTGAAGCGTGCAATGCGGTACTATCGGTTTGTTTCTTGCGCGAAATATTATAGCCTTGGATTTTGTAGGATTAATTCTTAATTTATTCATCCTTGACCACCTAGACAATATCATCAGTAGGTCATTACATTTCACCATTAAATCATTAAGGTTAGGGCCTGAAAGAAGTAGTGTGCTATCATCCGCGTATATTACAAAATCAATGGAAGGATCTATGCTTACAATATCATTTATGTACGTATTGAACAAAAGGGGTCCCAATATGCTCCCTTGTGGGACAGCACAACTGATAGGCAAAAGAGATGAAAGTTCATTATCTAAAGACACCGACTGGCTTCTGTTTTGGAGATATCCTTCAAGCAATGTGAGTGGTCTACCACGGATTCCGTACATTTCAAGTTTGTTAACAAGAATCGTGTGATTTAAGCAGTCAAAAGCTTTACTAAAATCAAGGAAAAGGCCCACCGTATACAAATTCTTATTAATATTGTTCAAAATTATTTCCTTCATTGTTAATAACGCTGTTTCTGTAGATTTACCAGTTCTGAAACTAAATTTTGACTCAGATATTACTTTATGTTTGTCAAAAAACTTACTTATTCTTGAAGAAATGACTTTTTCCAGACCTTTGGAAAACACAGGGAGTACTGAAATCGATCTATAATTTGTTGGTACGTTTTGGTCGCCCCCTTTAAAAATGACTGATACTTTTGCAGTTTTCATAGCGTTGGGAAAAACCCCGCACTCAAATGCAAGATTGTAGATGTGTGAAATCAAGGGAAAAATTATGGGTAGCACATATTTCAATGGTTTCATCTGCATATTATTGATATCTAAGGCTTTACTGTTACTAATTCCCATGTACACGTTATAAACTTCATTTGCATCAGTAGGCTCGAAAAATATAGTGTCACTAAGCTGACTAGGATAAGTGGTAATTGTAATGTCGCTGAGGTCTTGAGATGAAACGTTATTAAGAAAATGCTTGTTAAAGTATTCTGCAAGCGCCCTCCCTTTTATTTTGTTGCCATTTACTAGCATAGATTTTGTGACAGAGTTATTCGCACGGCGACCTAGGACATCGTTTAAAACTTTCCAAGCAATATCTGGTCTCCTTGAACTGACGTTACAAAAGAGCTCCTGATAGTATGATGTCTTCGCTTTCCGTAGCTCACAGTTTAATCGGTTTCTGAATTTTTTAAAGTGAAGGAGTGTATCCCCTGCACGTGTTCGAAGGAACGTTTGATAGAGACGATTTTTGTCCTTTATCATTTTGAAAAGTTCTCTTGTTACCCATGGTTTTCTTATCTTTTTTGTATTTTTCGTGTACGTTTCGAGTGGAAAGTGCTTGGAATAGAAACGAAGGAAATTGTGAAAAAAAAGGTCGTACGCATCATTGACATCACTTTTCTGCAGCACACAGGACCAGTCGAAGTTCATAATGTCGTGCTTAAAGGCTTCCAAAGAGGCATCAGTTATGCGCTGCACCGTAACAGATTCTTTAACAGTATTTCGCTTAGCATGCTCATGCCGAAAAACGACGAATACCGGACAGTGATTGCTCACATCAGAAGCGATTGTACCAGCAGAGAGCACACTCGTTTCAATGTTCGTGATTATTAGATCTAGTGCCGACGCAGTAGCGCATGTGACATGTGTTGCTGTTTCTATTAAGTTGAGAAAACCACAGGAGAGAATCTTCGTGTTGAAATCGTGTACAGTAGCGTTATGGTCTATAATATTAATATTAAAATCACCGCTGCACAAAAACGAACATTTGTTTAGTGACGCATATTCTAGAATTTGGTCAAAATAATCCGTAAAATGTTTCATGTTACCATTTGGGGGGCGGTATACCACTGAAATGATTTGATTTCGATTTTGTATTGTTAGAACTTCATAATCATCGGTAACGTCACTAAGGTTAGGCAGAATGTGGCACCGTTTGCACGCGAGAGTATAGATAGCAACACCGCCACCGCGTTTGTTAGATCTGTTAAGGAAAAACATTTCGTAACCAGGCAGCTGTAGCATCTTGCTATCAGATTGATACCACGTTTCGTTGATCATAAAAACCGTGAATTCGAAAGAGAATTGTTTTAGAAGTAGAACGATTTCTTCTTGCTTGTTGCCTACCGAGCGGGCGTTAATGCGCAAAGCGGTTTCACAGTTTGGGTCTATTAGCTTCACTTGTTGTGGTAGGGCTAATTCGTGATAAGTCATTTTTGTTTGTTTGTTTTGTGATCAAAGAGCAGAACGACGACATATTTCAATTGCCAGGTGAGCTATGATCATCACCTATTACTGGCTCTGCACGACTGCTTTCCAGCGAGAAGAGCTTGACAAGAGATGCTGTGTCTGTATTGCACTCTAGAGGCTTTAAATAAACCAGGAATTTCTAGCTTAACAAACGTTCTGGTGCCTATGTGTTGCAGAGCGTTGTCTACTATTTGGATTTGTGCATAAGCATATCTCATATTGCAAAATAATATGCGAGCTGAAAAGCCCATTCGCTTAAACATCATTTCTGGATGCAGCTGCAATTATTTTCTACTAACAGCTGTTTTTATCTGTTATCTACTTGTAGTGCGAACCGATTTTGCTGGAAGAATATCTTTTATCCAAGAGTATCATGTTCTCCAAGACATTCATATTGTGACACATTAAAATAAAGGACTCACACTAACAATTTATAAACAAATTCGGGCTTTAGAATACAGCATCTCACGCAAAGCAATCTGGAAACGTATACATTACTTATATAGTATACAAGCCATGTTAGGTACTTTGTTTTGGCCCAGCATTCTTAACCTTGTTATTATCTCTGAGTATTTAATTGGCAGATTAAGCCCAAATATCACTTTTTATTTTATAGCTTGACAAAAAACGATTTATATACTGTGTTATAAACACGCCGTAGTACATTTTCTGCACACAATTCTGTTGTCTAACTGTGCTACTTGCCTATTTATTTCCTGTTTAGGCAAGCCTATGCTGTGAGGGACAAGCTTTGCCAGTACTGCATTTCTGATGATGGCAGGGTATCCTCGCAAAACAGCATCATCAATACCACCACATAGAAAGTAGGTCTTTATTTGCAATAAACATTCCATGTATACCTATGACCATATTGCAAATAGTAATGTGATTAAAAGCATAGTGCAGCTTAGAAAAAAACGCTTTCAAGGAAAACCTGGATACAAACACTAGGCTGTGCAGCTCTGTACTCAGCCTGACTAGGCCTTTTTTCCGCGATCCTGAGTGTATAATTTATATCAAAAGGATAAAAATTGGGTACTAAATGTATCGCGCCGTTATGAGCTTTCCAAACACATCACAACTTTAGGCGAGCTTAACTATCACATATGCAGACGATACACTTTGCAGTACAATATTATCTTAAAATTGGCGATTGTACTGTGCACCACGAATCTAGATCAAAGAACAGCAAACCCCTAGTTTGACTTTCCCGGACAAGGCCTTAGATATCACTCGTATTTTCAATAAATACGTATCACAGGTACAAGTGTGTACTGTATAGTTCTGTGCAGTGCAGGATGAGTTGGGCACGCCAGCCCTTATCGCTATTTGCACAAGAGCTTAAGTTTCACATATACTACTAGGGGAAAAAGACGGATACTAACTTTCTGCCATACAGGACTTTTTCTAGGCACTTTAGGCTCTGGGCTTTAGGCTCTTTATCAAAAAAATGAAATGCGAATAAAACTAACTGTATTATTAGGTGCTACATCTTCAATCTCGTGACGGTCTGCTGCTGGGGCTACGATCATTATCCATAAATCACAAATAAACCAATCACAACTGCTGCTCCCTCATTTCAATGTGCAATATAACAATGCCAGTTATCTTGTGTGGTGTTTAAACAGTGACTAATAAAATATATTCTCAGAACTTGCTCATTACCGTTCCTACCATCAGATTATTATGCACAGTCGAAGAATCGGTGATGGCAATGTATGCAGAAGCCACAGAATTTTTCGTTTAGGCAATGCCCCGTGAGGATTTGCAAAATTTTATTGTTCGCAAGAGATGTAGCTTTAAGTTATGCATTCGTACATTACCCACTGTTTCAAATTGGTGGTTTAATATATTACTTTCCAATACACGTATGGATCATAGCTCTTTGGCCTGTGCTGCCCTTATTCCAATCAAGCACACTAATGACCAGAAAAAAGACATACCTACAATATACTGCCACATTAATGATGTGTCCTTCTGGTTGACGCTGACGTAGCCACCAACTACGGGCAAGCCAGCCTAGCAGCGAGCGTTTTCATGCAGTTTGAAGAATATGTTAAGTAGCATGCGCTAGAGACTAGAGATGTTACAAATATGCATGTCAGTATTTTCTTCTTTTTCCTTTATTGATGCTGTCAGCCCTTACTTTAGGGCCACAACAGTGGAGAAAGAAAACAATACAAGCAATATGAACACCTCTGATTACATCTGAATACATCTGAATACAACATACAAAAAAGAAATTGCAGTGCATATACATTGTAATAAAGCAGGCAGAAAAACCAATCAATATTCCTTGAGGCATGTAAAATAAGAACAACATACACAGATGATAACAAAATCATAAAATCATATGATTCACAAAGTCAGATGATTAACGCACCGCGCTCTCAGAAAAAATAACGCCATGTTCAGAATATTATTAAAAGAGGCCGACAGAACTACAAAATCGGGAAGCATGTTCCACTCTTTTATCGTTCTGGGTAAGAAGGTATATTTAAATGTGTCATTACGGGTTACAGAAGGGGGAATATACATGCTGTGGCGATGTCTAGAAGATTCATTAGTAGAAATCTGAAAATAGTTCGTCCTCTTAATTTTTATTTCATTATGGATAATAAATAACAGGAACTTCAGCCTATCATACTTAGTCCTTAATTTTAAATTGAAAAGATTTGCAAGCTGACATAGTTTTGAAGGGGAGTGAAGTCGACCATATTTGTTGAAGATGAATTGAGAAGCTAACCTCTGAATCCTTTCCAGTGTCTTACGATGTTTTCCTTGTGTGAGGATCCCAGACAATTTTCGCGTACTCAATGATTGGTCTGACCAGTGTTCTATAGGCTAAGTTTTAACTTCAAAGGTTGCTCTGTGTAAATTTTACCTTAGACTCCAAAGCGCATTATTCGTCCTCTTACTTACTTCCTCTACATCCTTACTTCCTTACTTCCAGCTAAAGTCACTTCTAAATAATAATCCCAAATATTTGTGCTACTCTACCTTTTTAAACTTGTTGCCATGTATACTATAAGGAAATTGTAGGATTTTCTTTTTTCTTCTAATAGACATGCTTACTGATTTAGTTGGATTTAAAACCATTTGCCACTCAGAACACCATTTCATAATGTTTTCAAGGCCACATTGCAAGTTAATTTGGTCACTGGGAGATTCTATATTATTATAAACAGCACAGTCATCAGCGAATAGTCTTATTTGAACAGAAATGGGGTGTGGTAGGTCATTATTGAAAAAAATAAGTAGAAGAGGTCCTACGATACATCCCTTAGGTACTCCAGATAACACTGGTTGAAGACTGGACCTATGCGTGTTTATTTGAACGTACTACTGACGGCACTGTAAGTATGAGGTAAACCACTTTGTGAGGCTAGGAATTTTAAACACAGCATTAATTTTGAACAAAAGTTTGGAGTGGGAAACTTTATCGAAAGCTATGGCAAAATCCAAATAAATGAGGTCCATCTGTCCACGGGAATTTATCGTTTGTGAAGTGTCATGAACCAATTCAACTAATTGAGTGATTCGCAAGTTATTCACTCACCCATCAAAGGAGCCAAATTCGAGCTTGCTTCACAAGCTAGAAAAGTAAAATATGAAATAAGGCATCGAAGAACAGCGAAGCCAGATACTCTTGCAGTTCCTGTTCACAGAAGCAGTAATTAAAAATGCAGCAGAGGTGAATATTACGAACAACGTCATGTTTGCCAAGTAGACCAGAACAGGAAGCCACTGACAGCCCTTCGAACAACTGAAACCACGGGCTGCTACATGGTAGCTTATCTTGCTCTCAACAACCCAGTTGACAATGCACACACAACTCTCAAGGCAAGTTTGTGACTACACAGACAGGACTTAATTGGCTCTTGATAAATGGTTCTATTATGCTGGTCATTGCTTCGAAGTGCTTCCACTTCACGAGGCACCCGTCATAAGTACCAGCGCCACTTTTCATTGAGTGCTTGATTTGATTTTTCGTCTTTGTGATTGTGTCTTTGAGGTTCTTATTATTCCTATGGCATAAGGCACCTGCGCAACAATTGCAATTTTTAACGACAGGACACCTGTAAATGTGAACCAGCTACACATGCTGTGATCAAAGCAAGACATTTCTTGCGTGCAAAGAGTACTGGCAGAAGAGATTACTTTTTGCATGAATGCATATGCCGTATTACTTAGCACCAGGTGCTATCACCTGAGCAGCTGTTATAAAACACAATGTCAGAATTTGCAGATGAACACTTGAATTTGGCTGGAGCGCCATTTGTTTAACAAAAAAACGGTATATATTGTCACCTTTGTTCGGTTGCGCTCGCGGCGCAGATTGAGAGTGCGTGCAACATGCACCTCATTTATTCATTCGAAGTTTTGCACATAGCAGTTGCACAAGTTCAGCATGCCTACATTCGATGCTGTGGATTTACTTGCCAGGATTCTTAGTTTGCGGCGCGGCGACAGATACAACAATATACCCATTTGACCCTATACGTTACAGCGCACACGGTGCTAGGTGCTGTAATCAAGGTTTCTGCATGCGCTGCGTCTGTTTTTGACGCAAAAGAAGTTTAACGCAATAAGTATTTGTTTCTTTTGCGTCAAAGTAAATTTTGCAAGTAAATGAAATTAGACGAAAGCATGGCGTGCACTTGCTCCTAACAACGCTGCTGACCAAGCATTCTCGGTATACGTTACTTCCAAAACTATACCCACGAAGCCCCACCAGCGTAGCGAGAGAAAATGTGCGGGAACATACTGCTCGCTCCCAACTCTTCGACTATCTTCGCCCAAATCTCATTCATGGGGGACGTGTCTTTATAGAGATGGTGAGTCTTGTCGTAGAGCACGGGTGGCTTTTGATCGCGACGATCAGCATAGCAGCCGACACTTTCGGTGCCATGATAAAGTTTACGACCGCAATTTCTCGACCGGATGTGTACATGTGATTGCAGCTTCTGGTAAAACGGAACGTTTTTCCGCTTCATCCTGGCGAAAAAATTGGTCCCTAGGCGGGCGGAATTTATCATTTTTTCCGCTTCCGCCTGCTTAGAGACCAAGTGTGAACGTCGGCAACGGCAGCAACAAGCGTTTAGAACAAGTTTAAACGTTTTCACCATAAAAGCTAAAGTGCTGCCAAACTGAGAGCCCACATGTGTCCCATTCGCAACAGCGAATTCAACAAAGAGCAACAGCACCGAAAAACGTAACAGGTGCTGCACAAGACCACAGAATCCACCATAAACGCGCTGCAAGGCATAAGGAAAGGAGTTGCTCCAGCGTTGCGCCCAAGTATCGCTCGTGATCGCAAGCTCGTACACCATCCGGTTCCCCCAGCGCAACTAACTACAACAACATTATAGTACACAATAGCGTAAGAAACCATGAATTGTATTTTAGCTAAGCTGAAAAGCTGAAGCAGCTCCAGCAGCGTGCGCAAAACTGTAAACCCGAACACGCCATACTTGTTTAAACGTCGTCATAACTATGACGTCACTTCCGTGCGTGGCAGCAGCGTTCTAGTATGGCATTTTGATTCTACCACGCGCGTGTCACTAGTTATCGCCTAACTAATAAAGGTAAACTCAGACCTCAACACGTTCGTAGCAGTTGCTACAAAGGAAACCCGTACGGGTTCCTCGAAGGAAAAGCCTCGCAGTTGAAGAAATATTCGCTCTGGTGTGGGACACGAACCCGCGACCATCGCCTTTCCGCCGCAGCCACGCTACCATCTGAGCTAACCAGGCTTCCTTTTTCTTTATTACCGGCTTGTCAAGTACATACAAATACTGTCAAATAAAAACGAGTGTGAAAAATGTCTAGTCGTTAGTAAAACACGTTTCGTGTTAAAATGGCTTCATCGAAGCCAAATTGTCCAATACAAAAAGCCAATTTGGTGGATCACTTAGTAGTTTCAATACTTCGCTTCTATAAATAACACTATCAACAAAATAATACACTGCTGACCTCGCGTGAAAATAAGCTTCGCTTACAGCCACTCGAGTTGGCCACACGCTTTGAATACACGATAGCATTAACATGTCTACCGGCACGCCATCAGGTTCAGCACATGGCAAGAACCTTATTCCGAACACAGTTATCGGGAGCTCTTTTTTAAAGTTCTTTGCAAGATGTCCCAAAGAAGGCGGGAATCGTGGCAGTCAAGAAAAATATGTTCTACAGTTTCTTCCTTGTTACATATAAGACAGTTGTCTGAACACGGGACAAACAAATCCTTAAGTTTTAGCCATGGCTTAACAGGCAGTGTGCCGGTATGCAGTTTAAAAAAGAATGATTTTGCGGTAGCTCGTACACGCATATTCTTCACTCGTTTGAAAACATCTTGTTCAGGCCCTAAGTAATACATAGAACGATACTCTGGTGTAGGTACAAAAACTTCAACAAGATCCTTATATAATCTTTTCCGTGACACTACAACCAAGTAGTTTCTCAAAAATGGAGTGTTTAGAAGACGTATCGCCAAGAAAACTACACGCAGATAGCCCCTTAGTTCCATCGGTTTGATTGCGTGCGACGATACAACAAAATCGGGCGAAGCGGTGGGCAATCTCACTTGGATCACCGTCCGCAGAAACCGATCGCTTTGGTCGCGAAAGAAAAATCTCGACACAAGTTGCTTGAAAAACAAATGCGTTAAACCAAGTCCACCATTGCGCAATGAGTGAAACAAATTACTTAGGCTCGTGCGTTCCCACACCGAAGCCCAAATAAATTCTGCAAACACTCTGCGCATATTTTAAATTGAAGATGGGCTCATGCACAGCGCCTGAAGTACGTAAACACTTTAGCCAGGAAAAATATATTGCACCCTTTGAACCCTAGTTAAACATGGAAAAGTTGTGGCCTCGTTTGCTCTTTCATTCTGTCTCTCTCGCACGTCCAGCATTCGACTGGCTCACGGTAGTTACTCGGCGGAACCCCAAGATAAGTGCCGGGTAATACACTCCACTGCATTTTGCAAAACATTTCTGGCCAATTCCCGTGCCAAAACTCTAAACATTTTGGCCAACTTATGGCACTACCGGAAGCACTGCAAGATGCTTCGGCTTCTCTTACTGCTTCTGCAATGCTCTGTTTATCACAACAGAACACTGTTATGTCGTAAGCATAAGCTAAAACTTTTATTTCTCTACCAAAGGATGTGTACTCGCGAGTATTATGGCTATGTAGTAACCTTAAACAGAAAGGTTCTAAATGAAGTGCGAAAAGCAAGCCCAAGGTCGGACAGCCTTGTTTTATGCTAGACATTACTGCACTTGGCCTGCTCAGTTTATTGTTAATAATTAAATTTGTGGTACAACCATCATACATCATTTTCACCGCGTTCAAAATGACTGATCCGACTTTCACATAATCAAGAAGCATAAACAGGATTTCGTGTGACACCCTGTCAAAAGCTTCAGCCAAATTAGTTATAGCATAGCTACATGATCTCCCATCACATCGCAACATTCAAGTATGCTTCGCGCTATATGTATATTTGTGAATATTGCCCTACCTTTTATACCGCATGTCTTATGCGTATCTACTAGGGATTTCACTACACTCTGAAGGCGCTGGGCGAGCACCTTCATAAATGCTTTATAATCAATATTAGCTATGTTTATTGGCCGGTAGGCCTCTACGGATTGAAGTCTGATGTGGTCTGTTGATTTAGGTGTCAGTACTGCATGGGTCTGTCGGAAGAAAAGGTGAGTCCATTTTTGTTCGTAACACTTGGTTATGACGCGACGCAGAGCCTCTGCCCCTTCCACCTTGAAAATTTGATATATCGCTGGCCCAAGTTCGTCCGGCCCCGTCCATTTCCCTGCGCTAAGATCATCTATAGCCTTTTCAATTTCTGTTATAGAAATCGGCTTCTCGAGAGCCTTCTTAAGTTCGTCATTAAGTTTTGGCATCAGAGACATCATTCAATCTTAAACGCGGAGATATCGCTTGTCCCCTTGCTTACCAGCGTGCTATAGCAGTCAACGAACAAACATTCCATAATTTCCCCGTCATTTGTAAGCTGCCCTTGATAAGCAATTTCTTTTACTTCCTTGGTCATAGTGTGTCTCTTCTCTTCACTTAAAGCTCGCTTACTGGGCGTTTCCCCCAACCACACACTTTCTGCGCGTCCTCTTAGAACTGTGCCATATTTCTCTTCATCAATCACTTTAAGTTTTGCTGTAAGTTCTTTGATATCATTTGCAAATACACCAGCCACGCCACTTTCCATGTTCAACAGCTATGCTAACGTGCATTGCAGCTGCTTGTCTTCTTGCTTTTGTTTCCGCCGCAACACGCATGCTCTCTCTAAAGCAATTGTTTTCGCTTCTGTTTTGAACAGCTACTAAGCTTCTACAACATATTTTGCATCCTCTAGGAGAACAGCATCTAATTTCTCTTTTATTCATTTGAAAAAGACTTCGTCTTGCAAAGGGTTGTCATTAAGTTTAAGTCCCAATTGTCCCATAAGTCCCAATTGAATTTGTGCTCTTTCTTTTTCATACCTGTATAACCATTACCAAACAATGATCACTGAAACTGATACATTCTACACCATAGTCAGAAAGTAGCGGAACTGAGTGAAAAGGAACATAGATATGATCTAACCTGGAGTGGCTCTCTCCATGAAAATGCGTATGCTGTACAACACTGTAAGAACAAAGAACACTCCCAGCATTCTCTAGATCAAATTCACACAAAATTTCGTGCAGAAGAGCTGCACCTTTATCTTGGCTCAGTGGCTTTTTTGATCGACCTTGTACCGGCAGACAATTAAAATCGCCAAACATTATAACGTGTCTTTCACGCCGCAAGATCTGAGAAAAACAAAAAATGTTCACGTTCGCGAGCATAATTAAGAGCGTATACACAAACCGCTCGCCAATGCAGTCCAGAAAAAGAAAAATCACAGATAAGCAAACGCACCCCTCCTCCCTCACATTAAGTAACTTGTGACTCTGTTATCCCAATACTGTTCCTAATAAACAAAAGAGAGCCACCAGAAGTACCACTCGCGTCGCAAACGCATACCTTTTACTTATTTCTGAAAATGTCATCGAATCGAGCCATTTTTTTTTCAGATTCAATTTTTGTTTCTTAGAGAGCCATCAAATCAATGTTTATTTCTAGTAACATGCGACTTATCTGACATTGTCTTCGCCTCTGTGACAACCCTCTCACGTTTAATGTCGCCAAACGACGCGGATTGCTGAGGTTGATGGAGTTTCCCACGAAACTAGCAAGCAGCTATTTGATGTCTAAAAGATGTCTTGAACGGCTAATTCAAAAGTCTAGTAGCTGTCTTGATCAATACATATTGCAGCCATGGACGTCTAGAAGTACTTCGGTAAGCCCTGCTAACGTTACGCTAAATGTTGGCTAATGGACAGCTTGAGGGGAATAGCTGAAGACTTCTTTCAGACATACTCTCAAATATTTGCGGCAGCTGTTGCAGCAACAGGGGATTAGCCCACACTTACAATCTATATTAAATGAGGCATGCACATCAGAAAGAAAGTTTATATTGTCGGATAGAGTGATGCACAGGTAGTTTTTCCAGATGTGAATCATGGGCATAGTGTAGCACAGCCTCATTGGTCAGTTAGGGCTTTTTACTTAGACCAATCCATTGAATGCCACCTGTCAGAATTATTTTGCAAGTAAAACAAGATCTGCATTGTATGCTGATATCAAGCTAATATTCGCCCATTCACCTAAACAAGAACATCTCTGCACGAAACACGTCATTATTGACAAAACTTCGCCCTGCTGAGTCTCCACCAAATTAAAATGGTTTCAAGCAGGGAAAGATTCTTCAAGTGATGCTACAGTTCAGGCAAAAATTACATCCTGGTTTCACCTACAGGGGGCAAAATAGCCTGACACCAGTATATGAGACAGAACGCTGTGCTGCAATGAATTGTTAAGGAATAAAGGATAGTACGCATCTGGAAAAACACACTGCGAATCATTCTAACTGGCAATATTAATATATTTTTTTCTGATGTCAATGCTCCATTTAAAAGTAAATTGTAACTCACTTTGTGGGTGCCCCTTTTAAGGTAACGCCACATACTTGCACAGCATCACGCAAGAATAATGGCCAGTTCTTCGGCATACCACCGATTAGTGAATTACTTGCACGTTGCATGTTACCGGAACTGAAAGATAAATCATAGTATGCTTCTATTATTTTTTATACACTGTAAATTGAGTTTTTCATTCATAAAATATGATTGCAAGCGAAAATGCAGCAAGGCATCTACTTCACACCATGTCACATTGCCATACCTTATTACGTAAGAAACTAGAGCAGATGCAGAAAGTGTAATTAACAAGAGTGAACAATGGCAGCAAAGTTGATAAAGGATAAATCTTCAAGATGATTGCCGCCGCAGCCAGAGCATGCCATCCTTCGTAGGAGAGCACTGGCTGCCCACAAAAGCTTGCTGTCACCGGGCACGCGTGAAGGTTCTTGTCACGACCCAACAGTTCTTGTAGACGCAGGCAAGCAGAGGGGAAAAGGCGAAGGAGGAAATGGGAATGTTGAAATTGGAACGTCACTTACCAATATGTGCTTGACGTAGTAGTTATGCGGGAACCCGCAAGGTGGAGAGAAGTAATGAATAAAGGAAAAAATCAGACATCCACCCGTTAGTAGCAATTGCTACAAAGGAAAGCCATACAGGTTCCTCGAAAGAAAAGCCTCATAGTTGAAGAAAAATTCGTCGTGGTCCGGGTCTCGAACCCGGGACCACCGCCTTTCCGGAGCAGCCGCTCTACCATCTGAGCTAACCAGGCGGCTAGCAGATGGCAGGGCGAAGTCGAATTTGTCGACAACGCGAAGCAAAGGTGCTAAGTAGGAAGTCAATATGTGCTAAGTAGGAAGTTTGGCTCACATCAAAAATAATTTAAAGCACTCCTTTTCTCTTAAATTGCCGGTATCTTATGTAAAGTATGTGATGATGTTTAAATTTACTAGTATATTTCCTGGCATATAGTTATTAAATTGCACAGCAGGGTCAGACATAATCAACCTTGTAATTAATATATAGTGTTCTGCGGCTTAAAAGGCACTCATCAACTTGTCAAACAAGTCTGAGAAGCTTCCTGCTAAATATAATCAGTTTAGAACAGTAATCCACTCTGCAGGTAAAGGATGTACTAACTTATTTAAAAAAATAAATAGCGTTTTATATTCTTAAACTAAAAGCAAGTTTGGCATTTTGCACTGGCTAGCAGTTGCCTTTTTTCAAACTTAAACATGACACAGTACAGTATAAGCAGGTAGAACGCAAAGGAGGACAGGTGATAAAGCAGTGTTCCAAAGCAACACTCCTAGCTGGATCAATCGCTTTTGTTGATATATATTCATGTGACCCTAATTGGCTTAGAGCAATAACTCACACCAATGATGAATCACCTTCGATGATGCGTCATAAAAAAATTGAAAAAATCTCATGATATTATGAAACGATAACATTGCCCACTGTCTTGGGCGTGTTAACCTGCTGTTTGCCCGAGACAGTGCAAAGTGATTCGTATAAGTAGCAAATTCATCACTGCATCTATCGCCTCAGGTAATTCTGAGAATCTACGTTGACTCACAATTGAGAAATCACTGCACAGAAAAAGGGGCATTCAAGTAATGGCCCATGTTGAATAATTGCCCACCTAGTGAAAAGTGAAATTTAGCAGCCTAATGGGCCAGGGCAAATGAATTGCCAAATTCTCATAACACTTTCAATGATATTATTGAAATAGGTGACAAAAACAATGCAGTTAAGATTATAGTAATGACAAAATTTTAGAAGCACCCCTGGAAACTGCTGGAACCCTAAGCATCATGCCTGTTCTACACTCACACATGTTGCAGCATAATCTCTATCTCAGAGACAGGTACCTCCACACATCACTGTGTGATCTCCTCACAATAAGCTTAAAAAATGCTCTGACACAAGCTACCTGATGTGATTCATTTTTCAAGCGCCGGCCAAGTGCTGACGGTGGTAGAGCGAAATTGAAGTTCGTCCTTCTATGTAAGGCTCAGCCCATGTTTTATCGATTGTAGCGGCAAAGCATACCTTTTACAGCACACATAAATCTTAAATTAGTCTGCTTGCTGATGCTGCACAGTAAATTCTTGTAAAGAAATTAAATCACACAGAAAGCGTTTAGAATGCCGAAATTATCACATACTAGCTTGAATACATTTGTGCATTAGGGAAGCAAGGTGTAATGTACACTGTTGTAGCAAATTTTTACTCCATGTATGAAATACTCGCATGATAAACAGAGTTAACTTGTGAATTCTCACATAGAATTGACTACCTACAGTTAAATTTTGAAAGGCTTAGGGGAACTAATTATTAGTAGAACTGTGTATGTTCACTGGCACTGAGAAATTGGTTTTAATAGTGGCAGCTTATAAGGAACCAGTGCAAAAAATGCCCGTTGTGAGGCACCAACTAGCAATTTTACCACAAGTGCTCCCTGGCCTTAACCCATATACAAAACACTGGGAGTACCAGAAAGGGTACAGTAAATTGGCTTACACTGATCATGATGAGGTCCCGTCATCGAGCTAGCACCAAGGTACAAGGAGGATGTACAGCCATTTATGCAGTGACCGGAACAAAATAAGAGAGCATCAAGCCAGTTGGAAGACAGATTTCCAATTACTAATGAGGTGGCCCCAGCCACAATCATTCATTAATAAATGCCAAGCAGTCATGATTGCACTCCCAGATGAAGCACATGCTAGGCTAAAAGATTTGCTGCCTATTTAAAACAAAACACAAGTGAAATTTGTACATCAGCAGGCGATTGTATTTGGAATTTTATAGATGAAGTAAACATTGCAGGTATATTTTTCTTTTGCTATAAAGTGGGAACGCTACAAGCTCCATAGTCACTGACATACGCTCGCACGTACGTAACGCTGTAACCCATGCAAGGACAAAAGGACACAAAAGAGGGCGAGTTCAGTCTGGTTCAAGATTCGAATGCACTGCCTTCGGTTGATTCGTGCTACGTTAAACACAAAAACTAAGAGCAAGGCAATGTTCTGACGTTTTTCGGAAGTCGTGGAGCGTGGTAGTGCTGAACTTGGATTCACAAGTTAGCGGCAGGACGTAATTATATTTATTTACTCGTGTTTTTACTAGTTGTGACCAACGTGTCATTATTTCGCAATATAGGCGGTGCCTCCAGGACACCAAAGTGGCAACGGGGACATCAATGCTTAAACCCGGACTGGTCCGTCGGTTAGGGCTCGCCGGGGCCTCCGCGTGCCAGGGGTGTATAACATCGGCTGTCCGCTATCGCCGACAACCAATTCTTTATGCGAATATCCCTTGGCACGCTTCGGCCTCCACGGCCCCAACCCACAGGCCGCCCCGCTTCCACCTTTGAGTCCCCCGTCACCCCTTGGGTGCCCTGGAGATCCTGCGCCGCCTCTTTTATTATCGCAGGTGCTCTCCTGAGGCCTCCGTTTGCCGGTTGCATGTGCCCTCCTGGAGCAGTACCTGTAAAAAATCCGATCTATCGCAGCAACGCGAATCGTCACAACGAGAAAAGCGGCCCGCGACTTATATAACAGCAGCCAGAACCTTGCAACAAGCAGAACCCTCGTACAGAAGTAAAGATGACGAAAACCCGCGGGGTAGAAGAGCCCATCCATCAAGCATTGTTGTGGGTAACACCTAAAGATATTCACATTGTTGACGAAAAACGAATCACAATGTATTTCACTTACCGAAAAAAGTGTTATCCGAACGTACGACGTACAAAGACGCACCGAGACACGAAGGTGGCGAACGCAGATGCCGCCATTGTGGTAGTAAGCCGTTCGCGAAAACACGCAACGCAGCCCATGTCACGAAGCACTGATGCAAAACACATGGCAAACAGCATCAGCACAGCTAAATGAGTCCAGGTAATATGCTGTATAAATGTACAGAACGGCTTAGAATGAAGCTCAAATGGCATAGCAAGCCCACGACCAAGACATTGCTAGCGGCAGTGGCCGTTTTTTTTTTCAAACTTCCTGCCTCCCAGTGTTTCCAGCACGGAATGAGATGTCTGACAAATTTGGAGCATGTCTACTTGACTGCCACGGAAGTGATCGCAGCGGTATGGCTCTGTGACACTGCTGTGGTCACTGCAACACTAACGTTTCGCTCATGATGCCAGTACCTGCGGCGCGAGCATAGCAGAATGGTTTCCAGGCGTCGTGTGCTCGCCCCGCATGTAAAACCATAACACGACCTTGATTGTTGAAGTTCTTGTGTGAAATTATTTAACGTTAACGCCAACTTATTATGTTGCTTCCAACAAGTTCTATTTGTCTGTGGCGTCTTTTATCCGTTAACAGCGACGGTAACCGCACTTTTAACACGTCGTTTGGCATTTTCTGCACTTTTAGAGAAAAAGATCTCAAAAAGCTTTTGAGTTAGACGTTAACAATGTGTTTACCAAAGTAGACTCTAGTGAAACCAGTAGTGGGTTTTACCGCACATAGAATATATACTAGCATATTGCAAGTGCTGAGGTTATGTTTAGAAGAAATTTGATTTTCAGTCTTATCATAGACCAAGACGTCTATAGCCGTTTGTAGCTGTTTCAAGAGGTTTCTAAGAGGTTCTGTGCTTCGTGGGTTTGCCATTGTTTTAGTTATAATTAGGGTACGCTTCCGTACAATATTTCTTAGGAAACATACGGACTCTGGTATGCAGTGATGCTCGGTGAACATAGCCCTCCCTTTCGAGGCAACGACTGCCAACCCACGTCCTCGCAGGCCCATTCCCGATCAAAGATCGGGTGTTGGAAGTTCTTTCCGGGACACTACTTCCGCAGAGGCGGAGGTGGCGCGTGTGACGGCGCCTGTCTGGCGGCAGGATGGGTTTGACCTTCAACGTTGACCGTCGGCTTGTCTGGGGTTTTGTGCCGGTCTTTTGATATCCGCGCCGTCGGTGTCTCGGCTGTGGTCCTCAACGTCATCACGCAACCGCTTTCCGGCACCCTCAGTATCGGAAGTCAAGTCCGTGCTCTCACAGATGCTGACTGTCTCGTCAACCGCAGCGGTTGGAGGTGCCTTGATAGTTGAAGGCTCGCACGTCGCCTCAACACCACTTTCTTTAACTTGAACCTTGGCGGGTGGAGGTGCATAATCCGGCACGTTGCCTTTATCAGTCCCCTTCAAGTTCACCTCTTCAGCCTTCATTTCCAGAGATGCTGACTGAGCATCCGCCCCTTCAGCTGCTTCCTCAGGGGCCTCCTCGCCATCCTCTTGAACCACAAGGAGCTTCTATGTGTCTTCGCTCTTCCCTGTACCAGCAACGCTCGTATACGTTCTCACGCACTGGGTCTAGTCGTGGCCGAAGCGAAGACACAGCCCACAGCGTGGAATCCGGCGTTCTCGTCTAATGTGTCCGGTGCCACGGCACCGGAGGCAGAGGGGTGCTCTGCCCGGGACAATAACGAGAGCCAGGTCTTCCGCGACCCGAAGCTGATGTGGTAAGTCGTACGCTCTCATTCCGGGTTTGAGGACCACAGACCGTGTCATGGTTCCTTTATCGTCGCAGCCCTGCACTTTCCAATTCTCTCTGGTCACTTCGGTCACCCTCCCACACGGTGCCAACGCTGTTCGGTCGTCTTCATCAGGAACACCGCGCAGCAGCCATAAGAGCTTGTAGCAGCAGCAGCATCAGCGTCGCATAAGAATTACGTAGACGCTCGCGTCTACACGAGGCGTGAGTGGCTGGCACGCTCCGGCTCGGGCTAGCGCTCCGAAAGAGATTAAAAAGAATGCTACGATAAGAGATCGAGTTTCGGTTTTTCCTCTCCTGTGAGAATCCGAGACATTACAGGTCTACGTGGTCGCTTGTCGCCACAGTTTGGTGACCGCGGCCGTGATACTGCCATACGCTCCTGTGATAGAGACGACCATAGACCAGACCAACGCTATGAGAGCTCAAATCCAGAACCCTTTCTAGGAACGCGGTGAGCCCTCCTGTTCGGCCATCGCTGTCCGCCTCTCACAGTACTGGGACCAGAATCCTCTGGCGTGGTTTCTTCTGGCCGAATCGCAATTTCAAGTCGTGGGTAGCCGCTCTCAAGCCTCAAAGTTTCATTACGCCATCGCATCGCTCTCGCCCACCGCCATTGACGAAGTAGCGGATTTGTTGATTTCCCCATTGTCTACCGCCGCCTATGAGGATCTCAAGGCAGCCCTGATACAACGCACAGCAGCTTCACAGCGTTCTCGCATCCAGCAGCTTCTGTCCGCTGAAGAACTCGGCGACCGATGCCTAAGTCAACTTCGCGGAATGAGGCAGCTGCTCGGAAACAATGCGAGATCCATCGACGACACGCTGTTGCGCGAATTTTTCGCAACGACTCCCGGCAAACGATCAGATGGTCCTGGCGACAACCTCTACCATGGACCTTACCGGACTTGCCGCTTTGGCCGATAAAGTCATGGAAGTAGCCGCCCCAACCATCGCAGCCACGGCATCATCTCCGGGTGACAATACAACTGTGCTGCAAACCCTTCCGTGCTATTCAGCAGCGCAATCGCCGCTCGAATAGTTGTGTGAGCGCCTGGAACGCATCATTTGTGGAGCGGAATATCGCCGCACGTCATTTCTTCGGCCACGCCACCGTAGTTCCAGCAAATCAAGACGCAGGGCAACCCGCAATGAAACATCAACTACAACGTCTGGTGTTTGCTACTACCAGCGGCCTTTTGGGAACGACGCCCGTCACTGTCGGCGTCTCTGCGCTTGGCAGGGAAACAGGCCGGTCGACCTCTGACAGCGACGAGTTGTCCGGCTCAACACACAAGTCGCCTTTTCTACATTACGGACACAATTACGGGACAGTGATTCTTAGTCGGTAGAGGAGCTGACGTCAGCATTCTCCACGCCCACCACTCCGACCGAAAACCGACACCTGTGTCGTTTTTTCAAGCCGTCAACAGCGGCTTGACGAGAACACTGATTCCAGTGTTCTCGTCACGCTCAGTCATGCTAAGCGTTGGCCTTCGACGAGCGTTGCGCTGGATTTTCCTGGTTGCAGACGTCCGTCGTGCAGTCATCGGCGGAGACTTCTTGCATAACTGCAGACTCCTGGTCGACGTCCAACGACGCTATCTCATCGACTCCATCACCCACCTATCCGTTCCCGGTGTGCCATCATAAGGTGCATCGCCGATCGCGCCTATTTTTGCCATGTTGGACGAACCTGTCACTGCGCTCGTACGCGAGTTTGCAACTTTGACGTGCCTGACCGACTGGACGTAATCGGTGCCACATGACGTGCGCCATCACATCGTAACCTCCGGCCCACCAGTCTATTTCCGACCCCGGCGTTTGTCCCCGGAGAAACTCAAGATCGCTCGCGCGGAGTTCGAACACATGCTGCTACTTGGCATCATCCGCTCTTCCTTCAGTAATTGGACATCACCACTTCACATGGTGCCCAAGAAGACGGAAGACTGGTGCCCATGCGGTGATTACCGGGCACTAAACAGCGTTACAGTTCCTGATTGCTACCCTCTACCAAACATTCAGAACTTCACGGTAGCGTTGCACGGTGAGATGATCTTTTCTAAGATCGATCTCGTTCGCGCCTATCATCAACTACCGGTTGCTGAAGAAGGCATTCGCAAGACCACCATCACCAATTTCTCCGCATGCCTTTCGGCTTACGGAACGCGGGCCAATCCTTTAAGCGGTTCTTCAAATCCGCAACACGCGGCTTGCCTTTCGCCTTATCATACACTGACGACCTTCTCGTCGCAAGCTCTTCCGCAGAAGAACATCTTCACTCCTTGCAGTGGTTCTTTTCACGCCTTGCCAGTAAAGGAATTGTCATCAACGCCGCCAAGAGCGAATTCGGTCAACTCGAACTCGAGTTCCTCGGTCGTATCATCGACGCTAACGGCATTCGACCACTGGCATCCAAGATTCGCGTCATCGAAAGCCTTCCCCCGAACGACCACACTCACCAAGCTTCGACAATTTCTCGGATTCGTCAGTTTCTACAGCTGATTCATTCCCGATTGCGCACGACTTATAGCTCCGCTAGACGCTCTGCTGGCGAACAAACGTGAACAAGTGCTTCATTGTACTGAAGAGGCCACCGACGCTTTCACAAGAGTGAAATCTGCCCTCGCCGACACCACGCTGCTTAGACACCTAAACCCAGACGCGTCCACTGCAATCATGACCGACGCTTCAAGCACCGCTGTTGGTGCCGTGCTGCAGCAATTCATCGAGAATATGTGCCATCCACTCGCCTTTTTATCCAAGAAACTGACGCCTGCGCACTCCCGCTACAGCGTGCTCGGCCATGAATTACTTGCCGTTTGCCTGGCTATCAGACATTTTGGCCATTTAATAGAAGGCCATGCACCTACTTTCTTGACTGACCACAAGCCCCTTGTGCACGCAATGAACCGTTCGGCGTCCTGTTGCTCACCCCACGAGATTCGACGTTTTCCTACATCTCCGAGTTTACAACAACGTACCGCCACATAAAGGGCACCGACAACGTTCCAGCCGACGTTCTGAGTCCTATCAATGCTGTTTCCACGTTGACGTCGGAACTATTCATCATCTACGTCCACTTACTCGCCAGTCAACAGCGTGACGACACCGAACTCCGTACACTCTGGAATTCGTCAACGTCTCTGAAATTGGAGGACGTCGTTGTGACCCCTGATGGTACTTCCGCCATCTGCGACACTTCTACCGACACACCTAGCAACACCTAGCAACACCGACACACCTAGCAATAAATGAGTGGGCACGGCGGACCAACTGCGGGCATGTGGCCTCACAAGCCTTTCCTCTGCTTCATGCAGGTGCTCGTTCTTGGTTTGACCGGAGCGACGTATCACCGAAACAGTTATTCTACCGGATCTTCAAGCTGCCAAAATGTGCCTGTTCCTTCCACGTGTTTTCTTAACACGTCAGCAACAATGGAGAGTTATCAGGAAACACCTTCCTTCCACGTCACGCCAGCTCTGGTCCCGCGCAATCCAACCATAGCGCCACCTACACATCATGTGACATCAGTGGGCTGCTGTACAAAAGGGCGACTGCAGCTGCACAATTTCAGTGGGCACGGCGGACCAACTGCGGGCATGTGGCCTCACAAGCCTTTCCTCTGCTTCATGCAGGTGCTCGTTCTTGGTTTGACCGGAGCGACGTATCACCGAAACAGTTATTCTACCGGATCTTCAAGCTGCCAAAATGTGCCTGTTCCTTCCACGTGTTTTCTTAACACGTCAGCAACAATGGAGAGTTATCAGGAAACACCTTCCTTCCACGTCACGCCAGCTCTGGTCCCGCGCAATCCAACCATAGCGCCACCTACACATCATGTGACATCAGTGGGCTGCTGTACAAAAGGGCGACTGCAGCTGCACAATTTCAGTGGGCACGGCGGACCAACTGCGGGCATGTGGCCTCACAAGCCTTTCCTCTGCTTCATGCAGGTGCTCGTTCTTGGTTTGACCGGAGCGACGTATCACCGAAGCAGTTATTCTACCGGATCTTCAAGCTGCCAAAATGTGCCTGTTCCTTCCACGTGTTTTCTTAACACGTCAGCAACAATGGAGAGTTATCAGGAAACACCTTCCTTCCACGTCACGCCAGCTCTGGTCCCGCGCAATCCAACCATAGCGCCACCTACACATCTTGTGACATCAGTGGGCTGCTGTACAAAAGGACGACTGCAGCTGCACAATTTCAGTGGGCACGGCGGACCAACTGCGGGTATGTGGCCTCACAAGCCTTTCCTCTGCTTCATGCAGGTTAGTTACTACTCTGCCTCATTTAAGAGCGATTGCCGCTGTCTTTTGGTCTTGCCGTGCCCCCGGCGTTGTGCTAGTATTGCTTACGAAATGTACTGTATGTGTTTACTTTTGCTGTGCGGTGACGTTGAGACAAATCCAGGCCCCGATATTGAAAAAGTGCTGCAAGAAATACTGGCAGGACAAACTAAGTTAGTTGAAGATATGGCGATGCTTATAACGCAGCAGAATAACATAGAAAAACTTTTTACTGATTGGGGCAATCGTTTCACTGTTTTAGAAAAACTTGTCGCTCGTGTTGATGAACTCGAACAAACCGTTAAATCTCTAGAAACCAAGATAGTAGAATTGGAAGATAGGAGTAGGCGTTCCAATTTGGTACTTTTTGGCCTTCGAGAGGAAGCCGCTGAAACAGAAACCGAGCTTAAGCAAAAAATTGTGACTGACATATTTTCCCATATGCTAAACGTAAATTGCAGCTCGATTGGAAGAATCCACCGTTTAGGGAAGACTGGTAAACAAAGACCCGTTATTATGTTCTTTCAGGACTTCAATGAAAAACGTGCAATCTTAAATAACGCCCACAAGTTAAAAGGGACCAGAATTTCAGTCCAAAATGATTATTCGCATGAAACCCTCAGAAAACGTAAATTGCTTTGGGACAGCGCGAAGGCTGAAAAGAAAGAGGGCAAAAAAGTTACTTTGATAGACGCGAAACTACGGGTCTACAATGAATACTTTATATGGAATGATGCCACGAACACCAGGATTAAAATCCACGACTATCGCAGTACTTCAAAAAAGGACCGACTTGCTCCCCCTCAAGAATTCCGAATCTTAAATATCAATGCACGCAGTGTTATCAACAAGAGTGATCAGCTTGACGCGATAATTCTTGCGCGTAACCCACACATTCTCGTCATCACAGAAACATGGCTGCATGACGAAATAGAAGATACGGATGTCTTTCCCTCTAATTACCGTGCTTTCCGTCGTGATAGACCTACTAGAGGGGGCGGTGTTGCTATTTTGGTGAGACAAGATATTTCGGCAGTTCTCCTACGTCAAGCTGATAATCTTGAAGTGATCTCTCTAAAAAATTTTATGCCATAATGCTTCTGTTTTGATTTTTGCTGTTTACCGCGCTCCCGATTCCGCTCCGCAATTTCTTAATGATCTGCGTGATCACATGGCGAATTTTGTGCACGAAAAAAATTTTCTGATAGGTGATTTCAATCTTCCGGGAGTTGACTGGATTCACGGAACTCCTAGCGCTGATGTTAATATCAATAATGAGCAGTTGCGTAATATAATCTTGATGCACAACTTGCAGCAAGTGGTTACTGAGCCAACACGAATTAGCACTACTTCTGCCTCAATACTTGACCTTGTGTTTATTAGCCGGACTTTAGATAAATATTCTGTCTCTGTTGAACATGGCATTTCTGATCATGAACTTGTGGCTTTTTCTTGCTACCTTGCTCCTCTCAGATCTACTCATTGTAAAACTATTACTGTAAAAAATTTTTCACGTGCCAGGGATGAGAGCATACTGGATTATCTTGACTTTCGTCTTAGCAGTTTTGGGGGACATGACACCGTTCAACTTTGGGATGAATTTAAGAATATTTGTACGCACTGTATTGACAACTTTATTCCAAATAAAACCAAGAGAACATATAGAGCTACTCCCTGGATGACGCGTGACATAGTGCACATAAAGAGAAAGGTCAAACGACTAAGACGACAGGGTCTTTCTCGTGACATAGTAGAACCCTACCAAGCAAAATTAAATGAGGCTATCAGTGTTGCTAAACTTCGCTATTACCAGTTCACCCTTCCTAACTTCATCAGAACTGCTCCTTCCAAGTTTTGGGGTTATCTTAGTAAAAAAAGTAAATCAGTTGACCATATTATGCATGAGGGAAATCCTGTCGTCGCTAAACAAGATATCGCTGTTCACTTCAATGCTTATTTCAACAGTGTCTTTTCGAACTCGCCCGTTTCCCCTCGTGTGAATGGCGTAGCACACAACGATTTTAGTTTTATTTCTTTGTCTGGAGTCTTTTCTATGCTTCTGAATATTAAAACAAAATCATCTCCTGGGCCTGATAACCTACCAAACGTGTTTCTTCACAGGTACGCTGAAATGCTATCTCGCTTTCTCGTAATCATCTTTCGTGCATCCCTTTCATCGGCGGTGCTTCCTAACGACTGGCTTTCTGCTCGTATTGTTCCGATACTAAAAACAGGCGATCCATCACTAGTGGCAAACTATCGTCCCATTTCACTAACCTCATCTTGTTGCAAACTTTTAGAACATATTATTGCTTCTGAAATCAATAAATTTCTCGACGATAGAGCCATTCTATCTCCTATGCAACATGGGTTTCCAAAGGGCCTCTCTACTGTAGTTCAGTCTCGCTAGCACTATCGACAAATCAGGGCAAACTGACATCATATTCTTGGACTTCAGGAAAGCATTTGATCTTGTATCGCACGCAAAGCTAATAGAAAAACTTGAACATTTCAACATTCCTTCACATCTCGTAAATTGGATTCGCGCTTATATTTCTAACCGTACGCAATTCGTAGTAGTTGATAATTGCTCTTCCAGCACCCTTCCTGTCACTTCTGGTGTTCCTCAGGGTAGTGTTCTTGGACCATTATTATTTAACATATACATTAATGACATTGTAGACACTGTTACTCAACCCGTACAAATAAAACTGTTTGCTGATGACTGCCTCCTCTTTAATGAGATCACTTGCCGACAAGATCAAGTTATTCTAAACACTAACCTTCAACACATACTAGCTTGGTGTGCGCGCTGGGATATGCAGCTTAACATTGATAAAACAGTATTTATGAAGATCACTAGGAAAACTAATAAATTGTCGTTTACCTATAGCCTAGCATCCAAACCTCTTACGGAGGTAAATGAATATAAATACCTCGGTGTTACAATAACCAGTAACCTTAGTTGGAACTCGCACATCTCCCATCTTTGCGACTCGGCTTTTAAGAAGCTTTGCTACCTCAGGCATAAATTAAAGCACGCTCCTTCTGAAACCCGTCTTATCGCCTACACCTCTCTTGTCCGTCCTAAGCTCGAGTACGCAGCTATTGTATGGGATCCCTATACTAAAACTAACATCGATGCGCTAGAAATGATACAACGTATAGCAGTTAGGTTCATCTTCTCTAAATATCGCTCAAGTGATTCTCCAACTCAGTTAATGGCTGAACACAATATTCAGTCTTTGCAACTAAGAAGAAAAATTCACAGGCTTAAATTTCTCTTCTTGCTGAGTAACAATAAACTATCTCTTTCTCCCGAACCTTACATAACACCCCTTACTGCCCGCCGAACTAGACATCGCCACGCTGCATCATTAACGCCTTATAATGGTAGAACCAATGTCTTTATGTCTTCCTTTTTCCCTCGAACAGTAACGGAATGGAACAGCCTACCCTATAACAAACTTCTCAGCACTGACTCAACAGCGTCTATTACTATCTAATATTAGTGCTTGTTCTTACGAAATCTCGTTTCAATTTGTATCGTTGTGCAATATTTATTGATTGGCGCGTTGTAGTAATTTTGAATTATGCACTCCTCCTTTTTTTTTCTATTACATTTCCTGTGCTTTGAAATTGTGCTTGTGAAACAGCGTTTCAATTTGTATCTGCCACTCTCTATGCATTATTTAGAGGTGCTTTACTCATTATGTAATTGCACTTTCTATTACATTTTTCCGGAGCTTTTTTTTACTCCTTCGTCAATCTATTGTTTTCTTTTTGTATGTACCTTTCCCTCCTGCCTGGGCCTTCTAAGGCCTGCAGTATTCCTAAATAAATAAAAAAAAAACTCTGGCAGCCCTTCGTCGACGTCTATTCGAAACCGTGCACAACCTGCCGCATCCTGGCATACGCGCGACGCAGAACCTTCTTTCCAGTCACTTCGTTTGGCCTCTGCTAAACGCGCAAGTTAGCGATTGGGTTCGCTGCAGTTTGTCGTGTCAACGCTCTAAGATCCAGCGTCACCCCATTCCGCCTGCCAAGTCTTTTCTTCCAACGGATGCTTGTTTTGACACCATACACCTGGACCTCGTCGGCCATCTCTCACCTTCGAAAGGTTACTGCTACCTACTGACATGCATCGACCGCTATACATGGTGGCCAGAAGCTACACCTGTATTTGACAACTCAGCGCCCACTGTTGCAGCAGTTTTCGTGTCTACATGGATAGCAAGGTTCGGCTGCCCATCCACAATAGTCACCGATCGCGGTTGGCAGCTTGACTCAGCACTCTTCAAGGAGCTGCTCAAACTACTCAGAACGACACGCTTTGGCTCGACTACTTACCACCCGCAGTGCAATGGAATAGTTGAACGTTTTCACCAGCATCTCAAGGTCTCCATAATGACGCATGAATCACCGGAAACGTGGGCTCTACAATTGCCTCTCATCTTAATTGGTATCAGAGCCGCACTCAAGAACGACCTAGGTTGCTCCTGTGCTGAGCTATTCCACGGCACTCACCTACACCTTCTGTGCGATTTTGCCGCCACCACCAAAACACCTACGTCATCACCTGCCGACTACATTGCCGAACTGCAATCTTTCTTCCGCTAGATACGTCCCGTGCCTACACGTTCACAAGAAGGTCCCCGTACGTTTCTCCCGCACTCACCTCTGCTACCCACGTTTTCGTGCGCAACTGTGCCGTGCGGAAACCTTTGCAGCCACACTACTCCGGGCCATATTTTGTTCTCGATCGTCGTCCGACGACTTTTGTCGTGAATATCAACGGCCGCTCAGACACAATTGCCCTGGAACGTATCAAACCCACCTACATTGAAGAATCCGCGCCATTGGCCCCACCAATGTACGACTCAACCCTGCTGCATCCTTCGACGCCGCATCCGTATGTGACACGGAAGACCGACGTCAAGACACGCTGTGTCACGTGGACTTCGTGGAATTTTCCTCCTCTCTAGGGGGGGGGGGGAGCCTTCTGTAGTGGCACCAGCATATGCGTCGCAGGAAAATTACGTAGACGCTCGCGTCTACACGAGGCACGATCAGCTGGCAAAGCTCCGGCACGGGCTAGCGTTCCGAAAGAGATTAAAAAGAGTGCTGCGCTAAGAGATCGAGTGTCGGTTTTTCCTGTCCTGCGAGAGCCTGAGACTTTACCGGTCTACGTGGTAGCTCTCCCCCAGAAGCTTGAACCTGACATTCTGGTTGCACGGGTCAATGACCACGACTCGACGTTCTTTCACAAGAAATGCTTCAGCATCAAGTACGTGCTTTTTTGCCGCCTCGTTCGAAAAAGTTACGGTCCACACCTGATTCATCTGATAAGCCCCGAGGGCCACCACTTCCGGCAGCAGCATCAGTCTTTAAAGCGCGTCTTTGAAGTGCTCAACATGGAAAGGCCGCGCTTTAACTTCACCATGGATAAAAAGAGTGTTCCAAACACTAACACCTGAAGGCAGTTGTGGTAGAACCAAGTGGTAGTTCGGAGAAGGCTTTTCCGTTGACCGGGAACCGCGGCCAAGGGCCGCTGTAACTGCTCCTGGGGAGCAAGACATTCCGTGACCGTTCACTGCGGTGGCCGGAAGTGGAATCTCTGAGCTAACAAGGCTGCTAGCAGATGGCAGGGCGAAGTCGAATTTGTCAACAACTGGAAGCCAAGGCAAGAGTTTGATGTAGTAATTTTGCGGAAACTCGCAAGGTGTAGAGAAATATTTGTCAAAGCAAAATCAGACATCCAACCGTTTGTAGGAAATGCTTCAAAAGGGAAACCAATGTGGGTTTCTCGAAAGAAAAGCCTCGCAGTTGAAGAAAAATTCGTCCTGGTCGGAACTCGAACCAATAACCACCGCCTTCCCGGACAGCCACTTTACCATCTGAGCTAACCAGGCGGCTAGCAAAGGGCAGGGCGAAGATGAATTTGTCAACGTCTCGAAGCAAAGGCAAGAGTTTGAAGTAGTAGTCCAACTGAAATCCGCAAGGTGAAGAGCGACAATTATTAAAGGAAAAATCAGACATCGACCCGTTCGTGAGAATATCTACAAAAACAAAACCCATACGGTTTCCTCGAAAGAAAAGCCTCGTAGTTGAAAAGTTTGTCCTCATCCGAAACTCGAACCCGGTGACACCGCCTTTCCGGGCAGCCACTATACAATCTGAGCTGACCAGGCGGTTAGCAAATGACAGGAAGAAGTCGAATTTGCCAACAATTCCAAGCAAATGTAAGAGTTTGACGTAATCGTTCTGGGAAACCCGCAACTGGAGAAAATTATTTAATAAAGGGAAAACCAGACATCCACCCGTTTGTAGTAATTGCTACAAAAGAAAACCATACGAGTTCTTCCAAAAAAAGCCTCGAAGCTGAAGAAAAATTAGTGCTGGTCCGGGACTCGTACCCGGAACCACCGATTTTCTGAGGCAGCCGCTCTACCATCTGAGCTAACCAGGCTGCTAGCAGATGGCAGGTGCCTGGCTAGGTGCTCAGAAGCAATTGTCGAGAGGGTGAAAGGCGATAAAAGAGTGGCGGTAGGCAGATTTCCAGGGCGGACACTGGGTCCTGTCATGGACCGAGCAAAAGAAAAGCTCGCGGAAAATGCCCACGTGCGCTACCTTGTCATAGTAGCAAGTGGGCTAAATGAAGTCCTGATGAGGAAAGGGACAGTACTAGCCGAGCGCTTGGCGAAGGGGGCGGACGACTTGCGCGAGCTATCCCCTCAGCTGCAGATCGTGGTGTGCACGGTGCTAGAGGTGCCTGTACGTGAGTCACGTACAAAGGACCGTAGTGGCTTCTAATGAGGCGATATGGAAAATGAGCCGAGAGAAAGGCTTCGAGGTTGCCGAAGTAAACAGGGAAGTGAGAAGTTATGGTGGTTTTAAACGAGACGGGAGCCACTTCAATTACAGGCTGGCCAGAGAACGGGGCTGGCGACATGGTGACCACGCTGTTGCTTTTTTAGGGGGCCCGCGGGCGCCCAGGAGGTCAGAGTAGATAGTAATGAAGGTCTCCTAGGGGAACATCAGAAGAGCATCGCCGTCGATAACAGCAAAAGGAGGAAAACAAGAAAAAGAGCTCGCCATGCAATAGGCTACATAAACATGCAGGGCGGCAGAATAAAGGAAAAGTGGGCAGAGATTGAGGAGCAGTTAAATAGAGAACAAATAGGGGTGTATGCGATTACAGAAACGCACCTTAGAGACTCAGAAGAGCTGCCAGTTATTGAGAATTATGTTTGGGAAGGGTGCAACAGAAATAAGTCGGAAAGAAAGGGAGGGGGAGTCGGAACGCTCATCCATCAGGTAGCCAGATGGAAAAGAGTAAATTCACAATGTCAAGAGCATCTTTGGTTATCAGGTACAATGAGTGGGACAAAATCTTGGCTGGGCGTTCCGTATTTGTGTAGCGGAAATAATTGCACAGATACGACTCAAGAGTTAGTGGAATGCATAAGCGCTGATATTAATGGTTTCGGGAACGGTGCTATAATTCTCATATTAGGTGACATGAATGCCCACGTACAAGATTTAGATTGTTGTACCGACCACAACGGGAACTCAATGCTAGACCTTTGTGAGCAACATAACCTCCTAAGCTTGAATACAGGGCTGAAGTGTGAAGGGCAGATCACTTGGGAAGGGGAAGACCGGCAATCAACCAACGTACTTTTTGTTTTGATGGTTATACCACGTGACGCTGTCGGCCCAGGTGGCGGTGCCTATACCTCATTCTTGCATTGCAATACGCAATCAGCTAGGCACAAACATGACGAATTAATGATGTTTCTTGCTGAGTTCAGTATCAAATTTGACGTAATCATGTTCACAGAAACGTGGTACGAATGTGAAGGGGAAGTACTTTGCGTGCCTGGCTTTCGAACTTTTCTCAATCGATCACATCGCCGTAGTGGGGGTGTTTTGCAACTTGTATCCGAGCGCATGCCATGCAGCTTACTCACCGAATTCTCGATAGAAACGCCAGATTATGAAGCCTTATCCTTACAGTATCAGAAATATGCATTTGTTGTGCTGTACCGCCCACCGAATGGTAAACTTCACGCATTTCTTTCTTTTTTAGCGAGCGTGCTCAGTTTTGTGCCATTAAATAGGCTGCACACTACAATTGGGGGTGACTGTAACATTATCCTATAGCAAAATACAAATCAGTCACGAGAATTGCAGGTAATGTTGGATTCATTTGGTTGCAAAAAACGTTGTAAATGAGCCAACACGCATCAGCCACTCTTCTGAAAGTCTTCGGGATTTATTCGTAACTAACAGCATTGAAGACAAGATACAATCGGGTGTTGTCTCAGTAGCCGTGAGTGACCACTTACCTATCTATATGTTTTGTAAACAAGGTGAAATGATGAAAAGTGTGAATCATTCTGAGTCATTCATTGTTCAAGAGAGAAATCCGAGAATTAAACAACTTCAGGGAAGAAATCCGAAAAATAATTTGGAACCCTGTCTTTGAATGGTGTAGACGCTAACAAAGCCTACAACATTCTCATTTCTATCCTTACTGAAGCCTACAGAACCTGCTTTAGATTCAAAATGGTAAAGAAATCCAGGAAGATACGTAAGCCCTGGCTTACAGATGAATGTCTCAATATGATAAGAAAAAAAAATATGCGTTGTATTCCATATTTCTGCAAACAAAAAATCGTGCAGACTTTCTTGCTTATAAAAAACACAGAAACTTTGTGACAAAGTTTTTACGGAATGGTAAAAACAGCTATTTTGACAACCTCTTGGGGAAACCGGGTGCTCGTGGTAATGAAATCTGGCGCCAAATGAACAAATTATTACAAAGGGGAAGTCGCCAAAATGAAGGACTTCAAATAATAATTAATGATGAAGTATGTAAAGGGCGAAATTTGGCGAACAAGTTTAATGAATATTTCATAAATCTGGTTGATAGCGTTCACGATGACACTGCCACGAGCTTCCTGGACATGCAGATTACGAACAGTGCTTTTTCTGAGCCGGCATCTCCGGAGGAAACATTCTTAGTATTTTCATCACTAAAAAACCGTAAAGCGCGTGATATAAATGGACTTCAAATAGGACCTATTAAGTTTGTGCTCGATCTCCTGGTACCAGTTTTCACCCATCTGTTTAATACTTGTTTGTCTACAGGTGTCTTTCCAGACAAAATGAAACTCGCAAAGGTTTCGGTGTTGTATAAGTCTGGAGACAGAAATGATTTATCCAATTACCGACCAGTGGCAATATTACCTGTTATTTGGAAAGGTCTGGAAAAAGTTATTAGTAATAGAGTGACAACGTTTTGTAATAGATTTTCGATTATGACGTCTCAGTAATACGGTTTTCGAAAGCAGGTGTCAACCGAACTGGCTCTACTGTCGCAAAAAGACTACATACTTAATGTATTTGAAGAAAGGAAGTTAACCCTTGGCATATCTGTAGATTTTTCGAAGAGGTTCGACAGGATGAATCATACCACTTTATTATGCAAATTAGCACATTATGGGTTTCGTGGAATACCTTTAGAAATGCTAAAATTATATCTCGAACAAAGAAAACAGTGCATCGCTATTTCAGGCGAATATTCATCTTTCCTTTCTGTGAAGGCTGGGGTTCCGCAGGGCAGTATGCTGCGACCGATCTTATTCAATCTTTATATTAATGATTTAATAAGCATTAGTGATCAAGCATATTTTGTTATCTATGCAGATGATACCAGCATTTTCTTTCAGTCCAAGGATATTAAGGAACTCGTAAGCTTAACAAATATTACCCTTGATAGATCGTTTCAATGGCGCACAGTAAGTTCCTTAAAAATAAACGCAGCGAAAAACAAATGTATTTTATTTGCGCCGGTGCAAAAATAAATAAATCGTTGCTTGGATACCTATCTTGACAATTCTAAAATCGAGCTTGCGAAACAGGTTAAAGCACTAGGAGTCGTTTTTAACGAAAATTTAACTTGCGACGCTCATGTTGACCTTGTAGCTAAAAAGTTCGCGAGGGCATGTGGAATGATTTGCAGATTGCGACAGGTGATTCCACCGAAAGTCAAGCTTTTTCTATATAATGCCTTATTCCTCCCGCATATAAACTACTGTAACCTTGTTTGGGGACAACATCTCGAACAAACATTCACAAATTACTTGTAATACAGGAAAAAGTTATTCGCCATATCGCAAATGCCCCATACGATTCCCATACGCGGGATTTCTTTCATTCACTTAATGTCCTTTCTGCCAGGCATGCATACATATTTAACCTGTTCTTAAAGTGCAAGAGCAGCTTAAAACACACAAATGAGCATTTTCTTCGAATGAGCTGCCTAAAAAATCCTTGCAGCTGCCGTACAGCGTAAGGCAAAGAGAAATATGGGATTTGCCATTTTCCCGAACCAATAATGGTTTTAACAGGTTACAATATCGTGTACCATTCCTGCTAAATAGCCTTGAAAAGAGGCATATAGACCCGAGGACCATCACTAGAAAACAATGGAAAAAATTTTTAATGGCAAACGACGGTCTTCAACTTAAAAAAGAAGAAAAGAAGGGAAAAAGGGGAAGGGAAAAAGACGTAAACTTTTTCTCCTATTTTGCAGGTCACTTGTTTTCGTGTTGCCTTTGTATGATTCTTTTATTGTCTGTACGACCTGAGTGAAAATGGTCTAAATTGGAACAGAAATGCCTTTTTTTTCCTTTTCCTGTATATGTTTTCAGACATGTTGGCCTGTACGTGGGATGCTGTTGTACGCGAATACATTTGTCTTGCTTTTTTATGTTAGATGCAACACATATATGTAAACAATATGTATTTACAATGAGTGTAAAACCTTCGCGCTGCCAGTCAAACAGGGGCAAGGACCTCGTCAAGCTGCTTGTAGCAGCCTTTTTGCTGTTGTCCCAACATTCTTTTTGTCATACGCGAAAGAATGCTGAATAAAGAATTGATTTGATTACTGTCTGATGACAGAATGAATTGATGATAAGTTGAGAGAAATGGTCATTGATGAGGAAGGGTAGAGCTGCACAGGCAGTGAGCATAAATGCATCATCTTGAAAACGGGATATGTAGTTGGGAAAGAGAGCAAGGTGTGCAAAATGGCCATTCCAAATTTGAACGCTGAGCAAATGATAAATATAGTCACTAGAGCCGAGGAAGCATTTGGCAAATGGCCAAGTAAAGAGTGGGAATATAGTGAGTTTCTAAGTGTAATAACGACAGAAATGCGGAAAGAGAAACAATGTGTTCGTTGGAAAGGAAAAAAGAAACCGAAAAGCTGGTGGAACAGGGAGATACGAGAAGCGACCGCCGAACGACAGAAAGCATCTCGAGAGCACAGGCAGGCAAAGAAGGCGCAGTTGCCACAGGATGAAGTAACCAGTAAATGGGAAATATACCGGGAGAAAAAGTCTATCGTTCAAACACTAATGCAAGCAAAATTAAAAGGTGAAAGTGAACGTTGGTTGTCAGAAATACGTGACAAAAGGAAGCCGCACCTAGAATATTTTGGAACCACATAAAATTATTAGGTAGGAAGTCAACAACAATACAACAACATATCCTAGACGAAGATGAAAACAGACTGGCAGGAGAGGCGGCAATAAATTACATCCGAAAAATAACAGCCGAATGTTTCCAAGGCGATGACGAGGTTTTATTTCAAGAAAAAAGAGCGTGAAAGAGACCCAGGTGGAAAAGGAGCTGGTGCTGACAAATTTAAACTGGAAGAAAGCTGAAGAGAAAATTCCAAAGAGTACAGCCACGGTGCTAAACGAGGTTCCCGTTAGGCTGATTAATGAACTAGGACCAAGAAGTAAGATAGCTGTGGTGAAAGCAGTGGAAAAGACTTTTAAAGATAGACGAATACCCGACAGTTGGCGACAAAGAAAAATGAATTTAATTTATAAAGGTAAGGGGGAGAAAGATAGAATTTACTCGTATAGACCGTTGACCGGTAATAGTATTTTGCGCGATTCTAAGCACCCCCCGATTCTAAGCACCCCCCTCTATTTTGGCGAAGAAGTTAGGAAAACAGTTTGCATGCTAATCTAAGCACCCCCTATTTGTTAGGAAGGGCGCGTAGCCAAGGCCACCAAACGCGCTTTAACTCAGGAATCATTGCTGGGCGGACCTGCAGGCACACGCTCGATGCTTCTGTTGGAGGTGTTTCGCGGCCATCTGACCCCGGAGGTAAAGACAAAGCTTCGGAACATCAATAACGACGTGGTTGGCGTTCCGGGTGGCACGACGCCAGTGCTGCAACCCCTCGGCGTTTCAGTCAACAAGGCCTTCAAAGCCAATCTCCGACAGGAGTACGAAGAGTGGGTGTGAAACCCTGACCGGCAGAAGACGCCGACGGGAAAGCTGCAGAAAGCGTCCCCATCAACCATCGCAAAGTGGATTTCGGGCGCGTGGAAGAGGGTGCAAGTGGACGTTGTGGTCAAATCATTTAAGAAGTGCTCGATCCCAAACAACTTCGACGGAACGGAAGACGACCTGCTGTGGGATACTGAGAGCAGCGGTTCAAGCGGTGTGACGAACTCGAGTGGCAGTGATAGTGACTGAACATCCTACACAAGCGGTGGGTTTACTGTCTGCACCGATTTTTCTTTTGAATGTTTGCAAAATAAAATGTTGTTTCTCGCACCCATCTCCTCGTGACGTCGCAGCGAAAAGAGGGAGGGGGGAGGGTCATTCTACATTTTTCGAATGTAAGCGCCCCCCCCCTCACTTTGGGCATCGCGATCGTGAAAAAGAGGGGGTGCTTAGAATCGAGTAAATACGGTATACAGGCTAGCAATGCAGGCAATCAAATTAAAGCTTCAAGCATGTGCAGAGAATAATGGCATTTTGGGAGAACTTGAGGATGACTTCAGAATAAGTAGGCGTTTAGATGATAACCTATTTGTTCTTACTCAGTGTATTGAAATATCAAAAGTAGAAAGCATACCGTGTGTGGCCTTTTTCGACAAAACAGGAGCCTATGGCAACGTCGACCGCAACATTTTGTGGTATATTCTGGAAGGGGAAGGCTTAGGTAACGATTTGAGAGAGATTTACCTAGAAAATACCGTTTGCGTTGAATGGGAAGGGATGAGGAGCGAGGAGAAAGTTCGTATCAACAAGGAACTGAGGCAGGGGTGCCCTTTATCCCCGCTGCTGTTTATGATGTACATGGTGAGGATGGACAGGGCGCTAGAAGGAAGTCATATCGCGTTTAATCTCTAACACGAACAGGCGGGTAGAGTAATAGAGCAGCAGCTTCCAGGTTTGTTTTATGTGGACGTCAATGTGTTCCTAGCTAACAAGCAAAGTGATTTGCAACGTTTGGCTAATATTTGTGAACAGGAAGGCAACAATTTAGGTTTGAAATTTAGTGTTAGAAAATCAGGTGTTATGTATTCAATGAAAACAGTGAACAGACAGTGGAGATACAGGGCCAAGAAATACCTCGGGTAACAGAATATAAATACCTTGGTATATGGATAAACTAAGGCAATGTATATATGGAAACACAGGAAAAAACCATAACACTAAAGGGGAAGAGAAATGCAGCCATAATGAAGCACAGAGCGCTATGGGGATACAATAGGTACGACGTCCTCCGAGGTATGTGGAAAGGTGTAATGGTTCCAGGACTTACTTTTGGAAATGCGGTTGTTTGCTTTAAATCAGGGGTACAATCAGGACTCTACGGGAACCAAAGGTCAGTGGGTCGCCTCGCATTGGGCGCTCACGGGAAGACTACAAATGAAGCTGTGCAGGTTGATATGGGCTGGACTAGTTTTGAAGTGAGCGAAGCTCGCAGTGAAATTGAGTATGAAGAACGGCTGAGGAATATGGAAGAAAGTAAATGGGCTGGGGGAGTGTTCAGGTATCTGCACAGGAAGAACATTGATTCACAGTGGAGGAAAAGAACTAGGAAGCTCACGAGCATGTATGCTGACTGTAGGGTGGGCAGTACAGCAACAGAGAAGGTCAAGCGGAAAGTCAGAGAGGCTGAAATAATCTCATGGGTGGCGGCAATGGAAAGGAAACCTGCCATGAGTAACTACTTAAGAGGAGAAAACAAAATCAGGAAAGAAACAATTTATGATAACTCAAAGGGAAGCTCGTTACTTTTCGAAGCAAGGTCTGGGTGCCTTAGAACGCACACCTATAAAGCGAGATATAAGAAGGAAGAAGAAGCATGTGCTTGCTGCGGTAAAGCTAGGGAAACTATGGAGCATGTTTTATTAGAATGTGAAGACGTCTACCCAGCGGTCGATTTAGGCACCACTAGCCTCCTTGATGCACTTGGGTTCAGCGGGAGCAGTGGAAAAATAAACATGTCCGCAATAGACATTAGTAACAGGCGATTGGAAGGTAGGTGGAATAAAAGTAGCGAACCGACAAAAAACGGAGACGTACAAAAGTACAGTTCGCAATAGAGGATCAGAAAATTTGGGCATGGTAGTTGATGGTGCTTTTTTTTCCTTTTTTATTGTTTAACCTAGATAGAAGATAAGGCAGTATAGTAGCAAGGGCTTGGTGGCGCAACCCACCGCCTCGTTGCAAAGGGGGCACTCATAACATCCATCCATCCAAGTCAACAATTCGAAGCAAAGGCATGAGTTTGACGTAATAGTTCTGCGAAAACCCGCAAGGTGGAGAGAAATATTTATTAAAGCAAAATCAGACATCCAGCCATTTGTAGCAAATGCTTCAAAAGGGAAACCCATATGGGTTCCTCGAAAGGAAAGCCTTGCAGTTGAAGGAAAATTCGTCGTAGTCGGAACTCGAACCCGGGACCACCGCCTCCCCGGGCAGCCACTCTACCATCTGAGCTAAGCAGGCGGTCAGCATATGGCAGGGCGAATTCGAAGTTGCCAACAATTCGAAGCAAAGGCAAGATTTTGACGTAATAGTTCTGGGAAACCCGCAAAGTGAAGAAAATTATTTATTAAAGGGAAAACCAGACATCCACCCGGTTGTAGTAACTGGAACAAAAGAAAGCCATACGAGTTCTTCCAAAAAAGCCTCGAAGCTGAAGACAAATTAGTGCTCAGGTGCTATGCAGGATGCGCCATGTTTCTCGTTCACCCGAGTTTTACCCGAGTTTGCTCGACGGCAATCAATGAAGGGAGATAGCGCGGAACGCGCTAAAGCTACAGGCAAAAAAATATGTAGACAAAAAGCCGCCTATGGCAACATGAGCGCATCCTGCGCGGCACGCTGCTGGCACGTTTCAAGAGCAGAAGGCAGCACAACGAAACGCGCCAGCGCCGCGTAATGTTATCAACGGATTATCGCAACTTAGCAGTACCGTGACCGTCTCGCTGTCTGTCTGCACGCTTGCCGTGAGCCGCTTGCCACGCCTTTCCAGGGTGCGTCAAGGGCGTGCCTCCTCTTTCGGGCACTATCTTTCTATCCTCCATCGAATGCGAACAGGTATATGCGGCGCATTCTCGCACCTACATTTTCACACAAACGAATACGTTAAAATACAACAAATAAAATAACGAACATTTTTATTTCTTTAAGTATCTGTTTTTCGTTTTGAATGCTAGAAATTTCTGATGACAGACGGAGATCGAGGAAATTATTCAATTTTGAACTTCTTGCCGCGAGTGGCGACAGTGAGGCGAAAGCTTAGAAGCGGATACAATGAAGAGGTTCGCACGCGCGAGGTAGTTCATACGGTGCGAAGTCACCTAGGGGCGCGGCATTGCTATTTTCTATAAATTCACTCATGAACCATGGAGTGTCATGATCATCATCTTCATCAGCCTGGTTAAGCCCACTGCAGGTCAAAGGCCTCTCCCATGCTTCTCCAACTACCCCGGTCATGTACAAATTGTGGCCATGTCGTCCCTGCGAACTTCTTAATGTCATCCGCCCACCTAACTTACTGCCGCCCCCTGCTACGCTTCCCTTCCCTTGGAATCCAGTCCGTAACCCTTAATGACCATCCGTTATCTTCCCTCCTCATTACATGTCCTGCCCATGCCTATTTATTTTTCTTGATTTCAACTAAGATGCCATTAACTCGCGTTTGTTCCCTCACCCAATCTGCTCTTTTCTTATCCCTTTACGTTACACTCATGATCATGATCACTCATGATCACTCATGATCACTCTTTCTCTATTAGTGGAATAGAGACGCAGCGCCCCGGTACGGCTGTTCATCTCAGGCGTTTCACTAGGCTATTAAGCATCACTAGGCTTTACCGACTAAAAATGACTCATTAGTCATAGATACGGGAGCAACGGCTGTCCCTATAGTGTACTAGAATAATGTATTATTCTAGTACACTATAGCTGTCGCTGCAAAATGGTGGTACGTTAATTTAGGGTTCGTAGTGACGTAGTTCACTGAAAATGTAGCACGTTATTTTTGTGCGCGAAGCCTCTGCGATACATCGCGAAGAAGTGCGTGCTTCCCAGCGACACAATTCATCGCTTGTCATCGCTTGCGCAGTGAAGGTGCCTTTGAGCGCATGTACGCAGTATCTGAGTGTGTTGTGCAATCCAAGGTGCTTGCGGATTACCTCTGCTGGAGCCAGCAGCGATCGCAGATGGATATCGTAACGACACCGCAGCAATCGCATTTTGGCAGGTGAGGGCTCTTGTGTGCAGTTGTGAAATGAGACTTCGAACGGAGAAATGTGTTAGAACTGTTGAGTGCCCAATGATTGTGATGAAGAAATGCCATTGCACTGGGTCTAGAAAAGCGAGCAATTCTCGGGCGCTGATCGTGTTTACGATGCTGTGGCTCCGATACATCACCGATGACAGCGCAGCCATCTCAAACGACTGCTGCGATACGCACTCCTCAGCATCGTCGTCCCCCTCGGCGCATCGACGCCTTGCAAGCAGCTACAGTGACGTACCGATAATTATTTACTGTGCGCTACGCCGCCACATTGCAGGCAACGAAACCATGTTGTGGGGCCATCTGAGCCCGAGATGTATGCATAAGCCAGTGACAGTCAACGCTTTCTTTTTGATAGTGGTGCTCAGTAGATCACTGGTGACAGTGCGTTGTGCATGTTTTATGTCGGCGGTCAAGATTGTTGATGCCTCTCAGCTCGACACCGCGTCGCTGTTACCGAAAGATAAGTTGGGCGTGGCTCAACTGTGGTGGGTGCGCGCACAAGAGTTACATGCCCCGCGCGGGGCGTGACCTCTGGTTTTGGTTGACAGGCGAACTCGTGCTAAACTCGTACATCGCGAAACCCCCTCCGAGTTCAACTCGGGGACATGGCGGCGGCCGCAGCAGCCTGTGTCATTGCAGCCAGTGGCAGCAAGCGTCAGTATGACCGTCTGGATCCGTTCACCTACATGACCGACGTGGAGTTTCAGCGTCATTTTCGCCTGTCGAAGATATCAGTGCGTTGGCTGTGTGACGAACTAGGCGAATATTCGTGTCTGCGGAGACATCGTGGCGGGCTTCATGCGCACACCGCCGTAGACCAAGTCCTCTGCGCCCTCCGTTTCTACGCGACTGGGAGTTTTCAGGCAAGCGTCGGCACCGAGCGTTACATTGGACGTCATCAAACTACTGTTAGCCGCTGTGTCACAGATGTGTCTGACGCGTTTATCGATGCGGCAGTGCGTAAGTGGTGTCTAGCTTTCCCGAAGACTGCGGCTGAGCGGGCACATGTAAAAGAATGCTTCCTGCTTCGCGGGAACATTAGGAACGTAGTCGGGTGTGTCGACGGAAAGTACGTAGGAATTAAGGCGCCTTCAATATAAGCGTTACTGTGATTAGCATTGAAGGAATGTCTAGACACGCCATATTGCCAAATTTGTCACTTCTGTGTAGCCGACTTTAATTTTGTGTTACCGACATCTCACATGCGGCTGCCTATGATACTAACATTTTCGCTGGTTGTTGACATTTTGCCGATTATTCTACTTGTCTGTCAGGGTGCCTTCCAAATGGCTCACTTTCTTGGGAAAGAGGTTAATTAAGTATAAATAGATAAATGGATATCACAAATTGTGTGAAGTAACCTATGAATGCTAATGTCATAAAGAACTTGGGGTTCTTCATTGGTGAAGTTGCTTAGTATGTATAATGCTGAATTTTGGTCATGCATCATCTATCGGCCGCACTATGAAACAGCGAGGCATTGCACAATTTGTTGCAGCGCGAGATGTGGATGTTGCGCCAAGCCGCTTGTGCCTACGCATTTGTGACGAAATGAAAATGCATTGAGAATCTTAGTGTGCTGGCTTGCATGAAGAAACTACTTCAGATTGCTCTGTTCACTGTTGATGCATGTGTCAGAGGTTCATTGTACTTTTTTTGGGGGGGCGGAGCGTTATTCTGGATGGATAAATCATATATTTTCGTCTCATAATGGGGCTCTAATTCTTAAGCAGTAGAACAATGCAGATCGAATACTCTGCAAAACTCGGTGTGCGTGAAGATATCATGAACCACCAAAGCAAAATTACATATCGGGAGAAATGTGGTGCAGATGCCAATCAAAAGTGGGTCTTTAACCCGCCATGATAAAAATAAAAATTGTAGAGCAAATAGACCTCTTATACAGTTTTAGAGCAATGATTACACAAAACGTGATATGCTCAGACGAATAAAAGCTTGCCGCAATGCCAAAGTAGGATGAGCGACACGCAGCATATTTTGGCATTGAACATGTCTTGTAACCGCTATTTTTATTGCAAGCCTCGCTGTCACATTTTTCCCTTCGGCACTCCCTTCACTGAAACGTGGCACTGTCTTTCCGTTGTTGTCATGATGATGGTGGTAACGGCAGCAGTAAGGCTGGTTAATGCTTGCCCCTTTGATCCCTGTGAGTTTAGTGGTGAAGAATATGGCACGTGCATACACCTGTGCTGCAAAATTTAACACTTGTGCTTTTTTGGAGAGCTAATTTGTGTTGGGACATTTCAAAGATGCGAACCATTGTGGCCTAATAACTAGAGCATTGGTGAGGTTGAAGACTGGGTGTATTGGTATAGAAGCTTGAAATTGAATTGCACAACAATTTGACGGGACACAAAGAAGAGAAATACACACAGCAGAACGCTCTGCTGTGTGTGTTACTCTTCTTTGTGTGCCATCGAATTATTGTGCGATCCAACTTCAAATAAAGCATTGGACTTCTTTGGTGCAGGACCGAGGAAGTGTAAGCTATTCGACAACATGCCAGTGCCTTACCACATAATTATGGAAGTCTGAAGGTTTGCAAACAAAGCTTTGCTTTCAAATCCACCTGCTCATTTATTACAAGCACTGATTGAAAGAACCGTCATGCAAAAATAACGGGGAAATCAATGGCCTGTGAAAAGTGTAATTTGTATATTGACGCTGTTTACATAATAGGTGCCATACCGGCCTCGAAATTGTACTGGACAGAGCAGTTTGTTTCCTATGTGAAACACAAGCTTCCATTACATGCTGTGCAGATAATCAAGCTCAGTTTGTTTTGACGTGGCAGACAACATTCACTGTAATCTGTTTTTGATTCTAAAGAAGTGCCAAACACCACCTCTTTTTCAAGGACGTCATGGGAATATTTGGCGAGACCTTTTTACAGCCCCTCATAATGGAAGTGTGGCCAGCCAGCTTTGCCTGGATGCCTTTAAAGATTTCTGTTCCTGGTCATTGTGTGCTATCAATTTGCTAAAGTCTATGCAACTGGTGCAAGGCATTAGTGATTTTATAATCGGATGCAACTTTAGGAGGCCGCGTTATCTGTACCTTAAAGGCTGGTGAACACAAGACTGAACCAATGGGCATGCACTCTAGACTAACGTCGTGCCGCCGGACGCACTAATACCTGCTCGTTGGAGAGGGACTATTTCTTTAGACGTGGAGGCAATCGGTTGCTGCGCTTTGGTCATCTGGGCGAGGCCTCTCCTGTCTTCTGAAGTTGTATCTGACTGTAGAGGATGCCGCTTTTCATACAACACAAAAGAACAAAGGGTACAATTATTTGGCCTATGAAATGGATACATCAGAAGTGAGCTGTGCAAGGGCTTAAGCTATGTGAAAATTAGTACATGCAATTATATGACATTGTTAAAGATTATATGGTATTTAACATGCATGTAATGGCACGTTTGAATCGGGGAATGTTGCAGTCATATGCACAGTCTATCGGTGATAGGATTAATAAGCTCCTGCTGTTTCCTGTCTTTTCATTGTGAATTACACACACCGTTCACCTTGTGGCTAATCAACATGCACTGTATTCTTGCACATAGAAAGAACAAACAGCACAATGACGTGTATGCTGCATTAGTGTATTCTTCATTTACATGGTCCAAGAGTGGCACAGGCTGTCTTACGTTCTTGCCTATTTTGAAGAGGCCGCAAGTGCATGTTGCAAGTGTCCTAATATGCACAGCACAATGTTTACTGCAATAATTCATGTTCTTGAATAACAAACAAAACAATAAACTGAAAGCTCCCTTATAAGGTGTCTTCTGGGGGCTCGAGTGGAGAGCAGTGAGGGCACCGATACCACTGTTGCAGAGCAGCCCTCTGGACCTCTGTCACACTCTCAAGAGCACGTGCCTGGCGCTCGCCTGCTGCCACCACGCGGTTGTGTGCCTCCAGCAGCACAATGTCTTGCTGCAAAAGAAGTGGATTATTGGGATCACTCAACCGCATATAAACCATTATTTACAAAGAAAAATGCTTGTTGCGCTATTGGTACTAAGTGCCCTTAACTGTGGAAGCCTTTAATGTAGTATGCATAATAGAACAATGTGTTGGGACAACGTTGCTTTATATTTCATAACTGGGGTTGTCTTTTTCAGAACCAATTGCCATGTTGATTTGTCTGCCAGCAGCTGAGGTGTCCCCGCGCCTTCACGAGTCTCTACTGTCAGCACCACAAACCTATTTTTGTTCACTACAAAACAAATGCCTCTCCCTACAATCCGTCTTATACGAGCTGTTTGCATCCTATGCCTACAAACATCATATTTTTGTCCCATTTCGCAATTTTCTACCATCCTCGGCTGCAGTTCTCTCTCCTTGACATCCATTCTGTCACGCTTATGTAATCACCTGTTATGAATTGGCCACACGTGATTGAAGACGTGCATGGCCTGCCTGCCGATTCCATTTCTTTTTCTTAATCTCAACTAGCATATCAGTTACAACGGTTTACTACGCAACTGTCTTCCTGCCTTAATGCTATCTCCAACAATTTTTGTTACTTCGCTTTCTGCACAGTCCTCGACTTCTCAAGTTTCTTTGTTAACCTCCAGATTTATGTCCCATATTTCATAACCGGTAGAATGCAATGATTTTAAACTTTCTTCAAGGATATCGGTAACGTGGCGATCACGATTCGGTAATGCCTTCCATGTGCTGTTCAACCCATGAAATTTTTGTATAAGTTTCCCGGTTTATATCAGTACCTGCTATTGATATTTCAGCTGGATAAAGATACTCTTCCATAGATTCTGCGGGCTTAATGTCACTCATGAATTTCTGTTATCTCACCAAGTTAGTGAAGGTTACCTTTATCTTTTCCATATTTTCGCGGGCCCACGTGCATGTAAAAGTACGAACACTCATTGGTTCTCAATGCCTTTGTTAAACTGCTGGAAATTCAGTTCGTTTCTACGAAAGTGACTTAATCCGCGCACTATTACTATGCTAAATATGAAACAGTAGAAATATGCTTATCTGCAGTTTGTCGATGTCTCCCTCACTGTGTTGGTAGCGAGATCCATCGTCGGCACCACCTCCTTATCGCATCGTAGCTATATAGGCTGTCTTCCTTTTGCATACACTGCGTAATATTCTTGACGCTCGCAGTCACGCAGAGTGGAGGAACTCTGCGCACTCGCAGAAGCAGCACAGGACAAGTTTCTTCAGCATTGCGCCGTGGACAGTAGGTGCGCGTTGCGATCTATAAAATCGTCGAACCTATTGGCAGTCTTATGGGATACACGGAAAGATTGCTCACGGAGAAACAGAACTATCCAAGAAATAGTGGTCATCGTCGAGCCTGAACTACGTCGCGCACTGCAAGCTCGTTGTACGAGTTTGTTTGCACTGGGCCTCTTCAATGTTTAGCCGCCATGCTCGCCCGGTGAATGGATGTGATGAAGCCACAGCAGCGTTCTCTCGTGGTATAATGCGAAGCTTACGAAACCACAAATTAGTCTAATACACATTCAGTGTACACCTTGTAAGCTTTAATATGCTTGTAAACCACGTTAAAGTAACTAATAATATTGTACTAAATGCATTTGTTTTATAACTTGCTTGTGCATGTATGCACTCGGTGGAACGACAAACAAGTGAAAGAAGGCACGACCGTGCACCGACGGTATGATGACGGGAGCCCCAGTTTCTCGACCGCCCAGAAGTGAACGTCCAAGGAGTGATAGCCACCCAGAGTGAATCTAAATAAAGCAATGAAACTGAAGGCTTGTCGAAAGATAATCTGTGTCTCGGTACCATTCGTGCTTTCATCTTGGATTGTCGCCAGAGCTCGCGAAGGTCCCGAGTTTCGCCAAACTCGACGCTTCCTGCATAGCACCCCTGGTCCGGGACTCGTACCTGGGACCACCGCCTTTCCGAGGCAGCCGCTCTACCATCTGAGCTAACGAGGCTGCTGGCAGATGGCAGGTGCCTGGCTGGGCGCTCAGAAGCAATAGGGGAGAGGGTGAAAGGCGATAAAAGAGTTGCAGGTAGGGAGATTTCCAGGCCGGACACTGGGTTCTGTCATGGAGCGAGCAAAAGAAAAGCTCGCGGAAAATGCCCACGTGCGCTACCTTGTCATAGTAGCAAGTGGGCTAAATGACGTCGTAAACAGGAAAGGAACAGTACTAGGCTAGATCTTGGGGAAGGGGGTGGACGATTTGCGCGAGCCATTTCCTCAGGTGCAGATCGTGGTGTGCACGGTGACAGAGGTGCCTGTACGTGACCGTCAGGTACAAGGAGCCGTAGTGGCTTCTAATGAGGCGATATGGAAAATGAGCCGAGGGAAAGGCTTCGGGGTTGCCGATGTAAACAGGGAAGTGAGAAGCTGTGGTGGTTTTAAACTAGACGGGATGCACTTCAATTGCAGGCTGGCACGAGAAGTGAGCTGCCGACATGGTGATCGCGCTGTTGCTTTTTTAGGGGGCCTGCGGGCGTTCAAGCGGCCAAAATAGTTAGTAATGAAGAAGGTTCCCTAGAGGAATCTAAGAAGAGCATCGCCGTCGATAACCGAAAAAGGAGAAAAGCAAGAAAGAGACATCGCCATGCAATAGGCTACATAAACATGCAGGGCGGCAGAACAAAGGAAAAGTGGGCAGAGATTGAGGAACAGTTAAATAGAAAACAAAAAGGGTGTATGCGGTTACAGAAACGCACCTTAGAGACTTGGAAGAGCCGCCAGTTATTGAGAATTATGCTTGGGCAGGTTCAACAGAACTAAGTCGGAAAGAAAGGGAGGTGGAGTCGGAATGCTCATCACTCTGAGCTAACCAGGCGGCTAGCAGATGGCAGGGCGAAGCCAAATTTTTCAACTCGAAGAAGAGGAAAGACTTTGCCGTAATAGTTCTGGGGGAACCCGCAAAGTGAAGAGAAGAAATTATTAAAGGGCATATCAGACATCCACCAGTTCGTAGCAATTGGTAAAAAGGGAACCCATACGGGTTCTTCGAAAGAAAAGATTCGTGGTTGAAGAAAAATTCGTCCTCGTCAGGGACTCGATCCCGGTACCACTGTCTTTCACGGGCAGCCGCTGTACCATCCTAGCTAACCAGGCGGCTTGCAGATGGCAGGGAGACGTCGAATATGTCAAGAACTCGAAGCCAAGGCAAGAGTTTGACGTAGAAGTTTTGCGGAAACCTGCAAGGTGGAGTGCATTATTTATTAAAGGGGAAATCAGACATCCACCCGTTCGTAGCAATTGTAACAAAGGAACCCCATACGGATTCCTCGTAGGAAAAGCCACTCAGCTGAAGAAAAATTCGCCCTGGTCTGGCGCTCAAACCCGGGACCACTGCCTTTTTAGGGCAGCCGCTCCGCCATCTGACATAACCAGGCCGCTGTCGGATGGCAGGGAGAAGTTGAATTTCGCAAGCACTCGAAGCAGAGGCAAGAGTTTTACGTAATAGCTCTACGGAAACCCGCAAGGTGGAGGGAATTGAACCATAAAAACAAAATCACACATCCACCCATTCGTAGCTATTGCTACAAAGCAAACCCATAACTGTTCCTCGACATAAAAGCCTCGCAGTTGAAGAAAAATTCGACCTGGTTAGACAGGCGAAACCGGGACCGCCGCCTTTTCGGGGCTGCCCCTACACCATCGGAGCTAATGAGGCGGCTTACAAATGGCACGGCGAAGTCGGGGACTATCATCAGCTCGAAGCCAAAGGCGAGAGTTAGACGTAATTGTTCTGCGGAAACTCGCAAGGTAGAGAGAAAAATTTAATAAAGGGAAACCCGACGTCCACCCCTTCTTAGCAAGTGCTAGAAAAGAAACCCATACGGGTTTCTCGAAGGAAAACCGGCACAGTTGAAGAAAAATTAGTCCTGGTCCGGGACTCGCACCCGGCACCAACGCCTTCCCAGGACTGCTGCTCTAACATCTGAGCTAGCCAGGCTGTTTGCAGATGGCAGAGCGAAGTGGAATCTATCAAGAACTCAAAGCAAAGGCAATAGAGCTGGTAGAGGTTTGACGCAATAGTGCTGCGGAAACTCGCAACGTGGAGACAATTAACTAATAAAGATAAAATGAGGCATTCACCCGTTCGCAGCAGTCGCTAAAAAGGAAACCCATACGGGTTACTCTAACAGAAAGCTTCAAAGTTGAAGAAAAATTCGTCTTGTTGCGAGACTTGAACCCGGGACTACCGTCTTTTTGGGGCAGCCGCGCTAATATCTGAGGTAACCAGGCGGTTTGCAGATAGCAGAGCGAAGTCGAGTTTGTCAACAATTCGAAGCCAAGACAAGAGCTGGACGTAATAGTTCTGCGGAAACCCGCAAGGTGGCGAGAAATATTTATTAAGGCGAAAATCGGACATCCAGCCGTTCGTAGAAATTCCTACAAAGGAAGCCCTACGGTTTCCTCCAAAGAAAAGCTTCGTAGTTGAAGAAAAAATCGTCCTGCTCCGGCACGCGAACCCGGGACCACCGCAATTAAGGTGTAGCCACTCTACCGTCTAAGCTAATGAGGCGGCTAGGAGATGGCAGATCAAAGTCGAATTTTTCAAGAACTCGAAGCCAAGGCAATAGTTTGGCGTAATTATTATGCGGACACCCGCGAGGAAGAGGGAATAGAATAATAAAGGGAATATCAGATATGCACCCATTCGTAGCAATTGCTACAAAGGGAAACCCATGCAGGTTCCTCGAAAGAAAGCCTCGTAGTTGAGAAAAATTCGCCCTGCTCCGGCACACGAACCCGGGACCACCGGCTTTCCGAGGCAGCCACTCTACCGCCTAAGCTAACGATGCGGCTAGCAGATGGCAGCGGAAGTCGAAATTGTAGAAAACTCGAAGCAAAGGTAAGAGCTTCACGTAATAGTTCTGCGTAAACACGCGAGGTGGAGAGAAATATTTATTAAAAGGAAAATCAGACATCCACCCATTCGTAGCAATTGCTTCAAAAGACAAACCGACACGGTTTCCTTGAAAGAAAAGCCTCACAGTTAACAAAAAATTCGTCCTGGTCCGCCACTCAAACCGGGCCCCACGGCCTTTCCGGAGCTGCCGCTTTACCATCTGAGCTAAGCAGGCGGCTACCAGATGGCAGGGCGAAGTCGAATTTGTCAAAAACTCCAAGCAAAGGCAGCAGCTTGACGAAATAGTTCTGCGGAAACCACCAAGGTGGACAGAAATATTTATTAAAGAAAAAATCCGACATCCACCAGTTCGTCGGTAATGCTACAATGGAAACCTATACGGGTTCCTCTAAAGAAATGTCTCGCAGTTGATGAAAAATTGGACCTGGTACGGGGCTCGAACTCGGGAAGACCACCTTTGCGGTGGTCGCTGTACCATCTGAGCTAACCAGGCGCATAACATATGGTAGAAGAAGTCGAATGGTATGGTAGAAGAAGTCGAAAGAAAGACTTTGACGTAATAGTTATGCACAAATCCGGGCAAGATAAAGAGATAATATTATTAAATGGAATATTAGACATCCACCCGTTCGTAGCAAGTGGTACAAAGGAAACCCATACGGGCTCCTCGAAGGAAAAGCCTCTAAGTTGATGAAAAATTTGACCTGGTGCGGGGCTCGAACCCGTTACTACCACCTTTTCGGGGCAGCCGCTGTACCATCAGAGCTAACCAGGCGGCAAGCAGATGGCTGGGCGAAGTCGAATTTGCCAACAACTCGAACCAATTATAGAGTTTGACACAATAGTTCTGCAGAAACCCGCAAGGTGGAGAGTATAATTTAATAAAGAGAACGTCAGACATCCACCCGTTCGTAAAAATTCCTACGAAGTAAACCCTCCGGGTTCCTGCAATCAAAAGCCTCGCAGTTGAAGAAAAACTTGGCCTCGTCCGGGGCTCGAACACGGGACCACCGCCTTTCCTCGGCTGCCGCTCTACCATCTGACCTAACGAGGTGACTAGGAGATGGCAGGGCGAAGTCGAATTTCTCAATACCTCGAAACAAAAGCAAGAGTTTGACGTAATATACCTGAGGAAACCCTCAAAGTGGAGACAAATAATTAATAATGGCAAATCAGACATGCACCCGTTCGTAGCAATTGCTACAAAGGAAACACATACGGGTTTCTCGACAGAAAAGCTTCGCAGTTGAAAAAATTTGTATTGGAATTGGAAAAATTTGCACCGCTTTTCCGTGGCAGCCGCTCTACCATCTGAGCCAACCAAGCGGCTAGCATATGGCAGGGCTATGTCGCATTTGTCAACGATTCGAAGGAAAGAATACAGTCTGACGTAATAATTCTGAAGAAATCCGGCCAAGTTGGAGAGAAGAAATTATTAAAAGGAACATCACACATCCACCCGCCCGTAGCAATTGGTACTAAAGAAACCCATACGGGTTCCTCGAAGGAAAATAATCGCAGTTGAAGGAAAATTTGCCCTGGTTCGACACGCGAAACCGGGACCGCCGCCTTTTCGGGGCAGCGTCTCCACCATCGGAGCTAATGAGGCTGCTTACAAATGACACGGCGAAGTCGGGATTATCTTTAGCTCGAAGCCAAAGGCGAGAGTTATGTCCCAACCACTGGCACGCGCCGGAAAGCTTCGGCGCGCGCCGAAGAGCCAAATGCGTCAAAGCGTCGGTCGGGAACTCGGCGAAGCGGAACGTCGCGCAGCGACTATGTGTACTGCCGATGCTAGAAGTTTGCCGACGCGCAGCGAAGCTGCGCCGGCGTGCACCAATGAGAGGCTGCGACGAGTCGCAGGCGTCAACCGATCGGAGGCTGCGGAGCCTCCGGCTGCTAGGCCTGTAATGGCCGACGATGCGAAGTGCGCCGGCACCAACGATCGTCCGAGTTTTTTGGACGCACGACGCGCGCGACAGTGTTCCTGAAAGACAGTGTTGTAATAGTAGGCCGACAACGACACGACCGACCAACCGACGACCGTGGGTTGTGGCAGCGCGACGTGGATCCGAAGCGACTTCGAACGACGCCGACTAATCCAACCTGCCCACTGGGTTCCCCCGGGCTCGGTACGATCGTCTGCTAAAACAACCAACCGAATCACGATTGCCGCAACGTCTGTGCTTGTTGTATGTGCATTTTGTTGTGCTCAAAACGAATGGAAACACGTTTACGAGCTCCGAAGTCTGGATAATCAACACTCGCCTATCGCCGATGTTGTTTACGTTACGCGTAGGCCTAGCGGGTCCATCGAGTTCGTAACTGGCGAGTGAACGAGGCCAGCTAAGAAACTCTGTCGAAGGAAGTGAATTTTCAGGTCCGTTTGGTGCTGCAGTGATTTAAAATATGGCACTCCTGACTTCGTGTGATGTGTGATATGGTGAATGAACCGTGTGGAAGTTGGGTTGGTCAACCGCGGCGTGTTTCGTGTGGTGTCGGTTGACTCAAGTTTCACGGGCAAGCTCTGCGCTGTTTCCAGTGGTAAAGATAACTTCCGAAAGCGAATACACTAGTAGCCGAACTATTGAAAGTACTTACATAATTAGCCGTGCCGCCTGTTTCAGCTGACACTGCGCTCTTCTATTCGGCATGTGAATCCAGTTCAGTACAAGTTCACTGTACTCATTCACTCACTTCTTTCATGTGCGTCCGTCTTTTGGGCTAGTTGGGGATAATTCGCTCGTGCAGCAATCAAGAACACTGACGCACTGAAGCATACGTGACAACGCAGTCATGTTTGAGTCAGTGTGTCCTTATAGTTGAGCAGTGCAAAAAGAAATTATCTGTTTGCAACGTGTGCCCTGTGTGCAGTGCATAGTAGGACCTGCATCATGCAAGACCTATGCATGTAGCAGCGTATACCACGATTGCTTCGATGCCCGCTTCAGAAGCAGCAAGTACTGAGTCAATGAAACTGTAGTTGATTTCTTATCTCACTTTTTGCTTATGGAAAGTGTAGATGGTGTTGTGAGTCCATTGTGGGGAAGGTGAAAAGGTGTCATCAGTGTTTTGTGCAGTCGGTATGGTTAAACTGCTGGAATCCCTTCAGCTTCTACTAAAATGTTTCTTGCTGCGATACTATAAATTGTAGTCAGGACAAAGATCTACTCAAAACCAAGTTACTAATGCATCTGCGCAGAATGTGTTTGATTAACAAGTTAACACTTCCACAACAACAATATGCCGATGCACAGCATATGTGCTTACAATAAATACATTCGGTAAACGTGAACGACTGGGCCTACAATATCAAACTTTGTAGTAGCACCGTAAAAGCTGCTGCCATGCGTATCAGCCACAACGAAACTGCTGCACGTCCAACCTTCTTCCTTGGAGGCACCTCTATAAAGACTGTTCGGGCCCTTCCCATTTTGGATGTAACATTTAGCTCTTCTCTCAACTTTTCCGCATATGTCACCAACACTATATGTAAGCACCGGCCCATTCTTGGGTTTGTGTCCCGTGTCTCCCTTCCCTGATGACCTAAGGTTTTCCGAGCACTCTACACTTCAATCATTCTGTCACGACTTGAGTACTGCTCATCAGTATAGTTCCCGTACCAAACTCGCGACGCTAACAAACAAGCTTGTTCATCGCAGGACAATACGCACCCTTTACTCCCGTCTTTTCGGTTGTCACAAGCTCATGCCAGCCTTAGAGGATTGCCTCAAAGCCCTCAAGTAGCACACCCTGCAATACCAGCGCAACATTGCACTAGTCTATACTGCAGGGTGCTTGACGACTCTCTGGACATCACTAATCTTTCTTCAGTTCGTCTGAACAAGTGGTCAGCACAGCCTGAGCCCTCATCACGCCTCTATGGCCCGACACCACAACTCCATGATTATATCTCGCATGCAAAGCTTTCTCTCCACCCCCCTGGCGATTTGGATTCTCCTTCCTTGGAACCAGACTGAATTAGCACTCCTGTCTGTTGTGCACCTGTCGAATGTGTGCGTGTGTGCTGTGCTGTGTTATTGAGCAAGTGTGTGTGCACGTGGAGGGGAAGGAAGTGTCTTCTGCATCCTGAAAATTCCTGCTCTAGATGGCTGGTTATCAGATGCTCTAACATACAGGCATCAGCCTTCTATTTAGTCTAGTGTGCCAAGTTACCACTAAGATTATTATTATTATTATTATTATTATTATTATTATTATTATTATTATTATTATTATTATTATTATTAGAATCATCACTTTGACCACGTTGATTGTGTTGAAGCCAGCGTGACACATAATTCAAAATATTTCTGGAGCTTTGTGGGCTCTCCCTTCTAAAAAGAGTGCCAAAGATGTACGTCTTCTTCATGAAAATAGTGGTGTTGTCTCGAACACTGCTGATGCCTTTGCAGAACATTTCTGTTTGCTATATAGTGTGAAATATGCTTCAAGTAACCTTCCTTCTCAGTCTGGCACAGTGTATGCTAAGAGTCAATGAAAACCTCGTTTCCAAGTATATGAAGTGCCTTAAACTTTGCCTTAAACTTTCCCTTTCTCGTGGTGTTGATGGTATTTCCTCCACAGAGCTTAACCCTTTGAGACGCTGTCGACACAATTGGGCACAGCAGGAGCGTGCATCAATAGCAAAAGCACTGATGAAAGTAATGGTATTTAAAATGTATTTCATACATCTTGAAACACTTATTATTGGAACTGTGCTGCAATTTTGAATAACTTGCAGAATGTTTTAACAAAATGAGTGGGAAGGTAGACGGCTGGGTGTTGTTACTCTGTGTCAGTACGTTGTATGTAGCGGGTTCACTTCTTTCATTGTTTTTTACAATGTCGTGCACCAGGCATAATTGTCATGTGGCTGGATAAGTGTTTTTCAAGCTTTTCAAAACACGAAATAGTACATGTTCTCATATTTTGTGTTCCTGTAGTGAGTTTTCGCATGGAGTCGAAATTTTGTAAACTTGACAAAACTCGCTAAACAATTGAAAATTCTTAATATTTGCTGCAGCTGTACACTTTCTACGATTCTGAGGATGCAAGAGATGTGGTGAAAGCAACTTTCAATCAACGGGATAAAGTGGTGTCTGAAAGGGTTAAGACGTATGGAAGCATACTTGTTCCTCGTTCTCACAAGCATCTTCAATAGTTCCCTAAAGTCTAGTACCTTTTCTAGCACTCGGAAGGTAGCATGAACATTGCCCATGCACAAATCAGGTGCTAGATGTGCAGTTACTAACTGCTGACCTATATCTATCCTCTTCAGTGCGTCAGGTGTTTGAATCGATATTTGATATTTGATATTCGATATTTGACCAGGTAGCATTCCACATTCGTTGCCTGGGCTTGTTACAAAATTGTGCTAATAAGACTCGACTCCAAAACATACTTCAGAGTTCATTTCCTGTGTTTTGTGTATCTGTAGATAATCATGTAGGATTAACTCGCTTTTACTTTTCCGCGTTTCCTTTTTTTCCTATTTGTTTCTCTATCTTACATTTTTTGTCTACTACATTCATGTTTTCTGTACATTTTGTCTCACATAGTGCTCGTTAAGTATACCTGTACAAAGTCTCTCTAGCTGTTCCTGGGCACTACAATAATAATTTGAATGATTGATTATTATCGTAGTATAAAATTGTGCTTTTTAAGTATGTACTAGTATACTATTTCAGTGCAGTAGCTTTTGTGCAATTAAAGAAAGGGCATGAATTAAGAAGAGAGAGAGAAAATGATAAATAAGAGGTAGGGAGGTTAACCAGGACTGAGCCCGGTTGGCTACCCTACGCTGGGGAAAGGGAAAGGGGGACGGAAAGATTAAAAGAAGAGAAAGTCCACTGGGGATATCAGTCGGTCACTCAGTTTAGATCACAGACGCTGACTCAATCCGATATCTTTCAAATATCGCAGCAGCGCTTTTGTGGCCTTTTGTAGCTGCGATATGCGAGGCCATGGTCCCAAGATCTTGTTCAAGGTGGACGGCTTTCCATCTAGCTGATTGAGAGCTGTGCAGAGGTCTTGCCTTTCATCTTTTGAAGATGAAAGGCAAGACCTCTGCAGACCTTTCCTCGACACCGCAGGCATTGCACTCGGCGCTATCAGTCATTCCAATCAAAAATGCATATGCATTGGTGAATGCGACGCCCAAACGTAAGCGGAACAGCACTGTTTCCTCATTTCGCGGAAGACCTGGTAACAGCCGCAGTTGCATAAAGGGATCGAGGGAATGCAATCGATGTTGAGTGAATTCAGGTGTGTGCCACTTTTCCAATGTCAAAAGAGTGCGCTAGCTTGCCTAAGTGTTGGGCTGCGTCGGTCCACGATAAATGTATAGAAAAAAGGGCTGCTCCTTCGTGGGCTTTCCTAGCAGCTTCGTCAGCGAGGTCGTTGCTGGAGATACCGCAATGACCAGGCAGCCACTGAAACACGACGTCGTGTCCTTTCATGATCATGTGATGGTGCATTTCTCGTATCTTCGACACGAGTTGTTCACATGCCCCGCGACGAAGAGATGACAGAAGACATTGTAAGGCCGCCTTTGAATCGCAGAATATTGCCCATCGATTAGCCGGTTGGTTATTAATATAATAAACGGCACCTCGGAGGGAAACAAGCTCCAAACCGGTCGATGTTGTCAAGTGAGAAATCATGTATTGGATGCTTAGTGATCGTGATGGTATAACCACTGCGCTGGTGGAGCTGGTCTGAGTAGAAGAACCATCCGTATATATGTGGACTCGATCAAAGTAGAAAGTGTGCAAACAATCCAGAGCTGCTTGCTTCAAGGCCAAGGTAGGCAGGTTGGTCTTCTCTCTTATCCCTGGAACCGTAAGACGCACTTGAGGTTGTTTTAAACACCACAAAGCTGAGGTTGAACATGCTGAGGGTGTGAAGCCCGATGGTAAGGAGGCACGATGGGTGCTGAACTTGTTGGAGAAGGACGCCTGTGGTCGTCGTTCTGGCATGAATTAAGAAAGCGCAATAATATGCTATGTGCCTGATCATATGCATTGTGCTATTAATTTCTTCTGAGTTTTAATAATGGCTGGCTACTGTATGCAGTGTTGTGCAATAAAATAATATGCCACAGCAATTATTGCGTGCCTTGCAGAACAAATTGAATATATCTTTCTCAGTCAAAACATCATAGCAGGTTGAAAACAATAAACTGCAATTTTTCTTTTTGTGGTGACGAAGTGTGTAAATTGTGAAAATAACCTGTTTATATATTTCTTATACTATGCAAATGAGCTGCTCCCATACATTCAAATAAGTGCTTCAATAGTACGCTAGGCAAAGGGCAACGAAAGACTCCTATTAAAACCCTCTAATTCTCAAGCTTGTATTATCTGACGGTATGTTATTTTATTAATGTAAAGAAAGGCAAACTTGTTATGTGGAAACCAGTTACAATAGAACATGGCCCTTACACTGTGAAAATGTTTTGCAGCAATACACTCAATGTGAAGGCCTCCGGATGCGGTGTTGATGCATCAAAACAACCTAGAATAATAGAGGTGCTCCATGGGCTAGATTTGACAGAATCAAGAATTGGGGGGAGACAAGATGCGAATTACATACATTTTAGCTATTTTTTTTTGTGAGTGCTACAGGTGTTTCAATTCTGTTGTGCTGATTTTCTCAGAACCCACTTTTTCACGTTTCTCTCATGCACCAACAAGCATAATTATATTGACATGGATGCTTTATCTGTATCCGGTTACCGTATTTCACCGGCTAAAAAATGTTAAACGTTATCGCTCGGTGCAGGATGCGCCTGAACGTATCGGAAGTTTCGCGAATGTTATCGATGGTTCTGTCTGTTGTCGACGAATCTTGCTAATCTGATTGCATACGCGACACGAATTGTGTTGTAGTTTCTGGAAGGCGCGAGGGCACCAGCGAATAGGCTGTAACTTTCGACGACTGACGTTTGCAAACCGACGCGCTTGACCCCCAGATGAGATTTTCTACGATTGCCGACATTGCTCGCCGCTATCGTTGCGATTGAGCCGGCACTATTTATTTACCGTCACTACTATACGTGGCAATATTTCCAACACAGATTTTTTTCAGTTATACATTGCACGCCTAATTCTTACATAGTTGGCTGTGAAATAAGCTACCAAAAAATGAAATGCTACAACAGTTTTTTATATAAGGCATCGTCGTGCAGGTGTTTGCAAAGCGATCTTGCAGACAGAGGACGCGCGAGCGCTGATGTCGATATTTTGTACACTATTGTTACTTCAAAAATAAAAACAAACTGTTGCGGCAGGTGTATATACATTATTCAAACGTGTTTTTTATATCTAAAAGCACGTACAGATCATTAACTTATTGTTTCAAGCTTAGTTTACAGCAGGCTGATTTAGGCCGCACTTTGACGGATGAAGACGGAATAGTCCAGCAACAGTGCGCCGCAGCCGAGGAGCGAGCTTCGGCGCGCGTCGGAGCTTGTCTCCAGTGGTTGCGCGCCCTTTCCCTCCAGCCGAAGCGAACCGACGCGTTCGCTTGCCACTGCGCGCCGAAGCTTTCGGCGCGTGCCAGTGGTTGGGTCATTAGACGTAATTGTTATGCGGGAACTCGCAAGGTAGAGAGAAAAATTTAATAAAGGGAAAACCGACGTCCACCTCTTCTTAGCAATTGCTTGAAAGGAAACCCATACGGGTTCCTCGAAAAAAAAAAACCGGCACAGTTGCAGAGAAATTAGTCCTGGTCCGGGACTCGCACCTGGTACAAACGCCCTTCCCGTGCTGCTGCTCTAACATCGGATCTAGCTAGGTGGCTTGCACATGGCAGAGCGAAGTGGAATGTGTCAAGAAGTCAAAGCAAAGGCAAGAGTTTGACGCAATAGTTCTGCGGAAACCCGCAGCTTAGAGAGAAAATTATTGATAAAGATATAATGAGACATCCATCTATTTGTAGCAATCGCTACAAAGGAAACCCATACGGGTTACCCTAAAGGAAAGCTTCAAAGTTGAAGTAAAATTTGTATTGCTGCTTGATTTGAACCCGGGACCACCGTCTTTTTGGGGCAGCCGCGCTAATATCTGAGGTAACCAGGCGGTTTGCAGATACCAGGGTGAAGTCAAATTTGTCAAAAATTCGCAGCCAAGGCAAGAGCTTGACGTAATAATTCTACAGAAACCCGCCAGGTGGCGAGAAATGTTTATCAAGGCGAAAATCAGACATCCAGTTGTTCGTAGAAATTTCTAGAAAGGACGCCCTATGGTTTCCTCCTAAGAAAAGCCTCGTAGTTGAAGAAAAATTCGAAGCCCGGGACCACCACCATTACAGGGTGGCCACTCTACCATCAAAGCTAATGACGCGGCTAGGAGATGGTAGGGCGAAGTCGAATTTTTCAAGAACTCGTAGCCAAGGCAAGAGTTTGGCGTAATAATTATGCGGACACCCGCAAGGAAGAGGGAATAGAACAATAAAGGGAATATCAGATATGCACCCATTCGTAGCTATTGCTACAAAAAGAAACCCATGCGGGTTCCTCGAAAGAAAGCCTCCTAGTTCGAGGAAAATTCACTCGGCACTCGAACCCGGGACCACCGGCTTTCCGGAAAGCCGCTCTACCATCGGAGCTAACCAGGCGGCTTACACGTGGGAAGGCGAAGTCAAATCTGTCAACTCGAAGCAAAGTTGATAGTTTGACGTAATAGTTCATTGGAAACCCGCAAGGTGGAGAGAAATACTTAATCAAGGGAAATTAAACATCCGCCTGTTCGTAGCCATCGCTTCAAGAGAGAAACCGATGTGGTTTACTCGAATAAAAAAGTGCGCAGTTGAAAAAAGAATTGGTCCTGGTCCGGGACTCAAACCCGGAATTACCGCTTTTCAGGCGCAGCCGCTCTACCATCTTAGCTAACCAGGTGACTTGCAGATGTCAGGTGAACTCGAATTTGTCAAGAATTCAAAGCCAAGGCAACACTTTGATGTAAAAGTATTGCAGAAACCCGCAAGGTAGAGACAAAAATTTAACAATGGGAAATCCGGCGTCCACCCCTTTATAGCGATTGCTAGAAAGGAAACCTATAAGGGTTACCCCAAAGAAAACCCACACAGTTGAACAAAACTTTGTCCTGATCTGGGGCTCGAACTTGTGACAAACGCCTTTCCAGGGCAGCTGCTCTAACATCTGAGCTAGCCAGGCGGCTTGCAGATGGCAGGGCGAAGTCAAATCTGTCAAGAACTGAAAAGGAAGACAAGAGATTGGCGTAATGGTTCTGGGAAAATCCACAAGGCGGAGAGAAAACAAATAATAAAGATAGAATGAGACAACCACCCGTTCATAGCAATTGCTACAAAGGAAACCCATACGGGTTACTCTAAAGAAAAGCTTCACAGTCGAAGAAAAATTATTCCTGGTCCGGCACTCAAAACCGGGACCATTGCTTCTCCAGGGCAGATGTTTTTCCATCTGAGCTAACCAGGCGTCTAGAAGATGGCAGGGCGAAGTCTAATTTGTCAACAACTCGAAACAAAGGCAAGAGATTGACGTAATAGTTCTGTGGAAACCCGCAAGGTGGAGAGAAGTAATTATTAAAAGGAGAATAAGACAATCCACCCGTTCGTAGCTAATGCTCCAGACGAAACGTATTTGCGTTCCTAGAAAGTACAGCCTCGTAGTTGAAGAAAAATTCCTCCGGGTCCGGCACTTAAACCGGGGACCACCGCCTTTCCTGGGCAGCCGCTATACCATCTGAACAAAGCAGGTGGCTACCAGATGGCAGGGCGAAGTCAAATTTGCCAGCAACTCGAAGCAAAGGCGACAATTTGACGTATTAGTTCTGTGGAAAGCCGCAAAGCTGAGAGCTTAGAGCGGCAGAAAGCTGAGCTAGTTGGCAAAGATTCATTATGGAAAAAAAGAGGTGAGGCTTGCATACAGGACACAAGAGTAGAGAAGTGGACAATACGAACGCCGACTATCCACTGAAAGGAACACTGATGCGAAAAAAGAAAGAAGACACAAAACTCATCTGCGCATGCTCAGAAATGGTAACACCCCGTGTCAGTCGGGTACCCGTGCCGGCCTACGTGAGAGATAACTGTTAAGGCACTTAATCTCTTCCTTATGTAAAGTAATCTAAGGCTGACTGACGCACGCACTTCCACCATTATAGATATTCCATGCCTCTACCATAAGACGCGTATCTTCATTCTTATGCCTGTACAATATCGCGCATTCATCTAACTCTGGCGTGTAGTTACAATCTTGGCAATGTAGGGAAATATTAGAAGGCGATCCACCGGTTAACGACCTTTTATGTCCCATTAGCCTCTGATTGATAAAGCGTCCCGTTTGCCCTACGTAGAACTGGCCACAGCTAAGGGGAATATTATAAACCACACCCATACGACAGTCAGTAAAACTGTTGTTCTTATTGTGCTTCACTGGACTTCATCTGTTCTTCCTTTGCCTTTTACCTGCTCCTTTTTCCTCTGTACGGCAGCGCATATCCTACCTAGCTTATTGGGAGCAGTGACAGCAACATTAACATCATATCTACTTGTAACTTTTTCAAGCCTGTGCGACATAACGAATGCCCGGAATACCCAATACTCTTCTTTTTTTTTTGCTATTACTGGTTTCTGTAATCACGCCCGTCCCTCTCGAAACCGACTTCTTTAGGCGCTCAACCACAGTGGCCACTGCTACACTAGGATAACCTGCTTCTAATAGGCGCCGGACCTGCGCATTAAAACCGGCGCTCATTTTGTGCATGCAGGATCTGGTGAGGGAAGACTTAAGGCACGACATGGCAATTCCGTTTTTTACTACTTTGGAATGCTTGGATTGAAAGTTTAGCAACGGCTTCGAAGATCTTGCGGAGTACTGCCAACAAATATGATATTGTTCGAATATCAAGGAAATGTCAAGAAACTGAATTACGCGTCGCTGAGGAAATTCCTTGGTAAACTTTAATCCTCCCTCATAAAGTTTAAATTGCTCACTTACTGAGGTAGCAGCGGAATCGAATTCTTCCCTTCTGCAATAGCAGAAAATCAGGTAATCATCAACGTAACGAAATATCTTGATAACGCTATCACCTAACGTTTTCTCTAAGCAGCTGTCAAGCTTACTCAGGTAAATATTGCTAGTAATAGTGGCAACCTCTGAGCCAATACAAATGCCTGATTTCTGCAGAAAAGCGCTACCTCTCCACCCAATCAGCGTAGACTTCAAGTACATTGGTATAATTTCTAGAAAAGCTCCCACGGAAACACCGCATCTGTCAACAAAAGCCGACTCTTGCACTTGTTCTTTAATGCACTCATTTACGGAATTTAGGAATCCGTCATGCGACAAATAATAATAGAGGTCTTCGATATCCATACTAAAGCTGTACAATCATCAGGATTTTCCTCTCTCAAATACTGAATTAGTGCCTGAGCATTACGCAAGCAAAAGGGCTCTAAAAACTGGTGAAGCTAAGCAATTGTGTAGGTAACTAGCGACACAGACCTGCCACGTTCCTTTCTCTGACACTATAGCACGAAAAGGAATTTTTTTGCTTATGGGTCTTCGCCGAGAAAAACAGTTCCAAGGTGAGGGATTTTGCTTTCTTGACATTAGAGACAACCCTATCAAGATTTTGTATGGAAAGGAGGTCAACCGCACGTTGCTTAACAGCCGAAGGCTTAAGTTTTACTGGCTCTAAATACTTTTCTATGGCTTAAATCGATTTTTATGAAAACATTTCATGCGGCATAATTACGAAATAAGCTTCCTTGTCAGATTATACTGGTCTAGGTTAATGCTCCACATGGTAATTAACTAACGGTCGGAGAGGATCGGACGTCTTAAAATGAGAATTTGATTGTTTAATGCTAGCAATGCAATCTGAAATACAGCGCGAGCGTTCTACTTCCGGGACAAACCTGGTTATGCAGCGCGGCATGCTTAACACCCCATCGGGTTTTATATATGTCAGGCTTAAAACAGTGCTTAGGACCTAAAGCAAGGGTTTTTTCTATGGGTATCACTTACGATGCTGTCTCCAAGAACCAATACGGTATTTGACGGGGGAATATTAGAAAGGTATTTCGTCTTACTTTGCTGAAGCTCCGGAAGTTTCATCCTCCATAGGAAGTCCGCGTGTTGCACGGATAACCTATTCCAATCGACGTAGGGGCGTTTCCAGTGGCGACCGTCTCCCAGGGCCGCGCAACAAACCTTTAGACACTCTTGACAGAACCTAACTTGACGCTATGATTCAGCGGAAAGAATAGCTCCAATCCTCCTGGCATGCCCAGTTGTTGGTTGAAGGAAGCCACACATCATTTGAACTTCCAATGGGACGATACGATCAGGACTAAACCACGGCATGGTCCTAGCGCGGAACATACATATCGCAATTACGGAAGCTAAAGAAGAAGGATTGTGCGTGGACGTGGGGTACGGAAGGACGTGGGGTACATGGAAAAGGGCTCAGAGTACTAGAAATAAAGCTTAGAACGACAGAAAGCTGAGCTAGTTGGTAAGGATTCCTTATGCAAAAAAGAGGTGAGGCGTGCAGACAGGACACAAGAGTAGAGAAGTGGACAACACGAGCGGCGACTATCGACTATAGTGTAGCAGTGCCCACTGTGGTTGAGCGCTGAAACAAGTCGGTTTCGAGGGGGACGGACGTGATTACAGAAAGCAGTAATAGAAAAAAAAGAGTAGTAACTATTCCGTACACTGATTCAGTGTCGCACAGGCTTAAAAAAGTTACAAGTACATATGATGTAAATGTTGCTTTCGCTGCTCCCAATAAGCAAAGTAAGATATGCACTGCCGTACAGAGGAAAAAGGAGCAGGTAAAAGACAAAAAAAGAACAGATATTCGCGCAGTGAAGCACAATAAGAACAACAGTTTTACTGACTGTCGTATGGGTGTGGTTTATAAAATTCCCCTTAGCTGTGGCCAGTGCTACGTAGGGCAAACGGGACGCTTTCTTCAATCAGAGGCTAATGGAACATAACAGGTCGTTAACTGATGGATCGCCTTCTAATATCTCCCTACATTGCCAAGATTGTAACTGCACGCCAGAGTTAGATGAATGCGCGATATTGTACAGGCATAAGAACGAAGATACGCGTCTTATGGTAGAGACATGGCATATCTATAATGGTGGAATTGCGCGCGTGAGTCAGCCTTCGATTACTCTACATAAGGAAGAGACTAAGTGCATTAGCAGTTATCTCTCACGTAGACCGGCACATGTAGCCGTCTGACACGTGGTGATACCATTCCTGAGCTTGCGCAGAGGAGTTTTGTGTTTTCTTTCTTTTTTCGCCTCAGTGCTCCCTTGAGTTGGTAGTCAGCGTTCGTGTTGTCCACTTCTCTACTCTTGTGTCCCGTCTGCACGCCTCACCTCTTTTTTGCATAAGGTTGAGATACATATTTTTAAAGAGAACATCAGACATCCACCCATTCGTAGTAATTGCATAAGAAAACCAATAAGGGTTCCTCGAAAGAAAAGCCAAGCAGTTGAATAAAAATGCGTCCTGGTCCGGTACTTGAACCCGGGACTACTGACTTTCGGGGGCAACCGCTCTACATCTGATTTAACGACGCGGCTTGCAGATAGCAGGGCGAAGTCGAATTTGTCAACAATTCGAAGCAAATGCAAGAGCTTGACCTACTAGTTCTGCGGAAACCAGAAAGGTAGAGAGAATTATTAAAGCAAAACTCAGACATCCAGCGGTTCGTCGTTAATGCTACAATGAAAACCTACATGGGTTCCTCGAAAAAAATGCCTTGCAGTTGATAAAAAATTCGACCTCTAGCGGGGCTCGATCCCGGGAAGACCGCCTTTCCGGGGCGGGCGCTGTACCATCTGAGCTAACCAGGCGAATAGAAGAATGCAGGGGAAGTCGAATTTGTCAATAAATCGAAGCAAAGGGAAGAATCTGACGTAATAGTTATGCGGGAAACCGGCAAGGTGAAGAGAAATAATTCTTAAATGGAAAATCAGACATCCATTCGTTCGTAGCAATTGCTGCAAAGGAAACGCATAAGGCTTCCTTGAAAGAAAAGTGTCGTAGTTGAAGAAAAATTCGTCCTGCTCCAGCACTCGAACCCAGGACCACCGCCTTTCTGAGGTAGCCGCTCTATAGTCGGAGCTAAGCAGGCGGCTAGCAAATGACCGGGGAAGTCGAATTTGTCAACAACTCGAAACAAAGGTAAGAGCTTCACGTAATAGTTCTGCGTAAACACGCAAGGTGGAGAGTATTTATTAAAGGGAAAATCAGACATCCACCTATTCGTAGCAATTGCTTCAAAAAAGAAACCCATACTGGTTCCTCGAAAGAAAATCCACGCCGTTGAAGAAAAATTCATCCTCTCCCGGCACTCAAACAGGAAACCACCGCTTTTCCGGGGCGCGTATTTGGAACATCCAGAAGGGACAACGCATGGCAACCGCAGCGCCACGCTATTGGCTGCCGGCTGCGGGGACGCGCCGTGGCGTCATGCCTAACAACGTACTCTCATCACCAGCGGTCTCGCGTAGCTTGTGGGTCGTGGCCACGTGGCCAACGTTTTGTCGTGGCTGGCACGCAGACGCGGCTACGTGAAACAGGCGTGACTGTTTGCTGGCGCGGTCGCGAGCCGAGGGTGACGCGACTTTCCGTCCCATCCATCGATGCGCCCTCTCCGCCCTGCCGATTGATAGGAATCGGGATCTACGCCGGTGCGACAGTTTACGCTGCGAGGATCGCTGGGCGAAACCAATGCTCGGAACCTGTGAGATGGAGTCGTATTCCACCACTACTACTAATGATACTACTCCTAATGATAGTAGTAGTATCACTACTACTACTAATGATAGCGCGATGGCCTCAAGAGGAAACAAAACGCCCTTGCGATTACTGTGCTGCTCACGTCCTGTTAATGCAATTCGGCATACATGGACACGGCTTGAAAGCACTGAATAGTGTTTTAACGTATTTGCGCTGGCACAAAACGTTATAAACAGTCCCGAAAGAGCCTATATTGTGTTGCATGTTAAAGTTCGCTCTAGATATCAATAAATATTGCGGGTATGTGCCAATTTTTTCATCTAATTGCAGAGAACTCTCTCGGGCCGTTATTGCCTTTTTATGGCTTCCTCCATGTCCCAATATGCTGAATTTCAAGTACATTGAAGTTGTTGTAGATGCGAAATGCCACTTTTATCATGTATTTGGTTCGCCTGTTAAATATAGTTTAAGAAGTTTTGTTGAAAAGGAAATTCCCATCTTTTTACAACTGGGATAAAAAATGTTAGAGGTGGAAAGCTGTTATAATGGCATTGTGCAAGCTAATACTTTAATTTAAGAGCACTGCTTTAAGTGAATTTCTAAAGCACATCAATTTTGCTTGCCTTTTTCTGTTTTATAAACTAAAATGTACATCTTTGAAAGGCAGCCTGACCCTCTTTAAATTCGAAATATTGGACACAGACTGGGAACACTGCTTTCCAATACACTTGCTGAAACTGTCTTATCAGAACACCCTAGTACACAATGCAGATCCATTAAGAAGTGACAAGAGAGTTTGACTATTTTAATCATTGAAAGACTTAGCGAAACCTTTTTTGGGTTGTTTTTTCTTGGTTTCAGACGCTGCACATTGCCTTTTAAGGCGTGTTTTCAGTGTTTATTTATGGGGAGGGCGTGTTAACATCTTTTACACCATGTCAATTATGTGGTGCCATAATGTGTTCTTGGATGGAGTCTTGCCCTTTCATTCAGTACAATATAGTGTTCTTTGTGTCATCAGCCGTTTTACATTTGAGTATGAGTGTAGCATTTTGCTAAGTTTTGCCTCTGTCACCCAAGCTTGCAAATTTGCTACCCACTGCTGGTGACATGTGACACATGTGACTTTTGTTCAATAAAAGGAAGCCTGTCACTTATCCTGTGCACGGGTTGTCGTTTTGAATTACAATTTGTTGCCTATATTAGTTCTTTTGTTGCATCTCAGATTAGGAATGGCTATCATAGTTGACATCATTTAACCATATTGCACACAATGTGGATATGTACTTGCAATATATGGCCACCATAAATCTAAATAGAAGTTAATAATTCAAGAATAATGCCTTTGCATGGTGGGACAGCCATGAATTGTAGCTATAAGGTACCAGCGCTGCAAGTAGCACTGTTTGTGCAGAATATAGTTCAACTCTACTACTTTCAAACGTCATTGTTTTTGTCTGCATTTGTATAGCTCCAATTCCTGTGAACAACACACATCTGGTGGAAGAGTGGCTTGCACCTGCAGTTGGGCCCAATGAATAGCCAAATTTCTGCCCGTTTTCATGTTATTAGCATATTAGTAGAGGCGGCGTTCTTATAGTAGCCTGTTTGCCCAGTGTAGAAGCATCTGCGGGTGTCAGGATCTTGTACACATCTTCGGCTTTGCAGGGGACACAGCATCTGGCACATAGTTTGTCACAGGCCATGTCTTTGGGGCATGTTGGTTTTACTCACTTGCAAAGGGAGAACCAAGCTTGTTGGATAATAATCAAAACGCCTGTACACTCAGTGGCCTTCTTCATTTTGTGTGATGGTTATAGCTACCCTTGCTTTATGCACTTCTTGTCCGGCAGCAGTCCTGCTTTTGAAACACTCAGGATAGCTTTCAGCAAGCTGGACAGGAATAGCACTGAAAAACCAGCAGATGTTAATTGTCGCACTTGTCATGCGAAGCTTCGTACAGTATGATGAGGGTGGAAATTAATGAGGATGTTCCTCAAGGCCTTGTAGCACATGTCATGAGTTTGGAGCAACGTGATGTATAGTACTTTTCAGATCGCATACTATAGGTTCAGCAGGTGTGGCCATGGTTTAAGTGCAGTGCAAGGTCAAGAAAACAGATATCTATGAGCAGCACCCTGGTAAAGGATACGCTGGGAAATCTAATGGGAAGCCTGTTGAACATCTAATTGACCGAGTTGCTGGCTTCATCAGGCAAAGTGTGATAAAGAGAAGGAAGTCATCAACACATCACAATGTTTTTGCATATAGTACACTGCTAAGGTTCTGAGGCACGCCAACAAGTCTTAGTGCGCAGGCTATGCATGACCAACTACATATGCCTTCTGTTTGGACAAAGAACTGCTCATTGTAACTGGATGAAGATGGAGTGGACAGAAATAAACGGCAGCTCCATTAATCTGGTTTCACTGGCATCAACACTGATTTGTAAGCCCGCATCGCCATTCTCCGCAATGCCTTCTTGGGTGACATCAACAAGGACCAGCTCGAGGCAAGGGGTAATAGACATCTTAAAAATGCATGCATGCATGGAGAGCACTTTGTGTCCAAAAAGTAGGCACTTCCACAGGGGCACTGGAAAAGGAACATATTATTGATAGTGGGCAAAGACAAGCATCTCTGCCACTATACACCCAGCATTGTTGCCATGTAACGACATCTGAAACAATCCCTCTCAAAGAGGAAATCATCTTTGTGTATCCATAAAGAGGGCAGCAGGCAAAGCCCCTTCAGCAATGATGCCAGCTTCAAAAGGCCCACTTGCACATCCTGAATGCTTCCTTCTTAGACTTTGCTGGGTGCAAGCATTCTACTGTCCAAAAGTTGTCATTGAGAGCACTGTTCGTTTGGTTGCAATACAGTTCAGAAGTGATTGCAACAAACCTCCCTTCCTAGTTGGTCTGGAGGCTCACGGTGCTCATGAAGCAACACCATGAGATAAGCAAGGTGACTGGATGCCTTTAAGCGCTTGTTAAAAAAATTAAATTATGGGGTTTTACGTGCCAAAACCACTTTCTGATTATGAGGCACGCCTTAGTGGAGGACTCCAGAAATTTCGACCACCTGGGGTTCTTTAACGTGCACCTAAATCTAAGCACACGGGTGTTTTCGCATTTCGCCCCCATCGAAATGCGGCCACCGTGGCCGGGATTCGATCCCGCGACCTCGTGTTAAGTAGCCCAACACCATAGCTTTAAGCCCTTGTTCGTTTATCACACTGTTTTGTTAGTAACAACCATGAGATCTGAAACCAACAAGCTCAAGTTCGGCACTCTAGTGGTTACAGTGGAGGATCCATAATAAAAAGCACAAAACAGAAAACTCAACGGAAAGGATAAGGCACCATTTAACACTTAGTATTGCTGCAGCCCACCCCCTTTTATTTTGTCTGGTCATGCTACATTTTTTTCTATAGATAGGCATGAGCTTATCCTGTGCGCAGCTTACTGCAGAGAGCATAGGTGATGTTCCCAATTGGTGTCTGATTTTTATATACACTATGTGCTGGCTCAAAAAGGCTCGAAACACTGCAATGGAAGCTTCTAGTAGAAAAGGTACCTGGAAGAAAAAATTACCGACGATTACGTTACTTCCTAATGCGAAATTTGAGCGCAGCAAATAAGCTGTTTCACTTTTTCGATAGATTGAGGCAAAGAAATCGAGCAACACATGTATGCGCTATCACAGATTTTTTTTTTTTCACACGTATTCCTTTAACAAAGACTCCACTAGGTAAGCTTCTGCTTCGGCGGCACGCACCTCTGGATTCTGACGGCGACGGCGCTGGGCCTCTGCTCTGGCAGCTCGTTTAGCAGCAGCAGCAGCAGCAGCAGACGGAGGACTTCCATCGGTCGTCTCGCTCATGGCTCAGAAAGAACTGGCAGATAATTTCGCAGTGGCGAACGGCAGCGGCAATTTCGGCTCGGGCGGTGCACATATACAGATCCGCCGCCACCGATCTGGCTCTCTGATTGCCACCGCACAGGGCGAACGGCAGCGGCGATTTCGGCTCGGGCGGTGCACATATAGATCCGCCGCCACCGATCTGGCTCTCTGATTGCCACCGCACAGGGGTTGCATTGGAGGAGGAGCGAAGAAAGGAATTAAGTTCGAGCCGGCGCTTTGACAACCGGAGACTCGCAGGAAGAGGGGGGAGGGGGGCGGCGTGTACACCCAGCGGCAAACGATGGGGGCAGAAGCGCGCGCAGCAAGCGGACAACACGATAAAGGGAGGAGGGAAGAGATAGCAGCGACTGACTGATGCCGCTGACGCCGATAGTGAGTCAACCCCAGCTGCGGAGTTGGTTTCAGGGACAACGCCCCCGATGCCGACACAAACAATATGATACCCTCGCTTCCGCAGCGCTAAGAACCAGGTCTAGCCGTGGGAAGGTGGTGACGTATTCGTCGACGTGCCGGGGCCTACGTGAAATAACCGGCGCGTCGGCAACTGAAGAGCACCCTATCCGCCACACAAGAACAGGGGGGGGGACCCTTTCCTCCTCTTTCTGCATGGCGGCGACGGTGTTCTATGCAGTCACGTTATCTTGACTCTCTAGCGGCGTCAGCGGCATCCAGCGGTATCAGTCGGTCGCTGCTAGCGCTGGGGGGATGAAAGGGGGGCGGAGCTGGTTACGAGGCCGACGACAACGCCGACGACGACGCGAAACCCAGGAACGGACGCCAAAGAGCTGCGCTCTAAAAAAAAACTGCTACAACCACCTTGGCAACATCTTGTCCCCTTAATAAAAATTGTGCTTCCGTATCAACTTCAGCCCTCCAGTTTAGAGTACCAGTGCACTTATGAACAACGAATCAATTCTCAAAGAGCACGTGCAGTCCAGCCAGAAGCATAGGCATGAATCCGCATTGTGCTCCTGCATTGAAGGTGAATAATGCATTACAAAATGGCGAATGTGCCTTAGTAAGCTTCCCGGCAATATGAATTTGTAATGTACAAAGAATTGTCAATAAAGCTTACCAAGAGCACAGATGCACTTGCAAATTATATCACAGTTGAATATAATGAGTAAACCTATGTGCCCTTTCCACTCTTAGTATGCTTGACTGCACGATGCTACACTCCTGTATTGCGGTGTAGCAAGCTACGAAAAAACACGTTGCATAATTGAGCTTTTTAAGATTACCTTTTTCGCAATACATTTATGTCATGCGGTGAAGCATACTAAAAGTGTAAAGGGCCCACTGTCAGTGGACATAAAAAGAGTTCTTTAATTATACACTCGCGCAACCACCGCCTCTCAGGTCGCCTGAGTGGACATACTATGCTGGGTGATAGCGGTCCCCTCCCACTTTTAGTATCCTTCAGCGCGTAACTAAAACGTACTGCGGCGAAGAAGCAGTACATTTGTATTGGGTGAATAAACAAATGGTTTTTACAACAGTACGGAAATAAACGCGCACCATGCGTCAGTCTACCACATGGAAGAGCGTCGCAACAAAAGGTAGCTGATTCACACAGGCCGTGTAGCCCGCTTATCAGTCGTAAAGGCTATTATGGGAAATTCAAAATTTCAGACACACAGAAATATGTTTATATGTTTACGTTCGTACTCCTTGCGTAATAAGACTGCCAGAACTTCCCCAATAGGAAGTAATTTACAACACTCAAATGCAAACAACAAAGACATATGCCTTGTTTTGAACTCGGTCGTCATGCAAATGACATATAGCACGGAAAAACGTGAACATGCTGTGTGTTAGCATCGTAAACTTCATACTAGGCAAGGAGCACACCACAATCCCGCGACAGCCGCTAATGAGACCAAAACGGGAGCACATATCTGTGAACGTGCAAATGGAGACCACCAAGGCACTCTGCTCCTCCAACACCCCCCCCCCCCCCCCCCCGCTGCACGGCTGGGTAACACTGAACTTAGTGTCACACATTACTCCCCCCCCTTCTTTGGCTTCTGGATTGGATTGGCGCGGCTCGCTACGTGCTTGCGCGCGCTTTTCCGAGCGCAGATTGCTGTGCGCCTGGTTTCTACACTAGGCTTTTGTACAGTTGCTTTTTCGAGCGCAGATCGGTGTGCGTCTGGTTTTTGCACTAGGCTTTTATACGATCGCTTGTCGCTGCTTTCCATTCGGCGCTGCTTGGTGCAGGTGCACAGACTTGGCGCGCCTGCTTTTTGCACTGGTCTTTGAACACATCGCTCGCTGTTCGCAGTTATATATAATTACGAAGTGAGCAAAGTGAGCGTCGCTTAGCGCGGAAGTGCTGCGCCGCGGGCGTACCGTGTATGTAAGCGCGCAGCAATGCCGGGAAACATTCATGCAAAAGCAAAGGGTCAGGAAACTGCGCTTTGTTTTCCATTACTTTGTCATGTACCTTCATACTGCGTAGCGCCGAGCGATCGCTTCTAACAAACGCAGAAATAGGTCTTTGCAGCGCGTGTGGCCATTAATTGACTCCCACCCCACAGCCATTCGAGGTGCGTCTCCAGCCGGTGCAGTTACCCTGCAGCCGGCTGAGAGGAGGTGGCGCTTCAGTTTCTGCATGCCAATAACATTCCATTTTTTAGCGTGTCAACGCCCGTGATTGGGTCCACAACGTTCACGCTGTGGTTTAGTTTCCCATTGCAGATTGAGGCTCGCTCCGTTAGCATCCACAAAGTTCGGCATGCAGTTGTATGCGGCATATTCATCACTGTGGATGGTGGTCCACGGTTCAACGTAGGCTGCAATAATGGGCGGCATGCAGTTGTATGCGGCACATTCATCACTGTGGATGGTGGTCCACGGTTCAACGTAGGCTGCAATAATGGAGCCTAGCGTCGCCGCGTCTCGTCTGTCGACATTGAATAGTCGGAGCTGCCCGGTGGTCACGCAGATCATGCCGAATACCCGTGGTCCACGATCTGCAATGCCGCCGTGATTTTGGCGGCTCGGCGGAACGTTGTCGCCCGTCATCAGGCGGCCTCGATTGTATTTTCGCTCGCCGCGAAGGAGGCATTCATCAATTTGCGCAATCCTCCCGGGGCCACCGAGTGGGGGTCGCGCCAGCAGCTCATCCCGCACAACCTCACGAGCTATCACGGGCGTCCACACGCAAAAAAAATAGAAAGTTATTGGCAGAAAGTGAAGCGCCACCTCCTCTCCGCCGGCTACAGAGTAACTGCACCGCTGCTGGAGTCGCACCTCACATGGCTGTGGGGTGGGAGCCAATTAATGGCCACACGCGCTGCAAAGACTCATTTCTGCGTTTGTTAGAAGCGATCGCTCGGCGCTACCCAGTGTGAAGGTACATGACAAAGTAATGGAAAACAAAGCGCAGTTTCCTGACCCTTTGCTTTTGCATGAATGTTTCCCGGCATTGCTGCGCGCTTACATACACGGTACGCCCGCGGCGCAGCACTTCCGCGCTAAGCGACGCTCACTTTGCTCAAGTGCGAGCAGCGAGCGATGTGTTCAAAGACCAGTGCAAAAAGCAGGCGCGCACCAAGTCTGTGCGCCAGTACCAAGACGCGACGAATGGAAAGCAGCGACAAGCGATCGTATAAAAGCCTAGTGCAAAAACCAGACGCACACCGATCTGCGCTCGAAAAACCAACTGTATAAGAGCCTAGTGCAGAAACCAGGCGCACAGCAATCTGCGCTCGGAAAAGCGCGCGCAAGCACGTAGCGAGCCGCGCCAATCCAATCCAGAAGCTAGAGCAGGGGGGGGGGGAAGTAATGTGTGACACTAAGCTCAGTGTTACCCACGGCTGCACCACTCGTTTCAAGCACAGCACACCTAACACACATTCAGCGCTGAACAGTGCATGGGCTGTCGACGCAGTCGCATTTACATGACTTGTAGCGAGCAGCACATCCCCCGATGTCCGTTAAGCAAAGTCGGACACGGCGACGCCACATCGCGGTTCGCAGAACTGCGCTGCCGAGGCGCTAGGCCAGTTCGACATTTCAATTGTCAAGGAAGCACGGGTCACACAACGCAGATTCTGTACTGCCAGAGCTCACCGAGGCGCAAGTCGCACTGCCGCACCACCACTACTCACGCCTTTCCGCGAAGTAACACAGAACCTACCACTAACACACAAGCAACGCAAGCACGATCACATAAGCAACGTTGGACAACGCGCGGTCCGCGCTAGCCGGAGAACGAACACGCCACGGCGTCGCTCGGCGCCACCATCATGCCTTCTCAAAAATCCCTAAACATCCTGTCCCTAGGCACCTAGGATCAGGTCACGTGAGGGATTTTTGTACGACAATTAGACGCACGCAAGCCTGCGCAACGCCTCCTATAACTCTATTATAGGAGGCGTTGGCCTGCGACGTCTGGAACACGGTGTAGTCTAGTCAGGTCTAGTCAACAGGAGAGCACCGGGAACGAGAGTTATCTCTTGGCGCCGTTGCTAGGAGTGACATCACGGCGTCCCGCAGGCTCGTAAGCCAATAGCGTGGTGTTGCGGTTGCCATGCGTTGTACTTTCTGGATATTCCAAATACGCTTCCGGGGCAGCCGCTCTACCATCTGAGCTAAGCAGATCGCTACCAGATGTCAGGGCGAAGTCGCATTTGTCAAAAACTCGAAGCGAAGGCAACAGCTTGACGTAATAGTTCTGCGAAAACCACCAAGTTGGAGGGACATTTATTAAAAGAGAAAATTAGACATCCACCTATTCGTAGTATTTGCTTCAAAACAGAAGCCCTACGGTTTCCTCCAAAGAAAAGCCTCACAGTTAACGAAAAATTCGTCCTGGTCCGCCACTCAAACCGGGCACCACGGCCTTTGCGGAGCTGCCGCTTTACCATCTGAGCTAAGCAGGTGGCTACCAGATGGCAGGGCGAATTTGAATTTGTCAAGAACTCGAAGCAAAGGCAAGGATTTGACGTAATAGTTCTGCGGAAACCACCAAGGTGGAGAGAAAGATTTATAAAAGAAAAAATCCGACATCCACCAATTCGTCGCTAATGCTACAATGGAAACGTATACGGGTTCCTCGAAAAAGCCATGCAGTTGATGAAAAATTCGACCTGGTGCGGGGCTCGCACCCGGGAAGACCGCCTTTGCGGTGCAGCCGCTGTACCATCTGAGCTAACCAGCCGGATAACATCTGGCAGGAGAAGTCGAATTTGTCAGCGACTCGAAGCAAAGGAAACACTTTGACGTAATAGTTATGCAGAAATCCGGGCAAGGTGGAGAGATGAAATTATTAAATGGAATATTAGACATCCACCTGTTCCTAGGAATTGGTACAAAGGAAACCCATACGGGTTCCTTGAAGGAAATACCTCGTAGTACATGAAATATTGGACCTGGTGGGGGGCTCGAACCCTGGACCACCGCTTTTGCGGCGCAGCCGCTGTACCAAAAGAACTAACCAGGCGGCTAGCAGATGGCAGGGCGAAGTCGAATTTGTCAACAACTCGCACCAATTCTAGAGTTTGACGCTATAGTTCTGCGGAAACCCGCAATGTGGAGAGTATTATTTAATAAAGAGGACATCGGACATGCACCCGTTCGTAGAAATTCCTCCAGACAAAACCGGGCGGGTTCCTGGAATGAGAAGCCTCGCAGTTGAGGAAAAATTTGTCCTGGTCAGGGGCTCGAACCCGGGACCACCGCTTTATGGGGAGCCGTTGTACCATCTGAACTAACCAGGTGGCTAGCAGACGGCAGGGGAAGTCGCATTTGTCAATAACTCGAAGCAATGGCAAGAGTTTGACGCAATAGTTCTGCGGAAACCGGAGGGTCGGGAGAAATTGATAATAAATGGAAAATCGTAAATCCACCCGTTCGTAAGAATTGCTAAAAGGAAACCCATGCGGGTTCCTCGAAAGAAAAGCGTCATAGTTGAAGAGAAATTCGTCTTGGTCCGGGACGCGAACCCTGCACCACCGACTTTCCGGGGCAGCCGCTCCACCCTCTGAGTTAACCAGGTTGCTAGCAGATGGCAGGAGAAGTCGAATTTATCAATAACTGGAAGCAAAGGCAAGGGCTTGACTTAAGAGTTCTGTGAAAACCCTCAAAGTGGAGAGAAGAAATTATTAAAGATAATATTAGACATCCACCCGTTCGCAGCAATTCGCACAAACGAAACCCATACGGGTTCCTCGAAGGAAAAGCCTCGCAGTTGATGAAAAATTCGACCAGATGCGGGGCGCGAACCCGGGACCAGAACCTTTATGGGGCAGCGCCTCTACCATCTGAGTGAACCAAGCGGCTAGCACATGGCAGGGCGAAGCCGCCTTTGTCAACAACTCGAACCAATTCAAGAGCTTCACGCAATAGTTCTTCGGAAACCCGCAAGGTGGAGAGTAATATTTAATAGACAAAATCAGACATCCACCTGTTCGTAGAAATTCCTACAAAGGAATCCCTACGGGTTACTACAAAGAAAAACCTTGGAGTTGACGAAAAATTCGTCCTGGTCCTCCGCCCGAAGCCGGGACCACCGCAATTATGGGGCTGCCGCTCTAGCATATGAGCTAACCAGATGGCTAGCAGATGGTAGGAGAAGTCGAATTTGTCAATAACTGCAAGCAAAGGCAAGGATTTGACGTCAGAATTCTGTGAAAACCCTCAATGTGGAGAGAAGAAATTATTAAAGGGAATATCACCCATCCGCCCTTTCGTAGCAATTGCTACAAAGGAAACCCATACGGGTTCCTCGAAATAAAAGCCTCGAAGTTGAAGAAAAATTCGTCCCAGGGCGAGACTCCCATGTCAGATTCACGTGTAGATTCACATGTAGATTAGCCTTTTGGGACTGAGGAAAGACAAGCATCTGGGTTGCTGTTAAATGGGTTTTGCGGGCCTTGCGCAAATATTCGTCTCTTTGTTCCGGGAACAAAATATTGCGATTATATTTGTGTATTTCTTTCCAAATACTCGGTGCACTGCGTCAATGTCAACCTTTTTTAAGGGACCGCCGATAGCGTCGCCTATTTTCGGAGCAACGGTACTGCAGTCTTCGCCGTTCGTACATGGCAAACCCGTTATCTCAACATTGTTAATTCGTGAACGCTGTTCAATGTCAGTTGTAGAAAGGTTGAAACGAGTTTTTTGCGCTGCCTTTCCTCTTTTCCACGCTCCTTCCATGTATATGCACGCTCTGAACGTCCCTCTGACACGGCATGCAAGGCAGCAACAGCACACTGGAAAAGTCAAAGGAGCAAGCAAAGAAAGCTTTAAAAAATTGTCTTTATTTGTTGGCGTACAGTGACGTGGCGTCAATGCGTCTATGCGGAATTCCTAAGCGGCGAGGGCCAACTGGCCGACTTAAATGCACAGTAGACTGCATTTAGGAGCAAACTTAAACTGTTGCCAAGACGCGACTGGTCTACCCAATTCACTACCGACGTAACGGACTGTTTATACTAGGATGTTCATTATATACGTCCTCTACAGCTATAATGTGGAGGTACTTCCTTTTTACTACACTGCATTAATAAGTGACCTTGTTTTCCAATTTAATCCTCTAATAGTGGTGTATTCTCGATATCATTGCCGTACGTAATCTACACAAAGTGCTGAGGCACCCTCTAATAAAATGCTTTCAATTTTTGCCGGATAACGCCCGCCATTGTGATGCAAATAAAGGTAACTTGAACTCATTTTCTCAGAAATAAACGTTGAATGAAACGCTGACTTCATCCTGAACAAGATCAACAAGCGCCGTAGTACTCGATCTTATGATGCCGATATTCGCAAGCTTACTTTTGTGTTGTTCCTTCTCTGGGGGGGGGGGAGGCGGGGGGAGCTTTTGTACCGTAGAAGCGTCGCTCAGGCGTCTCTGACGTCCTCATCTTTATTCTCAAGCAGCTAATGAAAACTGCCATCGCCATAACTCTATTATGAACTGGTGGCAGGCCACCATGGCGTGTCGCGCAAGTATGACCAGGCTGATTCATTTCAGGTTGCATATAATATTTTGTACGTCATACTTCGCCACATTCATTTTTCGAAGTATGCCAGAGGTCGAAAATGCCGCCCAACTCACCGGGCCCCTTTCCTCTGTTTATTTCCGCTAAGTGCGTGTCTATCACTGTGGGTACCAAATACGCACAACGGTACGCTACCACCAGAGTCCTTCCAAACATGGAAGGACTCTGCTACCACTCAAGCCTTTCTTGCGACCTGAGCAACTGAAGTCGCACGCTTTTTCAACACGGTGTCGACGTTCAAATGGCTTTCCTCAAGTACTTTTCACGGACTTCGCTCAGCGCTTTCTCTCCAGTGTCATCTCTTACACTACCCGCTCGTGCTAGACCCAACACAAACACGCAACGACCTTAATGAAGTATCAATTACACGCTAGTTGACAAGCTGCCCATGTATTTTTCCGCTTATAACCGGGATAGGAGCTTGTCTTTGGTGACATTATCGGTCTACAGTCTGGCTCAACAACACCGCTCAACAAACTCCCCATACGTGGGCCAATCCCGGAGATAGGGCAATGCCGGGCCGACCCGCGGAGGAGTTGAAGCAAGAGTTAAGCAGTCCCCATACGTGGGCAGATCCCGAAGATAGGGCAATGCCGGGCCGACCCGTGGCGGAGGTTAAATAGGTGTTAGGCATTCCCCGTAGCTGGGCCGATCCCGAAAATAGTGCAATGCCAGGCCGACCCGCGGCGGATGTCAAGCAGGCTTTCAGCACCATATGTGGGCCGATCCCGAAGATAGTGCAATGACCGGCCCGACCCTTGGCGGCGCTGAAGCAGGCGTTAAGCATTCCCCATACGTAGACCGATCCCGAAGACAGTGCAATGCCGGGCCGACCTGCGGCAGAGGTGCAGTTCGCCATTAAGGGGCCCACGTACACAGCTTCGCTGGTCATCCTTCTTCACAGAGTCGAAGGCCAATGAGATCTTTTCCCTTTGTGGACAGTAGCATTGTGTATGTCCTCTTAATATACGTTGGGCTTTAGGTGTGACCTTGCGCACACGCTTATGCTGTTACGCTGACGGTGACCTTTGTCGTCAGGCATCCGTCTCATTCTGAGCTTCGCCGTCACCAGAGAACACAGGAAGCTGTCTTCACAAACACGCCACCAGGATTCTAGCCCATGCATTCGCAGGATGCTGCTTTTGGAAGCTGGGCATGCTAGCCACTACGCTACCGCCTCCTCTCACCACCTCGATTTATTTGCCTTCCAACTTCTCGTGTTCGTCGCAGATGCAGGAAGAATGGGCGCAGAAATGAGAAAAAGGTAAAGATTGTTTGAGCCGCTAGCATACACTTAACCTCAACTTTGGCAGGCTACTCTCACAGGAGCGCATGTGGGCTTGGGACTGCGTGCAGATCATCGGTCACCATAGCTGTATTGTAAGTTTGTTTCCACAGACTCTTTTTCGATTAAAACTCAAGCACCGGACAAAAATTAGACCTACCATTGTTTTCTTTTTCTTGTTTCCTAAGCTTAAACCAAGAAAGCTCATTAATAACTTTAAAGCACCAACTACTTCATCTTTAGCGACTTGAATACTCATTTGCACATATAGTGATTTTTTAAGAAATGGCATAAGGATGCTATATTTAGAGGTCATGTCGCTGCCAATAGAGGCCGACACGTATCTACGTACCGCGTATCAACGAAAGGGCATCACGCTGATGATGCACGCGGCAGGTTACTGAATGATGAAAATAGAAAATGCGACTGTTTTTCGGTTCTCGCAACTTATGATGCACAGAGGGACAAGGCGCCCACCACCATGACAAATTTTTTTTCGACCACAGCGACATAAAACGACATACTGATATACTTCTTAAAGGGGTTTAATTTTGTTTTCATCGCAGAACCGCAAGCGCAGGGAGCGCCTTGCGTATAGGAGAGAGAGAAGTGGTTCTTGTGGGGAAAGAGGAAAGGCTAGCACTATCTTCTGCAACCCATGCGGGAGCATGGCTCAGCGCCAGCAGGGTGGGGCAGTTGGCATTAAAAGAGAGAGAGGGCAGGAGGGAGAAAGGTTGAGGGTCGTCCCAGCAGCATCCTAGCAGCCCGGCCGGTAGGGCCCAGTGGTTTCGACCGGAGGAGTAGGCTGGAGGTAGACCGTATAGGAGGTGGCCCAGCAGAAGCGAAGTAGTGGCGGATCGGGAAGCCCGAGGTGGTGGGATGGCCGTTAAGCGATCCATCTTTGTAGAAATTTACTATAGTCTCGCCGAGAGCCCCGACAAGTCGAGGTACTCGATGGCACTTAGGAAGGCTGGTAACTGATTACGACAGGGGAAGAGGATATCGTCCTGTCGTGAACATGGGAGCCCCAGGTGGCGGAACTCCTGCAGAAGTCGGTCGCAGTACTGCAAATCAGCAGGGCAGGCCAGCAGGAGGTGCTCCAGAGTTTTTGGTTCACCACAGGAGGCGCAGGCTGGCGAGGTGGCTTTCCCCAGGCGGTGCCGGCGGGCTGCCGTCCAGTAGCAGCCAACTCGCAGTCGGGGCACCAACGAGGCATCCCTTCGTGGGAGGCCGTGCTGTGGAAGAGGCCGTGGAGGCCGGCCCAGAGATACCCGTTTGTCCGGTTGGCAGGCGATGATGTGCCGGCGCAGCCTGTGCCTCGAGAAGTCTGGAGCCGTTACAGCAGAGCTGAGAGACGCTTGAGTAGTGGGCACTTTTTGCAAGAGTGGCCGCCTCTTTATTTCCCGGGATTCCCACGTGTGCCGGTAGCCAATGCAGGTATAGTGAGCATCTTGCATTCTGAAGGGCCGTCAGTCTTGAAGAGAGCAGCGCAACCCCAAGGCTAGCCCTGTCAGAGTTCTGCAGGCAGAGCAGCGCTGCCTTAGAGTCGCAGAAGATGGCTGCCAGGGTCGCTGGTAGCTCCTCTGCCAGTATGTCCACAGCGAGGTGGAGTCCTGCTAGCTCTGCTGCGGTAGAGCTTGCATGTCTCGAGAGATGGCACAGCTTGCTCTTTTGTAGGGCCGGTGCAACTGCTGTGGATGAGCCCGTCTCAGGTATCACGGATCCATCGACGAAGCTGTGAAGATGGTCCCCAAGTTTCTCTTGGAGGAGCGAGGCTGCCGTCTGCTGTAGGGCACATGTTGGGGAACGGTTCTTCGAGACACCTGGCAGCTCCGTCGAGATAGAGATTGGTGGTCGATGGAGTGGGCGAGGCTGTACAGCGTTTGCAGGCGTGTCCCCTATGACTTCCTTATGGAGGCCACACAGCCGTCGCATGCGTGATGCTGGCCCGGAGCTTAGGCGGGTCAGGAGTGCTTGACCATCTGAGGCATGGTGTAGGCGATCAATGTGCCGTAGCCCCTGTTGCAGGAAGAGTAATGACAGGGGCCAGACACGTCCCACCGCCAAGGTGGCGGCCGCTTGTGAGGTTCGGGGCACGCAATGACAGAGCCGTATTGCCGACCGATGCTGCAGCTCCACTTTCCGCAGGGGGGGGGGGCAGCGCCACAAAAGGGATGGCATACAGTAGCGGTGAAGTGGCTGCAGCTTCAAAGAGCTGCGGGGTCCATCTGGTGGTACAGCCCTGTCCACGGGCAAGGAGCTGTGAGATCGCCTTGCGCACCCGGCCTTGGTAGGGCCTTGGTAGCCGCCTTGGTAGCCAGCAGCCAGGTCAGCCGGTGGTCAACGCGCAGCCCCAGGTAGGTGACTGCTTTGCTCCGTGGGATCTGGACGCGCTCCAAGCGCAGCTGGGCAGCTGAGCGGTGGGATGCTGCTCTGGGATGCAGCAGCAAGGCCTCGGTCTTCCTGGCCGAGATGGTAAGGCCGATGCTGCACAAGTAGGCAGCCGCAGTGTCCAGGGCTCTCTGTAGGGCCGCACGCTGTGTTGCGGTGGTTCCCGCACCCATAGGTAGGTGTCGTCCGCGTAGATTGAGGACTGCACAGGGAAGTGAGGGTCGATCGGCAGGACGGCCGGCAACCGTGCCATGGCCAGGTTGAAAAGGAAGGGGCTCACCACTGACCCCTGTGGCACGCCTGCAGTGACTGGACGGGGGGGGGGGTGCTCTTCGATTGACCCACACGTACCCTGAGGGTGCGATTGTGCAGGAACGACGAAAGGAACTTCCGCAGTTTGCCACAGATGCCGAGGAGGCCCAGGCCCTGCTGGACAACTGCGTGAGGGAGGCTGTCGAAGGCACCCTGTACGTAGATAAGCAAGAGCATCACGAGGTCCCCGCCGGCCTTGGCGTCCTATAGGGTGGACACCATGTCAGCGATGGAGTCCCCAGTGCACCGCCGCCGCCGGAAGCGCGTCTGTTGGTCTGCGAAGGCCGCGTTGTGTAGCAGTGCTCTTTGTTCTCTAGCGATATGCCCGCCGGTGGCTTCGCGCGCTTCCGGAGGCGGCGGCTGACGCTGGCACTTGAAAAGTTTAAGTATTAACCTCCTTGCAAAGAAACGACAACATGGTTGCGAAAAGATTGTTGCCTTGGATATGTGCGCCACGAGGCCCAAGGCGGCAACCTGTCTTCTAACGCGTTCTTATGTTTGCGTTCGCGTCTCTGTCTTGAAGGGACGCGCAGCGTAACATGCTGTAATGGTGCTTGCGTTGAGTGTATGTATAGCGAGGAACGCTGTTCTAATCTGTCTGTTCTTTAACTTGTGCAGTAAATCCATATTTATAGTATTCCCGCAATCGCACGAGTCACGAGTATGGCAACCGTAACCGCAAGCGTCACGGTATGGTCGTAACTTGTCGCAACAGCGCAGTTGTAGTCCACAGAGCCTGCTACTAAGAAATGTGGGGCGAGGTACGGCCGATCGGTAAGTAATTGCGAATATTGGTATTCAGGAATCGTTTACTACCAAGAACGGCGGGCGCTTGTGCTACCGCAAAGGACGCATGCTTGGCGGTAACTCCAATCATTTACTCTCCACACTACACTGGAATTCTGCCAGTTTCGCCCTCTCCCTTTTCTTCGCTCGACCGTAAACTGCGACTTCGCCTGCCACCCGGACTCGAGCTTTTCCTTTTTTTGTCCCCCGCTCCCTTCCCATTGTGCTGAGATGTGATTCCACCGAAGTTCGCTCCTCCCTTTTCTCAATAAATGAAGGCATAAATTCATGCACTCCTACATTGCTGCCGAAAATAGCGTGTCTTCAACTCCATAACCACCCTGTCTGTCACCTGGACTCTCGCATCGCAAAAAAATGTTGCTGTGTTGCAAATGGCTGGGCTCTAATATACAATTTTCTAGGAATGGCCAGCAGCGTGGCGTGCAATTTTCTGTGGGGGACGAGACACTATAGAACACCTTATCTGCCACTTCCACACTAAGCGCTCTGCTCCGTGAGCTACTATCAGCCGCTAGGATGAAGTATGAAATGAAAGGAACTTAGCTGGGCTACTCGGAGGCAGCTCCTTTCGGATTCATGGTGCGTGGCTTTAAATACGCATTTCTTATCTAAGCCTAAATAAGGGCGATATAGGCGAGGTGAGTTACGGTAGCTCGTGGGTTCGGAATGACGACGCTCTTCACGCAGCACCTTCGTCTTATGCGTGTATGCGCACCGGACTGAAGGGCAGGAGGGTAACACGAAGGACAGAATAGTAATTTTACAATCTTATACTTTCTGTAGTCGCAGTGCAAACAGCTATTAACGTGTAATAACAGAGGTATAAATAAACCCCTACCAGATAAAAACTACCGCACAACAAATAACTAAACTCTCAAAATTTTATTCTCCTCTTCTGTCTAGGACATTTTGGTAACCACAAAATTCAAGATTAAAAAAACTCAGCGTAAAATAATTCCCAAGTCAGTTTGCACTCCCCAAGGGTACAAAAGACAACGCTGGAAAAATGATAGTTCAACAGTATAACCGTAATACCAAGTGATTACAAACTGAATTACTGCAACGAATGTTCTTGAATTAAGGATACTTTACAATTCAGTTGTAATCTTCTGGCCATATCAGCACAAAACGCCACTTCCGTCCATGACGTCTAAGGATGTGCGTATGTACAAAAGTGCAGCATATACTTAGATTATGGGGTTTTACGTGCCAAAACCACTTTCTGATTATGAGGCACGCCGTAGTGGAGGACTCCGGAAAGTTCAACCACCTGGGGTTCTTCAACGTGCACCTAAATCTAAGTACACGGGTGTTTTTGCATTTCGCCCCCACCGAAATGCGGCCGCCGTGACCGGGTGCAGCATATGCTCGAGCTTTAAGATTAACCAATACTGTTACCCATGGAAATACAAGAAATGCAGTGTATATGAAGCGGGTAAGCAGTTTGCTTCAATAAAACTCAGTAACGTAAGCATGAGCATGAATTAACGGTGAAATATATAAGACACACACACACACACACACACACACACACACACACACACACACACACACACACACACACACACACACACACACACACACACACACACACACACACACACACACACACACACACACACACACACACACGCACGCACGCACGCACGCACGCACGTACGCACGCACGCACACACACACACACACGCACACACACGAACACACACACACACGAACACACACACACACACACACATCAGCGAAAAAACAATTGAACAAGAAGCATTGCTTAGCTAGGTCGGATTTACCGCTGTCTCCGGCATTCACTGCAGCAGTCACAGCACAACTATGCTCACCACTCGCTTAAGAGAAGAGCCTTTACTATTGTCCATTAGCAATGTCTCTCGTTGCAGCGACCACGCAGCGCGCCAAACATCTCCCTACTCCACGGCGGTATGGCTTCTTTTCAGCGGCTCGCGCACCTTTAGGAGTGAGTCTTCGGGTAACTGTACCAAGCGTCTTGAGCGACTCAGACACTCAGCTTGGTAAGCGCATGTCACCAAATCGCAGAGCGTTAAAACGTGGCTAAAGCGATGAAACAAAGCGTGACACAACCGTTACAAAAGATCGCACCGGCGATACTCCTCTCGGTACGCTTCTCGAGGGCTACACAGCGCAAAGGAGATATGACTGCGCTCATGTTTGGCTGAAGCTGAAGCACGCTTGATTATGCCATGCATCTATTGACCCTGTTCGCGGTGATCGCATGGGCGCTGCGATGTTTGATCACGTGGTGACGCTTCCATTGCTTGCCCCAGGTGCCTCCGTTGCCTCCGTGTTTACAATGAATGTGTATGACGCCGGTGCGGCTCTCTTTCGGGAGATATCGTAGACGTTGATTGGGCGGAAGGCACGTAGCTTTGGCTTCAGTTTCAGAGAACAATATAAAAGCGCTTTCGGAGCTGATTAAGCTGTGTCCAAACGGCGCGAGCGGCGTATAGGGCGCTTGTTCTAAAAGCGGGGCTAACTACTTGTTCCAAGCTATCCAAATTTCCTCTTATCAACTGAATCAGAATCAGCGTGTTTTACTCTTCATTCTTTGTTTGGCATTATACTGTGATTATGTGACATAATATATTATGAGACATAATTTATGCCTAAAAAATGTTCGCCAGAATATTCCCCGACGTATGTTTATGTGGCTTGCTTTTAGAATATAATGGCATGCATGCATTATAGACTATTGACCACTGAATTTGTGCTGGTTGACGTGAACGTGCGCTCGTGCAAGATTTAAACTTTTTTTGACAGTGCGAAACCAAACATCCCGACTGGTGCCAATAAAATCTTTATTTAGGCCAAGCTGCTTTCGTCCGAAGAACACAAACCATGTTTTACAGATTAGTCCCTGCTAAAGAACACCACATCTTGATCGCTATAAGACACAATATTCAGCAAACCTCCAATCCATACAATAGGTTCCCGAGCGACGAATTACTTGGTAAAAGTTACAGTGTAAAGGTGACAAGACATCTGGCGTCGCAGTAACATTTAAAATAGTTCTTTCAACACATGTGACCTCTAGCTGTGACGTAAGTTAAAAAAAAAGCACAGACACCAAGTTGTTTTGGTAACGTCGTACCTTTTATGCTATAGGTTACTCGCAACTAAAGGTAAACTTGAATGCATAGGGGGTTCCAGCAAGTACGGACGCGAGCACAAGCAAAAGGAACGGACAGGACAACGCTGGACTTAGAACTGAAATTTATTGCCAATACATTGCACAAATCTACGCCACGCATGCGTAGAAACGCAAGAACAATAACAAGGTGTATAATCAAAGATCAACAAAAACACACACAAAGAAAGCCTAGTCACACCCCTTTTCGACATGGGCAACAGCACTAGTATTGACATGTTAGACTTAAAATTGAGGTTCTTTATCATTCATATGGACCGAAGGTAAACACTCACATATATGAGCAGCCAACATTCTGATTTGGAACGCTTCGCTTATTTCTCTTTGCAGTTTACTGCACTCGGTTTCCACAATTGATAGACTATCAAAAACCGGTCAGCATTCGTGCTTTTGTAATCCAACGTCAAGTTCCCTGCTGTACGTGTAGGTAGCAAATGGCGTTGCTCATGCATGCGATCAGTGACGAAACGGCCTCTCTGGCCAACATAGGACAGTCCGCATGAGAGAGGTATGTTATACACGACCGAAGATGCACACTTCTTGTGAAAAAAAGTGGTGTGCTTTGTTTAAAGCCAATACTCGCACCTTTCTTCTCTCCTGATGCTTTTGCACAACTGAACCAGATTGAACGGCACCGGAAACATTAGCGGGACGCCATTACTAGCGGCCACCTTCTTAATCTTGTGAGAGAGGCCATGCAGATACGGCATCATTACGACCTTTTTCGTTTTGAAGATTCATTGTCGTCCGCGGTTTCCACGGGTTTCCTTTTCGTCATCTACCTAAACAAGGTTTCAGCCACAGCCATCAAAAGTGAGGCCGGGTACCCTGCGAAAATTAGCCTCACCATCTGGGCTTCAAAAGTCTCCTGCAAAGAGTGGGCACACCTCATGTTAAGGGCATTCGTGAAACACGAGGCAGCTATGCCTCGTTTTATTATTTTGGAGTGGGAGGATTCGTACGGGAGGAGCGATTTTTTCGATCTAGGGCAATAACGCCAACACACATAACTCTCAATTTGAAATTTCAGTTTCAAATCAAGAAATCTGATAAAGTTTTCTTTGCAGACTTCAAACGTGAACCTAAGATCCCAGGAAGACTTCTCGAAACATGTTTAAATCCTTCTCGCGTTTGATTCAAGGCTATCATCAGAATGTAGCCTTAAAAGCACTAAAAGATAATCCACATACCTCAAAATTCGCTCAGTACGTTTGTCCTGCAGCCTGTGAATTACATTATTGTCAAACTTGGATAACACAATGTGACACAGTACAGGGGCAACCTTACATTTGACGCAAATACCCTTTCTATGAATGAAGACATCCTTGTTGAAGGACACTGCAGTGGTTGACAGGTAAAACGTGACAAGTTCCATAAAAGACGCAAGTGACAAAGCGCATTAATTCATAAAAACTACTTCCTCCTTTTCTTGAATGCGATCACGTACAGCTGTAAACAAGTCCTCGTGTGGGATAGAATAGAACAGTTCCTCAATATCCAGAGACATCCCAGCATTGGCACAAATCTCGCTTGACTTTAACCAGTCCACACTTCCAAGGAGCTCCGGACGCAAAAGGAGCTGAAGCATCCAGTTTTCAATGTACGCTGCAGGAACCCACCCTGAAAACTGCGAAGCATTACAACAGGACTTGTGTGCAGAAGTTGAATGGTGTTATTTGGGAACACATATTAATTTACGAAAGTGCGTACGAGTACATATGTGTCTCATCAAAATAGAGGACTCCTCATGATTTCACATATAACATTAACAGAACAAACTGCTTTCAGTACTGTAACTTAAAGGGACCCTGAAAAAGATTTTGACGATTTTCTACAAACGTACTGAGTCGTTAGAGTATGTCCTTCCGATCATTAATTGGCACATCTAAGCGCTCCGCGTAAAGCGTTTAATTTATTATATGGTTTTAAAAATGCACACTGCTGCCGATCGCAGCACACTGCTGGCGGAATTTTAAGCCGCCCCTACCCATATGACGGAAATCACCCATATGACGTCAGTGGGGCGAGCTATCCGATTGGCTAACCAGGGCGCGTGATCGATAATTTTTCCAACTTTGTGGTAAACAAATGATGTTAGTAATAGTTGGAATGTTAGTTCATTTGTTTTTGTAAAAAGAAAGTAACATAAAGAGAATGCACAAGAAAAATTTTTCAGTACACTTAAGCACTTCCGGCTAACAGCAAGTGTCGTTTGCTTGTGTTACAACGTACTCCATCTTGGCGAGAGCTGCGCGGTCAGAGTCGGTCTCAGTATTTTCGCGAGCGCTATGATTCGACTTTGTTGCCTTGTGGACTGCAAAGGTAGCGACTGGTAATATGTCAAGCTGCGACATCGTGTCCCTCTACAAGGCAGCATACAAGCGAACTGGCTGCTGCGCATCTGACTGCCGCTATCCGATAGGCGCCAGGATTTGCGCGTTTGTGTCCGTCACTTTACACCGGAAGATTACTAACGGAATAGCTTCTCGCCAGTCCAGTATTAGGGCAAACGCAAGCGCAAGGGGGCAGTGTCTGGCCGCTTGACTGTGCCGTAACGAGATGAGCCGAAGCGCAAATGTGAATGGTCTGCATGGTGCAGCCACCTGGTGGCACAGAGCTCAACCATACACAGCAGCAGTAACGAAGTGTATTCTTCTTTACTGCTGGTGTGTATTTTTCGCAGGAGTGTAATCATCAACACGTTGTTTTTATAAATGTTTAAAATGTTTTACACTTCGTTAGAGCAGTATTAGCGCTTTGTGTGGCTGGTTAAGCGCTGCGCCAACAAGTGGCTAGACCTTGCAGACCGATCAGGCCACTCACGCACGTTTACGCTAAAGTTCCTACATCAGCTTGAGTTTATGCCTCCAGCCATTTGCCGAAATGACCAGCTTGCCTGTGGTTACCGGAATACCAAACACGTTCGGCGCTACGACAGAATGGTCGCAACGCACGCTGCTTCGATAGCTCTCGCTTGAGGTCGACGGCCAAGCGGCTAGCGGAGAGGATTCGCGCGGGCGGGGTCGGGCTCCGAAACAACCGGAAGTGGACGATGTGACGTCACATCGTGACGCAGAACCACTGAAGGCGGAGCTTAGCCCCAACCGCACGGCGAACGAGTTGAGGAGGAAAAGCATGGCTAGAGAGGAGGGTAACTTCTAATCGCTTGTAGCTCCATTAATGCGTAACGCTTCACTTAAATTGTGGTGCGAATGTTCCACTTAAGCTGTACCCTACGCGTCTACGAAATTCGCTCCAACCGTTTCAGGAGCCCTTTTAATGTCTTCATGTATATTTAACTACTATGTATCTTGGCACCGCCATGCCGATATGGTTACTGCCAAAACCTGCCGCATTTTCCGCTTTCTGCGTCGTAACACCAAACATCTTCCGATAAAGACCAAATTACTCTTGTATATATCAAATGTTAGTAGCATACTTGAGTATGCTTGCACAGTCTGGGACCCTAAATCTGTACTTTATATTCAAAAGTTAGAAAGAATTCAATTTTTGGCCGTTTCCTTTCTTTTTATAACTATGGCGGGTATTTCAGTGGATCGAGTGCGAAAAACACTTTGCGCTGGTACACCGTTCAAGAACGTAGGCAAGCTCTCCGGTTCATACTATCTAATAATATATTTCATTCAAGACTTGCAATTGACCGAACCCCCATATATGTTTAGTGCTAATTATGTGTCCCTGCATAGAAACCATTTGCTGAAAGTTAAAGCATAGAGATGCCGCACTGACCAATTTAAAATGGCGTTTTTTTTTCAAATCAATTTCCGACTGAAACAAAATACCTGAGGAGCTAGTGTCCATAACATATAATGACATTTACTTCCTTGCTGTGAAAATTTTTAAAGATTTTGTGTTCTTCCTATCACAGTGTTAATTCTTTTTTAGCCGCCAGCACGCAGTGGCCATTCGTGTATTTTTTTTTCATTTTCAACCACGACACTCTAATGGCAGCAATGCCGCTGTGAGTATTATGATAAATAAATAAATTGTAGTGAAGAGGAATGCTCGGCGCTCGCCACATCACCGGTTCTCCGGGGAGGCGCGAGCTCGCTTTAAATTTTGGTGGAGGCTGATGTAATTTTTGACCATTTTTGGTGGAACTTAAACTTTGCTAGGGGCAAGACACCGACGTAGAAGAAGAGAAGACGAACGCAGACTAACAATTGCTTTATTGAAATCACACAATGCTGCCTCTTCCAACTACGCGCATGCTTAAGCCAGATTATAACCGCGTCACCATAGAACACTCCGTAGCCAAGCCCCTATCTACACCAAAAGATCAAACTCTTTCTTGAAAAGATACAGTGACGGTTCGCTGACGCACCTTCCTGGGCCATGTCCTGCTATCAAGGAAACTTCCAAGATTTCACGGACCCTTTGGCCCTTTGCTCGCCCTAACACCTTCGTTTTGTCAAACATCCGCTTGCACTTCTTCGCACATGACTTACAATGAACTTTCAGGTACTTTGCGCTGCCATCTTTTAACGAGTTAGAGTGCTCCACTAAACAACTGTTAATACACCTACTACTTTGCCCCGCATAGAACATACTCTTGGTCAGCGGAAACTTGTACACCACCTCTATTCGACTTGGTACATGCGTGCGTCTGTGTTTTATGCCACATCTACGTTAAAAATTTGGCACAAATTTGACAACTTGCAGGGCGGTGAAAAAATCACGACACTGAATCTTCCGGCCACCTTCTTCGTCCCATGCAAAACCTTATGGACACATGACATTATCTCAAATTTTCGCCTCTTACTGTTTTCTCCTAACTCAACCTCAGTGTCGGTGGCTCAGATATGGCCCAGATAGGTGCGTTAGCGAACCGTCACTGTATCTTTCCAAGAAATAGCTTGATTTTTGTTGTAGATAGGTGCTTGGCATGGTAGTGTTCAATGGTCACGCTGTTATGATCTGGATTCGGCATTCGCATAGTTCGAAGAGGCAGCATTGTGTGATTTCAGCAAATCAATTGTTAGTCTACATTCGTCATGTCTTCTTCTACCTCGGTGTCTCGTCCCTAGCGCAGTTTAAGTTCACAAAAAGATGTCTTACCAACTCGCCTCGCAATACACTCTCCTCAGGTTTTCGACCACCCTGAAATTACGCATCTGGACTCTGCCGTCCTTCATGCCTGACGAGGCCAAACAGACATCCCCACCGGTGTCGCCAGTCACTGTTGTGTCAGTACCCAGCATCAGCGAGATCCTGACATCTTCAGCGGTGCCGATGAGAAACAAGTTGAAGATTGACTCGAATCGTATGAAAGAGCGAGCAATATCAACAAATGGGACGATCCCTTGAAGCTCAGCAACGCGATATTTATTTAACAGGTGTCGCCATGCTGTGGTTTCAAATCTACGAAGCCAATCTCCTGACGTGAGCTAGCTTCAAAAACTGCATCACAGAAGTTTTTGGCCACCCTGGCGCGCGCAAATTTCGCACTGAACAACGCAACGTGTACGAAGCCGATCCCAGCAAACTGGTGAAACGTTCGCCAGCCACATAGGGGTCCTCCCCAACCTCCGCCGGCGTGTCAGTCCAACAATGGTGGAGGCCGACAATGTGCGTCAGCGTCATGTTATGAAGGGCATTTACGACGATACCTTTCATATGGTCCTGTGAAAAACACATGCGCTGTTTCTGAAGTCATTGAACTTTGCCAGAGTTTCGGCGAGCTCCGCTGACAGCGTCTTCTCAGTGGCGCCCACCTGTGTTCGACGAAACCCTCTGGAGCATCGTCACCGTTCTAGACATTGACTCACTGCTTTGCCAGGCAAAGAAATTTGTCCATGCTGAGGTCGCTCGCCAGCTTTCGCTGCTGTCTTCTGCCAGGCAACCGCCCTCTGCATTGCTTTCCACCCCTCGCCAGGCAATACAGGAACAAGTTTGCGCAGCTCTGCCTTCTGCTGCGAGGCTCCGCTAGTGCCGACTCCCATTGCCTGTACAAAAGTGAACGCAGCACTCAGTTATGCTGAGGCTATCGCACGGCCACCACTCAGACCGTTGTGCGATTGCCACCAGCCGGGCACTGAATCCAGCTCCTCACCTCGTACAGGCGGGGTCCCCACACCGCAGTGGACAACGGTGCACTCCGGACAACCTGCTAATATGTTTTACTTTTGGCGTACCTCGCCACGTTCACGATTTTGCCGTCGTCGTGCACCACATTACCGCCATAGCTTCAACCTAATCCGTATGCTTCGCCGTGCCCTTCGTCCTCTGCATCTCGTAACCCCAGCCAGATGTCTTCATACTCCAGCCAGCGCCATCTTGTTGACTGCCATTCGCCATCGCATCGACGTCTCTCTATTTCACCCATGCATCGTCGCCCCTCTACACCGGAACGAAAAAGTAATCGCCGCAGTTCCAGAGGAAGGAACTGCGTCACCCACGAGAAGACCAAGGCCTTCTTTGACCATGGTGTCATGTCATGAGTGGGCTCGGTGGCACGCCAGCAATGGGTTACCCTAACTGGAATCCCTTCCTTCTTTTCCAGCTTAGTGTTCTGGCATCTTCGTTGCCGCCGCAATGTCAAGAACCCTCCTTCGTAACAGTGGTAACAGCACAAGCCTCGCCACCTCAGGTGCAGCCTTGCATGACAGCAGCTCGACAATCAAGGGAAATGTCGATGTGTGACGTAAACGACCAGCCCTTCAAACAGTATCAGTGCCCCGTGGCATCAGCGCCATCATCGCACCCCAACCTGCGCATGCTCCAAGAACGGTCGCTGCTCGCGCCACTGGTGGCGTCTTAATCATCCCATAACATATATCCCGGAATCACAACTCCCTCCAGTGAGCTCGATGGCACGTTAGCAGTGGGTTATGCTCATTGGAATCCCGTCCTTTTCTTGCAGGCAAAAAACCACCTCACTTTATTCTCGCGACGTACGCGTTATGCTGGTCTTGTAGTGCTTCTGAGCCCACAACAGTGTTACGCGATAGTGATAGACTGCAGTTGTGTCCTTTCCTGTTGATACTTTTGGTGGGAGACGTTGAAGAAAATCCCGGTCCTCGGTACTTGAACAACTTCCGCATCTGACGAGCACTGTGACCTGGCAAAGGCTCTCAGCGAACTCAAGTCTGGTCAATCAACGCTAAAAACGAAATGATATCTTAAAAAAAGCTAAGTAAAAACAACCAAATTATTGGCACCATGCAACAACAACTTAGTAAAATAGAACAAGATTGTGGTTCTTTTGCAGGTGTAAAAACAGAGGTCAGGAGGTTTCAGTCACTTGCTCACAGCAAAGCTAACCAAATCGCTGCGTTAACCTCCCGTGTCGACGAGGCCGAGGACAGAGCGTGCAGGCCGCCGATACAGCCGATACAGATGGATAAATTTGGCCACAGTCAGAAAAAAAAGTGGTAGAGTACAGCGCTGCTCATCTCTATTTAACCATTGAGACACGCGCTCATCACCTTGGCACTTTCCGTTCCGGGAGAAAACGCCCCGTGGTAGTCCAGATCGCACATTTCAAAGAAAGAGAGCGTGTTCTAGAGGCAGGGCGTAGAATCAAAGTACCCCGTATAAGCATTACGTAAAACTACTCGCCAAGCACTCGCTGAGCTCGCAAACACTTAGTGGACTTTGGGAAAAGCCGAAATGTTTCATTCAAACTACGCTACAACAAATTAATAATTGGGAATGCTACATTCACATTCGACCGTACCAGTCAAAAAGTTCTCAAACTCGGATCGTAGCAATTGCATTCTGCTCTCAAGCATAACCAACAAACTGATCTGTCGTTTTTTTTTACTAAGAGCAGAAGTGTTTTCCACAAAGGTGGTGCTCTTGGCAGACTCATCGACTCGTCCTCGTTCCACCCTCGCAATACTCACTGAAACCTGGCTAAATTCATCTGCTGCCGACCAAGAGCTTCATTCTATTTTTCCTGAGTTTCATTTATTGCGACATTACCGTGAGAGAAAACGAGGTGGCGGTGTTCTTATAGGTGCTCACCGCTCCCGGTAGTGCGCCCGTTCCTTCCCTCTTAGAAATTGTTTTCGTCATCTGCAAGGCCGTGAGCCCACCCGCAACAATCGGGGCTTGCTACGGTCCGCCCGACAGTGTACGCTCATTGACATCATTGTTTCATGATGCATTAGAAAAGATATCTTCTGTGTACCCAGGGCCCTTATCACTACCTTTGGCGCTTTTAACTTTCCATTCATTCCCTGGTCTGACCTAGCTTACACAATATCGAAGCAAAATCAAGAAAGTGACTTCGTAAACGCGTGCTTTAGATTGGCAACTACTCAGCTCGGCAACTAGGTGCAGAGCGCAGTCTTCTAACATTCTCGACCTTGTGCTAACTTCACAACCTGTCACTTTCTCCCTGCTTAGTTACTTCAATAACATCAGCGACCAAGCCGTCATCCACGGCATGCACAACTGCAAATCGTTCCGCCAAAACACCAGGACAAAAACAATAACACTATATGATAAAGGGGATCACGACGGTATAAACACCGAACTGGGCAATCTTTGCAGCTCATTTTTCTCAGATTTCCACGAACGCTCCGTAAATATGAATTGGTCCCTCTTTAAGAAGGAAATGCAGCGGCTAATAAAAGATATCTGTGAAGAAACTATATCGCCATGGTTTAATAGATTTATTTCTTTCTTTCTTTATTGATTTATTTAAGACAATGAACAGATTGTCTTAGGGGACACGGCTAAAGGCAAACATTTGCCTGACTAAGCCGTGCCACCCGTACATTGGCAGCAACATGGCAGTGGCAGGCTTTCAGGAGGTCACACATGAAATTATAGTACACATTTTCAACACTTGAGTACACAATTCGCGTAAGAAGAAAGAAAAAATGTTAAAGTTTATACAGTTTTCTAAAGAATTGAAGCACAACAACAACAGGAAGAAAAGAAACATGTACGAAATTTTCATACCTGTAGCTGGAAGGTTAAAGTTTACACAGTTTTCTAAAAACAACAACAAGAAACATGTACAAAATTTTCTATACCTGAAGTTGAACATTTCTATTAGTCTTCGGATAGTAACACTTCTTTTACCGTTTTCTTAAAGTTTTGCCTTGAAATTCCAGAATTTAGCAGGTCCAATACCAAGGGGTAGTCGTTTAGAAGGTTAGGAAGTTGAACTGCTAGTTTTTGATCTCCGTATTTTGTTCTGCAACGTCGTTTTCCTATCAGAGTTTTTCTGAGGTTATAGCTTGTCGTTTTGCCATGGTATTTACTTTGGAAGGAACATTTGTCTTCCCAGAATTGCCGTGAAATTTCGAGGAATAATTTGTAAGTGTGAAGTTTTGATACTGTTAATATTTTATATTTGTTATAGTATGGTTTAGTGGTATCAGTACGTTCTAAGTTACCTATCGCGCGCAGCGCGCGGTTTTGGAGTGTTTGAATTGATTTTAGGTTAGTTTGTGTAGTGGTTGACCAAACTAGAAAACAATAAGTTAATCGAGAATGTATAAGTGCGTTGTAAACATTACGCTTCACATTTATCGGTAGCAAATATCGCAACCTATTTAGCACACCGACAGCACGAGCAATATTTTTTCTAAGAACGTCTACGTGCGGTGACCAGGACATATTTTCATGGAATGTAATTCCTAAAAATCTGGCTGTTGGTGCCTGTCCGAGGTTGACCTTCTGAAATTGGAGTGTTAGGCGAGGTCGGATTATTGTTCCTTTTGATTTAAACACTAAATACTTAGTTTTAGTTATGTTTAATTGGAGTTTATTCGCATTTAGCCACAAGCTTAGTTGCTGTAACCAGATGTTAGCTTGCTCAAAAAGATTTCCTATTTCCCTTCCTGAGAAAAACACGTTAGTATCATCCGCGTATAATATAATATTGGAACAGCCTTGAATATTGACAATATCATTAATATAGAGTAAAAATAATACAGGCCCCAAGACGGATCCTTGCGGCACGCCGTATCAAGTGTACTGAATTTCGGAACTAACTCCATTTATTGTTGTGTACTGTGTTCTAGAGGTGAGATAGCTTTTTATTAAGGATAATGCGACACCACGAATTCCATAAAGAGGTAGCTTTTTCAAAAGGACATCTTGTTGCACGCAATCGAAGGCCTTCCTAAAATCTAGAAAGATACCTAGAGTTAACATTAACAGCTTAAAACAGCTGAAGAACAAGAAATCGCCAATTCAGATCTGCCAAGTTGGCAAATGCTTCGTACGCGGTTAACAAATATCGATCTACGGCCAAGCTATCCGACTTTCTATTAGCACGCAGTAAGCGTATCTTCTTTGGTTCCACATTACCTTCACTAATACGCAGTAGCCCGAAGTAGTTTTGGAGGACCATCAGTCGTCGTGATTCCTCGACATGTATATCTCTGTTAGATCAAGCCAGTATTGCTATCCCAAAACATGAAGTTGCCGATACTCTTAACAGCACATTGCAATCTGTTTTCTCCAATGAACCTTCCAATAGCCTTCCAGAATACCCACTCTTCGATTATCCATGCATGCCCAGTATCAATTTCGAACCCCGTAGTATCTCTGAAATCATCTACTCATAAAAATTAACCTTATCTGCAGGAATTGGCGGTATTAGTAGCATAGTATTAAAAATACTAAGCACTTTGAAAGCATCATATGAGCGCAAATCTTCCGATAGTCTCTCGAATCAGGCTCTGTTCCTTTAGATTGTAAAATTTTTAAAGTAATACATATTCCAAAAAGTGGCTCAAACTACACTTTCCGTCCCATTACCCTCACCAGTGTGTGTTCAATAATAATGGAGCACGTTATTCACTCACACGTTGTGAAATTTTTAACTTCTGTCGACTTTTTTACTCCTCATCGAATGAACGCCTGCTTGAAGCGAACGTCATATTAAGAAGCCTAAATAAACGGTCACATGTAAAGACCCTAAAGATTAATTACAATAAAACAAAGGCGGTTACTTTTCTTTAGATAAATCGGAATGCTACGATATCAATCCCACTGCTTATTGGAGACTACGCCATCGAAATCGTAAGTAAATATACATCTCTTGGCGTAATATTTGACGAACATCTTAGACGGGCTGACCACTTTCGTTATCTTTCTTTAAACTTGTCAAAATCCGTAGGAGCTCTTTCACGGGGCCGTGACTTGTTACCTGTGAAAGTTAAAAAATTAGGAGAGGCCTGAGCGAAGAGTATCTGATAATGCTAGTCCACGCTTTCTTGTTACGCCATTTCACGTACGTAGCGGTCTGGAAGAGGGCCGAGCGAGACAAGCTAAATGCCATGATAAGGAGGGGGATCAAGAGCGCGCTCGGACTACCAAACTACACACGCACCGACCGACTCCTGCAGTTGGGTGTTCATAATACCCTGGAAGAAATTGCAGAAGCACAAGAAAGGGCACAGTTTCTGAGGCTCTCCTGCACCAGGGCAGGCAGACGACTCCTAACAGAGATGGGCATCCCCCCGGTCACTGTCGAAGACGCCTACCAGGCCCTTCCGAAAGAGCAGAAAGAGAGCATCATCATATCGCCCGCCCCGCGCAATATGCATCCCCAGCGCAACGTAGAAAGAAGGAAGGCCCGGGCGGTGGCGCTCCTACGCCGCGCGACAGAACTCTCTGGCGGCAGCTGCTTCGTTGACGCGGCCCAGTATGGCAACAGCAACAATTTCACGGTAGTGTCGATCAACCACACGGGTTTGACCGTTAACGCCGCTTCGGTACGAAGCACGTCGTCGCGTGCGGCCGAGCAAGTGGCCATTGCCTTGGCCCCCCTGGACGACAAACATGCCCATATCTTCAGCGACTCCAGGGCAGCCATCCGCGCCTTCAGCGTTGGCGCTGTGTGTAAGGAAGCCTGTCACATCCTTGACGGCAAAAGCATCGACACCCACACTCTCACGTGGTTCCCCGCTCACACGGGATCCATCATGGGAGGCCCCACAAACCTCAACGAGCTGGCCCACTCCAAGGCGCGAGGTCTCGCTTTCCGCGACCATGGAGAACTCCAAGGCCGGCTCGCAGTGGTGGAGAACAGAGATCAACCGATCACATACAATGAAATTGCGCAGCAATTTTATCTCGGCAGGAGAGACTTCCCCTTCCACAGAAGTTAAATAGAGCGCAGGCATTGACCCTCAGATTATTGCAAACAGGCTCGTATCCCAGCCCGGCTTTATTTCACAAGCTTTATCCCGACACCTATGCCACTAGTTCTTGCAGGCACTGCAATGACATCGCTAGCCTAGACCATATGCTCTGGCGTTGCCCCTCGTTACGAGGCACAGAACAAATCAATGAGGACAAGTGGCTCTCCGCTATCAAGAGCCCCGATGCGGGGGCGCAACTATGGGCTGACCAGAGGGCCCACGATGCGGCGGTCGGGCATGGCCTGACTGTCCCAACGTGGCAGCGGCCCGCAGCGTGCTGCGTCGTGACCTCAGAACCTTCATTAAAGTTTTGCATCCATCCATCCATCCATCCATCATTCATTATTTCCTTCTCAAATAAGCTACTGTGATCTTGTGTGGGGAACTACGGCTCGCCGTGCGTCTAAATTGACTACTTCTGCAAAAAAAAAAAAGCTATCCCCATAGTTTCTGGCTAGGATTACCTAGGTCATACCAGACCATTGTTTATTAAACATAGAATATCTCCCATCCATCAGCTAGTGTCATTTACCACACTTCGCGCCTAGAATAACTTGAGCTTACCTAGGGCTAAGTTCATAATCCAACTCTCATCGGTGACACAAACGCACACTCATACAAGCATCAGACGCAAAGAGAAATGGAATCTACCCCGACTTCGCACAACGTATGACTCCCAAATGTTGCCTTTCCTGGTTCCGAACACCCTTAACACAAACAAATGGTACACAGAAAATATGTATCTAAGCGAAAAACTATTCTTCAGCAATTTTTTAAGCATGTTGTCGGCTCAAACCCAAATTAGGGTATTCGTTCTATATTTTTGCCACGTTATAAAAGGAAAAAATTCTGTTTTGTATTGTGTTTGAAATTCCTTTGCTATATCGTAGTGTTGTATTGCAATTATGTTTTAAATCTTCTTTTTCTACTATACCGCTGTTTTATGCATTTTTTTCTTCTCAGTGCATTGAATATTTGAATTTTACCTTTTTCTTTTTCTTACATTAAGTTTAATTGTAATTCAGCATTGTGTACGGTTCCTCGATTCATGATGCATGTGAAATTGTATTTCTTCAAATGCTGCCATCTTGTAAATTGGCCCAGGACCCCGTCAAGCGGCTTCAAGGCACCTTTTTGTCCCGGGCCTTTTTCTCTTGTAGAAATAAATTAATCTTGAATCTTAACGAAACCGGATTCCGAAAAGGCCTTTCTTGCGAAACTCAATTTGCTTTTTTTATTAACGACATCACTTCTAGTTTAGACAATAACATTCCAGTAGGTGCCATAGCTCTCGATTGAGAAAAAGCCTTCGATAATGTAGCCCATTGTCGACGCTTGCAAAAATTATCGCGTCTAAACTTATAGCCCTTAGAGCTTAAATGGATAAGAGAGTGCCTCGCCGATCGTCAACAGTTCGTTTCCGTCTATGAAGTCAATTCCACTTTGTGTACTGTCGCCTCCGGTGTCGCACAGGGAACAGTGCTTGGTCCGCTACTTTTTAATTTACATCAATGATCTCCCTGCATGCATCTCTTCAAACATTCGTCTATTCGCGGATGATTGTGTCATTTACCGTTCCATCACTAATCCAAACGATAAACTAATGCTTCTGCGCGACCCAGTAAAGGTTTAGAACGACAGAAAGTTGAGCTAGTTGGTAAGGATTCATTATGCAAAATAGAAGTGAGGCGTGCAGACAGGACACAAGAGTAGAGAAGTGGACAACACGAACGCCGACTATCAACTGAAGGGGGCACTGAGGCGAAAAAAGGCCTGGAACACAAAAGGTCGTTAAAGGTTTATGGAACATAAAAGGTCGTTAACCGGTGGATCGCCTTCTAATCTTTCGCTTCATTGCCGAGATTGTAACTGCACGCCAGAGTTAGATGAATGCGCGATATTGTACAGGCATAAGAATGAAGATACGCGTCTTATGGTAGAGGCATGGCATATCTATAATGGTGGAAGTGCGTGCGTGAGTCAGCCTTCGATTGCTTTACATAAGGAAGAGATTAAGTACCTTAACAGTTATCTCTCACGTAGACCGGCACGTGTACCCGATTGACACGTGGTGTTACCATTCCTGAGCATGCGCAGATGAGTTTTGTGCCTTCTTTCTTTTTTCGCCTCAGTGCCCCCTTCAGTTGATAGTCGGCGTTCGTGTTGTCCACTTCTCTACTCTTGTGTCCTGTCTGCACGCCTCACTTCTATTTTGCATAATGACTAGTAAAGGTTAAAATGTGGTGTCATACGTGGCTCCATGGTCCTTAAAACTCAGAAAACTTCGCTAATTTCTTTTCGTAGACGACAACAATATCAATCTAATACGTACATGCTTAATGGTGAGGTCATTTCTTCAGTAGATTCCGTCAAATATTTGGGACTTAACATCACCCGTGGTCTCACGTGCTCATCACACGTCACACACATGAAAAACAAAGCTAACAGCACCCTCGGCTGTCTACAACGTAATATCGCACTTTCTCCGCCCTCTGTTAAGTTATTCGCGTATCAATCTCTTCTAAGACATAAGTTGGAACATGCATGTGCGATCTGGGACCCTCATAAACACAGCCTTAGCAAGACACTTCAGTCGGTACAAAACCGTGCAGCCCGATTTATCTTTTCTGACTATTCATATCATACAAGTGTCACTCAGTTAAAAGCGAAGGCCAATCTCCCCAAACTAGATAGGCGCCGCAAAACGTTCAGACTTTACCTTTCTCATCAACTCTACCATACCCTCCCTCCTGACAACACCTTTATCAAACCATCTTTCAAGCCATATCAGCCACCATAAAGCAGTCTGCCCGCCACATGCTCGGACGACTGCTCATCTTCATTCCTTCTTTTCTCAAAAAGCCATCTATTGGAATAATCTTCCAGTCAGCGTCATTGTTCATGATGATCCTGCCCCTTTTAGGTCCGCCATCGAATTACGTGGCTGATTCCGTCATCTGCTCGTATTATCTGAAGAGTTCTTTTAAGCGTGTTTCTGTTGACATCTTGATATGTTTATCGATATGTCTGCCTGTTTTTTTACTTTTACTTACCGTGTTCCATACCTAAAATGTTACTGCCACCTTTTGTACACATTACGTTCAACACTTGACATAATTGATAAGTTTTCGTGTTTTTTTTGCGTATTCCTATTTCTTAACCTGTGGATGTGCAAGGTGTTGTAGTCTTTACGGTTTTGTACGTTGCAGTATCTCTCCTAACTCATTTCAGTGCTTACTGCAATGGTATTGTGTTTCTGCCAGTTTGTATGCTCGCCCACTCCTCATGTTACCCCCCCCCCCCCAGCAGGTGTATTAGAGGTATCGCAAATAAATAAGATGTTCTTGACGTATATGTGGCCGGCGTCGCTGCACTCGCCCTCGTCATCACAGGTGCCGCAGTTTCAGTTATTAGTGACAAGCTTTGTCGTTTGCTCAGAAAAATTATGACGCCGCTGTCAAACGTATCACTTCGTACTTCCTGTGGAGACCGCATCACGCATGTGGCTATGTGCAGTGCTCGCGTTGTGACTAACGGCCTCGTCTGCGTCGTCGAATTTTTGGTGCTGTATTCTTGTTCCCGCTGTCTCATTTTGGGCTATCACTTTTTTCTGCTAATAAGGCCATCATCGACTCGGGCTGTAGTGGAATTTCAAACGCTTTGCGGCACCCCGCTTCTTCGCGCGCGTGCAGCTGAAGATAATGCATTTGTTGCCGAAGACGTTGCAATTCCACCGCAGTCCTCTGCCTTTGCCACGTTGTCATGCAACATTGTTGCTGATGCAAGCGCACTTTTTACGCCACCTGCCATTGTCACGGTGCGGCATTATTCGATTCGGCGAAGCACCAATCAACGGGCTCCAAAGGGTCGTAGTAATAGGAACCGACGAGCAAGAGGTGTATTGCCGGCCGCTCGGGCAAGCGGCCGAGAAGGGTCGAAAGCAGCTTTAGAGATTATTGTATTTTTGTCACCGGCGCGACCGTGACCCCCGGCAGCTTTTTGTAGGAACCCCTGTGTATGCTCTGCCGCGCGCGTGCATTGAGAAGCTTACTAAGAATGCGGGGGTGCGAATACTCCGACGTATGTGGGGTCTGTGCAATCCTGTGTCCACGAAGTGCTGAGAGTGTATGTTGTGCCTCTGTGCAATCCCGTGTCCACGAATTGCTGTCAGTGTATGTGTGTCGACAGCGCCGTATGACCGGCTACAGTCCTTTCTTCTTTGTTTACGAATGGACAATAGGGGCCCGCCACGGACTGAAGGGTGTGCATGTGTGGTGAAATACGAGTGCGGGAACTCTATCAGCAGGGTAGAAGCACCCGTTCCCTCGACCCTAATTAAAAGGAGTGCAGCCAAGACCTTGGGAGGAGCCAGTATACAATTGGGTAAATTTGATTTGATTGGATCGTCACCAATATCTCCCGTCCTCCAAACCAGGGCACTAGGAAAAGGAAAAGTTATTTGAGCGCAGGTTTTAGACCGAGCTGGGCACTCTAGGGTCTAGAAGCTGAGGCTACAATCTACCGAGGAGCGTGCAGGAGCTAGTGCCGTCCAGTATCGCCTGGGACGCCTAGCCGCGTCTGAACTGCGAGTTACTAGTTGGCGTAAGAGACGACAAACAAACGTCTGCAACGAAGCTCACGGTATTCCCCCTCAAGTTAGCTCAACCTGCTCGAGGGAAGACGTCAGACTTAGACTCCCGGGAAACCCAGCCCAGGAATCGCATCCATCGCAACGAGATGGGCTTACCAGCGTTCTTCGGGAAAGCTCTTCCGTCGACTCCACGCTTTATGGACTTGCTGCAGCTGACCGGCCACGCGTATGACATCATTTCCTTTCTTTTGAACTCTGTTTAGTTTACCGCCGTTAAGTGTGTTTTGTGTAGTGTTAATTTCTATGTTGTAACGCACAGTTGAGTGACGCTACTTTAATAACTTTACGTTGGGCGAACTTGTGCCCGACAAACAGCTAAGCGAGAACCTCACTAGAACGTCCACAGTCTTTTTGGCCAGAGCCCCGTACCTCTTCTTCGTCCCTCGTGTCCCGCGCTGATGACAGGTTGCTCCGATTGCGCGTGCCTTGCGAGCCCGTGTTGCCCGCTACACTGCTGCTATCTTTCGCAGGTAGCTGTAAACAACTGGACGGACGCAGGAGGTGGCTGGCGCGCGTAATTTGAAATCATCTTGTGTCATTGTCCCCCTTCTAAGAGTGCATCGTCCCGATGCTCCTACAGAAGGCGGTGGTTTCTAGACTGTCATGAATTCGCAATGCTTGTAGGTGGAAGTAGTTATTGCCTGTCGTAGTGCGGCTTCATTCGGACGACATGGATGATTTCTGTTCGACGCCACCGTCGTGATGAGGTTACTTTACCTTTAGGAGCAACTTTGTAATTTAAGAGATTAATTCGGCGAATTATCCTATACGGGCCATAATAATGACGAAGAAGCTTCTCGGATAGGTCGCGCATCCGTACGGGAGTCCACACCCGTACTTTGTCTCCAGGTGCATACTGGACGTCTCTTCATTGCTAGTTGTATCGGTCGGCGTTCATTTGCTGTTGCTGCAGAATGCGGTGTCGCGCCAGCTGCCATGCTTCTGCAGCTCTTTGTGTGAAGTCGCTGACGTCGTTGTCATTTTAGGAGGCCTCATCTACTGGTAGCATTGCATCTAAGGTTGCGGTGACAGTCGGGCCAAAAACGAGGTGGAATGGTGTCGTTTGAGTGGATCTTGCGCAGTGGTATTGTACGCGAACGTTGCGTACGGTAGTATCCTGTCCCATGTTCAGTGCTCCAAGTATAATGACAACATATCAGTCAGCGTTCTGTTGAGTTGTTCAGTCAGTCCATTTGTCTGCGGATGATATGGGGTGGTTTTTCGGTGACTGGTGTTCGTCATTTTCATAATGGACTGTGTCAAATGAGCAATAAATATGGTTCCTCGGTTCGTGATGAGAACTTTAGGAGCGCCATGCCGTAGTACTATGATAGTGACAAAAAAATTGGCTACTTCACTGGCCGTGCCCTTGACACAAGACCCTGTCTCGGCATATCGAGCTAGGTAGTCGGCTGCAACTACGATCCAACGCTTTCCTGATGACGAGGTGGGAAAGGGGCCAACTAAGTCCATTCCCACTTGTGAGAATGTAGTTTCCGGTGGCTCTATCGGTTTTAGGAGACCTGCTGGCTTGAATGGTGGAATTTTACCTATTTGGCAATCCCGGCAGGTTCTTACGCAGTGTTGCACAGAATTCAATAATTTGGCCAGTAATACTTCATGTGGATGCGTGCGACTGTTCTGCTTACTCCTAAATGTCCTGCGGATGGGTTGTCGTGGCATGCTTCCAATATCTCGAGTCGTAACTTTGAAGGTATGACGAGCAGAAATGTCTCTGCACTATGTTCAAAATTTATTTTGTACAGGACATTATTTCTCAGGCCAAACGACGACAAGCTGCGGACAAGAGCTCGTGGAATGTCGGCAGGGTGTTCTTCTATGTAATCAATGAGAAGGCGTAACTCCGCGTCAGATCGCTGATGCTGAGCCATTTGCGATGTTGTCACAGCTCCTAGGAACGGGCAATCCTGTCCATTTTCCCTAAACGTAGATTCCGTGTATTCAATCGGTGCACGTGACAAGCAATCAGCATCACTGTGCTTGTGACCGGACTTGTATACGACCGTTATATCGTATTCCTGCAGCCGTAGACTCCATCTTGCCAGCCGTCCAGATGGGTTTTTGAGATTCGCCAGCCAGCACAACGAATGATGGTCGCTGATAGCTCGGAATGGTCAGCCGTATAAGTATGGTCTAAAGTTGCTGATGGCCCGTATCACTGCGAGGCATTCTTTTTCTGTCGCTGAGCAGTTCACCTCAGCCTTCGAACGTGTTCGACTAGCATACGCAATGACTCATTCCTCTCCGTTTTGCCAGTGAATGAGGACGGCACCGAGGCCTAAATTGCTTGCGTCTGTGTGAATATCAGTTTCGGCTTCCTCGTCGAAATGGGCGAGAACTGGATGGTTCTGAAGACGCTTTCGGAGCTCATTGAAAGCATTGTCCTGCTCATTCAATCAGACGAAAGGCGTGTCTTCCTTAGTTAGCCGCGTTAGTGGTTCGGTGATCCTTGAAAAATTTTTGGCGAAGCGTCTGTAGTAGGTGCAAAGTCCTAAGAATCGCCTAACAGCCTTTTTGCAGGTTGGTTTCGGAAATTTTTCAACTGCCGCAGTCTTCTCGGGCTCCAGGCGAATGCCTTCTGAACTGTCGACGTGACCGAGGAAAAGAAGCTCGCGAAAGCCGAAATGACATTTCTGTCGGTTTTATCGTCAGACCTGCTGATCTAATAGCTTTAATTACAGCCCGCAGTCATTCAACGTGCTGCTCGAAGTTGGTAGAAAAAACCACGACATCGTCAAGATAAAGGAGACAGGTTTGCCATTTCATACCGGTGAGCACAGTGTCCATCATCCTCTGAAATGTGGCAGGAGCGGAACAAAGGCCGAATGGGAGCACTTTGAATTCGTACAGTCCGTCTGGCGTCACAAACGCCGTCTTTTCACGACCTCGTTCGTCCACTTCTATCTGCCAGTAGCCACTTTTGAGGTCCAGGGAGGAAAAGAATTTGCATCTCATATCTATCTATGGTGTCATCGATTCTTGGAAGTTGGTACACATCCCGCTTTGTGACAGCGTTCAGCTTTCGGTAATCAATGCAGAAGCGCAAGGTTTATGATTTTTCTTTACAAGTACCACAGGCGACGTCCACGGACTTGCCGACGGCTGAATTACGTCGTCTTCAAGCATTTCCTTAACTTGACTTCCGATGGCTTCTCTCTTTTGGCCTCACTGATTCGTCGACAATTATCCGATGTTTGGCAATAGATGTCCGCCGAACTTTGGATGAGATTGAAAAACATTCGGTGAATTCTCTTACGAGGGTCTCTATTTGCTCCAGCCTGTCTAAGCGATAGGCCTGGTTCGACGTCGATGGCTGCAAGGACATAATCCTCATCTTGGAAATTCGATGGTGAAGTCTCTGAAATGCTGAGATCTGTAACTTGGACGAAGTTATTAAGGCTGGCAATAACGGTTCCCTTCGCGACATGTTGCACCTCATTTCCAAAATTAGTGAGGAAAACGTTGGCACATCCGCCACGCAGCTGAACAAGGCCTCTTGCCATGCAGATCCCCTTTTCGAGTAGGAGACTGGTGTTGCTGTCTGCAATTTCCTTCGTAGTCGCTGAACGCGTAGCTTCTGACTGCGACGGCTACGCTGGATCTCGGAGGAAGCATCACGTCGTCATCGGCAATGTAAAGGGCATCGAATTTTGTCTCCAGCGTTGAATGCTGCGACAGCGTGCTGGGTTGAAAAGGAAACACATGATTCCCGCAAGTTGATTACAGCACCATTATCCTGCAAGAAGTTCATGCCAATAATCAAGTCTCTTGAGCACTCGGAAAGCACGATAAAGCTGGCGACGTTCGTGAAGCCTCGTATTCCTATTCTAGCCGTACACTTGCCCATCGGTTTGATGAGGTGTCCTCCTCCTGTGCGAACTTGTGGCCCTTTCCAAGAAGTCCGCATTTTCTTCAGTTTCCTGGCGAGCTCATTACTTATTATCGAGTAATCTCGGTCAGGAGTGCGCCATACATCAGCCTTCCGAAATCTTCTCTCGGGTGGCGGCAGCGTATTTCGAGGCATCGAGCTATACATAGAGGAAGTGGCTGCGACGTCATCATGTCCGGGAGTTTGCCGCAGCACATCGGCATACGAGACGCTCGGTTGGCGCAGTAGTGGCGCTTGGGGCTGCGCACTGAGCTGTGGTTCCCGGACAGCCTGTCTGACCTCTTCGCGAACCACGTCTGCCAGCGAAGAGGGCGTTGGAGCGTTGTGGCCAAGTCGTAGCCTCTGAAGCTCTTCTCGCACTACAGATCGCACGAGCTCCCGTATGACCTCCGTGCTGTTTCCGAAGACGGCTGGAACTGCGTCTACAGAGGGGATGTTCATTTCCCGGTTGTACATCCTTGATCGCTGTTGCGGCGTGCTTTCCATTGTTGTCGCCTCAGAACGAAACTCAGCGACGGTACGCGGCGGGCTCCGAACCAACTCTGCGAACAGTTCCTGTTTTACGCCACGCAGTAGATGGCGCAGTTTGTTGTCCTCGCTCATGTTCGGATCAGCTCGGCGGAATACGCGGGTCGTGTCTTCTACATACATGACCACGCTTTCATTGTTCCGCTGGTTTCTTGCCTGCAGGGCAGCTTCGGCCCTGCAGGCCCTGCGGTCAGTACTCGTGTAAGTGGCACGCCACTCCCGCCGGAAAGCATCCCACGACAGAAATGTCGCTTCGTGGTTTTCAAACCACGTCCGTGCGCTGTCCTCTAACGCGAAGTAAACATTTCGTAGCTGGCGCTCTCAGTTCCATCCATTGTACTCGGCGACGCGATCAACGCGTTCCAGCCAGTCCTTTGCGTCTTCAAATGGGTCGCCGTGCAAAGGCTCTGGCGTCATTGGCGAGTTCACTACGATGTGAATTGGCATGATTTCAGTTGTCATCTTGGTAGCGTTTCCGTTAGCAGATGCTGATGCTCCGATAAAATCCGGCAAAGGAGAAAACTCGGCGGGCTCACCACGTAGGCGACGACTGCTGCGTTGGTGAACAGGAGTCAATTCGATGGGTCCAAGTCGCCGTGAGTCCGGGCTCCTTTCACTGACTCGAGAAGGGCTTGAAATCATGCCCAGCATTTCCTCCAGAACTACAAAGCACAGTTGAGTGACGCTACTCTAATAACTTTACGTTGGGCGAACTTGTGTCCGACAAACAGCTAAGCGAGAGCCTCTCTAGAACGTCCACAGACTTTTTGGCCAGAGTCCCGCACCTCTTCTTCTACCCTCGTGTCCCGCGCTGATGACAGGTTGCTCCTATTGCGCGTGCCTTGCGAGCCCGTGTTGCCCGCTTCACTGCCGCTATCTTTTGCAGGTAGCAGTAAAGAAATGGACGGACGCAGGTGGCGGCTGGCGCGCGTAATTTGAAATCATCATGCGTCAATATTTACTGTTAAATGTTCATTGTATTGATTTGTATTCATCATTGATCTAGATTAAGCGCTTGTGTGTTAGTGTTCTTGTGCATTTTGCGTTTCTTTTATTCTTTGTGTCATTGCCAGTCCATAAATACCTTTTTTCTCTTCTTCTCCCGACTCTAACTTATTCGCTGTGTTCGCTTGAGTACAGAACGACCAACCGGCTTGTATGCCCCGTCGACGACTTCGTGCCGACGGCGAACGGGTGACAAGCCGTGACAGCCATTTTCTTGCGTCGTGAATGTTCGCCCCTGCCGTTCGCTCTTCTAGAAGTTCATGCTTGTGTCAGCACACTGCTCATCTCCAACAAAGGGTCATGTCCCTTCACTTTAATTCGTGGGAAGTGCAATAGCCACATCAAGTTCGTCGACCCTGCTGCTATCGTTGACATGCCAACTGGTTCAATCACCACTTATGACGTAGCCGCGGAGCGGTCTGTGATCGTGCGCAAGAGTCCACTTCGCCCGCTGTTCTAAATAGCTCCATCTCTGACACGTTGACCCTTTCCCCACGCGCCCAGCTTCTATGTCTTCTCGACAAGTTCCGTTCTTGCGACTGCCATCATATTCCCTGGGGCCGCACGTCAACTGTTTGTCACAGCATCAACACTGGTACCAGTGTGCCACTACGACAAACACCATATCGTGTATCCGCGACAGAGCGCCGTCTTACTGACGACCAAGTAGCTACATGCTCAAGCGCGGCGTCATGAAGCCTTCGGATAGCCCCTGGGCATGTCCAGTTGTTCTTGTTAAGAGGAAGGATGGATCTATTCGATTCTGTCACGATTACCATCGTCTTAACAAAATAACTCGTGAAGATGTTTACCCTCTACGAGAATTGACGATGCCCTTGACTGCTTCCAAGGCGCGGAGTTCTTCATTATCATCATTTATTTGCCCTTAAGGACCCTTTACAGGGCATTACATAAACGGGCGGAGGACAATATTAAAGTTAAGTGTAATGGGGCGAGTGCTTTCTTAACAAAGAATCAACTAACTTACCACTGTCACAGGGCGCACAAGAGAAAACAATATTTCTGTTAATATGTTCGCCACTAATGGAGTACGGTATTGGATGTAGTGGGAACACAAAGAAAAAAGTGTAACACGCAAGGATGGGAAGCAGCAAATAATTAGAAATAAAATAAGAAACGAAAAGCTATTTTAGTAAGAGGTTGATGCTTAACCGTACAATGAAACAATAGGTAAAGTAGTATGCAGATCGTAATTCAACACAATATTTTCTACTGTACAACGACAAAATCACCAAAAGTGTGCAAAGAAACTAAAATGCGTTGTTAAAGTTATTCAACAAAGAACGTATTTAAAGACTGCCTGAATTTTTCTGGATCTATGTCGAACAACTGCTTCAGCAGGCAATTGCAGTCTTCAATGGCTGCGGGAAGAAATGATTTAATAAATGTAAGGGTCGCGCCATGAAGGCCTTGAACACTGTTGGAGTCGAATAGGCGGCGAGATGTTCGAGTGAGTGGCAGCAACAGCGTACCATGCAGGTGATAAAACTTGTCTTATAATTTATGGAATAGACTGAATCGTGAAACTCTGCGTCTAACCGCTAAAGGGCGTAGTTCAAGAAACGATTTAATGTCGGTTACGCTGGCGTGTGTAGTGTAGTTTGATGAATTAAATGGGGCAGCACGATTTTGGACTCACTCGAGACAGGTAAATAAATAAACTTAGTATGAGTGCCTAAGAGAAAAAACGCTAGAGTTTGAAGCGTAGACTGTTGGGCCAGTTGGTCCATCACGTAGTGTCGTTGAGCGGAAATACGGGTGGGAAGGGAGCACTCGGCGTCGTTAAAGGGTGTCACGGCTGGTATGCATCTGCCTGCATACATCGAAGATTTCGGTGGCACTCCGCTATTTAGAAATGTATCCATTTTGAACAAGTCTAATGACAGACTGGCGAGAGAAATTATTGAGGCTGGCCAGATATATGCACAATCAGCCACATGTGTCAGTGTCCCGTGAGTTGCCTTGACGGATAAAGAAATGAGATATCTCCTTGGGCATTAGTATTTTGTGCATTTCATTCATTTCATTTTATTACCTTAAAGACCCACGAGGGGCACTACATAAGGGGTGGGTACATATATTTTGGTTCGCAAGTATTAACACAACGAAACATGACTGGTAACACTATTGGCAAAGTTGAATGAGCACGTGATGGCTGCGGTAGCTCGTTCCAGTCTGCTGCAGTACGGGAAAAAATGATGCGGCAAAGCGGGTAGTTCGGGCACGAGGTCGGGAAACTTGAAGCGGATGACGAGTGCGATGATATATGGGGGCCGAAGGGACGATGTAGAGTGCGCGGCCTAATCAACTATGGAAAAATTTATGAAACAAGCATGTGATCAAACATGTGATTATTTTTGAGCTTTGTATTAGCCTTTTCACTGCGCATGTGCTGCCCTCCGTTCGTTCGAAAACCTTTAATTAAGCTTCAGTTGTAAGTGAGCGCCTGTCCTGTCCACTCCTTTTCTTCCCAGCAGTATTTCCGCTCAACGACACTGCTAGAGTTTGCTTCTAATGAAGGTTTCGTATGCTACTTACCTAATTTCAGCCGGGGACAGGCGTCATCATGATCATGATCATCATCATCAGCCTGGTTACGCCCACTGCAGGGCAAAGGCCTCTCCCATACTTCTCCAACTACCCCGGTCATGTACTAATTGTGGTCATGTTGTCCCTGCAAACTTCTTAATCTCATCCGCCCATCTAACTTTCTGCCACCCCCTGGTACGCTTCCCTTCCCTAGGAATCCAGTCCATAACACCTAATGACCATTGGTTATCTTCCCTCTTCATTACATGTCCTGCCAATGCCCCCCCCCCATTTTTTTTCTTGATTTCAACTAAGATGTCATTAACTCGCGTTTCTTCCCTCACCCAATCTGCTCTTTTCTTATCCCTTAACGTTACACCTATCATTCTTCTTCCCATAGCTCACTGCGTCGTCCTCAATTTAAGTAGAAACCTTTTCGTAAGCCTCCGCGTTTCCGCCCCGTAAGTGAGTACTGGTAAGACACAGCTGTTATAAACTTTTCTCTTGGGGGATAATGGCAACCTACTATTCATGATCTGAGAGTGCCTGCCAAATGCACTCCAGCCCATTCTTATTCTTCTGATTATTTCAGTCTCATCATGCCGATCCGTGGTCACTACCTGTCCTAAGTAGATGTATTCCCTTACCACTTCCAGTGCCTCGCTACCTATTGTAAACTGCTGTTCTCTTCCGAGACTGTTAAATATTACTTTAGTTTTCTGCAGATTAATTTTTAGACGCACCCTTCTAATCTGCCTCTCCAGGTCAGTGAGCATGCATTGCAGTTAGTCCCCTGAGTTAGTAAGCAAGACAATATCGTCAGCGAATCGCAAGTTACTAAGGTATTCTCCATTAACGTTTATCCTCAATTCTTCCCAATCCAGGTCTCTGAATACCTCCTGGAAACACGCTGTGAATAGCATTGGAGAGATCGTATCTCCCTGCCTGGCGCCTTTCTTTGATGCGGTATTGTTGCTTTCTTTATGGAGGACTACGGTGGCTGTGGAGCCGCTATAGATATCTTTCAGAATTTTTACATACTGATCGTCCACACCAGGATTCCGTAGTGCCTCCATGACTGCTGAGGTTTCGACTGAATCAAACGCTTTCTCGTAATCAATGAAAGCTATATGTAAGGGTTGGTTATATTCTGCACACTTCTCTATCACCTGATTGATAGTGTGAATATGGTCTATTGTTCAGTAGCCTTTATAGAATCCTGCCTGGTCCTTTGGTTGACAGAAGTCTAAGGTGTTCCCGATTCTATTTGCGATTACCTTAGTAAATACTTTGTAGGCGACGGACAGTAAGCTGATCGGTCTATAATTTTTCAAGTCTTTGGCGTCCCCTTTTTTATGGATTAGGATTATGTTAGCGTTTTTCCAAGATTCCGGTACGCTCGAGGTCATGAAGCATTGCGTATACAGGGTGGCCAGTTTTTCTAGAACAATCTGCCTACCATCCTTCAACAAATCTGCTGTTACCTGATCCTCCCCAGCTGCCTTCCCCCTTTGAATAACTCACAAGGCTTTCTTTACTTCTTCCGACGTTGCTTGTGGGATTTCAAATTTCTCTAGACTATTCTCTCTTCCATTATCGTCATGGGTGCCACTGGTACTGTGTAAATCTCTATAGAACTCCTCAGCCACTTGAACTATCTCATCCATATTAGTAATGATATTGCCGGCTTTGTCTCTTAACGCATACATCTGATTCTTGCCTATTCCTAGTTTCTTCTTCACTGCTTTTAGGCTTCCTCCGTTCCTGAGAGCATGTTCAATTCTATCCATATTATACTTCCCTATGTCAGCTGTCTTACGCTTGTTGATTGACTTGGAAAGTTCAGCCAGTTCTATTCTAGCTGCAGGGTTAGAGGCTTTCATACATTGGCGTTTCTTGAGCAGATCTTTCGTCTCCTGCGATAGCTTGCTTGTATTCTGTCTAACGGAGTTGCTACCGTCTTCGATTGCAGACTCTTTAATGATGCCCATAAGATTGTCGTTCATTGCTTCAACACTGCGGTCCTCTTCCTGTGTTAAGGCCGAATACCTGTTCTGTAGCTTGATCTGGAATTCCTCTATTTTCCCTCTTACCGCTAACTTATTGATCGGCTTCTTATGTACCAGTTTCTTCCGTTCAAGAATCAAGAAGTCTTTATTGAGTAACACAAACAAAATGTATACACAGATATTTGGACCGATAGCCAATGAGGCTAGTAAGCGGTCCAATACAAAATAACATATAGGACAGCAATCACAAACACATTGAAGAAAAACTAACTTTGTAGCCTTGCTTCCATTCCCAAAAAATGTTTCTTGCATGTCAGTTTGAAATTCCTAGCTTGCTTTACTTCAATTGGCAACGAGTTCCAAATTTTCGCTCCTGTAAATTCTATTCGTCTTTCTCCGTACGCATTATGGCAAATAGGAAGGTTAAAATTGCCATTGCTGGCTTGTCTAGTGTTGCGGACGGGAATACTGAATGCACCAAGAGGTAAGGGGTAGTTGGTATTTATAATATTATTAACCATAAGAGCTATTTTGTAATCGCGTAAGGTTGTGAATGACATGATTTGCATTGCGTCAAAAATGTTATTGTTAGAACTATTCGAAGAAGGTAATCCCATGGTTTTCAAGGCACGTTTTTGTAGTCTTAGCAATGGTGTTAAATACGTTTTGTATGTGATTCCCCATGATTCACTGCAATAACTGAGATGACTGTGACATAATGAAAAATACAGTGATCTAAGAATAGCAGGTGGAAAGTGCCGCCGTGCCTTAGACAAGGTAAAACAACCGTACGCAACCTTTTTACACACACTGTGCACCTGTTCCTTCCAAGACAAGTGGCAGTCGAACATGACCCCTAAATATTTAAAAGAAGACACACTATCAATAACATTGTTGTCAACACATATAGAAAAATCACTTAATTCAATACACTTTTGTTTTGAACGAAAAATAACATATTTAGTTTTTTCAGTGTTTAAAGTTAGATGATTATTACGAAACCAGGTCGAGATACGTTGGAGTTCATTGTTAATAGGATTTTCTATTGATTCAAGTGAGTTGCCAGTAAAGATAAGTGCAGTGTCATCCGCATACATCAAAATTTGAGAACACTGTATTGCATTGGGGAGGTCATTAATAAAGAGCGAAAATAAAAGCGGTCCCAGAACTGACCCCTGGGGTACACCACACGTAACAGTTTGGTATGCAGACTTGAACTGTTTGAGGACAACTTGCTGCTGTCGTGAAGAAAGATAACTTTTAAAGAATTCAAGGGCCCCGCTACGCACACCATATGCTTCCAGTTTCATTAAAAGAATGGAGTGTGAAACTGTGTCGAAAGCTTTTTTGATGTCTATAAATACGCTTACAGCAACATTATGGTTATGAAGAGCAGATAGGATAAGCAGATGGATAAGCTTCCCTCCTCAAGTCTATGTTGATTCGAGCTCTTACCATCCTATAGTCACTGCAGCGCACCTTGCCGAGCACGTCCACATCCTGCATGATGCCCAGGGTTAGCGCAGAGAATAAAGTCTATTTCATTTCTAGTCTCGTCATTCGGGCTCCTCCAGGAATGACGAGCCTGACATAGACAGACGTAGTGCTTTTTAAGTATCCTAGTGTCCTTGAGGTAACAGTTACAATATTCGAGACATGCTCCGATCATGTCAGTTTACTGGTAATCAATACGCCTATGTATCGGTGAGAAATAGTGTGCGCTAAAGACGTTGAATTAAGCAATACTGAAAGCTCACATTAGCATTCATTTTGCCTGAAACAGCCATGTTTTCGCACTTTGAGACATTAGGCTCCATCAACTGGCATCGGCTTGCGCAGCGGCTACTCACAAGTCGCCATGGCATCAGACGACCAACATACCACATACATACAGACGACCACCCTTTGTAACACCAGATGGCCAATATGAATTTCTTGTCATGCCTTGCTGACTTTCTAATGCCTCCGCAAGAATTGAGCGCATCATGAGCGACCTTTTCCGTGGTCTCAAGTGAAAATGTGCATTTGCTACTTAGACGATGTGGTTATTTTTTCTCTGGGTTTTCCCATGCCATCTCCGTAGGTTAGAAGAAGTGTTACAGTGCTTAATTGACGCAGTCCTTCACCCCAATGCCACTTTGGCGCAAGTCTCTTCACCATCCTTGCGCATGTAGTACCTAAAAAGGCATTCTTCCTGACGCTACCAAGCTCCGTGCAATTTGCTGATTTTCCCAAACCTCCGTAGATAAAACAACTTTGCAGCTCCCTTGGCCTCTAATCTGAGTTTCGCCACTTTATTCGGAATTTTATGTCCATCACCGTGAAGCAGCTTCTACGGTACGGAGCGAATCGAAAAATTACGCCTGATCGCCGGCTTGTGACGATGCCTTCCAAGAGTTGCGTCGTTTACTAATCTCGCCACCGATCCTGCGTCACTTCGACCCTGCAACTCCGACCGAAATGCGCACCGACGCCACCGGTGTTGGACTCTGCGCTGTGCTCGCGCAGCGCAAGTCTGGGTATGACCAGTACGTCGTTGCATACGCAAGCTACACCCTCACCAAAGAAGAGACGAATTATTCCGTTTTTCGGAGAAGGAATATTTGGCCATGATCAGGGCACTGGGCAAGTTCAGACCCTACTTCAGTGTTGTTGCGTACCACTGTGCCCTTTGTCGGCTGTTCGCGTTGAAGGAACCCTCGGGGCCGTTTGCTCGCCGGGTTGCGCGGTTGCAACGGTGCCGACGCCCTTTCCCGTTCGCCCGTGTCAGCCGTAAGCGCTGCCATTGACCAAGTGCTTTCGTTCCCAGCAGGCAGAGACATGGCTTCAGAGCAATGCGAGGATGCCTACATTAACGTTGTTATTCGCTTCCTTTCAAACGCGTCTACTCTTCCTCCACCCTCTCGATCTTTGCGCCGTCAAATTTTTTATTTCAAAATTGGGCATGGCCTCCTCTATCGCCGGAGCTTCTTCTCTGACAGCCGCTAGTGGTTGCTGGTCATACCTCGACATCTTCCTGGTGAAATATGTTCTGCCTTCCACGCTGTCCCACAGCGTGCGAATGCGGGTCTCTTCACTACATATACCCAGCTTCGCTCCAGGTTTTATTGGCATGGCATGTACACCTTTGTGTGCAAGTACATCCAGTGGTCCTCTCAGTGTCAACACCGCAACGTTCCTGCTCAGCATGTCTCTGGTTCGCTCCAGCCAATCCCGTGTCCTACCAGGCCATTCGATCGTATTGTCACGTGGTAGTGACGGTAGTGACGGTAGTGAGGCAGAAAAACTGTGATTAACGAAACGAGCGCTTTATTGGGCGAACTTGTGCCCTCAAAAACAGGCTACACTCAAAGAACAACGGTAGCGGCTAACACGATCGGCGGTGGCCCAAATCTGATCAGCGGGTCAAGCGCATCGGCTTTTATACAGCAGTCGACGAATGCTCCAGACTAATCGCTGGGATTCGCATGTCTTCCACAAAGTTCTACGCCATTCGCGTCACGCGATGAAATCAGATAGCACAAGGTTCGGTGGCAACAGACAGCGGATAGAAGCATCGATAACATTCCAGAAACTTCCGATACACGCACGCGCATCCCGCGCTGTGCGATAACATTGGTTAGGCGGTGAAACGTGTCGCCGGATGAAGACAGGTACACGTGTCAGTATTGGCATTCGCCTATATGGAACCCCTTTCCAGTACGGCTTCCGAAAACCCCTGGACAGTTGTCGCCATCGAACACTTGGCGTGATACACAGCCGCGCTGCCTGCTGCCACAGCTCGCGATATAGCATCCTTCCTCCTGAAAAACTTTGTTCTCCGTCACGCCGCACATCACGAACATTTGAGTGACAGAGGACGTGTGTTCATGTACGAAGTCTAAAACGCGCTCCTTGCCGAATGTCGCATCATTCATTGCACTATCACAGCCTGCCAGCCTTATACTAACGGTCTGACAGAAATATTTAACCGCACCCTTGGCGGAGATGGTCTCTAAATGCGTCGCCACTGATCACATCGATTGGGTCCTAATTTTGTCGTTCATCACGTACGCCTAGAACACTGCTCTACACGCGACCACAAACTTTTCCCCATTCTTGCTCTTGTACGGCCGTGAACCTTCGACTACACCCGACGCCATTCTTCCGTACTAACCCTCACTCAACTGACTGTGCACCCACCTCTAAAGCAGCCCGCCGCGCCGAGGAATGCCGTCAGCCCACACGTTCCATTAGTATCGTCGACTAATGGCAACGAAAATCTCGATTCCCTAGTGTGGTTTCAGCTGTTGGTGCTGGCCTTTCATCCAAGCTTGTCTCCAAATATCCAGGGCAATAACCTGTTGTTGCGCAGACATCGCCTGTGAGTATATCGTCGAGCCTGCCACGCCACCTAGGGACCAACGCTGTCGTAGTCGCGAAACCGTGCACGTACAGCGTTTCAAGCTGTATTATGACCAACTCATAGTATGGTCACCATGAGAGGCCAGGATGGCTCCTTTTGCAATGGGGGGGGGGGAGGGGCTCTTCTAGTGAAGAGAAATGATCATCGCCGTTGCAGCCACATCGTCAGTTCTACGGGGGGGGGGGCGCAAGCTCGACAATGCCTGGGGCTGCCCTGACTGAAACGGTGCCAACGATACCTGCTGCTCTCGTGTTATGTCTCTTGCTTGGTTTACAAAAGAAATAGCTAAACTGACTACACGATGGTCGTGCAGAAGTATAAAAGAGTACTGTCAAGAGCAACTAAACGAAGTTTGAGCGGTACCTTTTCCGGTTAAGAAGCTAGGACGGAGCGGAAAACTTTGAGCACTTCCTACGCGACCTACAAAAGTTATCCCGAAGCAGTAACTTCGCTGATATAACCTAGTAAATCAACCCGTCTTCAGCATAAATTAGCAGAAGTTGTGGGAGAAGCTCATCAAACTGTAATACCTTACGCTAGTCAAGACGGAACAAATCTGCAAGGCTGCGGAAATGGCCACCCAGCAGAACAGCGCGTGAGCTCAGGCGGAAAAACCGATAGGGTTGATAAAAACGCATCTATTTAAGTGAATTACATGCGACCGATCATATGAACGAAGCAGGCGTGCGGCGTTCGGGAAGACGTGTTTTGTATGTGGAGGCGTCAACAATATTGCAGCGCGTTACAAAAAAGGCCTACAGTAGGCGACGTGGTCAACGTGAAGGGCGCCTTCGACATCCCTTCATGTAAAAAATTGCAGTGTGAAAAGCACGGCGGACTGGAGCGTAAACGCTAAAATTGTCAACCAGGATGCCTTCTTGTAAGTGATAGAGGCTCCCAAGAAAACTTGCTGCTTTGCACGATCTATGGGAAGTGCAAGGGCATGCAACGTTTGAAGCCAAGCAGCTCCATTCTGCGGTCATACAGCGGTGACGCCAACAAACACTTCGGTGTTGCGACGCTACCGGCGACCATAAAAGATCACTCTGGGAGTTTTGACTTCTTCATAGTCAAAAAAAGCTAGCGGGTAATACTCGAACTAAGTGCAAGAGGCGCTCGGACTGAGTGCGAAGTCAGTGGATGCAGACAGCGCTAGCACTACCGACGAAGTACTGCGGCAATATCCTCAACCGCTCCAAGATGCAGGCAGTGTTGCGCCTCGGTATCTGTTGGATTCTGACAGGCAGATATCAGGGTATATAGTGAGTGCTGCAGATATCGCAAATACAACGCACTGGTTTGATACCTGTACTCAAGCCAGGGCAGTGCGTACCCTTGGCACTCCAAGAGCCACTGCGGGTAAAATAACGGAACCAACGGACTGAGTGAGCCCACATGTTATTGCACGAAAAAAGGACGGCCCACTACGTGCATATATTGATACTAGGCATATAAATTAATGCCTGAAACGTGAGAACTGTCAAATGCCTAAGCATGAAGACGTTGAGGCTGAGCTCGTTGGCAGTAAGTGTTTTTCACGCCTCAATGCGAATTCGGCATTCCATAAAATTCTTTTGGAATTTTGGATGACGCCACACCAAAAAACGGCATATTTGGCATGCCCTTTCGTCGCTATCGCTTTCTGAGGCTACCCTTCTGTATCGCCTCGGCTCCTGAGGCGTTTCAAAAACTTTGAGCGAGATGTTTGACAGGGTTATGAAGGGTGCGTGCCTGTGTAGATGACATCTTTGTCTGGGGCGTTAGTAAAAAAGAACTGGCACACGCCTTCGAAATGCATTGCACCTGGCCAAAAACGCTGGCTTGACTTTTAGCGCAAGCAAGCGCAAGTTCGGGCTAACTAAAGTTGACTTTTTGGGTGACATCAACAGTCGAGACGGAATAAGGTCAAACACCACACTTATCATAATCCTTACCGAAATGTCGCCGCGAGCGGACAAAGCTGCAGTGCATGGAATGTTAGGCGTTGCCAATTAATTTGGGAAAAACATTCCGAACGTGAGTAGAAAATACCAACCTTTTGCGCAGTCTCATCAAAAAGGACAGCCAGTTTGAACCGGTCGGCTAACCACGCGAATCTATGACCTTCACATGGCTCAGCCAAAGGTTCAGCAGCGCACCTTTGTTGGCTGCTTTCGATACTGACAAGGAAACGAAAATTTATGATGTGTAACGAAGAAGAGTAGCCTGCCTGCGCCACAGCACCATCGCTACAGGCATGAGCTCGTGGTTGCTGTCTTTCGCCGAACGCTTGTGACGGCTACCCGTTCGCGCACGTTGATAATGAATCTCTTAGCAAGTGGTGGAGGTGCTGGGTTCCGACCACCTTAGAACTTCGGAGTCGCGCTCTACCCCCCATCATGCCCGACGACGCACGCACTCCTCCAGCTCCTCCAACAGCGCCGGCCACCTTGGTTTGTGCCGCTGCCTTGTGTCAGCGAGATCCCCCTATCTTCTCCGGCACAGATGACAAAGACGTTGAAGATTGGATCTCGTCTTATGAGTGAGTGAGTGCCCATAACCAGTGGGTCGACGTTACCAAGTTAAGAAACGTCGCATTCTATCTTGCGGACGTTGTGAAACTATGGTTTCTAAACCATGAAGTCGACCTAATATCGTGGTTGTTCTTTAAGACCAACTTTACCCAAGTTTTCGGTCGGCCTGCAGTAAGAAAGCTTCGTGCAGAACAGCGTTTGCGCACACGATCCCAAGAGGCCGGAAAGAATTTTACGAGCTATATTGAGGACATTGTCGACCTTTGCGAACGGGTGAATGCGTCGATGTCAGAGGAGGAGAAGATCAAACATATTATGAAGGGTATCCAGGACGACGCGTTTCAAATGTTATTATCGAAGAGTCCTCACACTGTCGCTGAAGTGATAGAATTGTGCCAGAGTTACGACGAGTTGCGCAGGCAACGGCTTCACGCCCGACGTCCCACCCCGCCCGCCGACTCTCTGTCAAGCCTTGGAGTCGACGACAACCATGCTGCTCTCTTCGTAAAAATTCAGGAATTCGTTCGCGCAGAGGTCGCCCGCCAGCTATATCTTTGATATCTTCTGTCCAGGAACCACCACCTGCGTTGCATCCTACGATCCGCGACTTCATTCAAGAGCAAGTATCTCAAGCAGTTCCTCCAGCTGCTGAGCAGACACCAGTCACGGCTCCTCTCACTTACGCTGAAGCTGTTTCCCGATCTTGTCCACAAACGCCCCTGCCGCCCTCTATGCATCGACCACCGACATTTTTGCCGCCGTCTATGCCGCTGCACGACCGACGGCATTTTCCTCCTATGCCGCTACCCGACCGACAGCATTTTCCGAATCCTCAACCGCGACCCGGACCTTACCCCCACCAGTGGCCCACCTTCGATGACCACCCAATATGTTTTGCTTGCGGTGGTGCTGGTCACGTGGCGCGCCATTGTCGTCGTTGCATGCTTCCTCTTCAGAACATCTGGCGAGGGCCACCTTTCCCCGCTCCGTTTTCCTCTTCGCCTTCCAGCCTTCCTACCTCTTCCTTTTCCCCTGACCGCCCAACCGCCTCTACTCGCCGCTCACCATCTCCCCGTCGTCGCTCAATTTCTCCGATGTGGCGCCTTCCCGTGTCTACTGAGCAGGAAAACTGATGGCCGCAGTTCCCGAGGCACGAACTGCGTCCACGTCGCATTGCCCAAGTCCTCGTCCCTCTCCAGCCAACGTAATTGAAGTCTCTGTCGAAGGTATCGCCGTCCTGGCACTTGTAGATACAGGAGCCGCCGTATCCGTAATTTCCGCCAAACTCTGCCGCACACTACGAAAGGTTTCGACGCCTCTCTCCGACTTCTCCCTTCGAACCGCAAACGCTCAAAATATAACGCCTCTCGCTGCCTGTACTGCTCGCGTCTTCATTCAAGGTCTACTGTATACCGTCGCATTCGTCGTGCTGCCCTCTTGTTCCCATGACATTATATTAGGCTGGGACTTCCTTGCAAATAATAACGCCGTTATTTACTGTTGTCACGCCGAACTCGAACTTTCTGCGCATCCCGACGTCGAGACTATCGAAAACTACCCTTCTAGTGTTAAACTCTTTGTTTCCGCAGACAATTCCGCCCCTCCACGCTCTTCCCTGCTTGTGCCTGTGTCATGCGCCGCTCTTTCTGATGCCACTGTTCTTTTTACGCCCTCTGAGGTGTTCATTCGCCGCCGATGTTCTCCGCTGCCCTTTGCTCTCCTTACTCTTCGCAATGGCTTCACGAAAATGGTCGTCAACAATCCGACGGCCTGCCCTTTAGCTTTATTTCATGGTGAATGCCTAGGCATCGACGATGGCACGTCATCTTCAGAACGAAGCCAGCTTATTGCTCTCCTGCAGAGGTTCAGTGCTTCTTTCGACAGCCATGCTTACGGTTTGGGCCGCACATCGACCGTTATTCACCAGATGAGATACCGGCAGTCATGCACCTTTACGGCAGCGCCCTTACCGAGTAGCCGCCTCTGAGCGCCGTGTCATTGACCAACAGGTTGCTGACATGCTCAAGCGTGGCGTTGTGCAGCCTTGCAACAGTCTGTGGGCATCACCGGTCGTCCTGGTTAAAAAAAGGATGGCTCTATTCGATTCTGCGTCGACTACCGACGTTTGAAAAAGATAACGCGCAAGGACGTTTACCCGTTACCGCACATCGACGACGCCCTCGACTGTTTGCAGGGAGCTGAGTTCTTTTCTTCGCTGGATTTACGTTCCGGATACTGGCAAGTCCATTTGGCACCATCTGTTCGACCTACAACAGCATTTGTAACACCTGACGGATTGTACGAATTCATCGTAATGCCCTTCGGCCTGTGTAACGCTCCAGCCACTTTTGAGAGAATGATGGACAAGATTTTACGCGGCCTCAAATGGAACACATGTTTATGCTACATAGATGACGTAGTTATCTTTTCCGCTGATTTACGAACCCATCTCAGCCGTCTCGAGCAAGTTCTGAAATGCCTAACTTAAAGAAATGTCGTTTCGGCGCCCGTAAGCTCACTATTCTTGGCCATGTTGTATCGTGAGACGGCGTCCTTCCGTATCCAGCCAAGCTCCGCGCTGTCACCGACTTTTCGCAACCAAAGAAATTAAAGGAGCTTCAAAGTTTCCTTGGTTTATGCTCATACTTCCGACGTTTCATTCGAAATTTCGCTTCCATAAGTGAAACCCTGACAGCCCTTCTGAGTGGCGTCAAAAACTTTCCGCTTAGTCGCCCGCCTGTGATGACGCCTTCAACGCCTTCACAAAATTACGGCGCTTGCTAACTTCGCCACCTATCCCACTTCGATCCTGCAGCGCCCACAGAGGTCCATACTGATGCCAGCGGCGTCGGACTTGGCGCCGTACTCGCGCAACAAAAAGCGGGGTTTGATGAATATGTCGTTGCCTACGCGAGCCGAACTCTGACAAAGGCCGAGGCTAATTACTCTGTTACAGAGAAAGAGTGTTTAGCCATTATTTGGGCCCTTGGAAAATTCCGTCCTTATTTGTATGGTCACCCTTTCGATGTCGTCACTGACCATCACGCCCTTTGTTGGCTGTCTACCCTTAAGGACCCATCTGGCCGACTTGCTCGCTGGGCCCTTAAGCTATAGGAGTACGACATCCGCGTTCTCTACCGTTCCGACCGCAAACGAACGGACTCTGACGCCCTTTCTCGCTCACCGGTCTCCGCTGACTGCGCTTGCCTATCCGCCCTTGAGCCCACACTTCCATCTCATGCACTGCGCAACATGCCGTCGGAGCAGCGCAAGGATCCCTGGATCAGTGCTCTCATCAGCATCCTTTCTGATCCATCCACCTCTTCACCATCTCGCGCTCTTCGCCGCCAGGCTACCCACTTATGCATTCGCGACGGCCTTCTCTATCGTCGTAGTTACCTCTCTGACGGTCGCAAGTGGCTTCTCATGATACCCCGCCATCTCCGTGACCTTATCTGCGACGCTTTCCACGCAGACCCTCAGTGCGCACATGCCGGCCTCTTCAAGACCTATGCTCGACTACGCGTCCGATTTTATTGGCGCGGCATGAATAACTACGTCAGAAAGTTCATTCGCTCTTGTGCCAACGCCGAAAATTACCTCCCGGACAAGTCTACCCGTCACAACCCCTTCCCTGCCCTAGTCGGCCTTTTAATCGTGTTGGTATAGACATATACGGACCGCTACCCTCCACTCCAGCAGGCAACCGCTGGATTATTGTTGCAGTGGATCACTTGACCCGCTATGCTGAAACAGGTGCTCTGCCGAATGCCACCGCCCGCGACGTTGCATCGTTTCTGTTACGACATTTCGCTCTTCGCCACGGGGCCCCTCGCGAACTTCTGAGTGATAGGGGCCGCGCCTTTCTTTCCGATGCTTTGAAGGCACTACTCGACGAATGCCGAATCGTTCACCGCACCAGTACAGCGTACCATCCGGAAACTAACGGCATGACCGAGCGCTTCAACCGTACTCTTGGCGATATGCTCTCCATGTACGTCGCCTCTGATCATTCAAACTGGGACCAAGTCCTCCCTTTCGTGACGTATGCGTACAATACTGCGGCCCAAGCAACTACTGGTTTTTCCCCTTACTTTCTCCTATACGGAAAAGAACCTTCTACTATGCTCGATACCATTATTTCATATACACCTGACGCGTCCGAAAGTACTCCGCTATCTGAAGCTGCTCGTCATGCCGAGAAATGCCGCCAGCTTGCCCACTCTTTTTCCACCGAGGACCAGTGGCAGCAGCAATCCCGTCAACCTGCCGGCCGTTCTGCACCAACTTTTTCGCCTGGCTCTCTCATATGGCTTAGGGTACCCGCTACTACACCCGGCCTCTCCTCAAAACTTGTCGCAAAATACCTCGGACCCTACAGCGTTCTGGAGCAAACGTCCTCCGTCAATTAAATCGTAGCGCCATCACGCCATCGACGGACCTACGCCATCGCGGCTGCGAACTTGTCCACATCTCTAGCATTAAGCCGTACTACGACCCAATAGTAGTCTCTTCGCCTTAAGCCGCCAGGATGGCGCCTTTTTCTGCGGAGCGCAATTGTAACGAAGAAGAGTAGCCTGCCTGCGCCACAGCAGCATCGCTACCGGCATGAGCTCGTGGTTGCTGTCTTTCGCCGAACGCTTGTGACGGCTACCCGTTCGCGCCCGTTGATAATAAATCTCTTAGAAGATGACGCTTCTAAATGCAAAAAGGGGTGAGGCGTGCAGACCGGACACAAGAGTAGAGAAGTGGACAACACGAACGCCGACTATCCGTGTCCACTTCTCTACTCTTGTGTCCTGTCTGCACGCCTCACCCCTTTTTGCATAATGAATCCTTACCAAGTAGCTCAGCTTTATGTCGTTCTGCGCTTATAAACATGGTCTAGGAGCTGCAGTTCTACAGCTTCACGGTGACAGCTGATAGCCTATTGCATATGCGTCATACGTGATGAATGCGACTGAGCATAGCTATTCGCAAATTGGAAAAGAGCCTATGGGCATAACGTTAAGGTGTGCAAAAATTTGCCACTTTGTATACGGGCGTAAGATAGTCATGAGTCATTATAGTCATATAGTAATCAGTTGCAAAAAGAGATGCGCTACATCAGCGGCCGCGTCAGTCTTTATGGCTGCATGAAACCGTTTTCTGCTGAGCTGTCATTAATAAAGGAGGTCATTAATAAAGAACCACATTGTTCTGGCGGCGCGTCTCCCGGGAGCGAAAGCTTCGGTATGTGCGCAAACAACGGCCAGCATATGGCCGCAAAAAGACGGCCAGGGGCAGGCAAACGCGACAATAAGCGGGCGTGTGCACCTCCTCACATACGCCACTCCTGGCTTCTCGCTAAGAGCTGTAACATGTTTCCTTTGTATTTCACACACATCTTAAGCACTGTTCAAACTCACCAAAAAGATATCGTGTACATAGCGGCGTTCATTGTCGCATGCGTACGTGAGATTCTGTAATCGCGATGTTAGTACCATTCAGAAGTGAAGCTACATTGTGCTATCACGGATAAATTAAGAGACCTTCTAGGTATGTAAGGCCCTCTGGGCTGGACTTCTCTGTGATAAAGTAGCCTCGCCGTCAACAGAATTATCTGACTGAGCTACGTCGGTTGCTCGGTCGCCATAGTCAGGGGTTCCAATCGTCGTACGACAATTTTTTTTTTAATCGGAGGATGGCGTGCTTGAATTTCACCTCCTCCAGTTTACTACACTTCCAAGCTTAGAGTGGCGCCTGACACATGTAAACGACGCCGAGATCGAGTGAGGCTATACTAATCAAGGTAAAACCAAATTAAGAACACCCACTAAGCTTCAACAAAAGACACTCCCTCACCAGAGCAGGAATTGGCCTCCCTGGTGCAGTATTCGGCCACTCGCTCCCTAATGACTCATTGGATCAACCAATGGCCCTCACTTTTCAGCAGCTGCGGAGCACCTGCTCAAGGCGGTGGTCAGACCTGTAATGCCGCAGAGTGTGCTAAGAAACTCTGGATCCGGACAGGCTGCCAATGGAAACTGACCCTCGCAACCTTTAACATCCGAACTCTGTGGAGTGAGGCTAGCTGAGCGAAACTCTTTGAAGAACCATCTGACATTGGTTGGGGTATCATTGGCCTCAGTGAGATAAACGGATCTGGTGAAGCTTCTACATAATCATCGTGAGCCTATTTTAAGTCCAATGCAGGACAAAGGCCTCTCGCTGCGATCTCCAATTACCCCTGTCCTGCGCCAACCGAGCTATGCAGGTCTCCCAAATCTTCTTAATCCCCTGCCATTCTTAATCCATAAAGAGATAGCAACCAACAGTGTCGAATTATACAGCATCAATGAGAGGCTAGCAGCAGTCGTAATCAAACTTAATAACAGTATAGGTTAAAGGTAGTACAAGCCTATGCTCTAACATCCAGTCATGACGATGATAAAGTAGATAAGTTTCATGAAGATGTTGAATTAGCGATAAGAAAATTGGAAACTCAGTATACTGTAGTAATGGGCGACTTCAATGCAAAAGTGGGGAAAAAGCAGGCTGGTGAACACGCAATTGGCAACCACGACGTCAATTCAAGGAACGATAGAGGAGAGGTGCTGGTAGAGTTCGCGGAAAGGAATACGCTGCAAATAATGAAGACCTTCTGGAAGCGTAGCAACAGAAACTGGACCTGGAACAGCACTAATGGTGAAACAAGAAATGAAATAGATTCCCCGTTTTCTGCCGATCCAAGCTTAGTGAAGGATGTTAAAGCGTAGTGATCACAATCTGGTGAGCTCTAGGATTCACCTCAATTTGAAGAAAGAAAGAGTAAAATTGGTCAGGAAGAAACAAGCCAATCTAGACGCAGTAAGGGTAAAAGCAGACCAATTAAGGCTGGTACTAGTAAATATGCAGCCTCAGAACAGAGAGATGAGGATGACATAGAGGCTATGAATGAAACCGTAACCAGGCTGGCTTCAGAGGCAGCAATTGAAGTGGGAGGCAAAGCAGCAAGGCAACGAGTAGGGCAGCTCTCCCAAGTAACAAAGGACGTAATAAAGAAATGGCAAAGAAAGAAAGTGCCCAACTAAAGAGATAAAATACAACTTGTGGAACTGTCAAAGCTGACCAACAAGGAGAAAATAAGGGATATTTAACATTTTAACGTGAGAAAGCTGAGGAAGCCGTAAAAAATGGATGCAGCGTGAAATCAAAAGGAACTTGGCATAGGATAAACCAAGATATATGCACGGAGAGTAATATCATCACGGAGGGTAACCAATGACGGTAATATCATCAGCAATCTCGAAGGTATAATAAAAGCAGTGGAAGAATTCTATACTGACCTGTCCACTACCCAGAGGAGCTACGATACCTCCATTCGAAGCAGTAATGAACAGGTTGCAGAGACTACTTTACAACTAGCGATGAGGTAAGAAGGGCCTTGCAAGACGAAGTGCGGAAAAGTGTAGAGAAAGATGGAATAATAGTCTATTTAATCAAATATGGTGTAGACATGGATGGATAGATGGATGGATGGATGGATGGATGGAATAACTTTACTGAACGATCCTGCGAGCTACGAGGCGCAAGGCCCCATAGACCGGGCTACTCGCACGTTGGTACAGGGAGTTGTAACTCGCTGGCCGCATCGCGGGCTCGCTGGACGGCCCAGGGCTGCTCCTCCAGGTCCGTGCTGCGTAATGCTTCTTCTAGCCTGGCGGAGTTTTGATTCTTGTTTGCGGGGATCCGACCACACGGCCAGAGCAAGTGATATACGTTTAGTGTGCTATGGCAATTTTCGCAATAGGATGTTGTGTATAGGTCAGGCATGTAGTGATGTAGTCTGTTCTGCGTAGGGTACATGCTGGTTTGAAGCATTCTGAACGTGAGGGCTTGATACCTGGTGAGCTTATTGTGTGGTGTGCTGTATATTCTGCGGTCTAGATAAAAGTGCTTTGTGATCTCGTTGTACGTGGAGGGAGGGTCCCGATTCTCTCTGGAATGGTCACCTGGATCCCGGGAGGTAGCCTGGGATCAATTGAGAATGCTCTATAGCAAGCGATTGACGCGATCGAGGAATACCTCGCTCCCACAGGCCTACGATGTTCGCCCGCGAAGTTGGAGCTCCTCGTCTACAAAACATCGAGAAGCGGTCCCAAGCCAAAGAGCGAAATCAGAGACACACATGCCATTACTCTCAGAACAAAAGACGGAGGAACGATTCCGCACGTCAGCAAAATCAGAGTCCTCGGCAGGCTCATTGAGAGCAACGGCTTTAAGAGGAAGCTTTAGCTCGGGCCCAACTCCGACGCGGCCTATTCAAATACATGTGAAAACGCAAAAACGTTTTTCTGAGATAACCCCTGGACCGATTTTAATGAAATTTGTTGCATTTGAGAGGGAAAGTGAAATTCTAGTGACTGTTGGTCGCGGAATGTCCATTTGGGTCCTGAATTTTGTTAAAAAGATTTTCAAAAATTCCAAAGTTTGAAAAATATAGAAGCTCGAAGTTTACTGATTCATAGCTCTGCATAAAAAACAGATATCTCGGTTCTGTAAACTGGATCCATTAGATCATTAAAAGCGGACAAATTCGATACATCATTTTATATCTTACGTGAATTTGTTACGTTGTTTACAAGGGTTCTGCAAAAGCTACATTTCCATATTACTAAATTTTTTGACATTCATGTGTAACATATCAGTTTTGTCCGCTTTAGATTTACTATTATATGCAATTCGCGGAATCGTATTATCAGTTTTCGTTGCTGACTTACAGAGTTTTAAACTTGATAGTTTCATTTTTTGAAAATCTTCAATTTTTGCCAATTTTTAATAAAAAGTTGATGACCTAAATCAAAAATCCGGAACCAACAGTCACTAGATCTGAAGTTTTTCTTTTAAATGCAACAAACCTCGTCAAATTTGGTGCAGTGGTTGCCGAGAAAAACGAATTCTGCTTTTACATGTATTTAGATAGGAGCACCCGAGCTAAAGCTTCCTCTTAAAGCCGCTACAGTGGAGAAGCTAGTGACAAAGTCGAATAATGCCATGGAGCTCACACGACACTAACACGGCCTTAAGACAACGCGGCCTTAAGAAAGAAAATATCCTCAAGCTAACACACGCCTTCACGCTATGCCACTTCACGTACGAGGCGGCCATGCACAGATGGAAGGTAGCGGAGAAGAACAAACTCAATGTGCAACTGAGAAAGATAGTCAAACGAGCGCTGGGAGTCCCCAAAAACACTGAGACAGAGCTCCTGCTGGAACTAGGGGCACACAATACACTTGAAGAAATTGCCGAAGGTCAAGAACGGGCTCAATTGACAAGACTCTGGAAGCAAACTGGGTAGAGAACTCCTAGCCAAACTAGGTCATGACACCACAGCAATCGAGAATCCGTACCAAAGCCTTCCGACGGACACACGCAACTCCTATACGATTCGCGCACTCCCGCGGAACATCAACCCCGCGCACCATCAACCCAGAAGGCTGGCGCGCGGATTGTTCATCCTGCGAATGCTTGAAAAACTGGCGGCTCTCCATGGACTTGCCTATCGACTTCCGATAGGTCGAGTTCCAGAAACTTCCGATACGTACAGGCGCGTCCTGCGCTGTGCGATAACATTTGTTAGGCGGTGAAACGTGGTCGCCCGATAAAGATAAAGAAGTACACGTGTGAATATGCAGAAGACAAAAATAATGAATAGCCGGGCAAGATAACTGTCAACCTCTAGGGTATGTCAAGGAGTACGTTTACCTAGCTCAATTGCTCATAGGGAATCCTGATCAAGAGAAGGAAATTTACAGATAAAAAAAAAAGGTTGGAGAGCATACGGCCGACATTGTCAGCTTCTGACTGGAAGCTTACCATTAAAATTTCAAAGGAAGGCGTACAATCAGTGCATTTTAGCGGTGCTGATATATGAGGCAGAAACATGGAGGCTGACAAAGAAGTTTGCGAACTATTTAAGGACCGCGCAAAAAGCGACGGAACGAAGGATTCTTCGCAGAATCTTAAGAGGCAGAAAGAGAGCGGTTTGGATCAGAGATCAAACGGGCATAGGCGATATTCTGGTTGATATTAAGAGAAAAATATGAAGCTGGGCAGATCGCGCAATGCGTAAGTTATATATAACTGGTGGACCATTAGGTTTATAGAATGTGTGCCCAGAGAAGGGAAGTGCAGTCGAGGACGGTAGAATACTAGGTGGGGCGATGAAATTAGGAAACTCGCGGGCGCTTGTTGGAAGCACTTATCGTCGGACAGGGGTAAGGGGAGATCGCAGGGCCTTCGTCTTGGAGTGGACATAAAATAGAGTATTTATGATGCTGATGATGATGATGCATAGAGATGCACAAGGGCTCCTTAGAAAATGCATGGTGAACCTTGTAGTAAGGGTGGGCCAACTGAAATTTGTGGGCGGGTCAACTTAAAATTTGCGGCTGGGTTCAATTTGAAATTCAGAAATGGGCCAACAGAAAGTTTGGTGTGGGCCAACTTCAAATTTGAGGGTGGACCAAACTAAGTTATGGGGTGTGCCAACTTGAAGTTTCCAAGTAGGCAAACTTGAAATATACAGGTGGGTCAAGTTGAAATGTACGGTGGGTAAACACACATTAGGGTGGACCAACTCAAGATTTGGGTGTGGGAGACTTGTAATTAAAAAAAATAGTCATGGGGTTTTACGTGCCAAAACCACGATCTAAATATGAGGCACGCCGTAGTGGGGACCTGGGGTCCTTAAAAAACTTTATATTTTGACATTGGTCAAATTAAATTTGGGGGCGAGCCCACTTGAAATTCGAACAAGGGGCAGCTGAAATTGGGGGTGGACGAAGTTGAAATCTTGGGTTGGGTCAACTGAAATTTGGGGATGGGCCAACCTAAATTAGGCGGTCGGTCAATTTGAAATTTGAAGGTGAGAAACCAAAATATGGGAGTGGCGCAACTTAAATTTGGAAGTGCGCCAACTTAAATTTGAGGGTTGCCCAGCGTGAAATTTGGATGAGGGCCAACGGAAATTTGTGAGTTGGCCAACTTAATAATTCAGGGTGGGTCAACTAAAGTGTGGGGTTGGGCCTGCTTGAAGACTGGGGGTGGACCAACTTGAAACTCGCTGGTGGGCCAACTTTTATTTGGGGATGGGCCACTGAAATTTGTGGGCAGGCCAACTTGAAAGTTAGAGAAGGGTCAAGTATAATTTGGGCCTAGGCCAATTTGAAATTTGGAGGGCGGCCAACTTCAATTTGGAGGTTGGCCAACTGAAATTTGGAGATGGGCCAAGTGTATATATGGGGGGTGGGCCAACTGAAATTTGGGGGTAGGCCAACTTGAAATTTGTGTGGGGACCAACTTGAGATTTCCTGGTGGCCCAATGTCCAACTGAACGCTGCTGAGCGTCCTTAGAGTTACCAACACCACGCGAGCAAGCGAGCGCGTTGATAAGCTTGGCGCATTTTCGTTGGACCTTACCGCGGTGCATACGAAAGCTTGCGTGGACAAGGAACGGGCGCTTAAGCAAGGCTTGCGAGAGCGACATCGCGGCGATGCACTCTCTCCTCACCGCACGCCTCATGCACTACTGTGGCAGCTGGTGTTTTCCCTATAGACCCTTCTGCTCTGTCGAGGCGCTCTCGGGACCGCCGTTTCGGCTCATTCGGTGCGATTGCATTGAAGAGGCTGGATGTGACGAGAAAGTTTTCCAATTGTCTACTAATGTCTAAGCATTCACTACCACCGGAAACACCATAGGGAAACGCGCATAATCTAGGACAAGCAAGTAAGCCAAACTAAACACACCGAAGTCACAGCTGAGCCAAAGAATGCTTACACATGAGTAGAGAATTCGCAGAATTTTTGTAGCTTTTTTTTTCATTGAGGACCTCATATTTGACACCAAAATTTAATTTCAATCTAACTAGCCATGGCCTGAACTCGGGAACTATTTTTGTTTAAATGCTTAGTTGCATTAATTTCGACATTCATTTACACTGAAGGAATCATGTCAACAACTATTTGTAAAATTAGCGCCAAGATTCTACATTCTTATGGAAGCTAAACGGCATTTATTTTCTCTTTTCCGTGCTTAATCTCGATGTAGTGTTCCCAACTTAACTATTGAAATAAATATTGGCAACTTGTACATACGATGTTTATTTAACGCCTTTATTGCGTGTCCAGAAACGGGAATTCTGCAAAACTAGGGTCTCTATCTCAGCTAGTTGGTAAGGCGACATTGTGGGTATTATGCACTATAAGGTATTGCCAATTCGGCATCAGGATTTTAGCATTATGAAACATCGGTCCAGCGCACAATTGAACAAGGACGAGAAGAGAAAGACAACACGAACGCCGGACTTCAAATGAATTTTATTCATGGAAAATAGGGCTTTATGTACACAGGGGGAGGGAGTGGGGGGCTGCTAGTGCGCAGGACCACTCAAACATATTTCCTTGGTCTAGGCAACAGTCATCATTGGTGTCAAACCAAAATAAGAAAACAGGAAAAAAAAGCTTTTCCCTCTCTTTTTTACGTCACTCAGTGTAATCTTGCTCATCTCCCGCTCGGCCTAGCTGATTCGACACACCCGTTTGCCCTAAGATAATCAAGTTCTTTTTTCCCGAGTACAACAGAAGGAGCACTGACACAGTAATCGTTTGCATTGGAGATACAAAACGCTTCAAAAATTTAACGGTTTTTCTGATTGCTATATTTGCGCAACACACGTGTTCGTTCGAAAAACGCCTTGCATGCTGGCTTGTGCGAGCAACGGCGAACGTGGTCGGCTAAATGACCAGCGCCACCTAGTGAAGTGGCATTCCTGCGATGCTCTAGCAAGCGTTCATTCGGACAGCGCCCGATTTGGCCAATATAGCATTTCCCACAAGCGAGGGGAATTCTATACACAACACCGACATCACATACAACGAGGGCTTTGGTGTGCTTTATTTTGCAGGCTGGCTTCTTCTGGGATTCGTTTACTAGGCGACACATTCGCCCAAGCTTTTCCGGTGCTGAAAACACAACACGCACCCCGCACCTGTCGCCAACCTTTTTGAGGCGGTGAGAAACCTGGTGCTAATAGGGCACTACGACAGGGCGCTTTTGAGGGCGTGCGTCTTCTTTCAGCGTGCGCCTCCCTACAACCTTTACCTCGCGAATCTGGCTCTCTACCACCGAGGCCACGATTTGTCCGTGGAACCCAGCCTACTCCAGACGCCTTAGCTGGGCGTCGACGCTGTCACGAACTTGATGTTCGCATGACTTCTATAGAGCAGAGCGGATGCAATTTTTTGCTGTAGCTCTTTTTACGAGCTTGGAGTGGGCCGATTGATAAATCAGAATTTGTTTTTTCGACCGTGGCTTGTACTGCCAGCACACGCGCGCTCCACGTAAAATAAGGCACAAGTCGAGGTACTGGATGCGACCATCTTGCGGCAGTTCGTGCGTGAACTTCATTCCAAAGGCGTTACTAGCAAAAATATCGAGAATGTTGCTTATACTACTGCCTTTATCTTGAGCATCAGTCGCGTTCATTACCACGAAGTAATCGTCGAGAGAGAGAGAGAGAGAGAATAAACATTTATTTCATAAAGCGAGTAGAAAATTTCCGCGATGAGTGGGGCCCTCAGTCCAGGGCTCCATTGCCATGCGCGACTTCGCGAGCCCGCTGGATCAGCCGTTGCTGTTCCTGCTGGCTTGTGCTGAGCAGCGCAGACTCCCAAGAGGAAAGGGTAGGGTTGGGTATAGGAGGAACACTTGAAGGGTTAGGGCATTCCCATATGGAGTGATACACCGTGGGTTTGGCCCCACAGTGGGGACAATAGGAAGGGTACAGGGTGGGATGAAAGATATGTAGCATGTGGAGACAAGGAAATGAATTGGTCTGCAGTTGCCGCCAGACCGCGGCATCTGCTCTATTAAGCGAAGGATGAGGAGGGGGATAGTTATGGCGACTTTGTCGGTAGTACTCGAGCGTCTCAGTGTACTGTAGGGGCTCTGGCGGTGCGTCGTCTGGGTTGGACAGCTCTTCCGATGGTGCCCGGCCAGTCAGACCTCGGGCTACCGCATTAACGCGTTCATTACCATGGAGAGAGGCGTGTCCAGGAGTCCAGACGATACGCACCCTGTGTAACGTGGGAGGGGGGACAGAGGAGAGAATTCGATGTGTGTGTTCAGTCACGAGTCCTTGCGCGAAGGCCCGGCAGGCAGCCTGCGAGTCTGTCACTATGGGGATGGGGGTGTCCTGTGCGGAGAGGGTCGAGGCATGGACAATGGCCAGGGCTATTGCCCCTTCCTCTGCTGAGCAGCTGTGCGTTGTTAGAACTGTGGCACACACCCTAAGCGCGTCTGTATTGTCAGTTACAGCTAAACACATGGCCCGCCTCTCTGGGTAGCGGGCCGCGTCCGTGTACAAAACCGGTGTAATTGTGGTGCGGTCTCCAAAAATGCGTGCCAGGGCCTGAGTTCGGGCGCGTCTACGGCCGGCGTGTCGCTCGGGATGCATATTGCGGGGAATTGGAGCTACATGTATGCTAGCGCGTAGAGCAGGAGCGAGGCGATATTGTGGGACGTGTGTGGGTGTCTCAGGGACAGGGTAGCCAAGGCGAGAAAGTATAGCGCAGCCCTGACGACTGCGTCTGAGACGTTGGAGCTGACCATTGCGATGAGCCTCCAAAAGCTCGCCTACGGTGTTGTGGATCCCAAGCTGAAGAAGCCGTTTTGTGGAAGCATGTGGAGGCAGCCCAAGAGCCGCTTTCACTGCCTTCCGCAGAAGGGCGTCCATCTTCTGAGTTTGAGTGAGGGTGAGATTGTGATAGGGGAGGTGATATGTGAGCCGGCTGATTATAAGAGCCTGTACTATGTGGAGGACGTCTTTCTCGCGAAGGCCTCTTCTACGATTAGTAATGCGGTTTATCATATGTGTGACTTGTGCTATCTGCTGACCCAAAAGGTGCGTAGTGTGCGAGGCTTTGCCATCCGACTGAATGTGGAGGCCCAAGATGCGGAGTCTAGCTACCTGAGGGATGGGGCTGCCGTGTAACAACAGGGAGATATTAGGGGATTCGTCGGTTCTGCGGCGCCGCCTGTGCACGAGGAGCAATTCGGACTTTTCGGCTGCACAGGAAAGGCCTCCCGTGGCTGCATAGTTCTGCACAACACGTACAGCTTCCTGGAGAGCATCCTGGATGGCCCCGTCGGATCCCTGGGTTGCCCAGATCGTAACGTCGTCGGCATAGAGAGCGTGCCGGATGGTGGGTATCTGGTCTAGTAAGGGGGGCAGCTTAGCCATAGCCACGTTGAAGAGGGTGGGCGATAAGATCGAGCCCTGTGGTGTTCCTCTACCCGTGAGTGCGATGACGTCCGACCGGAGCTCTCCTATGCCAATAGTGGCTGTGCGGTCCGACAGGAAAGCTCTGACATAGTTATAGGTACGTGTGCCGCATTGGGAAGAAGCCAGATTGTCGAGAATTAGATCGTGGGAGACGTTGTCGAAAGCCCCTTTGAGGTCCAGGGCCAGAATAGCTCTGGTTTGTGCCGTAGTGGGGCCATCCACAACGTCCTCCTTAAGCTGCAGCAAAATGTCTTGCGCAGTGAGGTTAGGGCGGTAGCCGAAGAGTGTATCCGGAAAGAATTGGCTGTCTTCGAGGAAGGGTTGTAGCCGCGAAAGTACAACGCGCTCGAAGAGTTTACCTACACATGAAGTTAAGGATATAGGTCGGAGATTTTGGAGGGACAGTGGCTTGCCTTGCTTAGGAATTAGCATGATGTCCGCATGGCGCCATTCCTGTGGAAGCGTGCCATTCCTCCAGTGGTCATTGTAGAATGCAGTTAAGTCTTTAATGGCCCCATCGTCTAGGTTGCGTAGGAGTGTGTATTGAATCCCATCAGCCCCGGGTGCAGTGTTGCGCCTAATACCCTGTAAGGCCGCCCTAACCTCGGCTTCTGTAATATCGGCGTCTAGGGAGGTGGCGTCTATGTGTGGGTAGTCTCTGTAGGTGGGACGGGTGCCTGTAGCAATGTAGCGTTGCTGTAGAGTGTGAAGTAGAGTAGTGTCATCGAGGCCTGATTTGTGGAGGATGGTGCGGACTCTGTTGCTAGTGTGTATTTTGGTTTGCGTAGGGTTTAATAATGCGCGGAGTAGCGACCAGGTCCGAGGTGTGCTTAGCGTGCCGCTGAGGCGATCGCAAAGGCTATGCCAATTGTTATTAGTGAGGGTGTTCGCGTAGTCATCTGCCTCCGTAGTTAGGCGGGCAATACGCAGACGAAGTTTCCGATTATCTTTTTGCCGGCGCCACCGCCGGGTCAGGCCTCTACGGGCCTCCCAGAGATGGAGCTAATGGAGATCCACATCGGGTGTCTCTGTTGTCGCAGTAATGTGTTGAGTTGCCCTGTTTAGATCAGTTTGGAGTTGTTTGATGCACTCCTGAAGGGAGAGGGTGTCCTGAGGAGCTAGGGAGGACCGATTACGCCTAAATTTATCCCAATTGATTAGTTTAACAGTACGTTCAGGAGTGCGTGTTGGTTGTACCTGCAGTTCAGTAGCTAGAATGTAATGGTCGCTGCCCAAGTTCTCCACGAGATTGCGCCAAGAGTGTTGACCTACCCCTCTGACCACGGTGAGATCAGGGCACGTGTCTCTGCTTACGCTGTTGCCTAATCGTGTTGGCTGATCTGGTTCTGTCAGCAGAGTCATGCGATGTAACGCAAGAACTTGAGCAAGCCGGCGTCCTTTCGGTGTTTCTGTTTGGTAACCCCAGGCCGGGTGCGGGGCATTGAAGTCTCCTACAATGACCATCTGTTTAGCCACCTTGCATAGATGTGCAAAAAGATGTCCGAACTCATGCTTCCTCGCATTAGGTGCGCTGTAGATATTAAGCACAAACAGGCTGCTATGGGAGCGAGAGCACGGGACCAATTCGAGAAGTACATGCGGTATGGGTGAAGTTTCGAGGGTGTGTTCGATAACGGTCAAATGTTCGGACACTAAAGTGGCTGTGAGGTGTGGTGTGTTGCTATTTATTGTGTCTGTGTGTGTGTTGTAGCCGGGAAGTGTAGGAGTAAAATGCACTTCCTGCAACGCTATTACATCGGGGGGATGGGGCTGTGTGGCAATGAATTGGGTAAGGGATCCGCGTTTCCGGCGGTAGCCCCTGCAATTCCATTGCCACACGCTTAGGGGTTGGGGGGTAGCGCGTGTCCCTTTACGGTTGCTGGCCATGATCAAATATTATTTGTTTGTGTTTTATACCCGGAGACTGTCCGGGTGGCGGCTCATCGGCCTGGGAGGTGCCGGGAAGTGAGTGTTCCGGGCCCAGTGAGGCGGGTTTTCGGTCCGGTGACGGTAATCGGGCAGGACGAAAGTAAGGATGTGATCTTTGTGTTTCACGTGAAGGGGACAGGGAGCGTTTGGATGAAGGCGGAGGGATCGAAAGTTGGCCTAGTGAAGCCGCTATTTGTTGTTTAATATCGGCCACTATCTGCTGGACAGCAGGTTGCAGGGCCTGTTGTATTAGCTGTTGAAGTGGCGCTGTGACTTCAGCCATAATGAGCTCCTTCATTTTTTGCATTTCTGCCTGCATTATGGCAACCAATTCTGTCTTTAGAGAGACAGCCATTTCGTTCAGTGCTTGTTGTGTACAGTAGTTGGTGCGAGAGGTTTGTGCAGAGTCATTAAGATGCGGCTCATTGTCGGTCACCATGGGTTGCGGCGTGGGTTTAGGTTTAACGTGTTGTGTGACTGAAGGGGTGTGGAGATGTGGAGAGGGAGACAGAGGTGGGAACTGCGCTGCCCAGCTTACCGCTTGCTCCTTCTTGGCAGATCCATCTTTATGGCCGCGGTCCCTCGAACGGCTGGTACTGGGAGTCCGGCCCTTGGAGTGGCCCTTGGAACGACTCCTGTCAGTCTGGCGGCGATCCCCAGGTGATCCGCGACTGCGGCTGCGTCCTCTAGTCCAGGGGTTCTCCGCCGAGTTCCCCGGTGTCGTTGCTGCTTGGGTCATAGTTTCCAGAGCGCTCTGCTGAGTCGTCGTCCCAGGCTGGCCTTGCGCTGATCCGGGCGGGGGGCGCACGTCCTTATGTTTGTTTTTTTCACGAAGCACGCGCGATTTGTTGCGTTGCGGCAGTTGACGCGATGGACAGCGAGGGTCAGTAGCGGGATGAGCGCCGTTGCAGTGAATACATTTAGGTGTGCACTCATGTTCCTTCGGTGGGTTTGAGATGCCACATGCCGGGCAACGGGGTTTGTCGGGCGTGGGACAGACGTCCGCCCGATGGCCCATCGACAAGCACAAGCTACACACCTGTTGGCGCGGTCGGTATACGTGACAGCGGAGTTCTGCTCCGTACATACGGACGTAGCGGGGTACGTGGGTGCCGGAGAATGTGATCAGGGCCGTTTTCGTAGGTCCCATCATGCGAGCGTGTAAGACAGGGGCTTCTGAGCAGCGGAGGTTTTCTAGCAGCGTCGTCGTAGTGGTGTTGGGCTCAAGGCCTGAGACTACACCCTTGCAGGAGTTGTCTGGGGCGGCTACGTACGCTTGGACGGCGTGTTGAGTGACGCCCATGGAGATGAATCGAACTTTCTGCAGCCGTGCCGCGAGGTTCTCGTCCGGTGTGCTGAGCACCGCAAGGTTTTGTTCATTGCGGATACGAATGATGAGCTCGTTGAGCACGGCGCTGTCCAGCCCCGCTGCTATGCCGATGGCTCGGGCAACAGAAGTGTGAGGCCACGCACCGAGGTTCAGGCCGTCTCTCGGGCGGAACACAATCTTGTAGTCGTCGACAGGCAGTGGCGGGAGTCGCGCGTTCCTCTTGCGCGGTGCTTCGGGTGTCGGAGGAGGTGGCAAGTTCGCAGTAGCTTCTGCTAAGCGTTTCTTTTTCCGAGCGACGAGAAACCAGTCGGTGTCGTTCTCGGCCTTACCGGACGAAGCGTCGGCGTCCATCGTGTCAGGAGAGCGGGTGTCGTCGGTCTCCATCTGAGCGGAGTAAATGGGCGTTGGAAAGGGCTCGCGCCCGCGTCTAGGCTGGCGAGGTGAACGCAGGTCAGGCCCAGCGCGGCGGCGTCGGTGGTCCAGAACTTCCAAAGCCAATAAAATGTGAGGATCTCACCAGATCTTGGAGAAATTGGGCTCGATCGATGCCGCTCGCCGAGCTGCGTCGTTTGATGGTATTTTCAGTGGTGAGAAGGCAGGGGAACCGCTCGTTGATGGTTCGAAATGCGGAGCCCATACAGAGTGCGGCCAGTCACTACGGCAGCAGGTGGCGCCTCCTCAATCGTCGACATATCTAAAAACTTTCTGCACGCCTGCGTTGTGAAGGGACGCTTGAATGCGCTAGTCAATACTTGCTAAGAAAATATCGCTTAAAAGTGGTGCTAGGCAAGAGCCGATGCACACTCCTTCTTTTTGGATAAAACAGCCGTCATTAAAGGTGATAATGGTGGATCTCAGAGGTTAACTCAGAAGGCTGGGTTCCACGGAGAAATCGTGGCCTCGGTGGTAGAGAGCCAGATTCGCGAGGTAAAGGTTGGTGGGAGGCGCACGCTGAAAGAAGACGCACGCCCGCAAAAGCGCCCTGTCGTAGTGCCCTATTGGCACCAGGTTTCTCACCGCCTCAAGAAGGTTGGCGACAGGTGCGGGGTTCGTGTTGTGTTTTCAGCACCGGAAAAGCTGGGACGAATGTGTCGCCTAGTAAACGAATCCCAGAAGAAGCCAGCCTGCAAAATAAAGCACACCAAAGCCCTCGTTGTATGTGACGTCGGTGTTGTGTATAGTATTCCCCTCGCCTGTGGGAAATGCTATATTGGCCAAACCGGGCGCTGTCTGAATGAACACTTGCTAGAGCATCGCAGGGATGCTACTTCACTACGTGGCGCTGGTCATTTAGCCGACCACGTTCGCCGTTGCTCGCACAAGCCAGCATGCAAGGCGCTTTTCGAACGAACACGTGTGTTGCGCAAATATAGCAATCAGAAAAACCGGGAAATTTTTGAAGCGTTTTGTATCTCCAATGCAAACGATTACTGTGTCAGTGCTCCTTCTGTTGTACTCGGGAAAAAAGAACTTGTTTATCTCAGGGCAAACGGGTGTGTCGAATCAGCTAGGTAGAGCGGGAGATGGGCAAGATTGCACTGAGTGACGTAAAAAAGAGAGGGAAAAGTTTTTTTCCTTTTTTCTTATTTTGGTTGGACACCAATGATGACTGTTGCCTAGGCCAGGGAAATATGTTTGAGTGGTCCTGCGCACTAGCAGCCCCCCACTCCCTCCCTCTGTGTACATAAAGCCCTATTTTCCATGAATAAAATTCAGTTGAAGTCCGGCGTTCGTGTTGTCTTTCTCTTCTCGTCCTTGTTCAATTGTGCGCTGGAACGATGTTTCATAATGCTAATCATAACCAACTAGCCCAGCTGTCCATACTTAGCGATATACTTTCTAGTACATTGGGCCCTTTCTACCCTCCTCCTTTATGTGCAAACCCTTCCTCGACCCTTGTCAACCTTTTAGCAGTGACCACATGCCGTGCAAGAGAGCTCATGTTTGCTCTGGACCACCGTCTTGTCCTACCCGGTGTTCATGCCCTGTTTGCGCCGTGCTTACCGTCTGCCCGACATTCAAGAAGGATAATGAAGATTATGCGCTCCGAGCTGTGGCGACAGATCAGACACCTGCAGAACTGCCTGCGCACCTACTCCGCTTCGTTAGTACCTGGATAGAATGGTGACCCATTTTTCCGAACGCTGAACCGTGAGGCTACAAGAACTTCCGAATTTTTGTGGAGCATGTGTCTTAGAAATCTGTGTGCGTTGAAGAAAGCGCAAGTGCGACAGCAAGTTGCTCCAAAGCAAGTTACCTGCATCGGTAAGTGTGACTTGCCTGAAAGGGTTGCAGCAGTGCTAAGCCATGATCCTAAGTTTTGTATCGAGCCTAAAGAAGAACCGGTACGAATGCTGTCTATAGTCAGAAATGTGGCCGCGGCAGCCAGTTCAGATGAACACGAGCGATGTATAGCTGAAGGCGTAGAGTCACTGCAACATAGAGGTGCGGCTTTTGCTCCAAAATTACCTGTCAGATTCACTGTTAACTACTCGAAGAGCAAAGATCTTAACCTATTAGTTGGGAACAAAGAGGGCGGCATTGTTGTGATGCCAAAAGTCCTGTTCCTACAGAAGGCAAATGAGGCTATCGCAAAAAACTTTGTCCCAGTGAATGTGTCGTTAGCTAAAGTGACGAAAAAGGCTATTGCTTTATGTGAAGAGCTCAGCCTAGAAAAATTAAGAGCATCAACGCTGCTGACATTGTGTCTTTGAGTGTTTTCTTTACTGTAAAGACCCACAAGGAATCTGTTCCGTTCAGGGCTATTGTAACTGAGAAGGGCTCCTGGCAGGGCATCTTGTCAAGGTATCTGCAGAAGCACCTTAGTACCATTCCGTTAGAAGACCCTTTTCTGGTAAAAAATTCTACAGAGGTTTTCGAACATTTTTCTGTCTGTGAAAACTCGTGTCAAAAGAGGTTTGCATTTTCTATCGAAGTAGAAGATTTGTTCTACTTATTGCCTCATCCTGAGCTTTTCTGCGCGGTTAGAAGCCACATTGAAGACATGGCACCAGTGGCCTTCCAAAACATGACTGGGTTATCAACCGGCAATTTTTTAGAGCTAATATCCTTTTATCTCTCATCCACCATTATCACCTTTAATGACGGCTGTTTTATCCAAAAAGGAGTGTGCATCGGCTCTTGCCTAGCACCACTTTTAAGCGATATTTTCTTAGCAAGTATTGACTAGCGCATTCAAGCGTCCCTTTACAACGCAGGCGTGCAGAAAGCTTTTAGATATGTCGACGATTACCTCGTGGTAATGAATACGAATTGATGCTCAGGATAAAGGCAGTAGTATGCGCAACATTCTCGATATTTTTGCTAGTAACGCCTTTGGAATGAAGTTCACGCACGAACTGCCGCAAGATGGTCGCATCCAGTACCTCGACTTGTGCCTTATTTTACGTGGAGCGCGCGTGTGCTGCGCAGTACAAGCCACGGTCGAAAAATTAAATTCTGATTTATCAATCGGCCCACTCCAAGCTCGTAAAAAGAGCTATAGCAAAAAAATTTATACGCTCTGCTCTAGAGAAGTCATGCGAACATCAAGTTCGTGACAGCGTCGACGCCCAGCTAAGGCGTCTGGAGAAGGCTGGGTTCCACGGAGAAATCGTGGCCTCGGTGGTAGAGCGCCAGATTCGCGAGGTAAAGGTTGGTGGGAGGCGCACGCTGAAAGAAGACGCACGCCCGCAAAAGCGCCCTGTCGTAGTGCCCTATTAGCACCAGGTTTCTCACCGCCTCAAGAAGGTTGGCGACAGGTGAGGGGTGCGTGTTGTGTTTTCAGCACCGGAAAAGCTTGGGCGAATGTGTCGCCTAGTAAACGAATCCCAGAAGAAGCCAGCCTGCAAAATAAAGCACACCAAAGCCCTCGTTGTATGTGACGTTGGTATGCACAGCATGCACTCTTTGTGAATGTAGAACGCTTAGAAACGAAGCTGCGCCAGACAGACTAAGACAATAGGGTATATCTGTATAGACAAGCACAAACGTTCGCCTAAATTTTATTTCCGTCAGGGGCGTCAATATAAGGCATTGGCCAGACGTGTGCAATGAAGCAACGAACAAACCCAGTGAATTATGAGCGTGATGATCCCATCACCTCAACATGCCACGTATTAACTTTTCCTCGCTGCTAAAAAAAATTCACTAGTGATAACTAGTGAAACTGGTTTTCGGAAGCGTTTAGTTAGCCAGTTCTTTGTCAAGAAATATAAATTGTGTCAGTTAACGATCCTTATTGTAAGAAATTAGACTTGAGCATTTTTTCGGCAAAGATACAAGATTGAGCAGCCACAAACGTATGCCGGATATAAAATGAGTTTAGCACACTAATATTCCTGTTTGACAATGTACCAATATTCCAATATACCTGAGTGTAATTCATTAGCGATAATTTTTCACTTTCCTATGCCTCTTATGGAAACTGTGTTGCAGTTGCGTCCCACTTTTGTTTTGTGGATCTGATTTTATTTTTTATGTAACATTCTTGAAAAGATTCATGCATGCATTGACTACTTCCGGCTTGAACCTTAACTTGTTCGAAGTGTGTGCCTAAAGAAATGATCTGAAGATGTGGCGAAGTTTTTGCAGGAGGAGAATTCTGTCCTATGTGTGTTGTCTCTTGACATGGAGGATTTATTTTGCTCTTTCGTTCGCGAATGAATTGACGGAAGTGGTGCTAGAGCCTGTTGAAACGCTGGTGGCCTGTGTGTTGATAATTTTATGTCGTTACTGGAGTGTTCTATTGTATCCGCCTTCATTTTTAACAAGAAACTTTATCAGCACCAATAGGGTATATGCACTGGTTCTTTTGTGGCGCCAGTTTTTTGTGAAATCTTAAGGCATGTTGTCTGAAATTTCCAAATGTTATTGACGAGAGCACTGTTTCCAATGTTTCCAGATATACAGGTGTTTTTTTTTTAATTTTGCTAAACCAATCCGATCTTTTAATCAATGCCTACTTTGTTGATGGTATCTATGCCATTTTTCGGCAGCAGGTGAAGGGCCTATCATTTACACAGGCGCTTCCTTTCCATGAGGGATTCAGTTTTTAGATTTGTGCTTCATTGTCACTACAGATAACTTGTCTTGGCGTCATAGCCCCAGAGCCCACAAGAAGATGCTATTCTAGATTCTCCGCTTTCCAAGTTATTTAAACGAGTGATTGCTAAGCTCTGCCTGGGATCTTTTGTCAGGAAGTCGTGCCCACTTAATTGTCATGCACAAATACTTCTATCGTTTCTTGTTGGCTGCCTGCCTTTGCACTGCCTTGACAGCGGACAGGACAGTGTTTCTGCACGAATCAAAAGGAGCGCGCAATAAGCAGCCTGGCAGTGCAATAGCCTGACAAGGGAATAAGAATTCAGCATCGGCAGTTAGCCTCTAGAGTATGTGCAGAAGTAGGTATATCTAGGTCAATTAATCACAGGGAAACCTGATCGTGAGAAGGAACTTTACAGAAGAATAAACATGGATTTGTGTGCTTACAGCGGGCATTACCAAATTCTCACTGGGAGCTTACCATTCATTAAAAAGTGTACGATTATTGCATCCTACCACTGCTAACGTACGGGCAGACACTTGACGTTATCGTCAAACCTCACTGTCGTCAATTTTTATGTACAAAAACGAGGTATATGTATTGTATCAAGTGTTGCATCGGTACTCATCAAAAGTTTCTTAGCCAAACTTGATTGCTTGTTGTCGCGGTTGCTTACTGACGACCGCACAGTTCGTGTGTTTAAGTACGCGGACCACTTTTAATCCTGTTAAATACTAACTCTCTCGATAACCTTGAAGAGGTAGGGAAATACATTTTTCAGTGCTTCAAACCTTCAGGCAGCAAGTTGAAATTTACCTTTGATTTGCCGAGAAGACTTCTCTGTAGTTTCTAAACATAATAATGTTCTTTGATGATAAGGGCCACCTATGTTGGTAGTACTCGCCTGATTCAGAAAAGGCACTCCTGCAGTTCGACTCGTGTCACTCAAAGCTGATCAAGAGGGGCATTGCGGTGTCATGCTTGAGGTCATCTCTTGCCAAGCTGTGCCACCATAAAGTCCAAGCTAGTATTTTCTTTAATCAAAAGATTAGCGCAAATAACAGGGACACAGACAGAGAAGACGATAGGACGAGCGTTAACATCCCAGGTGAAATGCCTCTGTAATGCAGGTTTCCCACAGGCCCTACTCCAGGCCATAGCTGAGTCGCTGTTGAAGGCGATATGCCCCCGTACCACCGACACTGGGGCTGAGTTAGGTGAAAAGAGAGAGAAGCGAAAGTTTGAGGTAATGCCATATGCAAATAAGGTTTCAGATTAAATGAAGAGGAGGAAGGCCAGAAAATTCGGTGATGTGATTTTTTCAGCGCCCTGTCAGTTGTCGCGTTTATGCGGCCTTTCTAACGTAGATACACACAAGATTGATGGATGTAGCATAAAACACAGACGCACGTTTCAGGGATAGTGTACGAGTTTATCCTAACCTGTGGAATGTTCTAGATGGGGCAAACTTAACAATCGTTTAATGGAGCATTATAACTAATTAAAACATGGCAGCGGAAAGCCCCTGCCAGTTCTTTGTAGGTGATGTGTGAAGAAGTGCAAGGCGATTTTTGACAAAACAAAGGTGTTAGGGCGAGCAACGGACCAAAGGGCACGCGAAATCTTGGAAGCTTCCTTGATAGCAAGACATGGCTCAGATAGGTGCGTCAGCGAACCGTCAGTGTGTCTTTTAAAGAAAGAGCTTGATTTTTGGGGTAGATAGGGTCTTGGCGAGGGCGTGTTTATTGGTCATGCGGTTATGATAAGGATTATGCATGCGCACGGTCCGAAAAGGCAGCATTGTGTCATTTCAATAAACCAGTTGTTAGTTTGCGTTTGTCTTGTTTTCTTCTACCTAAGTGTCTCGTGTCTATGCAGTTTCAGTTCACGAAAAAATAGGTCTTACGAACTATCCTCCCAACCCACTCTTCTTGACAATTTAAGGACTGCGCGAAAAGCGACGGTACTAACAGTGTTAGGTGTAACGCTAAAAGACAGAAAGTGGTATGAATAAGAGAGCATTAGGGGATAGCCGATATTGTAGTTGTCATTAAGGAAGAAAAGTGAAGCTGAGCAGGCTATGTAATGCGTAGGATATGGTTGCCGTTTCTGAAATGCACGAAGGAGTGTTCTTGAAACTCCAGTATCTTGTGGGAAGTAATGTATCAGGCAAACTGGCCGCTGCGTTAATGATCGAGCAAGGAAACATGAGCTTTCGATAAGAAACAATGGTATTGCAGAATTACATACATTATCGAGCTTGCATGTGCGCTGAGCGGCTTCGGAAGATCAATATTCTGGGTAGAAGCAAGAATTACACGGCTGGATAGCTGATGAAAGCGTTTTAGATTGCGTCAAGAGAGAGCACAGGCGTTACCGAAACTTCCATTTCAACAAATAACTTGTTCTTGGACATGGAGGTGCGGTTTACTAAAGTTGTCTTTTGGGAGCTAGATTGGCCATTCAGAAGGGAAGACACTCGCACAAGGGGCCAAGTCCCAAATGCTTTATTTCTGCAAGAAAGAGAGCAACGTGAAATTTGTGCGCAAGCGTAACATTTGAGTGGCTGATGCCTACCTACATCGTTGTAACATTAAAAATTAAATTGTTGGGTATTAGTTGCCAAAATTAAGATCTGATTATGAGGCACGTCGTAGTGGGGCACTCCGGACTAATTTTGACCACCTGGATATCTTTAACGTGCACCTAAACGGCCGCCGTGGCCGGGGTGTGATCACGCGACCTCATGCTTAGCGGCGCAGCACCAAAGTCACTATGCAACCAGAGCGGGTATTGTTAAAGGTTTTCCTAAAACAGGTGCATCTCTTATGAAAATAACATGATCGAAGTGTCCGTAACGCATATATGAGCTTCATGTGTGGCTCCAAAAGTTCACGCTCTGTTTTTTTGCTGCTCCTGCCCAGAGTATGAACGCGCGACAAGCAAGGCTCACGTGCGCAGCCACTTCAATACGCGATAAGATACCCACCATCGAATTTTACTTAAGTTATTCGAATGCTCCCTGAGATGGTCTTTCAAAAATCCGCCTGTTTGGTCTCCGTAGGACTTCCCACCGCTGAGAGGTATCTCGTAGACAACCCCCCCCCCCCCCCGGCACAGCGCACAATCTGATCGGCGCGCTTCTCATGTCTCTCAGTAGTCGCGGCACAATCACAAAGTTGGGCTAGTTTGTTGAGGGTGGAAAAATTACGGAAACAATGTATATAGCTTTAACTTTTTTTTACGTTGTGGCTCATTTAGTTCACGCTCTGCACAACCTCAGGTTTATAGATATGTCGGTTTCTTTAATGTCTAATCGCCAGTCCTGATCAACCTGCTCTTCACCATGCAATGAATGGATCGGCCATGGCACGCACGACCTATTAAGAAAGACCTGCTTTTAGAAGCCTGGTGATTTGATGTGAAAAACTAGGATGCCTTGTGTGAGAATATAATTTGAGCAGCGCTGACTCTAGGCAAAGGAAGGCCATACCTCGTTTTTCAACCGACGATGGAACTGAGTCATGCGGCAGCAATTCTTTCTTGGCGCATGGATAATATTCAACGCAAACATGGCAAAATAAAAGCGTTAGATTTTTTGTAAAAACTATAATGTGTTATTAACAGGTACATCAAACGTGAATGACAGTCTTTGTCGACATCGCTTAAAGTCGACCAAATGCAAATGCACCGCAAACTGGAAGGGCACCGGGCAGTCATGTTCCAAACTGATTAAAAAACATCAGCATATCCAAACTACTTAAAACACAAAATGAGCTGATAAAACCTTTTAGTGAGTGGGCGATAGAAGATATAAATATATCTCACGTAGAATGGGTTCGATACGTTGGCCAACACAACTGCGCTTCATTTGCGGGTGAGTGCGTTCATTGACACGCACATAAGTACTGTTAAAAAATAATTTTAACAGGGACACAAAATTACCGACTTTCACATAAACATTGCTTATAAAATGAACCTCGCAATTACTATCAGTACATTTTTTCATCGCGGCAACCAGTTCGTGAGGGACAGAATCAAAGGTGAAATTTGAGGTACCTGTTAATAACAAATTAGTGTGCTTTACATAATCTTCGCACGCCAAGAAAGAATTGCTCCCGTACTATTCAGCACACTCACAGGGTAGAAAACATGGAAATTGCCTATTGCTGCCCAGAGCCAGCGCTGCGCAAGTCTCATTCTTGCACAAAGCAATATAAGATCAGACAACCAGGCTTTAAATGCCGGTATCCGTAACTAGGACGTACGTGCCATGGCCTCATCCATCCATCGTAAGGTGAAGAGCAGCTTGTTGAGGTCTCGCCAATCAGAAGTTACGGAAGCTGGCGTCGCTGTACCTGAGGTTGTGCGTATGTGCACAAACGCAGCGACAACTTAAGAAGGTGGTAAGCTAGGTATGGAGACTCTGTGGTTCCTTCCACCCGCAACAAACTAGCTCAACTGTATCCTTGTGCCACGAGCACTTAGAGGCAAGGGTGTTCGAGAAGCACGCCAAGCAATTCGTGCGCTGTACTGTGGGGTATGACTATGAAACACCTCCTATCTGGGGGTAGTTCTATGTGGACCAAAGGGCCGATATCTTAATGAACTGCCTCAGAGAGCATTCCAACCGCCTAATTAAATTTGTTGTCGAACATCTTAGCGCGCAGTGCAAGGCTAGCGCATGTGAGCCATACTTCTCGCGCCTTGATATCCTGGGCAGGGGCGGCAACAAAACAGCGGGTGAACTTTTGTAGGCACACCTCCTCAGAAAAGTTCCACGTGTGTGAATGACACTTTGATTATATTATATGCATTACGGATGCACCCGTTTCACGGAAGGCTGTGACAATGCAGAAAGCCATCACTTTGACGCCATAAGCATTGCGTGGGGCGTGCGCGGAAGTTGTACTTTGCTTTGTTGCTTGTAGAAATGGTAAGGCACAGCTGTACGAAAAAAGGGATGGCTCAAAATTATGGGGTTTTACGTGCCAAAACCACGTTCTGCTTATTAGGCACGCCGCAGTGGAGGACTCCGTAAATTTCGACCACCTGGGCCTCTTTAACGTGCGCATAAATCTAAGCACACGGGTGTTTTCACAGTTTGCCCCCATCGAAATTACAATTAAGCCCACAACCGCACCGCTGGGTACTCATTCTCCGCCGGAAAGATCACGTGACCCCGTCCGACAGGGGCCACATTTTTAATTACCTAAAGTGAGCCCAACTACCTCCCAGAAGACCGTGTGCGTGAGCTTTCGCCACATGACAAATCTTCTGGCCCATTCGTGGTTTTTAACCGCTGGTGGAAATTGTGGGATCACGAGCCAGGTTGGCTTGTGGAATCAGATCAGGGCCGGCTCCGCCCCTATGAGAGCTCATCGAAATGAGACCGCAGTGGCCGGGATTCAATCCCACGACCTCGTGCTCTGCAGCCCAACACCATAGCCACTGAACAACCACGGCTGGTCAAAAGGGATGATGGCTCATCGGAACCGGAATAGCCATTAAGCGTGATGGAGTTGGGAAACTGGGAGATGACGACAGGGCCTGCCAATGAGGAACGCTTTCCCGCACACCAACCATTGCGCACTTGCTGTGGGAGTGCCCACAGTATGCACCAGGAATAAATCAGTCGGTAGTTTGCGCCTTGTGTGACTGTGTCTCTCCCTCTTGTATGTTCTATTCAGCACCCAATAATGATGTTCTTTTTTTAGTAGAACTTGTAGTATAACTTGTTGCTGGGCGAGTTGGTTAAGATCTAATGAATACATTTTTGCGCTAATTTTAAAATAAAGTCTTAGGAGGGCAAGTGAGAGACGATAGGTCGAGCGCTGAACTTCAACTGGTTATGTTCTTACAGTAGAGCAGAGAAAATAAAAAAAAATGCGCATGCGTACATCAGTGGTGTCTACAGCGCGTGAAATGTGCGGTGTGCGTCAAGTTCGCTGGACTGTGCACGCGCATAAACCGCGTTGACCAAAAATCTCAGTGCTCTTCCACTCTATGAAGAAGGATGACCAGCGAAGCTGTGTATGTGGGCTTCTTAATGATGAACCGCACCTCCGCCGCGGATCGGGCCGGTATTGCACTATCATCGGGGTCGGCCCATGTATGGGGAGTGCTTAACGCCTGCTTCACCTCCGCCGCGGGTCGGCCCGGCATTGTACTATATCTTCGGCATTGGCCCTGGTATGGAGAGTGCTTAAAGGGACACTGAAGGGACAAATGATTACTTTTGCATGAGTAAATTACCCTTCTACAACACCAAAAACACCACTCTTACAACGATAAGACGTTTGGTAAGCCAGAAAAAGAGCAAGAACGAAATACGGGTGGCGACGCCTACTTAAGTTCCCGCACCTGGGGGCTATGACGTCTTGGATTTTGATGGCATCTTCTAGGGCCTACTAATTATATATAGCAGTACAGATTGGCTACATTGTGTTCTAAAGGGACTAAATATTAAACATGGCAAGTTTGGGAACCTTTATTCAGCCAACGCGGCCTAAATGCGAAAACATACTTTGGAATCACTGACATCACGCTGACGAACCGGCTCTGGGGTTTCGGCTCGAAATTCAAATACTGATACTTGCACCTTCATTTTTTTTTCATGTAACAATCAAAAAAAATTTTTTTAAATGACTGCGTGCAGGGTTCTCAAATAATGCTTCATTAGTCTAAACTGATTTATTGTTTCTCTTTTGTGTCCCTTTAACGACTGCTTCACCTCCGCCGCGGGTCGGGCCTGTATGCACAAGCTTCAGGATCGGCCCAAGTATGGAGAGTGCTTAACACCTGCTGCACCTCCACAGTGGGTCGGCCCGGCACTGCAATATCTTCGGGATCAGCCCACGTATGGAGAGTGCTTAACGCCTGCTTCATCTCTGTCGTGGTTCGGGCCGGCCTTGCACATTCTCCTGGATCGGCCCACGTATAGGGAGTTTTTTCTTACCACAACGACCCGAAAATTTTCTTGGACGGTAGAGGTATGCAGATTCGCAGTAAAAGTTAGGATGCCAGAAAAACCACAGTAGACCGTATGTGAAATGTGTGGTCGGCGTTATATACGAGATACCGTTGAAATGTAGGATGTCCCACGTGCGACAAACGGGGAGATGTGTCAATGACTAGGCCCGGGAGCATGAATTGTCTATAGTTAACAAAGTTAATGCGCATTTACCTGGGCGTTGCATGGTTTGCTTGGCAGGCAGATGCGAGCCGCTATTTCGGGAGATTAGGATAACTGGCAGGACTGTTGCTACGTTAGCAAGAGAACTTTTCGAGGCATATCACACAAAAGGGAGAAGCACTAGTTTCATTAGTGATAGGTCTGTTTTGCTGTTTGACAAAGAGATTCAGCTGTTAAAAACATGACTGTAATCTCTCTAGACACCACTGATGCGCGAACGCGCATTTGTTGATTCTCCTTGCTCTGCTCTAAAAATAAAATCAGTTGAAGTCCACCGCTCGACCTATCGTTTCTTACGTGCCCTTCTAAGTTTTTATTTTACTTTTAGCGCAACAATGTATTCATTAGTTCTTTTTCCTTGTTTAGGAGCGAATAAATGTTCATGCAGGTAAAGTAATCACAGGTGACGTAATCAAATATCAGTCTTGATATTTCACTCCGTTTGTTTGTTGCTGCATTGCGCATGTGGGCTCCACTCCTAATGTTGAAGCCTTTAATGGAAATACAATTTATGTGAATGCAGGCCTTTGTCAGGGTCGATACCCTGTCGTTCGTGTCTGTCTTTGGCGCAGCATCATTTCTCTAGCATTGCGAACTAACTCGCATAACAAGTTTTATTGCAGAAAGCTTTTCACTGGAAAACGGTGAAATGTGAGAGCTCATAGGACAGAGCTCATATAAAGTGAGTTTCGGGGTTAGATGCCCGGCGACTCCGGAAACCTACCGGTTTTTCTAATGAGTAGATATGTACCTCGACCCGGCGCTCGGTTGTTCATAGGGCTGCTCATCTGGAAAGGGCGTGCTATAGAGATCCTCTAAGCGCCCTTTGTCAACAGCACATCTTCGCTGAAATGGTCTAGCATCTGCCGCAGTTTTCAGAGGCAGACGAGTGCTGACGCCAGGTACCTATCTGTAAAATAGGTACCAGCACGCTCTCAGGGCAATTATATGCTGTTATGGAGCATGAACGCTTGGAAACGGGGCGGTTTGTCCCCAATCTGAGCGCCACACGGGAAATGGGTGCCATGGCAGCAGCCGCAACATCATTTGCATTTCGATGCTTGCAAATATACACATTGTGGGCTAGGAGAAAGATGAAATGTACACTTGCATAACGTGGAATTATGTGAAAACGGTGACTTGATAAGGGGTAGTTACTGAATATACTATAGCAACATGGCGGGCTCTAACCGCTACTGCAAATTCCCGAGCACTACAAATTGCGCACATCTTTTGCTCCGTTCCGTTGCCCTCTCGCAGTACGTATGGAAGGAAAGCCGGCAAGTGCATAACCTAAAGGTTAAAAGAATGCTATTACAAAGTCAACACAGCCATTTGCAGGCATATCGTCATGTGCTTACGAGATTATGGATACCCACGCGTTTGCGCAGTACAAGTGCTTAGCCGCTCCTTTAACAGGGGATAACTGAATTTCTTGACCATTGGGTCCCTCAAGTTGAGGGAAAAGAACTATTTGTTGGGTATATGTTTACAGAGATAAGCAGTTCAGATTAAACGGCGACAAAGTGTGAGTTTGAAGGTGAAAAATTCAGCGCCAAACCCAGGACAACCCACAAAGAAGAGACAAGTCCGTGTCCCGTCACCCTTTCGTGGGTTGTCCTGGGCATCGCACTGAATTTTTCCCCTTGAAAATACCATGCAGGAACAAGCCCCAACCGAAGTGTTACCGAACGTGTGATTGTTAGTATCTGTTTCTTTATTGTCCTTTGTCCGGTTTATGCCATATACAGCGTATTTTATGAGAACATTACCACAATTTTTAAAAGTTTAGTATGGCATTGAGCACAATTAAGTATACTTATTGAGTAGATTTTTGTAAACTTTCTGTACACGTTTGTAAAATTTCTGGACGCACT